>NC_090437.1:1099061986-1099670886 GCF_031143425.1 Pleurodeles waltl
TACTAGTAGTTTCTAATGGTTCTAAGTCAAGCTTTAGGTCAGAAATATTCTTTGCATATTTTTTTCATACTCTCGTCTCGAACATTTTTCTATTTACAGTATCTTGCAGACTTCACCTTTTTCTGCAAGAAAAATGTCTAAAGCATATCTGATTTGCAATACCATTGGTCTAATTGCTACTAATTCAGTTCTTCAACTAATAAAGCTCCATATGTGCTAGTCAGCAGTTTGTCACCTACTGTTGAAAGTTTTCTAATATTTTTATGATTTAGTATCACTCCTACTACTGAAATAATAGCTCCAAATATGTATCCCACTCACTGTGCTCCTTTATCAATGCTACTTGTGCATCTGTGTGGAGGCATCATTGTTAAAGCATTAAAACTGTGCATAATACATTTGCGGAAAAACAAAACCTAAAATCAAATATCATCCCAGTCACCAGGTTATCTGTAGTATGAATTCTCTGTACAAATACGATAAACTCCATATATAGTTGGATCATCTCCTTGTAAAATTCCCATGTACCTCCTGATAATTCAAATGTGTGGTCACAATTGCTGTTCCCTACAGTTTAATTTTTCTTTTGAAAACACATCCTGTCCCATATGTCTCTTCTCTAACTTTAGGCTTGGAAAATACATTTTTCTTCTATACTCATTTGCATCCTTTTTCCAAACAATATTAAAACATCCTTATTTTTATTAGTACTATGTGCAAAGTGTGTTCTTCTCTCATGTAACCTCATAATAAAAGTATTCATTAAGCAGGTTAGATTATTCTCGCCTGCCTTAACAGTGTCTACAGGAAGAAAATGTCTAAACTAATGCCAAGCTGTCTCCTTTTCTTTTGCCTGTGGACGTAAGTTCATGTTTTTTGATAAAGGCACTGTTGTAGGACCCTTACCATGGGGGTAAGACTGCTTGTTTTTGGACTGTAGCACCACAGCAAGTGGGTGACTGAGTTAGTACCACACCAACTGGAAGCTGCCGGCCTGACCTTCTTGGCTAGATAGCAGTACTTCACCCAAACCTAGAAAGTGAAGCTGATTTTTGGCAGCCTGACACATGACACACTGGCTCCTCAGGGAGGTCGTGGTAGAAAAGGTCTTAACCCTTTGTCTCATT
The DNA here is from genome assembly GCF_031143425.1 of Pleurodeles waltl. Lineage (NCBI taxonomy): Eukaryota > Metazoa > Chordata > Amphibia > Caudata > Salamandridae > Pleurodeles > Pleurodeles waltl. Next base: position 1,099,063,114 of record NC_090437.1, read on the forward strand.
TGCACAAGTCTCATACATGCAAAAGCAGAGAAATGCAGGATAGGTTTCAAGGTATTTTATTGAAGCAACTAAGGGCCAGATGTAGCAAGGTCAGAATTTGAGATTCTGAAATTGCGAGTCGGTGCGACTCGCAATTTCAGAATCGCAAATCCTGATGCAGAACGGTGTCTCAGAAACCGTCTGCGACTCGCTATGGGGTCTCAAAGACCCACCTCATAAATGTTTATGAGGTGGGTCGCATTTTGCGACCCCATAGCGAGTCCCTGCACTCACAGGGATGGTGGCTTGCTGAAGTCAGCAGACCCCCATGTCTGTGACTGCTTTTTCAATAAAGCAGTTTTTTTTAATTTATTTTGCAGCCCGTTTTCCTTAAAGGAAAACGAGTTGCAAAATAAAAAAAATAGCGAAACCATTTGGTTTCATTTTTTCAGAGTAGGCAGTGGTCCATTGGACCACTGCCTGCTCTGAAAAAACATTTTGGGAAACATTCACAAAGGGGAAGGGGTCCCATGGGGACCCCTTCCCTTTTGCGAATGAGTTACCACCAGTGTGACACTGGTGGTAACTGCGAATTGCTTTGCGACCGCATTCGCGGTCACAAAGCAATTCTGCATTGCGATGCGAGTCACAAATAGGAAGGGAACACCCCTTCCTATTTGCAAGTCGCATTCACAATTTGAAAGTTGGAATCGACTTGCAAATTGGGAATGTGAATCACAGACAGCTGTTTGCATGGGGCAAACTGCGATTTTCGCAGTTTGCACCATGCAAACGGCTTACTACATCTGGCCCTAAATTCTATGTGAAAAGGCATGAGTTGCAATTATTAGGAAGATGAAACATAATACAGTTAAATTTGTGACCATTAGAGTAAAGCAAATAAACAGTCTCAGCATCCTGATAAGCAGCTGCTTCTTGAGTAGAGTTTTGATTCAGGAAAACGCCAAACCAACTTAAAAATATCTTTTCAAGTTCATATTGTACTCCAAAAACAGTTCAAGTTGTTTTCTAGTGCTTAAAGCATTTTTTATTCTCATTTCTGTTTCAGCAGGAAAGAAGTGCCCCAGAGAATACAACTTCCTCTTCCTAACAAGCAAGCTCCTCCCAGTGCTTTGTCCGTTTCCTGGTTACAGTTCATTTTCAGTTCAAGAAGAAAGTATCACTCTCTTTTTCTACAATTCCTGCTGCATATAAATTATTGAATTTTAAGGACTTTGTTCTTGGGACATCAGAACAAGTAACTTGTTGGATCTTTGTTGTTTGATAGAGGACATGCACTAGTATTTTATTTGAACTTTTATTCAATTTTTAAATTTGATTTTGGTTTTGATGGGTGCCTGGAACTGCAGAAAGGGGCTAGTAATTTTTTTGCATTTCGTTTTTGTATCTTTTATAAGGAAATAATGTTGCACAGTTACATACATTTTTCACCACCTTTCGTAATTACCACTATTCATTTATTTTATCATGTGGCCCAGTCTGTCACAGGCCATCCAGCCAGTACCAGTCATTAGGTATATGAAACCACTGTTCCTGTGGTACATTTTGTTAAAAAAACATTTACAATTATTTAGGCCAGGGAGAGCATTCAATTAAATGCTATTTGTTTGTATTTCATGTTCTTTTCTGCAAAAGTATATTTTGGTTAGGTAATATGATATCATGCCGTGGGAGAATGTTTGTTGTTGTAAAAATGTTCACAGCTGACTCAATTTTCATTTTTGCCATTGAAATTATTGGTAGTGTTTTCTTCCATGTTTACTATGCCTCCTTTTAAGCTTGTGTTTATGTGTGTTTGCCATAGGCCACCATTTTGTCTTTGTTCTCTATGCCACATGGCCAGCGGTCGGTTTCTGGTCCCAGTGTCCATACATAGGTGTGTATGTGTTCTTTGTTGTCCATGCCTCCTTGCTTGTTGTTTGGCCATGTAGCCAGCAGGCATTTTACCTAGCCAGTCAGTGTGCTTTTGCCATAAGCTTGCATGGGTTCTTTGTTCTCTAATGCCTCTTTGCTTGCTGTTGTTGTTGCTTGACCATATGGCTGGCAGCCATTATTTTTTTTTTTACACTTTCTCTTCACCCACTGCCTACCATAAGTCATCTTCTCTCAGGCCATAGACGCACATGAGCATTAGTTTTTTAAGGACTAACTCATTTTCCACCTACTCCCTGCCTGCCATAGGCTCACAACAGCATTATTTTTTAATGGATTATTCCATTTTCCCCTATCCTCTGCCTGTCATAGGTGCATACCAGCATTCATGTATTTTAGGGCTATTCCATTTTCCCTGCACTCCCTGTCTGCCATAGGCGCACACCAGCATTGTGTTTTTATGGATTATTTAATTTTCTTAGCACCCCCTGCCTGCCATAGGCACACACCAGCATTCATTTTTTAAATATTATTCTATTTTCCTGCACCCGCTGCCAGCCATAGACATACGCTGCACACCAGAATTAATTTTTGTAGGGATTATTCAATTTTTCTTGTCCCTTGCCTGCTGTGGGTTCACACCACTTTGATGCACAACAAGCAAGCAGTTCTGTGTGTTGTATCCTGATTGAAATATTATGTTATAATGGGATTGGACAGGCTGGAGACCAAGATAGCCAGACGGAAATGAAGCTTCGGGCCACCTGCCCAAAACAGTCAATGTACGCATTGTCTACAGCACCTTTCTCAGTCTCCCAATGTGTTTCTGAATGGACAGCACCTCCAGCACCCAGCTGCTCTGACATCTTATCCATGGACGGCTGATTGCCAGGAGCAAAATGGGGTGGCAGCTACCACAGCCTGGCACAACCCTTGAAGGCCCCGCAGTGGAATGAGCTGCATGTGAGCTGGAGGATTGGGCTACCGAGCCCCCCTGGATGCCTCCCAGGCTTGTCTGCCTTGTTTTCCATCCCTGCCCCTCTTGCCATGTGAGTCAGCATATGGGTGAATCGGCCCACAGAGGGACTCTTCCTGCAGCGAGGTGCTGAAGCTACATATCTGCAGGCCCAAGCCACCTTCCCTTCACCCATACCTTCCTGCATGGCAATTGAGATGAGCTGTCCACATGACTGGATTCCTCGCTGTGGAACAGCCCTCCTGGATGACGAGGGTCATTCTTGGTGGTGCACCAGTATACACCAATGCTTCCTCCACCCCAGGAAGCGATCCTGCATTGAGGCACCAGCATGAAAGAAACACAGTGCGCCTCACCCTCTTAACTAGTTCTGAAACACAGAGAGACCTAACCAATATGCACTGAGTTTGGGGATTCCTCCACCTGGTGTATCGCCCACCTACAGCACCACATGGCTTCTATCATCACTGGGGGTATTGAAGGAGTGGTGGGGCCTCATATAATCAAATGTAAGCATTACTTACCAAACAACATTCCTCCTCCTTTGAACCTGGATCTAGAACAATTGTTTGCCCTCATACAATTGCTGCTTTGATATGTTCGACCCTGAGAACTCTGTTCTGGTGCCTGGCCGGAGGCCTCCCTGACAGTCTCTGACTTCCTCTGTCCTCATCATGGGGTGCAGTGACTCCAGACTGAAAAAACTCTCCTTCAAGTGGCCAAGGGTGCCAGCACTCCCGCTCAGACACAGAGGAGGCCCCACCCGATGCCACCACAATAACTTCTTTGGATGGGACTGCAGGTATAATGGCTGAAGTGCGCTCTGGATTGAGATGCTCACCAGCAGGCTAGACTACATGGGTACCAGTTAGACCACCATACTATCAGACTGTATGGAGTGGAGCGCTGAATCTCCAAAACGGGGGACAACACCAAAAAAGTGACAAAATGACTAGAAAAAGTAGAGAGGCTACTTAAATTGATAATGACGATGAAAGAGGACTTGAAGTGTGATCCCGCTGCAATAACACATCGATCATGGGGCCAGCTGAATCCCCGAACATTGCAGTACAGGAGGAAAGGTACAAATTTACAGATATTAAAAACACTTTTGAAAAACAAGGTCTTAAATATAGAATGATTTATGCAGTTCATTTCTGAGTGGAGGTTAATGGCAAACATCACATCTTTGCTACGTCTGCAGATGTCCAACTGTTCTGCAAGTGCTGAGGTAAGGAAGGTGGCTCCTACTGTCACAACATCTTACTCTTGTACCACTGCTGCTGTGGATGCCATCTGTGACCCTCCTGGTTGAAAATGACTGCCTGGGATTCGCTGTCCCTTACTTGCAAGGCTCTGCTATTTGTGCTGTTTCTCCCAGCACACTATCTTTGTAATGCTTTTATCATGCTCTGCTGGGAACTCCACAATTTTTGATTGCACAAATACCCAATAACCTTCACTACTGTGTTACAGAAGAACACTGGCTACTGAGGTGTTTCCACCCACGTCAAATGCCTGACATGCTACTTCCTTTTGAGGTTTTTACACGGGAAGTCAGCAAGGAGGATAGTATGATGAACCAATCTATCCCCTTGTTGCAATTGCTACAGAAAGAGTTAAAAATGCCTCAAGGGTTCACCAGTGAGAACAGGAGCAGAGAAGTGCATGAGTTGGTTGAAAGCTTATTTTTTGATGTGGCTGTACATCCAAGGCTGCAAAAAGAGTCATCTGTGCCACAATACTTTATCCACACTACAAGACGATACTGGCCACTTTCATTCCTTTTTCAGAAGGGGAAGTTTTATCATAGTAGATGTGGATTGTCGAGCAAGCGAGAGACCTAGAAGAGGAATGGGTAGAATTTTGATTCCTGGGCAGAAGTTCTGGCATACAGTCTTCAGCCTCTAGAGAGGGAAGTGCTTTTGTCTCACAGCAGCCAACACCCGCATCAGCAAAAGCACCAGCAACAGAATAATCAATCCAAACCTCTGCAATGGCTTGGTTTAAGTGGAGTGTAGTCGAGTGCAGAGGCAAAGACAACAAAGGCTGAGCAAGTGGCACTACCAATGACCAGTCAGAGGATGGTCCAAGACTATCTGGATGACCCAAAAGAGGTTTATGTGGACCAAAGCCCATCAGTCTATTGATATGGGAAGATGTGCCAATTGCCAGAGATCAACAGGCTAACAATAAAGTATCTGGCTTGCTCAGTGGCCAGAGCTCAACAGGCTAACAATAAAGTATCTGGCTTGTTCAGTAGCCACAGTGTGTCTGCTGAGCGTCTGTTCAGTGCAGCAGGCAGAGTTAGCATAGTCAGAAGAATGAGTCTCTAAACTCAAAACACAGAGAGATCGAAAATGATTAAAATGAACCAACACTTCATACCACATGATTACTCCATGCCTCAAACACCACAGAAGGATGATGAGGGTGATTGGTCAAACTCAAGTTTATGAGCTGACCAACTTCTGGGTGAACAACCTGAGTTTCAGGACGAACTCTGCTTACCTGGTAGAGTAGGCCACCACAGACCTTTTAGATAATTCATCGTCAAAGTGATTTGCCAAAAAAAATATGGACATAGAGGATTGTTATATATTTTGTGTCTCATTTATGCAGTTCCAACATTTGCAGTGAAGAACCCTCACCATTCTCTAAAAGAACATGAAGACACAAATGCCTGCCTCCATCCCATGCCTATTCTTCTTTTTTTTATTCTCTAACATGGCTGCCCCAGTAAAAATCATTAACTTATAAGACTACCAGTGTGTTGCTTCCATGGCAACAGAGGAGATACAATTTGAGAATAGTGTACTGCTGTGCTTGGATTGGAACAGATAACTATTGCACCAATGGGTAATGTTTATTGAGTGAGTGGGAGTCACAATGAGGTATGTCACGTTGTGGCAGACAGAGAGGGTGTTCAACTAATTTGTAAACTTGATTTTGATAATTTGCAATGTTTGTGGGCTGATGGGGGATCTTGCCTGAAGATGATTGGCCCTTTCACACTTGGCTAGATTTACTTGAATGGTCCACTCCTTGCTGTCGTTTTTTGGGGTTGTTCAGAGACCAAAACAGTCTTTTTTTTATCAACAAATCCAGATCTATGCAAAATGCTCAAATTGTTTTGCTCTTCTTGTTCATCAACAGCAGTGAACTGCAGGTCTATCTCTCATAATCTCTTTTGGGTTAGGAGTCAGACTGATTTATTACTCTGAGTCAGTGTCAGGGGGACTCAGGGTGGGACTACCTCAACAGCCAGGAACAGGAAGTTCTCTACTTCAAAGGTAAACCAAAATTATGATGACTCTAAGAGGCTTACTCAGCGCTGTAGACTGGTGAGAGAAGTGCCTTGAATTGGGAAATGCAGAATAGCTAGTGTGCTGGCTCAAATGTCAGACTCCTCTATTATGTGCCTCTGGGTGGGGAGGGCTGTAACTGGAGACAGGCATGTGGACATCAACCTAATCATCTCATGTTGGATGCACTTGTCTAAATGGCATGAGAGTTGTGAGATTCATCAGCCAGGTACATGCAGCTACTTGTCTGGGATTGGTTGTAAAATGACTCTCATTTATTCGCACAAGCATGAGTAATCATGAATGATTGAAGCAGAATATGTCTTTGACTTGGCATCCTTGGCATGGTCTCCCCTAACTTTCTACCTCTGTTTCCCAGGTTGTTGATGCGTGGCCGACTCTGTTTTTGCTGTTTTTGTTACTCTGGGCACTTTACCACTTCTATCCAGTGCTAGAGTGCAAGTGCTCCTGTGCAAAATGTTTGTGTGATTGGCTTTCCATGATTGGCATATTTGATTTTCTGGTAAGTCCCTAGTACAGTGCAGTAGAGGTGCCCAGGGCCTGTAAACCAAATGCTACTAGTGGGCCTGCAGCACTGATTGTGCCACCTACAGAAGTAGCCATGTAAACACTGCAGTGTCTGTGTATCCAGTCTTGCACTGCCAATTCGACTTGGCAAGTGTACCCACTCTCCAGACCTAAACCTTCCCGTTTTTCCCTTTTTATACATGTAAGGCACCCCTAAGTTATACCCTGGGTAGCCCCATGGACAGGGTGCAGTGTATGATAAAGGTGGGACATGTACGTATGTGTTTTACATGTCTTGACAGTGAAATACTACCAAATTCGGTTTTCACTGATGCAAGGCCTATCTCTCTCATAGGTTAATGTTGGGGCTTCCTTTAAAAGTTATTAAAGCGTAGATTCCCTTTGGGAGCAGACAGAAATGGAGTTTAGGGTCTCTGAGTTAACAATTTAAAAATACATCTTGTAGTGAAGTAGTTTTTTAGATTGTGTGTTTGAAAATGCCACTTTTAGAAAGTAGGCATTTTCTGGCTTAAACCATTCTGTGACTCTGCCTGTTTGTCGATTCTGTGACCCCTTTCTGGGTCAGTTTGAGAGTTGGGCTTTTTTGCATTTTTCTCTAGACAGTGACACAAAGGGATCTGGGGTGTAGCCTTCATATCCTGATGAGCCATCTGAGCTGTAAGGGAGGGGAGTAGTGGTCACTCCCACCTAACTGGGCTTTTCTGCCCTTTCACAAAGCAGTCTCCAACCTCCTGGTGTGTGGCTGGGGCCTGGCCTGGATAGGAAAGGATCTTACAGACACTTGAGACTTTACTCTGAAGTTTGCCAACTTCAAAGGGAGAAAGGGGTATAAGAAGAGGACACCAAACCCCAGACTTTAGATGACTTCAATGATTCAAGAGGAACCTCTGCCTGGAGAAGAGCTGAAGAGCTGAGGAGAAGTGCTGCCCTGGCCTGTGACTGTGCTATGCTGGGCTATCCTGCAGTTGCTGCTTCTTCCTGTGCAAGGGGACAGAGACTGGACTTTGTTGCATTCCTGCTTGAGAAGTGATTTCAAGGGCTTGGAGTAGAACTTGCCTCCTGTTGTGAAGCCTCAGAGACAGCAAAGGTTTCACCAACCAGACCTCAGCCAACTTGCTGTGGACTTTAGCTTGCTAGAGGATGCCATTCCAGTTCCTGGGCCCCAGGAAGTGAATTCCTGGAGAAAAAACAGTCTAATGATGCCTGACGATGCCATGCAACTTCCTAAACAATGTCGCTGCCCGGAACCATGACGCCACTTACCCTGAGGCCATGGAACTCACTGAGTGCAAATCCAAAGACCCTGTGAGCTGACACTGCCACCCCTGAACTGCGATGCCACCTGCCCTGAGGCCGTGGACCTCGTAGAATTTCGACGACTCTGTAGGTCTCGCATTGCTGCAGCCGCTGATCTTGCCGGACTTTGTTGACACCAGAGTGTAGTAAGTCCAACATCTGTGATGATCCGATGACTGAGTGCCTGCGTTTCTGTACTTTGGGAGGAGGTGGAACAGACACAGTGGGAGAGGACACAGGGGATATGTGCATGGAAGTGGGCTGGTGACTGCCAGTGGGGGGCGTGTGCTGTTAGGTGTGTTGGTGATGGGGGTACTGGATGAGGATGTAGTGCATGCAGGTGTGAGTGTAGACGCAACTGGGAGGGAGGTGTCGGCATCTGGATGGTGTTTGTGTGAGTGCCTGTGTGATGAAGTGTGGTGCTTGTGTTTGCCATGTCCACTCTTGTGTGTTGTCCTGAGTGCATGCTTCTCTGCCTGTGTGCTTGGGATAGGTTGGGGTTGAGGGGAATGGGATTGGGTAGAGGAAGTTAGAGGGGGGGCCTAGAAACAGGGACAGTGGCTGCCATCAGAGAGGAGGCCAGATCCTGGATTGATCTATGTTGGGCCGTCATGCCAGTGTAAATGCCCTCCAGGAATTCATTTGTCTGTTGCATTTGGGCTGCCAGCCCCTGGAAAGCATTCAAAATGGTTGACTGCTCAACAGAGAAGGATTTCAGGAGGTCAATAGCCTTGTCACTCAGGGCAGCAGGGCTAACTGGGGCAGGGCCTGAGGTGCCTGGGGCAAAGGAGATGCCCACTCTTCTCGGTGAGTGGGCACAGGAAACTCGCTGAGGGGCTGCTGGGAGGGCGGTGCTGGTACGGGGGTGGCAGCTGTACCTGTAGCTGGGATGGGCACAGAGGTGTCCGCCACCACCAGGGAGCTACCATCGGAGGAGGAATCCCTGTCCGAACTGCCCCCTCCTGTCTCTGCCGTAGTGCTCCCCTTGCCCTCTGTCCCACTGGTGCCCTCACCATTGGTGGAATCTGCCTCCTGGATCCTGTGGGATGCAGCTCCCTCCGTTGCTGGTGCTTCTGCTCCTCTGCCAGATTATGCTATTGCACATAAGGACAGGGTGACAAAACAAAAAGGGGGGGTAAGAGACAAAGGATATACTTGGTCAATGGCAGCAACAACACCACCGTTGGCGTACGCGACACACACACACACACACAGACCAGCCCTACGCACTAGGCAATGAACTGTAGTGAATCCTAGTTTGTTTTAATGGGATAACAGGAGTTAGCTTAGCCATTGGCTTGCACACTCGTGCCCCCGTCACCTAGTGACTTTGAACCTACTTAGCTTGCTCTGTCTTAGCCCATTTAATTATTTTATTCTTCTAAGATGGCTGCCTTGTTTATAGTTAGGCCACTTGTTATGATTTGCATTATCAGTGCCACCGCACTAAGGGGGTGATTCTGACCGCGGCTTCCCGCCGAAAGACCGCTCCGCGGTCAAAAAACCGCGGCGGTCATTCTGGCTTTCCCACTGGGCTGGCGGGCGACCGCCAAAAGTCCGCCCGCCAGCCCAGCGGAAAACACCCTTCCCACGAGGACGCCGGCTCAGAATGGAGCCGGCGGAGTGGGAAGGTGCGACGGGTGCAGTTGCAGAGCAGACACTGAAATTCTTCGTGGGGCCCTCTTACGGGGGCCCCTGCAGTGCCCATGCCATTGGCATTGGCCAATGGCCATTGGCCCCGTGGCACCCCCTACCGCCATCCTGTTCCTGGCGGGAGACCCACCAGGAACAGGATGGCGGTAGGGGGTGTCAGAATCCCCATGGCGGCGGAGCGCACTCCGCCGCCATGGAGGATTCTCAAGGGCAGCGGGAAGTCGGCGGTACACCACCGACTTTCTGTTTCTGGCCGCGGCTGAACCGCCGCGGTTAGAATGCCCAGCGGTGCACCGCCAGCCTGTTGGCGGTGCTACCGCCGACCTCTGCCATGGCGGTAATTACCGCCAGGGTCAGAATGACCCCCTAAGTCGCCAAAATCAAGTGACATAGATAAACAAACTGTAGGTGTTCACATTTAGGGACTTTCCCTCTTCATGCTTTCGAGGGAATTGTTTATATTAATTGCCACCCCAAGTATGCTGTTATCTATTGTTTGGGAACACACCTACGTCAGGAGTCTAAGTAGATCTATATAAATACATCACACTTTAGACAGACAAATCAGAGGGATTCTGACCAGAGGGCATCGCCACTATCACTGATATCGATGCTGCACGTCGTCTTGACACTGACTCAGTCTTCATGTCCCTGCGGAGTCTGAGATAGAGACCTCATTCCAAGGTAACGAGGGTTGGGGGCTCCTCTCATGGACATGGAATTGGCGGATTAGGTTTAACATACCCAGCTCTCCTTTAGGTACGAGATTAGGCCTATCACAATAGGGTACTAGGACATATTACACACTTCATGTCTTTTCATGTTATTGCAAGATGGTGGGGTCTTCGTAATAATGACTCTTGTCTTTACAATTCTGTTTCTTGCACTGTTCATTATCCTAATCATTGCAGCCCAGGCAACTTATAGCAGATTGCAGTTGTGTTAAATAAAAACTATTGAAACTTTACTGCATCTTCGTTATTGCCTGTGTTTGGATGAGACATGATATATCTGTGAGAAAGGGATAATCTCCGTTTAACCACGATACTCCCTGATTTGTCATACTCTTGAGTCCATGCGTAGAGGTTGCCACAAATCACTTTTACTATATGGGTTTTTGGTGAGGTGTTGCTAGTGAGAGGGAAGGGTTGGGACGACATCTGCGACTTGTTGTAGGATAGGCATAGTCACCTACAAACATAAGCACTGTCATCCTTAAACCAGCAGTCTTGCCTAGAGCAAGAGTCCAAACTACGACAGAACTACGAGTCACAATGCTAGTCACAAGGCCATGGATAGAGACACCTAACGCCAATTACAGCATACCTGAGACCCACAGACCCCTGCCCAGTAGTGGATGCCTACTAGCTTGGTTGGAAGAACTTTACATCAGAACCCTGCCCAACATGGGACCTACTCTGCAATGTCAAGCCGGCCTAGGGGCACCCACAGGCCCACATCCCCCACCCAGATACCACCCCACCAGGTGCAAGTTGTATATTGGGGCACTGTACTCACCCCCTTGTGGCTGCTGTGATGCCACCAAGCGCCCATCCAGCTCTGGATAGGACACCGCCAGTATGCTGGCCATCAGGGGGATCAGGGTTCGACGAGCACCCCTTTCTTGTTGGGAGGCCATCCACACCTGGGCCTCCACTGTCTTCTGTGCCCAGCGTCTCAGATCCGCCTACCGTTTGCAACACTGGGTGCTCTGCCTGCCATACACCCCCAGGGTCCGCACGTCCTTGGTGATGGCACGCCATATACCCTTTTTCTGATCGGCGCTGATCTGCAGGGAAATGGGTACAGGGAAAGGTATTAGGCCGACCGTCCTGCCTGTTACACTCATGGCCCACCATGCCCCTTCCCATCACCATTAGCACAGACATGGCCCATCATAGATGCTGCACACTGCCCAGGGCCCATCCACCACACACCCCCTACATGAGGTCTTCACACACAGCACTCCATACATTTACGTCACATGCATCGTACTCACAGTGTACTCATCTGTTGGTCTGGAGGCCCATAGAGCAGTCCATATTGGGGTAAGGCCCCATCTACCAGTCGGTCCAACTTCTCCGAGGTGAAGGCTGGGGCCCTTTCCCCGGTCACCCAAGCCATGGTAGGTTCCAGACACAGGTCACAGCAGCACATGCAATGTAGGTCCTCTCCTGTGGAAGGTCAGGAAACAAGTGAGGAATATGATAGAAAATGGTGGTCACGTTCACAGCGGTGCATACCGTCACCACCAGTGTAGATCACCATTGGCCACTGTACCCCATAGGGCCCAATATGAACCAATGAGGAATTGCACGGTGGTTCACGACCCCCTACCGCCACAGCGGCCTGACCTCACTTTCACTTGTCCCTCCACACAGGACAGGCGGTCACCATTTCAAGGGGGGTGAACTGGCCTATCAATAATTTCTGCGTCACAGGATATATAGGCACATACTTTTAAATTACACTGTCCCAAAACATGATTGCACGATGTGGACTGCTATTGTGGCATAGTTGTTCAAATTGTGACAGCCTACTCACTCTTGTGGCCCTTAGATAACTACTGCTGCGGATGAATAGGAGATGAAGACATACCCCCATGTACAGATCCCTGGTGGACTTGGCTACACTGGAGGACAGGCACATTATACTCACCTATAGACTGGACAGGGCCACAGTTGCAGAGCTGTGTGCCCAGTTGGAACCTGACCGGATCTCGGCTATCTCTCATTCAACTGGGATACCCCTCTTGTGCAAGGTCTATCACTGCTCCATTTCTTGGCAGCTGGTTCTTTCCAAGTGACAGTGGGCTTGCAGCAGGAATGTTACAGCCAATGTTCTCAATAGTGCTGGCAAGAGTCTTGTCTGCCCTGATAAAACACATGTGCAGCTACATTTCTTTCCCCCAGGTGGAGGATTTAGCCACTGTGAAGGTCGAGTTTTATGCAATGGGACATATCCCCAATATAATTGGGGCGATTGACGGAACACATATTGTGTTTGTTCCCCCGCCGGCAAAGTGAATAGGTGTACAGGAATCGTAGGAGTTTCCACTCCATGAATGTGCAGATGGTGTGCCTGGCAGACCAGTACATCTCCCACGTCAATGCTAAGTATCCTGCGTCGGTGCATGATGCCTTTGTCCTAAGGAATAGCAGGATCCCAAATGTGATGTCCCAACTACAGAGGCACAGGATGTGGCTAATAGGTGAGCCTTGTTCCCCACCCAGTGCATGTTGGACAAATAGGTTAGTGTGTGGATAAATGTTGTCCCTCAATATTTGCAGGTGACTCTGGTTATCCAAACCATCGTGGCTGCTGACCCCTGTGAGGAATGCCAGGACAAGGGCAGAAGAACGTTATAATGAGGCACATGGGCGAACCAGAAGGATCATTGAGAGAACCTTCAGCCTCCTGAAGGCCAGGTTACAGTGCCTCCATCTGACAGGTGGATCCCTATTCTACTCATCCAAGGAGATCTGCCAGATAGTAGTGGCATGCTGCCTGTTGCACAACCTGGCCCTTAGACGCAATGTACCTTTTCTGCGGGAGGAGGAGACTAGAGATGCCCCCGTGGCAGCAGTGGACCCTGAGGACAGTGAGGATGAGGAGGAAGAGGATGAGGATGTGGACAACAGAACATTAGTGATACGTCAGTACTTCCAATGACACACAGGTGAGATAGTGCAACTTCACATTTCTAAGACTATTGGTGTTTTATGTGTGGCATTGGCATGCTGGGATTACCCACTTCTTTCCCCTACTTACTGTTACCTATGGATGTTCATTTTACAGATGTTGGTGATATGGCAACAATGTCCTGATGTGATCACAACAGCCAGCAACAGGTCATTCATTCTATGCTCACACTATGTACAGTTCATTTGCAATGGTTGTAGCTGTTTCAATCAATACAAATTTGCAATACATGAAATACTAGTAGTCAAGTTTTATCCAAGGGTGTTTATTGTTGTGCTACATTATAGAGGGGAAAGTGCAATGGATTGGGGTGATGATGGAGGAAAGTGTAGGGAATTGTTCCAGTCTGTTTGTAGCACAGGTGCAGTGTCCATGGGGACATAGGCTGGGGAGCATTGGCAGTTCAAGGTGGACAAGGTGACTGAGTGGGACACAAGGGGGACAATCAGGAGAGTCTCATTTCCTGGCAGTGGTGTTGGCAAGTGTCTCTGGCTTCTGTCTGGTTCGCAGGGAACGTTTGCAGGGTGGTTCACCTTCTGCAGGGGGAGGGATGCTGGTGGCCTGTGGGTCCTCTGGTGGGGCCTCCTGTCCACTAGGGACAGCGGAAGTGGAGGGCTTTTCAGATGACTGGCTAGTGGTAGGGGCCCACTGGTGTGCTGTTGCCTGCCTCATGATGTTGGCCATGTCTGCCAGCACCCCTGCTTTGGAGATCAGGCCTGCAAGTCCTCCCTGATTCCCTGATACTGTCCCTTCTGCAGCTGACTGTTCTCCTGCAACTTGTCTAGGATCCGGCCCATCATGTCCTGGGAATGTTTGTCGGCTCCCAAGATCTCGGTGAGTGCCTTCTGGAGAGTTGGTTTCCCGGGCCTGTCCTCCCCCTGGATCACAGCAGTCCTCCCAGTGTCCCTGGGGGCCTGTGCCCACTGCCACTGACCCCAGGTCCCTGATTGTCTTGTGGGTGAGGTGTGGCCAAGGGTCCCTGTACAGGTGGGCACACTGCTGATTGATGTCTCCTGAGGACAGAGGTGTGTGTACGCTGGGTGGGTGCTGTGAGTGGGCTTGGGTGACCGGCTGTCCAGTGGTTCATGATGGGCCAGGTAGGTCGTCCAGATCCAGAAGTCCACAGTTACTGTCATCACTGTAGGCCTCTTCTGTTGGGGGACTGGATTGTGGTGGCACCTCCTCTCCACTGACAGTGGCCTGGTGTACCTGTGGGGATGTAAATGTTGTATTTTGCTTCAAGTGTATGACATTTGTACTTCCTTAGCTTCCCCTCTGTGGTTGGTGTTACCCTGCCAGCTTTTGCTTGTGTATGTTGGTATATTGTGGGATTGTTGTTTTCCCTATGCTGTGCATGCTTTAGTAATGAGTGTCTATGCAGGGCTGGGAGGGGTGTCCATGCATTGGTACAGCATGCAGGGCCTGGCATTGGGATTAGTGAGATGTGTTGGTGCAGTATTGCCAATACCTGCTCCTCCCATGCTGTGAGCTGCTATTTGGTGGACTAGGTGATTCTCTCCAGTGTGCATGCAGCGGTGATAGGTGTCCATGCAGGTCTGTGAGGGGTGTCCATGCATTGGTGTTACGTGCAGGGCTTGTTATTGGGATGAGTGGTTTGTGATGGTGGGGTATGTGGGAGGTGGTGAAGTGATGGGAGTGAGGGTGAGGGTGAGGGTGGGGGTTTGTGATGGCATGCAGGTAGGGGGGTGATAGTAATAAAGATTTGACTTACCAGAGTCCAGTCCTCCTCCTACTCCTGCCAGGCCCTCAGGATGCATGATTGCCAAGACTTGCTCCTCCCATGTTAGTTGTGGGGGAGGTGGTGGGGGCCCACCACCAGTCCTCTGTATGGCGAGCTGGTGTCTTGCTGCAATGGAACATACCTTCCCCCGTAGGTCATTCCACCTCTTCCTGATGTCGTCCCTTGTTCTTGGGTGCTGCCCCATGGCGTTGACCCTGTCCACGATTCTCCGCCATAGCTCCATCTTCCTTGCTATAGATATTTGCTGTACCTGTGCTCCAAAGAGCTATGGCGTTGACCCTGATGATTTCCTCCACCATGACCCTTAACTCCTCCTCAGTGAAACAGAGGTGCCTTTGTGGTGCCATGGGTATTGTGTGATGTGTGTTGGTGAGGGTGTGTTGGGTAATGCAGTGGGGTGTGTGATGTGGAGTGCATGAGGGGTGTATGAGTATATGTGGTGTGCGTGTGTAGTTGTCTCTGTGCTCTTCTTCTCAGTCTCCTGGTGGCAATTGTTGTTTGTAAGGGGTTGTGGGTAATGTGGGTGTGTGTTTTATAGTGGTGTGGGTGTGGTGTGTGTATGAATGTCAGGTGTGTGTATTTGGTATTGTCCAATGTAGTGTTGTTTTGTATGTGGGTGTCCATTCTGAGCGCGGCAGTGTGTACCGCCAATAGTTTACCGCTGTTGAATGTCCGCTGTGGTGATTTGTGGGTCATAATGTGATGGGCGTTGTTTTGTTAGCGTAACAGTATTGGTTTGGGACCGCCACTTTATTACTGACCTTTGGTCTGGCGGATTTGTGTATGTAGCTGTATTCTGTCGGATTGGTGTGTGTCATAATATGGCAAATGGATATTCGCCAGAGCGGCGGTAAGTTGGCGGCCGTCAGCGTGGCAGTAAGCGGAATTTACCGCCAATGTCATAATGAATGCCATAATCTCCTTCAATGATTTGCGTCATGTAACTTCCCTCAGTTACCTGTTGTCACACAATAGTAGGGCAATGCTAAGTTAAATTCCACAGATCCCACAAAAGGCCATGCATACAGCTCATCTTCATATACCCAATGCCATATCATGAAGAAATGCTAGCCAGTAATCCAGCCATGCTGCTGAAAGAAGTACAGTAGTCAGAAGAAGGTGACATGGAAACAGTCAACTCACACTGAAAAAATCAACAATGGTCACGTCACTATATGGATTTTGTCCACATGGACTCATGATGTTGTACTAATGTTGCTCAGACAGATAACACATCTTGAACAGAAATGTACACTTGAGTCAAGTTGGGCAAAATGTCAGGGAGATTTGGCTACAAAATCCACACCACAATGAATCACCTAGCCCCAGGGAAACCACCTCTCTTGATTGGTACTCCTGACAATTCCCCACTCTGATTGTATCAGTAGAAGCCAATAGTCCTTTGAATGTTGCAGAGGCCCAGGGATTCTCAAGTACCAGTAAAAGGCCCTAAACATGTTGCTCAATGAGAAGACTTATCACTGTCTCTTCTTGTCATGCAAACACAGATTTCCTTGAATGAATGGTTGTACACAATCACATATGGGTCACTCCCTAATGCATTTCAACACTAAGGTAATGAACCATCATCATTTAACATGTGATAAGCACTGTGCCAAATGATTCTACATCAATGGCATGGAAATGCACATTGTGGGTAAAAACTGTAGTCCTAACTGTCATGTCTTTCATTGCTAATGCAGATGTGCATGCCAAATTACATGGAATGATGGTTGAAGATATATGTGAACCACCAATCAATGGTGACACACTCTTGTTTGTGGCACCACACAAACTGTAGTCCCATCACATATGTCCAATTCAAAAGACATGTTGGCATGCTCTCATATGTGAGGGAATCAATCATCATTCCATGAAGACAAGTAGACCAGGCATGAAACAGCAGTGAAAATGATATGGCAAAAGTGTAAGGTACACATGCTAACATGTAGGCACAAGGATTGATAGCAAAAGTGATGTCACTAAAATCGTGTCACTGGACAATCACTGCTTACCAATGGAAAGTATTGATCTGAGACTACACCCAAAAAACAACGTCGGCTTTGTCACATGTATCATGGCCACCTTCACATGGCAGACAGTAGTAAGGCCACAGCACTCGTCACACACTGAAGACAAGTGGCCTCTGGGGTCAGATGCCAATAGACTCACTTCAGCAGACACATGGATGAGTACAGTGATCTATTACTCCATGTTGTTTGGGCTGGCACACTGACAGTAGACCCTTGGGCATAAATGACACCCATTACAACAAACATGACCTGATTGATCACTGTACTCAGCCATGTTTTAGCCCGTGAGAGTTAGATTGTGGTCTGTAATCTATTGTGTCATAGGTTAGGGCCAATAGGCACAGCACATCAGCATGCACTGACTACCATACCTACATAATCACTCATTTGTGTGCCACGTATGGCCCATCTCCAGTCTTCAGGAGGAGATGGCAGACTAACACATCAACTTGGCAATGTAACAGGCAGAATATGCAGAGGACTCTCCCCTTTGTAGCTGCTGTGCTCAAACGCCCATCAAGCTCAGGGTAGGCCACCACCAGAATGCAGCCATTAGGGGAATCAGGGTCCGATGTGCACCCCATCCACATTGGGAGAACTGCCCCCGCTGGACCTCTGCGATCTCTTGGGCCCAGCATCTCGGGTCCTTCCACCTCTTTCAACAGTGGTGGGAGCTCTGCCGGCTATGGACCCTCAGGGTCCACACCTTCCTGGTCATGGCTCTCCAAATCCCTTTCATCTGATGGGCGCTGACCTATATGGATGCAAAAGACAAATCAAAAGATTACAAATCCATGTTTTTGCCCAAATGGTTGTTTCACACACATTTCAGTAACACCAGGCACAAACATTTTGCAACTGTAAACAGAAAACAAGTGTAAAGCACACATGTTGAGAAGTACAGGGACATGGCTACACACTTTTGGAGTCATCTGCAGAGTAATCCACTACCCTTCTAATGGCCCACACTGACTAAGCAAGCCTACTGACACCAGTTAGCCCAGGCTAAAGCAACATGTACTGTGATGTGAGTCACAATGAAACACACCACACCACAGTGGCCTTCTGAAGTGTATACTCCTTGGGGCAGACGTGGCAGAAACAGGTAGATCGAGCCACATTGACTCAATGCAAACAGTTCCTCTAGTCAAATACTATAGTACAGACTTCACCATAACACTTAAGTGACAATGAAAGGGCTGCCAGGGGTGGCATGGAAAGTGTCTTCCCTGTACATGTGTGGACATGTGGGCTACCCAATGTTAACTCATACCACTTCAGAGGTGGGGGGTTGTGTGGTATGTACTTGTAGCACAGAGCACACTTTTTACCATATGTGCAATCCTACAGAGATGGCATCCAACATACTAAGGTCAGTTTGGTCTGATTGGTTGAATGTAACCAAGCTAATGAGTCACACGTCATGCCCTTCCCAGAATCAATCACCTATCTGCACTGTTGATTTGGTACTAGTGCAATACTCCTGTACTGGACAAATATAACTTATGTAAATGTGACAACAGAGCTGTGGGTCTAAGAAACTGCCATAAGTCAATTACACACATCGACAATGAAAGAAAATGCACAAATGTTCTAGGTCATGGAGTTACCTCAGTACTCCTCCCTAATGTAGTCAATGGACAAAGGCCTTCAGGTCAAGTCTTACCACTGGAAACTCATTTTGGCCACATGCCAGGATCTGCAGGTCTACAGGAAGTGAGCCTGGTGCCACAGTAGCATAGCCACAGTAACTCTACCCCAGTCTACCCCATGTGCCATATTGGGAGATACAAATGATAGGCCCTGGTCTCTGCAAGCTGAGCATATAGAATCTACACAACACTCACATGTGCACTAGCTCCATGCATTACAGTACATAATTTGCCTATCCTCTTTGTGGGTTGTGGCTTGTGTGGCACTCTGGACCTTAATAAGGTCCAGCGTTCGCTCCCCACGCGTGCAGCTCCACCAAGTTGTGCCCGTGTCCTCCACCCCCGCCCACGATGCTGTCGCGTGTTTGAGGCCCTCCTCCACCCACAGGCACCCGCCTGCGCCTCATCCGTGGTGTCTAGTGGGTTGCCGGTAAGCGCTCCTACACTTTCGTCTGTGCTTTGTTTAATCATTTCCACTGTTTTGTGCCGTATTTCCACTGTTTTTTGTGCCTTATTTCCACAGTTTTTTTGTCCTTTATTCCACTGCGTGTTCAGTTGCCGGCTCTCCCTGAGCCTGTTTCTGCCTCTCTGCCTTTCCCGCCGCTGCGTCCCTGTGGCTCCGCCCCCCCTCGTGCCCCCATTCACTCTGCCGTCCCGCCTCCCAGCTGCTCCTCCCTCCTACCTCCCCTTCTTAATGGCGGCCGCTGTGCGTCGCAGTGAGCGACCTCTGACCTGCCTTTAAGGTCCAGAGTTCATTTCCCACGCGCGCAGCTCCACCAAGTTGTGCCTGTGTCCTCCACCCCCACCCATGCTGCTGTTGCGTGTTCAAGGCCCTCCTCCACTGGCAGGCACCCGCCTGCGCCTCATCCCTGGTGTCTAGTGGGTTGCCGGTAAGCGCTTCTAGACTTGTACTTTTGTCTGTGCTTTTTTTTATCATTTCCACTGTTTTGTGCCGTATTTCCACTGTTTTGTGCCTTATTTCCACTGTTTTTTGGGCCTTATTTCCACTGTTTGTTTTGCCTTATTCCACTGTGCGTTCCGTTGCCGGCTCTCCCTGAGCCGGTTTCTGCCTCTCTGCCTTTCCCGCCGCTGCGTCCCTGCGGCCCGCCCCCTCACACCCCAATTCGATCTGCTCTCCCGCCTCCGAGCTGCTCCTCCCTCCCACCTCCCCTTCTTAATGGCAGCAGACGTGCACCAGAGGCAAGCCCGTCTGCGCCCGTCCATGCCTGGACTGTGCCCAGCGCTAGTCCCCCTGGGCCCACGGGGCCCCCGCACCACCAATCACCACTACACAGCCAGCGACCTCCACGCCCTCAATCTAGAACACTCCTCCAGATGCTTTCAGTCCACCCCAAAGCACACCAAAGGACCCTTCTCCTGCAGAGCCTGCAACTTCACCTGCACCTGCACCTGCACCCAAACCACCAAACGCCGACACAGACCCACAGACAACCACCTCAGCTGCGTTCTGCTCAACACCCGCTGCGTCCACAAGCGCGCAATCGAACTCTGGGAACTACTGACCTCATCCTCACCTGACGTCGCATTTCTCACCGAAACCTGGATGAATTCGGCCCCGGAACCTGACATAGCCATAGCCGTACCTGAAGGCTACAAGATGACTAGAAGAGACCGCACCAACAAACCAGGAGGAGGAATCGCCATAGTCCACAAAAGCACTATCAGAGTCTCCACCAGCTCCCACAACACTCTCAGCTCCGCCGAGCACCTCCATTTCAAAATCCACATCAACGCCAACACCACCCTGAGAGGAACACTGGTCTACAGACCCCCGGGCCCCTGACCTCACTTCTGCAACTCCATCGCCGACATCATCGCCGCCCAAGTCATCGCCTCAAGAGACTACATCCTCCTCGGCGACATGAACTTCCACCTAGACAACAACAACAACATCAACACCACCAACCTACTCGAAATCCTCACCAACCTCGGTCTTTAGCAACTTTTTACGTCTCCCACCCACATTGCGGGACACACACTCGACCCCACTGGAACGACCATTGATGCATCCACTTCTCCTTGCAGAAACCGGCCACCCACAACCGCACCACTCAGCCCCCCCGCCGCCACTGGAACAAAATCTCAAGAGAACAGCTGCTCGTCACCCTCGCCCAGGCACCTCCTCCAAGGACCCAGAACCCCAACTCAGCCGCCACCAACCTGCATCAGTGGATAGACGACTGCGCAAACACCCTTGCGCCACTCAAACAACCCCCAGGCATCCACCACAGATCCAAGGCCAATTGGTTCACCCCCGACATCCAAACCTCCAAACGGGAATGCCGAAGAATGGAGAAGACCTGGCGCCTTGAACCTACCGAATCCAACCACATCGCACTCAAGACGGCCATCCGCAAACATCACCAGCTGATCCGCACCTCCAAAAGAACCTACTACAAAAGCTGCATAGATACCAACGCCCAGAAAGCATTTTGCCATCATCAAAGAACTCTCCAACCCCAGGTCCTGCTCCGACGAACCCACTCCTTCACAGGAGGTCTGCAACTCCCTCGCCACCTATTTCCTCCGAAAGATCGAAGACATCCACAACAGCTTCAAACCCCAGACCCACCAGCCTACCATAGACAACCACGAACCCAACGCACCAAGCAACACCAACCTTCTATGCGCCTGGACCCACGTCAACAATGAAGACACCATCAACACCATGGCCTCCATCCACTCCGGCTCCCCCTCGGGCCCCTGCCCACACCGGATTTACAATAAGGCCAGCGACATCATCGCCCCCCACCTCCGCGCCATCATCAACAGCTCCTTCGAGATTGACACCTTTCCGGAGAGCTGGAAACACGCCGAGGTCAACGCCCTATTGAAGAAATTCAAGGCGGACCCAGATGACCCCAAGAACTACCGGCCCATTTCCCTCCTCCCCTTCCCAGCAAAGGTCATTGAGAAAATCGTGAACAGCCAAGTAACCTGCTTCCTGAAAGACAGCAAGGCACTTGATACGCCCCTTTCGCAAGAACCACAGCACTGAGACCGCACTCATTGCTGCTACAGATGACATCAGGATCATGCTCGACGAAGGCGAAACCGCAGCGCTCATCCTCCTGGACCTCTCTGCAGCCTTTGACACCGTTTGTCACCACACCCTTCGAAAACGGCTCCACAATGCAGAGATCCGCGACAAGGCCCTCGACTGGATCTCGTCATTCATCTCCAGAGAGTCCGACTTCCGCCTTACCTGTCCGAATCCTCCAAGATCATCTGCAGCATCCCCTAGGGATCCTCCCTCAGCCCAACACTCTTCAACATTTACAATGCTCCTCTCGCCAACATCACACGATCCCACGACATCAACATAGCACCCCACGCGGACGACACCCAGCTGATCATCTCCCTCACGAAAGACCCCACAACCGCAAGAAACAACCTCCACAATGGACTTCACGCCATCACCAACTGGATAGAATCAAGCCGCCTCAAGCTAAACACAGACAAAACAGAGATCCTCATCTTCGGCAGCAACCCCTCTGCCTGGAATGACTCCTGGTAGCCTACCTCCCTAGGAGCTGCACCCACACCCACCGCTCAAGTACGAAACCTGGGAATCATCTTGGATTCAACACTCAGCATGACTCAGCAGATCAACACAGTCTCCTGTTCCTGCTACAACACCCTTTGCATGCTCCACAAATTTTTTAATTGGATCCCCATCGAAACCAGAAAGACAGTCACCCACTCCCTGGTCAGCAGCCAACTGGACTACGGCAACGCACTCTATGCAGGAACCACAGCCAAACTACAAAAGAAAATGCAACGTATCCAAAACGCCTCCGCCCAACTCATCCTCGACGTCCCACGCCACGACTACATCTCTGCCCACCTCAGAGAACTACACTGGCTACGTGTATCAAAGAGGATTACCTTCAAACTCCTCACCCACGCACACAAAGCCCTACACAACACAGGGCCGGCCTACCTCAATGACACAGTCACCTTCCACACTCCCCGCCGCCAGCTCCGCTCCGCCAGCCTCGCCCTCGCTTCCATCCCCCGCATTCGTCGCAACACCGCCGGAGGAAGATCCTTCTCCCACCTCGCTGCCAAAACCTGGAACTCCCTACCGCTTCACCTACGCCAGACCCAGGACCTCCTGACTTTCAGGAAACGCCTCAAGACATGGATATTCGACCATTAGCTCCATCCCACCCCCAGCACCTTGAGACCCTGACGGGTGAGTAGCACGCTTTATAAATTACTTGATTGATTGACTGAAAGGCACAGTGGTGTTATATGGTTCTCAGACAACAGTTTGCCAAGGCCAGATGTGGGCTGAGTGCTCTGTGGCACTATACACATTGCTAACAAGATCCTCAAATTTCTCAAACAGTATATATACACAGATGTTGCTGTGATGAACATATTTGTCATTTGACATTTACAACCATGATATCCACAGATATGTCATTGTATGACTGTAAAGCCTCCTTGCCTAGATATATGATTGCAACACAAGGAGGAATTTGGCCTTATCACACAACACCATGCTAATCAGAAATACATAGTGTACCTTTCTCCAATACCTGCACAGTGTACATCCTATGTATGGTACACAAAAAGTGACAACAGGCACCCAAAAACTCCAACTGGCAACAGAGGCACATTGTAGCCTACGAGGAACTCAAGGATGGTGTTGATCAGAGGCAAATATGCCTATGAGGTTCTTACCTGCGCTTCTGGTGAGCCATAGAACTGACTATACAGAGGAAGGACCTCCTCAACAAGCCTCTCCAGCTCCTCATGAGAGAAGACAGAGGTGGCACACACCAGCTGAAGTGGTGTAGGTGTTGCTGACAGCAGTGTCAGGAGTCAAGTGAGTGAATTTGCAAAACAGGGCATCCATGTACGCGGTCATCATTGCAGACGGCCACCGCTGTTGGCCCGTGACCGTCAGAGGCAACAACATTATCCTATGGCTGTGTCTGTCTTGGTTGGGACCACCAACTGCATGGTCAACTTCTGCCGGCAGCCATGGGCAGTTCTAAATTTTCAGTGATGTAGGTCAGACATCCACCATTTTGGTGGTTGGGAGTACAGTATTGGGCCCTGATTAGAGCATCACAACAACAATATATTTGTCAGATCATCACAAACATCACAAACATTCGAAAGCAGCCTTGTTGAGTAGGTTCTTCTGCACGATCACCAGTGTATTGTGTTGCTAGGCACAGATGGCATATTACGGTGGTGCACTGTCTGTCACCACTGCTGGTATGTTTGGCAGTCGGAACAGAATGTTACGTTTCAGAGGGCATTTGAACAGCAGATTGGTGTTGCCAATATCCATGTTGTGGACACAAATGTTGACAACGATGAGGGTGACATTTTACCCTTGTGGAGTTGACAGCTGTGATGTGTACTGGGTGTAATGTATTTCCAGTCATAAATGCTTGGTCACAAAATGTTGTTCTTATACATCATTTAGGTTGATGTGGAAACAGTGACTAATGCTCCAACTTATACATTTTCACAAATAGGTACCCTGGGAGAGGGAAGAGCTGACAACGTCCAGTGCATCATCCATTGCCAGACCTTCAAACCATGGAAGAATATTACATCATCAAACAGCACTCTCTGAATAGGCAAACAATAGTGAATTTATGTCATCAGTTGGAGCCAGATCTGATGCCTGAAAACCCTAATCCAACATTCATACCACCCATTGTTCAACTCATGGCAGTATTATACTTCCTGACCATAGGGGCCTTCCAATATACAGTGGCCGTTTCTAGCAGTATGTCCCAACCTACATTCAGTGTCTTGTTCAGAGATGTGCTATCAGCAATGTTGAAACACATTGACAGCTATATCATGTTCCCCAGATGTGAGGATTTAGCCAATGTGAAGGCTGACTTCCATAGTTTTGCTCGCCTTGCAGATGTGTTGGGAGCCATTGATGGCACACATGTTGTCTTGGTGCCGCCACAAGCCAGTGAACAAGTCTATCCCAACAGAAAACACTTCTATTCTATCACTGTGACTACAGATTTTTACATCTCAAATGTCTGCACCCAGTTCCCAGGTTTATCCCTTGATTCCTTTGTTTTGTGGAACAGCACCATACTCCAGCTAATGTCACAACTACAACCAGAGAGGGCCTGGCTGGTTAGTAAATCACATCTGTCCTGATTTTGTGTGTGCAATGACAGGTTCTACAATCATGAAGTGAGCAACTCATTGCTGCATTTATGTCTCATTCTCTAACAAGAGACTCAGCATATCCAAACTATCCTTGGTTATTGATGTCACAACTACACCAGGGGAAGTCTGCGCTAGTGAGGCCCCTGGAAGAACACTGTGGGCTATGGAGCGGGTTTTTGGGCTCCTGAAGGACAGATTTTGCTGTCTGGACAGGACTCGGGAGTCCTCCTCTATTCATCTGAGAAAATGTGTCAGGTCACTTTGACATGCTGCATGCTCCATAATGTCACCCTGCGGAGGAATATCCCTAACATCCCAGAGGAGGGGGAGCCTGCGGTACCATTGGGTAAAAATCCTAAAATGCCAAATGAAGATGATAGTGGTGAAGAGGAAGGAGCTGACTTGTGACAAGATCTCATCAACAACTTCTTCTCATGAGTGTAAGCATGTCATGATATGTCACGACTTTGACTGTACAATGAACTATTGTTTTGATGATGTGAAGAGTATATATTTTTTATCAGTTCTGAACCTGAAGATCTGGCAAATACTGGCACAGTGTGCCTGATAAACAAGCTTTTGACACAATAACATTTAGGAGATGTTGCTTTGTTTTTGTGAGATTTATAACATGGACTGTGCTCTCCAGACTTTTACTATGTGAATTGGGTCATAGGCATGGTTTCTTACTATACTGCTTGGTTTTGTCCAGTTACCTTACCATGACATTGTCACTGGGATATTTCCGAGTTGCAACATTGGCAAGTATATGATGATGTTTACGACTTATAAAATGGACATGGATTGTTCATGGGAATGTAGCTCACAGGCTTTGGGTGTAAAAGACCTGTGCCAAGACTGCTTGCACAGTGACAGGATGGAAGTTTGGAAGACTCCATTGGACTTGTTCCTTGTCCTGTGGTGGCACTGATGCATGATGTGTGTCATCATGTGGTCAGAAAATATGTAGTTCTAGGCCTAATTCATGTTAGTTTCCATTCTCATCGGCTAAACACTCTTTTTGTATTAACTATATTATTTTGATGTGTTTCATCATTGTAGGCCAAAGTGTCTGTGACACATCACTGATATGTGTTTGTGTAATACCATCAGAAGCAGAAGCACTGGGTTGGTATAGCCCTGTGGTCCTACATTATATGATGTTGGATTCCTTTCGTGAGGTAGGCAATGTGGCTCCAGCTGATGACATCAACCAATTTAATGTTTTCCTGTTCTACAGAACAATATATGATATATCCCTTCCTTCCATGGTCTGGATATCTGTACCTGTAAATTTGATTATTTACCCAGTATGATTCAATCATGTATGATTTGCTGTGTTTCGGACATACTGACAGCCTATGAGCTGAACAATGTAAATAATTTTCTTCTTTGACAAGACACTTGTATGCATGTGTTTGTGTGGAATGGTTGTAATCTTGAGCTGGACACTGTACATGCAACGTATCCCTGCTTCCACAAGTAGCTTGTTTTTTTGTTGTATGGGTCACATGTTCTTACATATCTACATTGCTAAATGTGTTTGTGACTTGTACATTTATTACAGTGCTAAGGGCAAAAACAAATGTGGCAAAAGTAACATAACTGAAAAATGAAGGGGTCAGTCATGGTGAATGAAATCATAGGAGTAGATGTCGTACCATCAGAAGTCCAAAGTCCAGAGCACTCCTCCCATCTGAAATGTAATAGGGTTCAGGATCAGTCCACAGAGTGAATTTCTGACACACAAAGAGGGACATTAAGGATGACGTTTCTTGCTGGCAGGGGTGCGTGTCTTGCCATCTGCACATCGGGGATTTTTACACGGATGTCCCCGCTTTTGAGGAGTGGGGGTTCAGCTGCTGCAGAGACAGGTATGTCTGAGGGTGGCTGGTCCTCTGGCAGGGCCTCCCTTCCTGTGTGTGCTACAGATGTACTTGTACTTGTTGTGGTTGGCCCATAGGAAGGGGTAGATGTTGGGAGAAAGGCCCTGCTCAGGGTTGTATGGATGTCCCTGAGCACCCCTGTTAGGGTGCCTATGTTGGAGTTATGGGCCTCCATATGTTGGTCCATGTCCGTCTGCAGCTGCTTGTTTTCCCGGAGTTCAATTAACACCTGGCCCATCATGTCTGGAGACTCATGATAGACCCCTAAGGCTCGGCTGATGGTATCCTGGTTGTGAGTGGCCACAGTAGCCTCACTCTGGCAGCCCACAGTATCCCTGCCACAGGCCCTACCCCCACAAGCCTATGCCCTCAGTGTCAGGATTGTTGTTTTGCCCCTCAGAATCCAGGACTGGGCACACAAGATGGTAGCAACTGTGCTACGTACACAAGTTGGGGGGCACAATGTTGTCTGTGATGTTAAAGCAACTTGGGTGGGAGGTATTGTTGTGGGCACAGTGAAACTCACTGTTGTTATCTGACCATGCTGTCCAGATGGGCCAGGACCATTATCCACATCCACATGTCCAGGAGTGTCATCATCACTGAAGCATTCACCCTGAGGTAGGTTGGGAGTCTGGTTAGTGGACGATGTATGCCCAAGTGTTGTGCCAATTCAACCTGTTGAGAAATAGAGTACAATGTTATTGGTTGAAGTGTGGAATCTACATCCAAACGTTTTCTGTGACAGTAAGTAGAGACCTTTGAAACTCTTGTGTGAGATCCAGGTGAACACACAACTTTGTAGTTAGCATATGTAGCTGTAGTCATCATTTGAGCAGTGCTGAGTCAATGTGTTAACTGCCATTACCAATTTGATGAAGCAGCTGAATGCCTTAGGAATACTTGAAGTACACCCTTGGTGAGCATCATGTATGTCATCATGTGGTCAGAAAATATGTAGTCCTAGGCTGAATTCATGCTAGTTTTCCTTCTCATGCCTCAAAATACTAATCCAACATGTATACCATACGTCGTGAGACTCATGGCAGTATTACACTTCCTCACCATAGGGTCATTCCAATATGCAGTGTCTATGATGGTCACAGGGCTAACATGACGGAAGCACCGCCAACAGGCTGGCGGTGCTTCCTGGCCTATTTCGACCACGGCGGAGGCGCCGCGGTCGCACCGCCGGGGCTGGCAGTATACCGCCAGGTTTGCCCCGGCGGTGATAATCCACCTGGGCAGCGCTGCTAGCAGCGCTGCCCAGGGGATTACGAGTCCCCGACCGCCAGCCTTTTTCTGGTGGTCTGAACCGCCAGGAAAAGGCTGGCGGTACGGGAGTTGTGGGGCCCCTCCAATGCCCATGCCACTGGCATGGGCAGTGCAGGGGCCCCATGACAGGGCCCTATGCGGCTTTTCACTGTCTGCTATGCAGACAGTGAAAAGCGCGACGGGTGCAACTGCACCCGTCGCACGGCCACAACACCGCCGGCTCCATTTGGAGCCGGCTCCCATGTTGCGGCCCACATCCCCGCTGGGCCGGCGATGTCCAAACGGGCACTGCGGGAGTGCGGCCACATTGCCGCCGCCCGCCAAAGTTGTAATGACCCCCTATAGCTGTCGGTATGTCACAACCTATGTTCAGTGGTGTTTAAAGAGATGTGCTATCAGCAATGCTGAAACACATTGACAGCTATATCAGGTTCCCCATACATGAGCATTTAGCCAATGTGAATGTTGACTTCTATCAATTTGGTCACCTCCAACATGTTGTAGGGGCCATTGATAGCACCCACATTGCATTTGTGCCACCGTATGCCAGTGAACAAGTCTATAGCAACAGAAAATACTCCCATTTGATCAATGTACTAGTTGCCTGCTAATTAGATCTGTACATTTCAAACATCTGCACCTGGTTTCCTGGTTCAGCCCATTGTTCCTTTGTAATGCGGAGCAGCACCGTACCCCAGCTGATGTCACAACTGCAACCAGAGAGGGCCTGGCTTGTTGGTAAGTTAAATCTGTTGTGATCTTGTGTGTGCAATGTCATGTGCCATAATCAGGATGTGTGTGACTCACTGTGGTACTTATGTCTGATTACAAAACAGGAGACTCAGCATATCCTAACTGTCTTTGGTTGTTAACACTACTGAGGAATCCAACTGCGCCAGGGGAAGTCCGTTTCAATGAGGCCTTTGGAAGAACACGGCAGCCAGTTGAGTGGGCTTTTGGGCTCCTGAAGGCCAGATTTTTCTATCTGGACAAGACTAGGGAAGCCCTCTTTTATACGCCCAAGAAGGTGTATCAAGTCACTGTGGCGTGTTGCATGCTCCATAACACCAACCTGTGAAGGAACATCCCAGAGGAGAGGGACACTTCAGTGCCATCATGTGAGAATCAAATGAAGATGATAGTGGTTAAGATAAAGGAGCTTTCCACAAGATCCCATCTTGCTGAAACGCTGGCAAATACTGGCAAAGTATGCCTGATGAAGAAGCTTTTGACCCAATAACATTTAGGTGATGTTGCTTTGTTTGTGTGAGATTTATAACATGGACTGTGTTCTCTAGAAGTTTGCTATGTGAATTGTGCCATATGTATGGCTTCATAACTATACTGCTTTGTTTTGCATTTGTTCATGTACCTTCACCATGACCTCTTCATTGGGACATCTCCGAGTTGTGACATTAGTAGGTATACAATGATGTTCGGACATACAAAGTGGACATGGATTGTCCATGGGAGTGTAGGTCTCAGACTTTGGGTACACAAGACCTGTGCCAACACAGCTTGCACAGTGATAGGATGGAGGTCCAGAAGACTCAATTGGACTTGTGCCATGTAGTTTGGTGGTCCAGATGCATCATGTGTGTCATCATGTGTTGAGAAAATGTGCAGTTCTATCCCAAATTCATTTTATTTTCCCTTCATACTGGTTGAACACTCTTTTTGTGTGAACTGTGTGCAGCTGTTGATGTGTTTCAGCATTTTAGGCCAAAGTGCCTGTGGCACATCACTTACATTTGTTTGTGTCATATCACCAGATGCAGAAGAACTAGATTATAATGATCCTGAAATCAGAAACTGTTGTACTGCCATCTGTCTGAGTCTTGCATTATATGATGCTGGATTACTTTTGTGTGGTAGGCGATATGGCTCCAGCTGATGACATCAAACACTTTAATGTTTGCCTATTCCACAGGGCAATGTCTGATAAATCCCTTCCTTCCATGGTCTGGAAGTCTGTACCTGTAAATTTGATCATTTACCCAGTACGATTCAATCATGTATGTATCAAGCACATTTTTTGTATGCATGTGTTTATGTGGAATGGTTGTAATCTTGAGCTGGACATGTAACATATACCTCTTTGCACAGGTAAATTGGATCATAATCATATGGTTCACATGGTCTGACATATCTACATGGCTAAATGTGAAATTTAAGACAGCAGACATTGAGTTTGTGATGGGTGAATTTATTACAATGGTACTACATGCAAAACATATTTGTGACAGAAAGAAACAAAAATGTAAATTCAAGGGGTCAGTCATGGTGAATGAAATCATTGGAATAGATGTCATACCATTGGAAGTCCAAAGTCCAGAGTATTCCTCCCATTGGAAATGGAATGTGGTTCAGGACCAGTCCACAGAGAATATGGGTGACAAACAAAGGAGGGCAGTATGGAAGAGATTTCTTTCTGGCAGTGGTGGGTGTTGTCGTCTGCACCTCCTGGATTATTTGCTAGAGGTCCCCACTTCTGAGGGGATCAGCTGCTACAGAGGCAGGGTTGTCAGTTGCTGGTTGTTCCTCTGGCAGGATCTTCCTTCCTGTGGTTGCCACAGCTGTACTTAGGAGTGATGTTGTTGCTACACAGGAAGGGGTAGATGGTGGGATGAAAGATCTGCTCATGGTAATGTGGAATTCCCTCAGTAGCCCTCTTAGGAGTGTTGAGTTACACCTCAGGATCCAGGACTGAGGGGCACAAGATGGTTGAAACTTTGCAAAGTACACAAGTTAGGGGCTCATCGTTGGCTGGAATGTTGATGCAACAGGGCTGGGAGGTGACATTGTTGCCACAGTGAGACTCACTGTTGTCGTTTGATTAGGTTGCCTCGATGGGCCGGGACCGTCTTCCATGTCCACAAGTCCAAGAGTGTCGTCATTACTGCGGCCTTCACCCAGTGGGGTAGTAGGTGTCTGTTTGGTGGCTCCTTTGTGCCCAGTGGCAGCTTGATCTGTTTATGGGGGAAGTACATTGTTACCGGTTGAAGTGTGACATTTACCTCCAAAGGTTTTGTGTTAAGGTAAGCAGAGACATTGGGCATTCTTAGGTTGTAGGTAAGTCTATTGTGTCATGTTACCATGGTGTTGGAGTATTTTACATGACATGTGTGAAGCTTACCTAAACTATTAGACTCAAAAGTTCATGAGATTTGCAGATCAGTTGCACTTTGGATGATAGAATGAAAATGACATCTTACCAACAGTGAAGCCAATACAGTGGAGAGGCAACATATGCTTTGACCATTTGGAGGCCTAGTTGAGTGAGATACAGGCAAACTCAGAACTTTGTTGTATATGTCACTGCAGTCAACAAGTGTGCAGTGCTGTGTCAATGTGTTTTCTGCCACTACCAATCTGGTGATGCAGCTCAAGGCCCTAGGAATACTTGGTGTACCCACTTAGTAAGGTGTCATGCCTGTCCTCAATAGTTTAATCTTGGGGGAGCAGGTCAAGATGGAGCTAGGTAGAAAGAGACGTCTCTAAGTTGAGCTTGATCTGGATATTGCTCACTCACAGGTGAGTACAATTCAATTGAGAGTTAACAAACAGGGCTATATAGTCAAGTGACGACTGGGCTGGTGTTTGGAATTACAGACACAGAGTCTCCTGGGAGTTGCAGTTAGGTTACTTCCTCTACTGCCCACACTTGACAAATTGTATCTTCCCATGTGAGTACACTTCAGTTGAGAGTTAACAAACAGGGGTATATGATCAAGTGACCACCGGACTGGTGTTTGGAATTACAGAAACAAGGGCCTCCTGGGAGTTGCATTCAGGTCACTCCCTCTACTTCACACACTAGACAAATATTGTATATTACATATCTATAGGCAGACTGCATTTGGGAATGAGCATACATTTACATGTTGACACATAACATGAGTTCTGGGACTTTTTTTAATATTGAAAGACTTACATGCACCATTTAGACTTACGGCATGTGATGGGCCTTGGCAGCTGTCCTGTTGGGTCCAACAATACACATTGACAGTGTGTTTTGAATGGTGATGAAGTACATGAACAACACAGTGGCAAAAGGTGAGCTGTGAGCATGGAGGACATTGCAGTTTGCAGCAGTTTTTGAGTGGTGACTTACCAGACTCCACTCCCCCGGTATTCCTGTCAAGCCCTTAGGATGCAGGATGGCAAGGAGCTTTTTGTCCTGGGGAAAAAGTATTAATGGGGCACTGTGAGGGCCACCGCCAGTCTTGTTGGCCTCTATCTGTTGCCTGGAGGCCAGGAAATGCACCTCACCCCTCAGGTCATTCCACCTTTTCCTAATGTGCTCCTTTGTGTGCAGGATGGTACCTACAGCATTTACTCTGTTGACAATCATTTGCCACAGTTCCAATTTCCTACTAAGAGGATTATGCAGGACTTGGCCTCCAAACAATTGTTGCTCTACTATTATGATTTCATTCACCATGACTCTGAGATCGTCTTCAGAAAGACGGGGATTTTTGGGATGTGACATAGTGGACAACTAAAGTGTATGACACTTAATTAACAGGGTAAGTGCAATAGAGAGGGAATGGACAAAAATGTGTGCAAGGTGTTAAATGAGATGGTGAAAAAAGGGGTGCCTAAAGTATGGACAATTTTTACAAAACTGTAGTCAGTGTTCTTTGTCTTCAGTGGTAATGCAAAGGATTGTGGTCTGGGAAGGGATGTGTTTTATAGTGTAATTTGCAGGTGTGGCCACTGGATCAATGTGTGTTAGCTGTGTTGTTTTTGAATTCATCCAATATGCACTTGTCAGTTACTTTGCTTAACGCGAACCATGGTGGTCAACCGCCTTTGGCTCACATCCGCAAGGGGACTGCCACTGCAACTGTGTGTTTGTAATAGGCTCAGTGGTTGGCCACGGTGCTGACAGTCCTGGAGGTCAGATCACCTAGATAACAGACCGCCATGCCGCTGCAGTCTGCCTTTTTGCCCCTGCTCTTCTCCAACTCCCTCCTGCAAACTGAGGGTAGTAGTCTGACAGATTGGACTCACTAGGCAGATAACGGAAATCCCATCTGCCTTACTACAGTAGATAGTGTATACACAAATTTGATGAACTATAGTGCAGCGAATGGGATCTTTATTTAATTTGTCACTGAGTATCCCATCCTCCGCATTCTAAATCAAGCCCTTAGCCTTAATCCCACTTAAAACCCAGGCCTTCAACACAGTTAAGAAATATCTTCATTTGGCAGTGGGGAATATTAGTCCACTGCCAGATAAATTGTGGGGATTACATTAGGCCGAGGTTTAGCTATGCAATGGTTGGTTGAGTGTCAATAAATGATCATCTATGATGATTCAAACAGTTTTCCTCCATCAATCAGTATGAAGAAGAACTTCAAAGACACTTTGATTGATGGAAGGAAAAATATTGTAACTGTCAATCCATAATGGAAGATAGATTACCTCTCCTGGGCAGAGAAAAATGGCACAGATATCACATGCTGAACTAGAGATAGATAGATGTAGGCTGGGGCAGAAAGACAGAATGATGAAGTGAAGCACTAGGAGTCAACTAAGTGGGCACTTGGAAAAACACCCTATCTTCATTTGTGGTTTGTGTATTGCAGACTTGGGCCCAGATGTAAGAAAAGTGTTGCTTCATGTCATGAAGAGCCACTTATCTTGTGGCCCATTGCGCCCCCTGACCTCACCATGTGTGAGCCGTATTTAACATACGGTGAACCATGGTGCAGGTTAGGGACAATAGTGTCATAATTGTTTACGCTAGTGTTGTACTTTCAGGATTAGCACCAAAAATGTTGGTGCTAATCCTTCAAAATACACAGAGGCCCATTATTATAAATATTGATGTGCCTCCTTTTAATGCCTGCTCTGTGCAACCGTTAAAAATGCTCCTAAGTATCTATTTTGCACAAGATGCAACAGCAATACCTCACTACAGTTAGATTAGCTATCTATCAGTATATATCAAAAGTGATCCATTTGGGAGTTTTGTGTTATGCATTGCTTGGCAACATTTTAAGAATCTGGTAGCCACTGTATCAGCCATAAAAATGTTTGCTCCTAATGGAGCAATAGGGAGTGTTTGAACAAAATATTGAATCAACAATATCAAGTTACAGAAATATTGGGTTTTTAATATTGTGACACAAAAATATTATGTGCAAAAATATTGTTTTTATGTGCTTAAATTATATTTTATTCTCCATGGTTTATACTGTTTGTGTAATTGTTGTTTTAAAAAAAGATTGTAATTTTAAGATGTTCATATTTTTTATTTAATTACATAATAGTAATTTACAGTGTTGTAGCGGGTTGTGAGGTTTGTAGGCGTACTGGGTAGCACGTTCATTATATAAAAGTAATTTATATATTTTTTTTACAATAATACTAATTATTTATTTTATTATTAATTATATACATGGTGTAGATGCTATTTTTTAATTATATGTTAAGAGTGGGTTGTTGGTTTTGTGAGAGTATAGAGTGGGAAGTTAATGAAATAATGATTTATCAATTATTAAATATTGATACATTATTATTACAAATTTTTATTTTTATTTTATAAATTTTGTAACTATTATAATTTATTGATTTATATTTGAGGTTTGGTTTATTTGGTTTGTAGGGTATAGGTTGGGAAGTTAAGTAAAAAATAATTTGCTAATTATAAATTATGTATTTATAATTACTTAATTGTGAATTAATTTAGTAAATTATGCATTTTTTTTATTTAGATATATGTTTAATATTCGGCTGTAGTGTGTTTAATTTAATGAAATAATTATTGAATAATATTTTTTCTTACATTAATTATTTAAACATATAATTTGTTTATTATTTAATTGGTTTAATGTATAAATTTAAGTTTATATTAATAGTTTTATAACTTTATGAAATTAATACTTATACTAAAATAAGGTATGTTTTTGATGAGCTTTCCCTACTGTTGCCCAGACTGACTGGAGTGTGAATAGTTAATTTTACCCCCACTGAGTCCAATGCTTTACCTGCTGATGCACTGACTGGAATGGGAGTAGCAAATTCTACCCCTCCTGAGTCCAACGTTTTCCCTACTGTGGCACTGACTGGAGTAGGAATAGTACATTTTACCCCTTCTGAGCCCAACACTTTCCCTAATGCTGCAGATACTGGAGTGGCCCTCCATTGCTATAACCCCAAAAGTCCGAGGCCATGCTCAAGTAGGGAACGCCAAACTTTTCAATAATGGTAAGGCTATTAAATGGGGATTGGTCAAAAGGAAACTCAATCTTGTAGAGGCAGTGAAATCCATGACCATGGACCAAATAGAACTATTGAACAATCTCTCCCGAGAGGGGATAGGGCTGGTTTTGGAAAGTGTCAATGAGCCCTTTTTTGAAAATATAAGAAAGCTGCTGGCCCAGAATATTAAGTGCCAACAAGTCCCTAATATACCAAAGAATGTGGGGTAGCCAAAACCCAACTAAAGCAAGCAATCAACACTAAGGCCAGGTCGCAGATTGTGGGTTGAAGGTCAAACTATAAGAAAGTACTGGAAACAGCCAATAGGACCTGGGAAGATTCTTTGTGGGATGAGCTGTCCCAAGCCCTGGCCTCTAAAGACAACGAAGTTCTGGGCCAATCTGGCTCTGTGATCCAATGGTGGCAAGCGAACTGTGGAATATTTTGTACAACCCCAGGAATAGGTCTTGCATTTTAACAATTTATATTCTTGTTTGAACATCCAAGTGTGGGTCAAAGTGGACACATTGCTGGCAAAAAAACTAAAGGATCAAGATATCCTAGAGGTAACCCTTGGAGAGACTGAGGAGGTCATTGATTCCACATTTCGAAGGAAGGCACCTTGTCCAGACCAGATCCCAAATGAGCTTTACAAACTAAGACCATATTGGCGGCTGCCAAAGGACCGCCATGTTGGCGGTCATACAGACCGCCGTGTAACAAGGTACACAGGGAAGACTGAAAAAAGCCAGCAAAAAAGCCACATGGCCAGCACCGAGGAGGGCGGAAAATAGGCCGTCCTACCATCAGCACCAACATCCTGTCAATCATTCACCGAACGTATAACAAGTCAAAAATAGCAGTGGCAGTCTGAGCCACGGTGGTTCAGTCAACAAAGTAATACACAACACCACATTGGATGGGTTTGAAAACAACAACTGACACTCATTGCTACACCGACACATCTGAAAAGTACACCATAAAACACACCCCTTCACAAACCACAGTCCTTTGCATCTCCAACCCCAAACACCCAAGCCAGGGCACATCAAAATTGTACCAAACTGTAGATAAGGCACCCCCCCACACTTTCTCTAAGCACATGTCCCACTTCCTCAGCACACTCCTATTTTCAATAACATCCATTTGCACTTCCGAATCCCATTAACTCAATGTCACCTGTGCATTTCTCACCACTTAATTTTTAATCAGCACTATGTCATCCCAGAAAAATCACTGTTTCACTGAAGATGGGTTAAGAGTCATGGTGGATGAAATCATAAGAGTAGAGCCTCATTTGTTTGGAGCCCAAGTCCAGCATACTACTATTGCCAGGAAAATGGAAATGTGGCAAAAGAGAGTCAGCAGAGTGAATTTTGTAGGCCCCACCACGAACACAAGGGACGACATCAGAAAGAGGTAGAATTACTTCAGGGAAAGTCCATAAGAATGCCTCCCCACCTCCCTTACAACTAACATCCTGGGAGGAGAAGGTATTCGCCCTTCTGCATCCTGAGGGCTTGAGTGAAATACGTGGGGGAGTGGAGTCTATTAAGTCACAACTCAAAAATATCACCAAAATATATTGTCGTGCATGCACACTACTCACCTTTTGCTACCTTCACTGCTACCCCACTCACCAGCCCAGTGTCCACCTGTCCATATACCCCTGTCTGGCATCCCACATGTGAAGTAGACTCACTTGGGGGAACAACATCTCTTTATAGTGTGTGCAATACAGGAATTGACAACACTACAATTTCCAGCAGGCACTGTTCTATAATTTAAAAAACCAGAACAGTGTATCCTTCTCAAAATTCCTTTGTTTTTCAACTCCCCATTGGAGTGTACCCACCTGAGAGGATGACATCAGTATAGTGTAGTACAAGCACTGGCAGGCCTGCTAATGCCAGGAGGCACTTGTACTGCCCCTACAAACACCAGAACAGTGCCCCCTTCCCTGAAAACAATGGCATTTCAAATCTCAAATGATGTGTACTCACTGGGGGAGTTGGCATCTGTCAGGTATTGTGAAGCAGTGAGAGTAACAAGACTGCAACACACAGCAGGCAGTGCTCCCCCACCTACAAACACCAAAACTGTGTCCTCCTGCAAAATACACCTAAGTACCAGATCATCATTAAAGTGTACTCACCTAGGAGGAAACCATCAGTATAGTGTGTGTAATGCAGGGAGTTATATTGCTGCAAATGACAGGAGGCTCCCTTACTATCACTACGTACACCAGTCCAGTGTACACTTGCAGATATACCCTTCTTTGGGAAATCACACATGAAGTGTACACATCTGGGGTGATGTTATTTAACAAGTGCATGAAGTACAGAGAGTCACATGACTGCTAAGGCCAGGAGGCTCTGTCTCCCCAAATCTAAACACAAGACCAGTATGCATCTGTCCAAGTGCCCTTGTTCGCTATCTTGCAATGGAAGTGTACTCACCTGACAGGATGGCCTATCTATACTGTGTGTAGTATTTAGAGTAACATGACTGTAGATCCAAGGAGGGACAGTCCCTGTCAATGCAATAACCAGCCTGGTCTCCATATGACATTGTGCATCTGTCTGTGAACTCACAAATGAATTTTACTCACCTGTGAGGGACCAAGATACAGATCATGGTACACTCGGTAATGTGGCTAACCACCTAGATCCATATTGAACAACTAATCCAAGATGAAACTATTATGGACAAGAAGGACAGCGCAACCTGTATGCAAAAAAAGAAGAAATCAAAGGCCTCAAAATGCATCACTTGGAATGACCAGACGATGACAACAGTCACATATACACAGTTCTGGGTCTGTCTGCATAACAGTCAACCCGGCCTTAAAATGATCCAATCACATCCTGCCAGCCACTGTTTTGCCTGCACTGCTGACAAGATGTAAGTCTATGACCATCCTCCCAAGTGTTAATGAACTCATACATTCTGCAGCTGGTTGACTGAAATGGAATTGGTATGTTACTCAAATGTCAGGTCAATACAACTGATAGCATGTGTACCTGTCACATAAGAAATAAGAAAAAACCTGCAAATACAATGTGTACATGGCCTTTGCTAAATGTCACTGTAAATTATTAGAGGTAGATGTCACAATACAACCTGTAGCTTTGTATCTCTCACATCAAAATGTCTAGCTGCCACTGGGAACACCCTGAACCCACTCCAGAGACTGCCAGTACCCCCATGGATGAAGCACTCAGTGAGGATAACACTCTTGGACATCTGGACGTTGAGGACAGTTTGGACGCATCAGGGCAACCTGGTCAGATGACACCAGTGAGCCTCACTGTGATTACGTCAAGTCCTCCCAGCCCGGTTGCATATACATCGCAGGCTGTCTTTCACCCCCCAACCTGTGTCCCAAGGACAGTGACAACCACCTTGTGCCCTCCAGGCCAGGATCTGAGTCACAGCAACACACCTCTGACAATGATAGTCCTGGAACCAGTGGTAGGGGGCAAGCTGTGCCAAGGGTGCAGGCATGTGGGGGTAGGTGGTGTGGGAGGGATGTTATGGGCCAGCATCATGAGGCCACTGGTGATGGTCCTGGCCACGACACCATGAACAATTCTTGAGAGCCTATCAAGAATCCCAAGACATGATGGGCCAGGTACTTGCCAGACTCAGGGAGATCAAGCATCTGCA
The DNA here is from genome assembly GCF_031143425.1 of Pleurodeles waltl. NCBI lineage: Eukaryota > Metazoa > Chordata > Amphibia > Caudata > Salamandridae > Pleurodeles > Pleurodeles waltl. The sequence goes on from NC_090437.1 coordinate 1,099,102,145, forward strand.
GAGGGACTACCATTACGAGTATCTGGAAAAGTAGGAGGCCACCAACACCTTCCTGGCCTCGCTATCAGGGGCGTTCAGGAAGATGAGCAGTACCCTGATCAGAGACCGTGAGCAACACCACACCCCTTCCTTTGGCTAACCAGCACCAGTTCCTTCAACATCTGTGGCAGCAACTGGAAGGGAGGCTCCATCAGGGGAAGGACCTGCCTCAGATACCCCTGCCTCTGTAGCAGCAGAATCCCCCCCCCACAAACAGGGACGTCCACCCAAGCATCTTGGACGTACAGATGGCAAGACACCAACCACTGCCAGCAAATGACCTCTTCCTGAAGGAACTCCTTTGTGTGCCACATATTCACTCTGTTGACTGTTCTTCAACTACCTTCCATTTTATATGGTAGTAGGACACTGGACTTTGGAATTCAAATGTTGTGGCATCTACAAATATGATTACATCTACCATGACGGATTCCTGCACTTTACTTTGCTATTGCATCTCTCAATTATTTCCTGCATCTATGTCAATAAAGTTACTGATCACAAAAACATTGCCTACCACCTTCTTTTTCACATTTTGAAATGTTGAAATGTAAGCCCATGTGATGCATATGATGAAGACATAAGATGGTAACAGAAGGAGGGTTATGTCTCAGGTAGTGTCATGCTGAGGATTACTAGCAACAACATCATACAAGTGTCTGGTCACACCAAACATTTAATTGCACTGTACAGCACACAGACTGTTAAGATGTCTGGAATGTCATAGCCAAGAACGGCTGAGCAATATTGAGTCAGGCTAGATATCCCAAGGTACCATCCCGCAGACCACAAAAGAAAGGGCTTTGTCAGACCTTATCCCATAGAATAGGCAAACAGATTGGTGGATGTTGTCACCAGCTCGAGCCTTATCACATACCAAAAGCAGGTCTGCCAATATGACATATGCCATGGTCAGTCCCCGATCATAGGTACATCCTATTATAATGATCAGGCATCTTGTGGTATGATACAAACCTATGTCAGTGTTGTGGCACATACACTGTGGCTTGCAATGATGAAACACATCTACAGCTACAAAAGGTCATACAGGATCATTGTCAACACAAAGTGAAGGGAGAACACAGGGATTGCATTTGAAGGGAACATGTTTCAAGGTCATATGATCACACACATGAGACAATTGGACCAACACACCACTTCAAATCAGTGTATTGTGTACCTCAGAAATCTACCTACCCACTGTCCAAGCTGCATTGGCACAGGAGTCATACATCCTAAATCTGTGACCAACATTACCTGGATGAAACCATGTCCACCTCATATGTCAGAACAGCATCCTCTACCTGCCAACGTCACACCTCTGAAATACCCACATGAGGATGGCATGGTGAAGGTACCTCGTTAAAAACAATACACAGAGTTTTAGGCTGGACAATGTATACCTATTACCAAAACCTCTTATCAAACATCAGTAGATCTACTTACATTGCAATGAGACTGACACAAACAAAGCAGATAATCAAGGTAGTAAAATGTTCAAGTCTGACTTAGCAAGGAAACCTTAGCTGTATACTGCAAAGCATAAGATCTTGTGTATTTTGGAAACAAAACCCTACTTAACACATCCTAACACTACAGTCCTGCATACTGTCACAGTAATCACGTACTTACACCCAAGTAAGTGATTGATGAGATCTGCCTGCAAGTCTTCACCTTCCTCTTCAACACTGTCATCTTCACTTGGCATTTCAGATTTCTCAACCATTGGCACTGCTATCTCCCCCTCATCTGGAATATATGGGATATCCCTCTGCAGGGCAATGTTGTGGAGCATGCAGCAGGCCACAGTGATCTTACACACTTTTTTGGGTGAGTAGAGGAGAGCTTCACCTATCTTGTCTAGACACCTAAATCTGGCCTTCAGGAGCCCAAAAGCCTGCTCCACAACACGCCGTGTTCTTCCACTGGCATTGACGAAGCAGACTTTCCCTGGCATTGTTGGGTTCCTCACTAGTGTCAACAACCATGGTTGGTTTGGGTATTCAGAGTCCCCTGTTATGGAATTGGACATATGTGCAACTATGAGTCCCTCTCATCTGAAGTTTTGCAGCAGACGTTGCACACAAACAAACATGACATATGTGACTTACCAACCAGCCAGGCCTGCTCTGGGTGCATCTGTGACATCAGCTGGGGGATTGCGCGGTTCCGCATAATGAAGGCATCATGGACTGAACCCGGATAATGAGCACAGACCTGTGCAATGAAGAGGTCCGCCAAACAAACAACTTGTACATTGATGGAATGGAGGCTCTTTCTGTTGACATACACTTGTTTATTGCTATGTGTGGGACCAAGGCAACATGTGTACCATCAATGGCTCCAACCTCATATGGAATGTTTGCCAAACCATAAAACTTAACCTTTACATGAGCGAAATCCTCAGTTGAGGAAACTGGATGTAGCTGTCCAGGTGTTCCAACATTGCTGAAAGTACATCCTTCAAAATAAGACTGAACATAGGCTGGGACATCCCAGCAGATAGGGCCACTGTATTTTGGTAGGACCCTGTGGCCAAGAACTGCAACACTGCCATAACTTGTGCAACGGATGGTATGCTATTTGGATGTTGAATGGCAGGCATTAGATCTGGCTCCAACTGACAACATAGATCCATGATTGTTTGCCGATTCAGATGATAGATCTGGATGATGTGGCATTCTTCCATGGTCAGAAGGTCTGGCAGTGGACGATAAATAGGAGGTTGTCTGATCCTCCCGCTCCTGGGCTACCTAATAATGCCAAGAAATGATTTTTGACATCATTCAATGTGGCCCTTGCAACATACCTGATGCATGTCATTACAAACCGTGACAAAGCATGTCGTAAGTTGAGGACCTGATACACAGTACATATCACAACTGTTAATCACACAGAAGTAACATGTTACTCCTGTTTTGCAACACATGTGTACACATTATCTATCTGGTCATCAACAATTTGTGCATGAAACCTGCCTCTCAGGCTGTGACTTGATGTCCCAAGCTTTAAAATGACCTTTGTTGGGGGAAAACTGTGTCCCATAGCAAATTGCCTTATGTGCCTAACGATGTACAAAAACGGTGTCTGAGTAGTAGCACCTACATGACAGGACATGACAAGTACTTATCACTGGAAAAAAAACACTTTTGGAAATGTGCTACTTTTTTTGGAGCCATATAATGCATTTAAGGACTCTAAAATGGCGGGTGCCTCACCTACTCCACTGGACATCAGGAACCACCACGACTGCCGGCAGAAGTCGTCATGGTGGTAGGCAGTTGCAACCGCAGCGGACACAGCCATAGGCTAACGTTATTACCAGTGGCAGTCGCAGACTGTGAGAAAACAGGGCTGATTGCAGAGGCCCCCTAACTTTTTGCCCCCATTTTCCACTTTTGGCTGGTGTTTTCCTGACTCTGATGGTGCCCTGGGTACTGCTATCCAGTCCCAGGGCCTGTGCTCTGTGTAAAATCAATATGCAAATTAGGCTAATTATAATTGGCTAAGTCAACCTACCTATACGTCCCTAGTAAATGGTAGGGCATGTAGGTTTAGGGACCACAGCATAGACTGCTGAGGTGCCCAGTGTCATTTTAAAGGCAGGCCTGCCTTGCTGGCTGCTTTTAAATTAAAGTTATATGCAAATTCGACTTTGGAATTAAAAGTAGTTCCAAAGTCTTAAACTACCTTATGTGTACATATAAGTCACCCCTAAGGTGTGCCCTATGTGCCCCAAGGGCTGGGTGCCATGTAACTATAAGCAGGGGACCTTATAAAAATAGTTTTATAAGCGCTGGTGAGGAAAAAACAGCCACATTTGTTTTTCCCTCATTGTAGTGAATGGCCTTCATAGGCTAGAATGGGGAGACATTATTTTAATTTTAAAAGTCCCCTTAAGTAACAGATATAAAGGGTTTGGTATCAAATTAATTGTTATAGTAAATCCCACAACTTGCAGTTGTTGGATTTAATATAACTTGTTCTGGTAAAGAGTTTTAAACTTTACCTGAAAAGTTGTCAACTTCAGCCCTGCATTGTTTTTGGTGCTGTGCTCTGATTGGCCAGTCTCTGGCAGCCTGGCCAGGCTGTCTTGATGAGGTGTGAAGTGGCCTGGCTTCACACAAAGAGATGTGCCTGTGGGAGGGGATCTCCCCTCAGCAGATGGTGAGGCAGGAAGAGAGAGGGCTGCCAAACTGGTCTTCAAAGGCAGAGAATGACATTTGGAGCAACCCAGCAACACCTCCACATCCTGCAACCCCAGACAACTAGGTGCCCCCTTGATTAGATTAGGAGAGGGCAGGAGAGGGGTGTGTTTATGATTTTTCGCCACACCAGTGGGTGGGCTGAGCCAGATGTAACCTCCAAAAATCACTTTCAGCCATAATTGGATTTTTGAAGAATGTTGCCTCTGGGGATTGATTTTTGCCCACAAAAGAAGAAGGACTGCCCTGCTGGACCCCTGGCCTGCACCTGGAACCTGCACTCTGAAGGACTGCACCAGCCGCACACTTGGGCTTCACCACAAGAAGGACTTTGCCTGGCTTCAACTGGTTCAAGGAGGGACTCCCTTTTTGCTACAGGTGAAAAATTGCTAACCTGAGTCCCCTGCACCAACTCCTGAAGAAATCAACCAGCTGATCACTGTCCAATGGCCAAAAAGGAGTTTGCAGCAGGTGCATTCTGGGAGTTGTAGTCCACACCCCCAAGGATCATCTCCCAGCTTCTGGACCCTTGGGGTGAGCTGTTCACTCCAAAAGAACCTTAAAGGAACATCTGGGAGAAGATCCAGAAGTTTGGAGAACTTTTGAAAAAAAGCTCCATAGAAGGACTGACCCACAGCGGCAACTCTAGCTGGCTTACTTGAACCGCGACCCGGCCTGATTTGCAGGTTTGTCCCGAAGAAGAAAATCTCTAAAAAAGAGACTAAGTCCGAAAGTACAATGTTGACCGGGACCTCCCAGCCAGCGTATTCGAGGAGGGCTCCAAGGACATCGGATCAAGATCCAAGTTTACTCCGGTCGAAGCATTTTCACCTTGAAAAAACTACTAAGTCCGAAGGTAAAAATCTCCACCGAGGATTCCCGCGACGCGTATCAGGAGAAGGGTTCCATGAGGTCGGATTGGACTGGCAGGTTCGTCCTGCTGAAGAAAATCTTCAGAAAAACGACTAAGTGCAAAGTAAACTTTTGACTGAGGCCTCCTGCGGCCTGTAGCCGAACCAGGCTCCATCGCGGTCGGCCTTAAACTTTGACTTTGCCCCGGTCGAGGTGCAACCAGATGACCCGATTCGCGCTTTTTGTTTCTAGGCGCTAAAAAAAGAATAATTCTTTAAGAATTTATAGCTCTGGTTCCCCTTATCCGATTTTATTTGTTTTTGTGTCATTTTAAAGATAAAAATATAATCTATTTTTATAAATTGGTTTAGGATTTGTAAACTGTTTCCTGTGTTTTATTTAATTACTGTTTTGTGATATTTGAATGCTTTACACTCTGTCTCCTAAGTTAAGCCTTGTCACTCGTTGCCAAGCTACCAAGGGTTGAGCTGGGTTTAATTTACTGAGACCTAACTGGACCTAAAATGGAGGTTAGTGGCCTATTGCTAAGTGTAGGTACTTTCCTGCCCTTACCAATAACCCATTTTCCAACACAGGCCAATGGCTATGTCCATCGGCAGTGACAGCCGCGTACATGGTGGACATGACTGCCATGTTCTGCACAATCCCTCATTTGACTCCTGACACTGCTGCCACCAAGACCTCCACTAGCTGAGCTGCTGTGTGCCATCTCTGGTACCAATCATGCCATGTGCAGCAAGTGATAGGGCCCTTGCCTTTTCCCTGGAGGAGATTGAGAGGCTAGTCACAGAGGTCCTAACCCTGCATGGATAGCTTTATGGTGCGCCAAAGGAGCAGGTAACTGCCTCATATCCACATTGTGTTTGCTGTACTTCACCCTATATTACCTCCTCAGAGGCTAGATTGTGCCCAGGTGTGCCAGAATGTAAAGTCAAGTCCAAGGAGATGCAGTCGGTGTGGCATCAATGGGATAGTCAATATGCATGTATCTGTGTTCAGTGCTAGATGTTGAGTCCTAATGCATTGTTCTGTGTGTGTGTTGAACGTACCGTGATCTACCTTGGTTGCACCAAATTAGGTGTGGTTACATCACAGCCATCCCCATACACCTCTTACCATATTGATGTTGTCAATGTGAGACAGGATGTATTTACATGACAGCATGGGCTGTGTATGAATGTTGTATGTGTGAGGTGTGTGAAAAGTAAGCAATGTGTAAGTTGCCACTGAGATTTCAAATCACATCTGTTAAACTGTTGTTTTGAATGCATAACAAAAATAATGGGGATGAGGAGGATTAAAGGTCCAGTGTATACCCTCCAATACATGTGACTTATAAAGTGATACACTGTTCCTAAGAGATCAGGGTGAACTAAGGAAAGTACTCTAGGATCCTAATTAATAGGAGCAAGAGTCCTCACACACCCAAATGGGTGTCATGCTTCATCATCGGACAAGCTCCTCGTCAGAACGGCGCTGCAATGTCTGACGGGCACCACCCATAGGGGGGGCTCTTTGCCGGAGATCTTTTTCGATGATGCCTCACTGTCCCGCAAATGAGTAGGGAGGAAGAAGAGGGGAGAGTTCAAAAAAAGATGGAAAAATAGAAATAAAATTGGCTCAGGACCCTTGATAAATGCTGATTTTATTCTATTTGTGTAGGGTAAAGGCCAAGGTTAAAATAACAGAGAAAGTGAGGTAGAGGTAATGCTCAACCACTTTCAAACTACGTGTCTAATGGTAGGGTCAGGACACTGTGAGACCCTACCTCAAAATGGGGTCGACATGTTTCGCGTCCCGGTGGTCCAGGATGGATCCAGTGACGCTTCTTCAGGACCTAGTGTAAAAGAACTTCTCCAATTTTAAAGCTAAATTTAGCTGTTATATAGTGTTGCTAATAGTCAAAAAAAGTCATCGTCAGTCACTTACACAAGTCTATTGTGACCAAGTGTATAGTTCCTAATCGTCACCCTGAAAAAATATCAAATATCAAACATAAGTTATATCCCAAGAAATTTTCTCGAGGCAAACGAAGCAGAATGAACAACAAACTGTGTGGCACACGGTGGTAGTGTATGTGATCGCACAGCCATGCTTAAGTATACAAAAATTATGCTTACCCTCCCAGATTGAGTAGGGGCTTCATGGGATCACGCGGGCCATAAGCCAGATCAGCACAACATACTCTTTGTCATGTCAGAAATAGAAAATGAGGGAACAGTTATAAACATTGTAAGGTATGTCATGCCCTTCACCCAATGGAGAAAAGAAAAAACGAAAAAACACGAAAAAAAAAAAACAATAGATATTTATGAGTATCACAAGTCAAATCAGAAGAGAGTTCCCTCTGTAGAAAGACATCTTATTCATTTGGTGGTAATGAAAGGAACACTTATTAATGGTGGTTATACTTCAAGTGCATGGGTTTTCAGTGAAGTTGAAACAGTTACTAAATGTCCATAAGTGGTGTTCCTACCTAATCGTGGAACAGACAAATGGTAGATCCACTGTACAGTTAGACTGGTAGTCGTGCATGCCTATTTGCTGCCGGTTCGTTGAAAAACATAAGAAACGGAAGCCTGTTTTTTTGTCAGGCTTCCGTTTCTTATGTTTTTTAGGGGAGAGTTAATGATCTATGACCAATCTGCACTTGGCATCATTGTCAATGTGTGCCTCTGTCCCCTGACAGGATCCTTACTCACACAGCCCTGTTGTCACTTTCACACAGATCAAATGTGTGCTGTGTAGGCTTATTGAATAAATGCAGACAGTGTGTTGGTTAGAAATGGGGTCTTTGGTTGGTAGTCAGGTTACCCGCTGTCCAAGCAAGGACCCTCACTCTAGTCAGGATAAAGGAGAATCACCCTTAGTTAACTCACACTGACCCCCTTGGTAGCTTGGCACGAGCAGACAGGCTTAACTTCAGAGTGTAGAAGTAAAGTATTTGCACCAACAAACACATTAACTCAGTGAAAACACAACAAAATGACACAACAAAGGTTTAGAAAAATAGGTAATATTTATTTGACCAAAACAACAACAGTCCACCATACACAAGTCAAGTTATGAAAAAGAGTCTTAATTCCTTTAGAAAATGGTGCTAACACTGTTAGCGTGCAAAAGTACCTGGGTAGCGTCAAAATAACACCACACGGGTGAGCGTGCGTCGGAAAAGGCCAGCGATGCGTCCATTTCTCACTTGCAAGAGAGACCGTGCGTTTTTCCTCCTCTGGTCAAGTCGGTGTGCATCGTTTTACCTCTCCGCAAGAGAGCGATGCATCGATCCAGGCAGGCTTTGCGTCGGTATTCTGCGCCCAGCGAGGTTTGCATCAAAAAATTCAGTTGCACGGTATCAGAAAACCGCGCTATGTGGGGTTGCGACGTTATCAGCCTTTGTTAGCGGGTTTTGCACATCGTTTCTCCAGCCGCGTACGTCGATCTTCCAGCCGCAATCAGGTGAGGCATTGATTTCACCCACAAAGCCAGCGGCGTGTAGTTTCTCTGCCGCATCTCGGAAAGTGCATCGAAATTTCCCCGCATGGCGGTCTGTGCATGGATTTTCAGTCTTTGACTGCCAACTTCACCTTTCAAAGGCCCAGGCACTGGATAGGGCACCACTTGGCAGGGTAGGAGTCTCAGCAGAGAGTCCAGGTGCTGGCAGGGAAAGTCTTTGATGGTCCGGAGACTTCAACAACAGGAGGCAAGCTCAGGTCAAGACCTTGGAGATTTCTTTACAAGCAGGAATGAATAACAAAGTCCAGTCTTTATCCCCTTCTACAGGCAGACGCAGCAACTGCAGAATGGCTCCACAAAGCACCGTCACAGGCAGGGCAGCACTTCTCCTCAGCTCTTCTCCTTGACAGAGGTTCCTCTTGATTTCCAGAAGTAATCTAATTTTTCAGGGGTTTGGGTGCCCTTCTTATAACCCTTTCTGCCCTTGAAGTAGGCCTACTTCAAAGCAAAGTCTCACTTGTTTGTGAGATCCTTCCTTGCCCAAGCCAGACCCCAGACACACACGAGGGGGTTGGAGACTGCATTGTGTGAGGGCAGGCACAGCCTTTCAGGTGTGAGTGACCACTCCTCCCCTCCCTCCTAGCACAGATGGCTCATCAAAATATGCAGGCTACACCCCAGCTCCCTTTGTGTCACTATCTAGAGAGAGGTGCAAACACCCCAACTGTCAAACTAACCCAGACAGGGAATCCACAAACATGCAGAGTCACAGAATGGCTTAAGCAAGAGAATGCCTACTTTCTAAAAGTGGCGTTTTCAAACACACAATCTCAAAACCAACTTTACTAAAAGATGTATTTTTAAATTGTGAGTTTAGAGACTCCAAACTCCACAAGTCTATCTGCTCCCAAAGGGAATCTACACTTTATTCATATTTAAAGGCAGCCCCCATGTTAACCTATGAGAGGGATAGGCCTTGCAACAGTGAAAAACAAATTTGGCAGCATTTGACTGTCAGGACATTTAAAACACATTAGTATATGTCCTACCTTAAACATACACTGTACCCTTCCCATGGGGCTACCTAGGCCCTACCTTAGAGGTGTTTTACATGTGAGAAAAGGGAAGGTTTAAGCCTGGCAGGTAAGCACACTTGCCAAGTCGAATTGGCAGTTTAAAACTTCACACACAGACACTGCAGTGGTAGGTCTAAGACATGATTACAGGGCTACTCATGTGGGTGGCACAATCACTGCTGCAGGCCCACTAGTAGCACTTGCTTTACAGGCCCTGGGCACCTCTAGTGCTCTTTACTAGGGACTTGCCATTAATTCAAATATGCCAATCATGGAGAGCCAATTACACATATTTTTTTACCTAGGAGCACTTTTACTTTAATACTGGGTAGCAGTGGTAAAGTGCCCAGAGTAACACAAACAGCAAAAACAGAGTCCAGCACACATCAACAACCTGGCACACAGAGGCAAAAGGTTAGGGGAGACCATGCCAAGGATTCCAAGCCTAACAGTATTGATTCCTAAGAAACCATGATATGTGACTGAGTTGCTTCATCCCATTATGGGAAATCGACAATGTATGCCTTTGTTTTTGGATGCCATCTCTTTAGGATGAACACATGTTCAAAAGCATGTTCTGTAGCACAGATACGTGACATAGAACCCCATCCCCTGGGGTGGCATGTGTATGCATTTGTTAGTCCACAAGTCCAACCATGGACAGGGTAGACACTTTCTGTACCCACCATGCCTGTCCCTTCATTGTCACCTGTGTGTAATGTTTGAGTTTGTACTTTGGCAGTAGCCTGTAGGAACTGTATGCAGAAAACCATTCTCACAGAGTGTGAGTATTTTATTGCACTCATGCCTAAGGAGTTGTTGGAAAATGGGTTATTGGTAAGAGCAGGTAGGTACCTACACTTAGCAATAGGCCACTAACCTCCACCAAGGTCCAGTTAGGTCCCAGTAAATTAAACCCAGCTCAACCCTTGGTAGCTTGGCAACGAGCGCCAAGGCTTAACTTAGGAGGCAGAGTGTAAAGCATTCAAATATCAGAAAACAGTAATTAAATAAAGCACAGAAAATAGTTTAAAAATCCAAAACCAATTTATAACAATAGTTTATACTTTTATCTTTAAAATGACACCAAAACGAATAAAATCAGATAAGGGGAACCGGAGATATGAATTTTTAAAGAATTTTTCTTTTTTTAGCGCCTAGAAACAAAAAGCGCCAATCGGGTCATCTGGTTGCACCTCGAACGAGGCAAAGTCAAAGTTTCAGGCTGACCGCGATGGAGCCCTGCTCGGCTACAGGCCGTGGGAGGCCTCGGTTGAAAGTTTACCTTCACTTAGGGGGTCATTCCGACCCTGGCGGGCGGCGGGTGCCGCCTGCCGGGTGGAAACCGCCCAAACACCGCCCCTCGGTCAGATGACCGCGGGGGGCATTCCGACTTTCCCGCTGGGCCGGCGGGCGATCTGCAAAAGATCGCCCGCCGGCCCAGTGGGAAAGCCCCAGCAAAGATGAAGCCGGCTCCGAATGGAGCCGGCGGATTTGCTGAGGTGCGACGGGTGCAGTGGCACCCGTCGCGATTTTCAGTGTCTGCCAAGCAGACACTGAAAATCTTGCTGGGGCCCTGTTAGGGGGCCCCTGCACTGCCCATGCCAGTGGCCCCACGACACCCGTTCCCAACAGCCTCTTCCTGGCGGTGTAAACCGCCAGGAACAGGCTGGCAGGAAGGGGGTCGGAATCCCCATGGCGGCGCTGCTTGCAGCGCCGCCATGGAGGATTCCTTTGGACAGGGGAAAACCGGCGGGAAACCGCCGGTTTCCCTTTTCTGACCGTGGCTTTACCGCTGCGGTCAGAATTGGCCAGGAAGCACCGCCAGCCTGTTGGCGGTGCTTCCGTGGTCGTTGGCCCTGGCGGTCAATGGAGGTTACATCTGGCTGAGCCCACCCACTGGTGTGGCTAAAAATCATACACACACCCCTCTCCTGCCCTCTCCTAATCTAATCAAGGGGGCACCTAGTTGTCTGGGGTTGCAGGATGTGGGGGTGTTGCTGGTTGCTCCAAATGTCCTTCTCTGCCTTTGAAGACCAGTTTGACAGCCCTCCCCCTTCCTGCCTCACCATCTGCTGAGGGGAGATTCCTTTCCACAGGCACATTCCTTTGTGTGAAGCCAGGCCACTTCACACCTCATCAAGGCAGCTTGGCCAAGCTGCTAGAGGCTGGCCAATCAGAGCACAGCAGCAAAAACAATGCAGGGCTGAAATTGGCAACTTTTCAGGTAAAGTTTAAAACTCTTTACCTGAATAAGTTATATTAAATCCAATTACTGGAAGTTGTGGGTTTATTACAACAATTAATTTGATACCAAATTCTTGGTATGCATCATTTAAGGGGACTTTAAAAATTAAAATAAAGTCTCCCCATTCTAGCCTATGAAGGCCATTTACTACAATGAGGGAAAAACGAATTTGGCTGTTTTTACCTCACCAGGGCTTATAAAACTATTTTTATAAAGTCCCTGCTTATAGTTACATGGCACCCAGCCGTAGGGGCACATAGGGCACACCTTAGGGGTGACTTATATGTAACAATAAGGTAGTTTAAGACTTTGGAACTACTTTTAATTCCAAAGTCGAATTTGCATATAACTTTAATTTAAAAGCAGCCAGCAAGGCAGGCCTGCCTTTAAAATGACACTGGGCACCTCAGCAGTGCACCTATGGGTGCACTACCTATGCTGTGGTCCCTAAACCTACATGCCCTACCATATACTAGGGACTTATTGGTAGGTTAACTTAGCCAATTATAATTAGCCTAATTTGCATATCCATTTTACACAGAGCACAGGCCCTGGGACTGGTTAGCATTACCCAGGGCACCGTCAGAGTCAGGAAAACACCAGCAAAAAGTGGAAAATGGGGGCAAAAAGTTAGGGAGCCTCTGCAATCAGCCCTGTTTTCTCACAGGAGTCTACCTTCCAGAAGCTACAGAGGTGTGATGAGTCTGATAGTTTCTCAGATCTCAGTCAGATTGCTAGAACATGCCCCACAAGATGCCAGTTGGCCTACCTGGTCATTGGAGGGCCTTACAGGGTGGTGGCTTGGTCTGCAGATTGGGAAGTGTTTGTGGTCCTGTCGCTGTACTCAATGTGCCACACTTGGGCAGTTTGGGCAAAGCAAAACTTTCTTAGCTTTGTGTACTGACATGTATTTGACCCATTTTGGATTGGACTTGTGGACATCATTTCTTATGTTGACCTTGGCATCCATGCAGGTCAAGGCCTATCCGAAGAAAGGGACATGGATAGTCATTGCCAAGAAGATGCTGAAATTGGGGGTCCACAGCCGGCGGATGCACACTGTTGCAAGAGGTGGAAGGACCTGAAACGCTGGGGCCGGAAGTTCACGGAGGTCCAACTGGGGTGCCCTCCCAATGTGGGTGGGGTACCCATCAAACCATGACCACCCTAATGGCCCGCATTCTGGCTGTGGCCTACCCAGAGATTGATGTGCAATTGGGGGTGGCACAGCACCCACAAGGGGGTGAGTACCCAGCCAATTCCTGCCTGTCCCATTGCCAGGTGATTGAGCGAGGTACCTACTCCTCCCACCCAACAACTAAGGGATGAGCCATGTGTTACACAGTAGAGGGGAGAATTTTTGTGTTGCCATGTCATGTGTCAAACTGCTGTGCCCTGCCTTTTAAACCTGGGACCTAGTACAAAACTGGGGAGAATCCTCAAACTACTCTACTTGCTCTGCAGGGACCACAAATGGCTGTGGACAGTGATCATTCATGTACTGTTTGTTGTTGTAGTGGGTGTAATATCTAACCTACAGATCACTATCCCTAAATGTTACAGGCCAAAGGTAAGTAGGTTATGGATCACTGTCCTCTCCCAAGTGTCTGGGTATATGTGTGTAGGAAGTTGGCTCTGTAAATACTATTTCAAAATAAAAAATAGCGTGCACAGAGTCCAAGGGTTCGCATTAGAGGTAACATAGTGGCAAAATTAGATAATTCTAATGCTCTATTTTGTGGTGGTGTGGCCGAGCAGTATGCTTATCAGAGGGTAGTGTTAAGCATTTGTTGTACACACACAGGCAATAAATGAGGAACACACGCTCAAAGACTTAACTCCAGGCCAATAGTTTGTATATAGAAAATATATTTTCTTAGTTTATTTTAAGAACCACAAGTTCAAGATTTGAAGTAAATACAAAAAATGCAAGGTACTCCACACAGGTAAGTTAGGAACTTTGAATTAGAGCAATAACATATACAGTTTTTGTTAAAATGGCAATAAGCTATTTTCAAAGTGGAAACAGTGCAAAAATCAACAGTTCCTGGGGGAGTTAAGTAAAGATTAGATTGTGAGGTAAGTAAGACACTTACAAGTCTGAGTTCCTGGGCATAGGCAGCCCACCGTTGGGGGTTCAAGCCAACCCCAAAGTTACCACACCAGCAGCTCAGGGCCGGTCAGGTGCAGAGGTCAAGTAGGCATACAAAACACACCCTCAGGGGCACAGGGGTGGCACAGGGGCAGCCGGGTACAGTGTGCAAAGCAGGCATCGGGTTTCAGATAGGAAACAATGGAGGGACCCGTGACTCACTTTGGCGGTGCAGGCAGGCACAGGGGTGGCTTCTTGGGACAGCCACCACCTGGGCTAGGCAGAGGGTCGCCTGGGGGTCACTCTTGTACTAATGTTTGGTTCCTTCAGGTCCTGGGGGATGCCGGTGCAGTGCTTGGTCCAGGCGTCAGGTCCCTTGTTACAGAAAGTCACGGTCATGGTGAGCCTCTGGATTCTCTCTGCAGGCGTCGCTATAGAGGTCCAGGGGGGTTGTCTCAGGCTACTCACAGGGCCACAGTCGCCAGGGAGTCCTCCCTGTGGCGTTTGTTCTCTGGATCTCGAGCCAGGGGCGTCGGGTGCAGAGTGTGAAGTCTCACGTTTCCGGCAGGAAGAGTGAGTTCTTTGGAAGTTGCTTCTTTGTTGCAATGATGTAGCTGGTGTTGAGCAGAGCCACTGCTCACAGGAGTTTCTTGGTCCTGGGGGTCAGGGCAGTCCTCTGAGGCTTCAGAGGTCGCTGGCCCCTGGTGGATGCGTCACTGGTTTCAGGTTTTCGTCTCTGGAGACAGGTTGGTAAGGCTGGAGCCAAAGCAGTTGTTGTCATCCGTCATCTTTGCAGGCTTGTAGGTCATCAGTCCTTCTTTGTAGTTCAGGTTGCAAGAATCTGATTTCCTGGGTTCTGGGGTGCCCCTAAATACTACATTTAGGGGTGTGTTTAGGTCTGGGAGGACATTAGCCAATGGCTACTGCCCTGGAGGGTAGCTACACCCTCTTTGTGCCTCCTCCGTGAGGGAAGGGGGGCACATCCCTATTCCTATTGGGGGAATCCTCCAAAACAAAGATGGAGGATTTCTAAAGGCAGGGGTCACCACAGCTCAGGGCACCTTAGGGGCTGTCCTGACTGGTGGGTGACTCCTCCTTGTTTTGCTAATTATCTTCTCCAGCCTTGCGGCCCAAAGTGGTGGGCATCTCCACTAGCTGGGATGCCCTGGGGCGCTGTAACAAAGGGGGTGAGCCTTTGAGGCTCACCGCCAGATGTTACAGTTCCTGAAGGGGGGGCTGTGAAACACCTCCACCCAGTGCAGGCTTTGTTCCTGGCCACAGAGTGACAAAGGTACTCTTCCCATGTGGCCAGCAACTCGTCTGGTTGTGGTAGGCTAGCAGAAACTGGTCAGCCCCACACTAGAAGTCGGGTTCGTATTCAGGGGGCATCTCTAAGATGCCCTCTGGGTGCATGTTACAATAAATTGCACACTGGCATCAGTGTGCATTTATTGTGCTGAGAAGTTTGATACCAAACTTCCCAGATTTCAGTGTAGCCATTATGGAACTGTGGAGTTCGTGTTTGACAAACTCCCAGACCATATACTCTTATGGATACCCTGCACTTACAATGTCTAAGGTTTTGCTTAGACAATGTAGGGGCATAGTGCTCATGCACATATGCCCTCACCTGTGGTATAGTGCACCCTGCCTTAGGGCTGTAAGGCCTGCTAGAGGGGTGACTTACCGATGCCACAAGCAGTGTGAGGTTGGCATGGCACTCTGAGGGGAGTGCCATGTCGACTTAGTCATTTTGTCCCCACCAGCACACACAAGCTGTGAGGCAGTTTGCATGTGCTGAGTGAGGGGTCCCGAGGATGGCATAAGACATGCTGCAGCCCTTAGAGACCTTCCCTGGCATCAGGGCCCTTGGTACCAGGGGTACCAGTTACAAGGGACTTATCTGAGTGCCAGGGCAGTGCCAATTGTGGAAGCAAAGGTACAGTTTAGGGAAAGAACACTGGTGCTGGGGCCTGGTTAGCAGGGTCCCAGCACACTTTCAATCAAAACTTAGCATCAGCAAATGCAAAAAGTCAGGGGGTAACCATGCCAAGGAGGCATTTCCTTACAATGTGTATGTAGACATCTGCCACCCAGAAGCTAGTTATCTTCAGTATATGATAGGTGCTGATGCATCACTGCAGTGTGGGATGTGTATGTGTCCAGTATGTATGTGAAATGACTTACATAGCTAATTGTTAGCAGATCTAGCGAACAACATTCCCTTTGTAAGTGGGAAATGCCCATTGACATGAATCATGTTGCATGACTGTTGCCAACATTGCTTGTGCCTACATGTCAGCATGTGTCCTTAGGAAACATTCTTAATCTGTCAGTTAATGCATCTTCTATCCATGTTGTTGGGATGATGTTTGTATTTCCTCACATATATGTGCATGGAAAACTGTTTGCAGGATAGCACAGTTACAATGGTAGTACATTTAGGCCCTCATTGCAACCCTGGCGGTAAAAGACGCTTACCGCCGTGCAGAAGACCGCCAACACACCGCCACGGAATACTGCCACTGCCATTATGACCCACAGCTCGGAATCCCCCAAAATCCAGACACCCACACAAGTCCGCCACACCAAAGGTCAGTGATAAACTGGCGATAACAAAACCTCCACCAGCACGCCAACAGGAATACGTCCACACTATCACGACCCACGAATCCACGCAGCGGTCTTTCAACCGACGGTACACACCGCCGCGCTCGAAATACACACACTCTTACAAAACACATCCAAATTATACAATTCCAAATACACACACCTGATACACATACACACACCACTCCCACACATCCAATACAATATAAAACACACACCCACATCACCCACAAACCCTTACGACAACAATTGCAACAGAAGGCCAGAGAGAGACACCACCAGAAAGAACAATAGCATCCACAGGCACTCAACACCATCACTCACACAACATCCACGCACCTCACACAACACACCTCTAAATATCACCCCACACATCACAACACACACCACCCCACACATCACCCACACCACCCCATGGCACTGGAAAGACACCCCAGGTTTTCTGAGGAGGAGCTCAGGGTCATGGTGGAGGAAATCATCCGGGTAGAGCCACAGCTATTCGGATCACAGGTGCAGCACACCACCATAGCTAGGAAGATGGAGCTATGGCGAAGAATCGTGGACAGGGTCAACGCAGTGGGACAGCACCCAAGAACTAGGGATGACATCAGGAAGAGGTGGAATGACCTACGGGGGAAGGTGTGTTCCGTGGTCTCAAGACACCAGATTGCGGTTCAGAGGACTGTCGGTGGACCACACCTTCTCCCCTAGAACTCACAACATGGGAGGAGCAGGTCTTGGCTATACTGCATCCTGAGGACCTCGCAGGAGTAGCTGGAGGAATGGACTCTGGTAAGTCAAATCTTTCACTACTTCATCCCCCACCTACCTGCATGCTATCACACCCACCCTCGCCCTCACCCCAATCACTCCAACTCCTCACATATGTCCCAATATCACAAACCACACATCCCAAGCCCTGCATGTAACACCAAAGCATAGACACCCATCACCAAAGCATGTCCACTGCACATACCCATACACCCCCCTAAACCATTATCACACAAGGTCCCACTCAAGAATGCAAGCACTGGGGTACAGGGTCACTCCCCCATTGCACACCATGGCACACACAGATGCAATAATCATGCTTTTACACCCCTGCAGGACCCCTACCCAATGTCACTGGACAGGAGGGTCCAGACATGTCCACTCCACCCACAGAAGAGGCCCACAGCGATGACAGCAGCTCTGTCCAACTGGATCAAGATCAAGATGACCAGCCCGGCCCATCTGGGACCTCGGGACAGTCGGTTCCCCTCACATTGGCACAGGCCACTACAGAGCTTCCCCCCTCTTGAAACACCAGCACAGCACCACCCCCCGCGGGCCCATACCTCTGTCCCCAGGACACGTCAAGCAGCAGTGTGTCCACCACTACAGGGAACCCAGGCTAACCCACCAACCCAACAACACCAGGGACCTGGGGGCAGTGGTAGTGGGCACACGGTTCAGGGGACAGAGGCCCAGGGAAACAGGGGAACTGGGAGGGCTGCTGTGCGACAGGGGGAGGACTGGCCCAGGGAACCCACTCTCCACAAGGCCCGCTCCAACATCATGGGAGCATACCACCATTCCCAGGAGACGATGGCAACGGTACTGGACAAGTTTCAGGAGACCCGGCGGCTGCAGGAGGAACAGTATTTGGGGTTCAGGGAGGAACTCAAATCCATCAATTCCACCCTGGGCACCATTGTAGGGGTGCTGAAGGAACTCGTCAACACCAGGAGGGACACTGTGGCACAACAAGGGGCCCCTGACACTAGCCAGGATGATGAACTGCCCACCACCTTCGCCGGCACTAGTGGACAGGAGGCACCGCCACAGGACCACGACACCAGCACCCCACCCCCTGCAGATGGAGAACCACCCCGCAAACGGTCCCTGAGATCCAGGACAAAGACAGAGAACAATACCAAGACCCCCGCCAAGAAATGAGACCCCCCTGATTGTCATCCTTCTGTCCCACTTTGTCACCCTGTCCATACTTAAACTGCCCCAGCTCCACTTCCTATGCCCATTTGGACAATGCGCCTGTGAGAGTAATAGACTGGACGCTGCCATGGACATTCCTCCACCATCACCCCTGACCATTTTACAATCCCCTCCAATATTTAGCACTTAAATAAACACCCTTGAATCACAAAACAATCTGGAGTCAGTCTGTGCTTTCACAAATGTGTATTTGCAATAACTGAGGAAAATAGCAATGTCCATTCTATTGTCAACATATCTATGTCACACAGCTCTAGTCGATGAGGTAACATAGCTGAGGCCACACAGTGGGACCCACATCTGTGAAATGGAAAGGCAAAGTGACAATTCAGGGTCCCTACACTGGGTGAAAGTGACAGACAGGTAGAAGAATTAAATCAGATGTAGCAGGCAGTGTTGTCTTCTTACCTGTGTCTCACTGGAAGTATTGCTGGATCACCGTGTTCCTGTTGTCTATGTCCTCTTCTTCTGCTTCCTCGTCTTCACTGTCCACAGGCTCCACAGCTGCCAAAAGACCTCCATCTGGACCATCCTCCTGCAGGAAAGGCACCTGTCATTGCAAAGCCAAGTTGTGAAGCATACAGCAGGCCACAATGATCTGGCGCACCTTCTTTGGTGAGTAGAATAGGGAACCAGCTGTCATATGGAGGCACCGGAACCTGGCCTTCAGGAGGCCAAAGGTCCTCTCTATAATCCTCCTAGTTCGCCCATGTGCCTCATTGTAGCGTTCCTCTGCACTTGTCCTGGGATTCCTCACTGGGGTCAGTAGCCATGACAGGTTGGGGTAACCAGAGTCACCTGCAAATGGCGAGGGACAACTGTTAGACACACACTAACTCTTAGGGACATCCCCAGACCCAGACACCTAGTCACACTGTATTAGGTCCATGGCCTCACCTAATAGCCACACACGGTGCCTCTGGAGTTGCCCCATCACATAAGGGATGCTGCTATTCCTCAGAATGTAAGCGAAATGTACTGAGCCAGGAAATTTGGCATTCACATGGGAGATGTACTGGTCTGCCAAACACACCATCTGCACATTCATCGAATGGTAACTCTTCCGGCTTCTGTACACCTGTTCACTCCTGCGGGGGGGGGCAAGGCCACATGTGTCTAATCAATGGCACCTATGATGTTGGGGATATGTCCCAGGGCATAGAAGTCACCTTTCACTGTAGGCAAATCCTCCACCTGAGGGAAAACGATGTAGCTCCGCATGTGTTTCAGCAGGGCAGACAACACTCTGGACAACAGGTTGGAAAACATAGGCTGGGACATCCCTGATGCTATGGCCACTGTTGTTTGAAAAGACCCACTTGCTAGGAAATGGAGTACTGACAGCACCTGCACTTGAGGGGGGATTCCTGTGGGATGGCGGATAGCTGACATCAGGTCTGGCTCCAACTGGGCACACAGTTCCAGGATTGTGGTACAAGCAAGTCTGTAGGTGATGATTACATGCCGCTCCTCCATTGTTCAGCACGGAGGAGTTGGAGAAACTAGTGGATGGGGTCCTCCAGACAAACAGGTGAGTACACTGTGAGCATGTTGTATGGGCAATGGCTGCTTGGAGTGGTGTGGATGACAGATGGGGGGGAATGAGGCGTGCATGAAACGATGGTGAGTGCATGTGCGTCATGGCAAGGGTAGGGATGCGGGCCAATGACTGTGACGGTGCGGACGGTTATATCTTCTCCTTTTCCCCTGTACTATTCCTGTAGGTCAGCGGCCACCAGAAGAAGGATATTTGGCGTGCCATCGCCAAGGAAGTCCGGACCCTGGGGGTCTATCACAGACGGAGCACCCATTGCCGGAAAAGATGGGAGGACATTCGCCGCTGGAGCAAGAAGACGTCAGAGGCCAAGCTGGGGATGGCCTCCCGACATGGGAGGGGTGCCCGTCGCACCATGACCCCCCTGATGTTCCGGATCCTGGCGGTGGCATACCAGAATTTGGATGGGTGTTTGAGAGCATCACAGCAGCCACAAGGGGGTGAGTATACTCTCACTCAGCTGATTCAGCGCGCATTGTAGATGTCTGGGTGGGGGAGATGGGCTGTGGGTTCCCCTAGGACAGGGTGAGCTTAGTAGGCAAGGTCCCTTCTTAAGGCAGGCCCTGTGGCACCCCACCCCACCTGTGTACAGAGCCAACTACACCTAGTCAGGCTCCTGTGACATCCATGTGTGCAGCAATCTGGCATAGCCTTGTAACCCATGTCCCTGATTAGGGAACTCCAAGTGCACGGCGAAGTGCAGGGGGCTTCTGTGTCTGTAGTGTCCACCCACGGTAGCGGTATTGCATGCACTCAACATGTCTTTCTTCTGTCTTCCCCCCCTTTTTGTGGTCTCCCCGTGCTTGTGTGCATTAGCATCCCCCTACCAGCAACGCCCTCCCAGCAGCCCCTCAGCGTTTGACCCGTGGCCGCTCACCCAGGAGGGTGGGCATCTCCTCGCCCCAGGAACCTCAGCCCCTGCCACCCCTGCTGCCCTCAGTGAGGAGGCCATTGACCTCCTCAAGTCACTCACTGTTGGGCAGTCTACCATTTTGAATGCCATACAGGGTATAGAGAGGCAGTTGCAACAGACAAATGCATACCTGGAGGGCATTCATTCTGGTCAGGCAGCCCATCAGAGAGCTTTTCAGACTCTGGCCTCAGCACTGATGGCAGCCATTGTCCCTGTCTCTAGCCTCCCCCCACCAACTTCCTCCACCCAGACCCAAACCCCTGTACCTCAGCCTATCCCAAGCACACCATCAGACCAGCATGCACACACGTCAACACACAAGGAAAGCTCAGGCAAACATAAGCACCACACATCCCACAGGCACTCAAGCAAGCATCATACACATGAGGACATACCAACAGCCACTGCCTCCACTGTGTCCCCCTCCTCCTTGTCTCTCTCCTCCCTCCCAGTCTCGTCTCCACTCACACCTGCATGCAAAACATCATCAGCCACTACCTCCATCACCAGCACACCCACCACCACACCCCGCTCACGTGCAGTCACCACCCCCACTACCATTCACACATCCCCGTGTCCTCTCCCAGTGTGTCTGTGAGCCCACCTCCCAAGGTACACAAACGCAGCCACACACCCACCCAACAGCCATCCACCTCACGACAGCCTCCAGCCCATGCACCTTCACCCAAAGTCACCAAACGTAAACCTCCTACAACCACTACCTCTTCCTCCACTCCCAAACCCCCTCCATCTACCCGTCCCAGTGTGTCCCAAAAACATTTCCTGTCCAACCATGACCTCTTCCCCTCACCTCCCCCACCCCTTCAGTCTCCGAGGGCCCGCCTCTCCAGGTCCCAACCCAGTGCCTCAGCCAAAACATCTGCGGAAACAGTGGTGCCAGTAGTAACCGACTTCTGGAGTGCACCAGGCAGCAAGGCAGCCAGTGTGCCAAGGAGCCAGAGCACGGACAGTCCCACACCTCAAAAGCACAAAAAGTTGGCCAGTGCCCGATGGGAGAGAGGAAAAAAATCTTCCACCAAAGCCGCTCCAGGGGTATAGTTGGGAGTTTGGAGCCAGCTGCGCCACCATCCAAGGTGGGGAAGGGGCACAGTAAAACAGGCAAGTCTGGGAAAACCTGCACGGCGGACAAGACCGCAACAAGCACTGCTGCCAAGGACACCGCCGCCACAAGCACCGCTGCTGAAGACACCGCAGCCACCAGCACCGCTGAACAGGACACCGCTGCCACAAGCACCGCTGCCAAGGACACCGCCGCCACAAGCACCGCTGCCAATAACACCGCCGCCACCAGCACCGCTGAACAGGACACCGCCACCACCAGCACCGCTGAACAGGACACCGCCGCAACAAGCACTGCAGGCCAGTGAGCTCCAAAGATTCCGACGCTACTGAGGCCGCCACGAGCAGGATGAAGCACTCTGGGCACCAAGCCCCCTCCAGAACCAGTGGAGTAAGGCATCCACTACCTCTGTCCTTGGCAGGATGAAGCACTCTGGGCACAAAGCCCCCTCCAGAACCAGTGGAGAGATACATCCACTACCTCTGTCCTTGGCAGGATGAAGCACTCTGGGCACGAAGCCCCCTCCAGAAGCAGTGGAGACTGTTATCCACTTGAGAGACTGTGGCTTTGCACTCTCCAGGATACAGCAGTGGGCAACCCACCCACTGGAGAGACTTGAGAGACTGTGGCTTTGCACTTCCCAGGATAAAGCAGTGGGCAAACCACCCACTGGAGAGACTTGATAGACTGTGGCTTTGCACTCCCCAGGATAAAGCAGTGGGCAAACCACCCACTGGAGAGACTTGAGAGACTCTGGCTTTGCACTCCCCAGGATACATCAACGGGCATGGATCCCGCTCGTGAATCTGGCGTCGTGCACTCATCCAGCTGAGGTGCCCCCGCCTTCCCTTCCCGCTGAGGTGCCTGTTTTATTTCTATCTGATGCCCCAGCAGTGTTCTCTCTGTCTTGTTTGGGTATTGAGTGTGGGCCTTGCCCATGCATTTTGGGCCCAGTGGTACACGGACTATGATGGTGGAATACCTTGGACTTGTATTCTTGGTGTATATATTTGTTTAGATTGTGAATATCTTTATATATGTATATATTTTTGATTAATGTATTTTAATATATTATAATTGTTCGACTCATTTCCTTTTGTCCTTGCATTCTTCCAGGGCGGGTTGGGGGTTGTTAATGTAATGTATCAACATGAATTTGTGTGTGTGTTGTAGTGGGTGAGGGTGGGAGTGTTGTGTGTTGTGTGTTGCGTGTGTATGTCACTCTTTTTTCCCTCCCCCCCTCCCCTGTGTCATAGGTGCAGTACTCACTGTGGTCTTCGCCGCCGTCTTTGTAGTTCCTGGTAGAGGAGCAGGAAGATAAAGGCTGGAAGAATCTGGAGCTCGGGTTCCATGGCGTCCTGATTCCTCGTGGGGTGTGCAGAGGTGAGCGTTTTCCCTTCCAAGTCCTGTTTCCGCTGTGTTTTTGTTCGCGGTGAATCCACCCCGGAAAAGGTGGCGGATTGGTGCCTTGTAATACAGATGGCGGTACATTGTCTTTCGCCTGTCTGTTGGCGGTTACCGACGCGCTGTTTGTTTCTACTGCCTTGGCAGTCAGAGTGTTAAAGTGGCTGTCTATGTTGGCGGTTTCTGCCACGGTCGTGATTCCATTTTTTTGACTGCCGGCCTCTTGGCGGTTTTACTGCCGCTTTAACACCGACCGCCAGGGTTGTAATGACCACCTTAATTTTGTGCCACAGACAGGAGTGTGTCACTATTGTTTATTGTCTGACAGATACCTACATGTGTCATAGTATGCCATTTGGCATGTAGAACTGCAGTAGCAATACGTGGCATGACAGACAGGCCCAGATTGTGGGGCCACTCTGTGTTTGTCTATGCCATTGACGTGCAATCATGGAAAAGTGCACTTCACATGTATAATGGTTGAGGATTGTGCCCTGACTCTTGGCATGCATCATGCAATGACTTGATGTGATGTTTTCATCACATGTGTTTGGGTACAGACATTCATCCACAGACACCAGAGTTGGCATGTCCAAGATGTAGATAGTAATGTTGCTTCTCATTGGACAACAGGTTGAGGTCCTTATATTAGTCATTGAAAATTCTGTGCCTCTCCACATGCAAAGTACAGATGGTTACTACAGAAACACTCAGGTAATGTCATTGTAATGAGTGTAAGACATCAGTGGTGACTATCCTGGAGCTTACTGATTCATTGTTTTATGTATTCTGGAGACATCTCGCCCTGGCATATTGAATCTGCCATCAATAGTGTTCCTTTTAATGGCATATGTGAGGCTTATCTTAGTAACATGTATATTTGAATCTATTAGGACAGCTGTCACTTGTTGAATGAAGTGTACTTTGTTGAAATGTTTCCAGTGTGACATAGGCATTTCCATGTAATCTACTCCAGGATATTGCACTTTTGTAATCAACATAGGAGGATTTCATTATATCATTTCTAATTGTTGGTACATTATATATGTGCCAAATAGATGTGGGCATGACTATGTGTGTGAAATGTGGGAATGGACTTTACAATGAGATACTATTATTTGCCAAAAGCTAACCTAGGTCTGCTGCATGTGGCACAGCTTTGAGGATGGAGATGTCTCCTAGTTGTATGGATTTTGTGGTTGCAAGACTTCAGCCATGCAATTGTAGTTGTCTCAGATCCAGATTTTCCCGTGGGTAACTTTAGTAAATTGAGATGGCATGCATGCATATGTTTTGGCACATGCATGTGCCACTTAGGTGTGGGTTTTTGCTGGGGGCTACTTGACATAATAGTTTTGTTTATCAATCAGAGTTGTGATGGAAGTGTTATCATGGAGATGTTATTACCTTATTTCTCTTTCTTTTTGGAGCATCAGCACAGGCAAGCAAAGGAGATAGGGCAGAGTCACGTGGGGAAGTATCTGCCCACAGGACCTCAGGACAAGAAACCATTGACAGAGAGGGACACAGTGGCCTGGAGGTGGAGGGGAGTGCTATGGGGAAACCGGTACATTATCATCATCATTGGATTCCCCCTCCATTGGCCACTCCCAAGTGGTTGTAGACCAATCGGGGAATACCCCTGGAACCAACTTTGTCTGCCACCCTGTTCCATCACCACCCTCCTTGTTGCTCCCCACCTAGTTGGCTGTGCCCACTCACCCAAGAGGGTGGGCATTTCCTTTGCCGCAGGCCCCTATGTCCCAGCCCCTCTTACCCTTGCTCCTCTCACTGAGGAGGCCATTGACCTCCTGAGAAGTATCTCTGTGGGTCAGACAGCCATTGTGAATGCCATCTGGGGATTGGCAAGTCAGATCCAACAGACCAATGCATTCCTGGAAGGTATTCATGGTCCAATGGCTGGCCTACAGAGCTCATTTCAGGCTCTGGCTACCACACAGAAGGCAGCCAGTCATCCCCCACCTTCCACCCCCCCTATAATCCCCCACCTTCCCAGTCTAAATCTCCCCTTCCCCTACCTACCCAAAGCACACAAACAGATCTGCAGACATTCACTTCAACAGACAGAGGACACACAAACACAAGCAACACAAGACACACCGGCACGCACAGACACAACATCCACCCACAGACACAGCAACACTCATAACTTCCCTTGACACCCCTACCGTCCCATCATCACACACACAACATCAAGCATACGTACACACACCACAACAACAGTCACTGACAAAACCACCACACCCATCCTACCGACTGACACAACCCCCACCAGACCCCCAGATATCCACCACAAGCACCACACTTGCAGACACCACAACTACAGATACAAATACATCCACCACGTCCACCAACCAACACCCACCCACCTACCACAGCATCGCCAAGCACCTCCACCCCCTTTCAGCCCAAGAGACATAAATACCCTCACTCACCCACCCAACAGACACCCCCACTCACAAACATAGCTCCCATAAACATGCACAACATCCACACCTACATATCAGACAACCACTCCCTCAACCTCCATATCCTGCTCCCTTCTCAAGACCGTCCCCCATCCAAAAAAAGGTTTTGTTTGACCTTAACCTTAGCCCTGTTCTCCCCACCCACCTCCTAGACCCCAAAATGAGCCCACACAGCTCCCAGCCTGCCCCTTCTACCTCCAAGGTCTCCCCTACCCCTGGCATGGAACCATACCTCTTTCCCTCTAAAGAAGCCCACCTCTCACAAACCCAAACCCCCAGCTCCCAAATCCAATCCACCCTCCCCCATGAAAATCTCTGAGGTGCCTGCCTGCCCTCTTGAATCCCCTTCCTGTGGATGTTACATGGCAATTGGGAGTGAAGTTTAGGCACAACACTGTGCCATTATTTGACTTTAATATGGACTTGTCAGTAGTGTTTGCACTTTAATATTATCCTAATTATTAAACCCAAATATTTGTTTTTGTGGGTATACATTTGTCCTGCAATTCCTTTTCTAGCATTATGTTGTGCCTGATTGACTTTGGTTGTGTGCCTCCAGTTGTGTGAGTTTCAGCCAGCTTGCTGCTCCATGTGCTGTGGTTTGTAGTATCTGAGTTTATGTGCAGTGCTGTTGTCCCCCAAGAGAAGGGTTAATTTTGTTTAGGTACGTGTGTGTAAATGCAATGGTGGTGTCATGGCATTCTGTACTGGTTGGTATGGTAAGTCTTTATTTCCTTGTTGTCCAATGTGGGCATGTATTATGTTAGACATGTCCCCCTGATATGGCTTATGTATACATGTGATGTGTGTCATCTTGAGTTTTGTTTGTGCAAACATGGAGTGTTTTAAATTGTGCCAACTGTGTTTGCATTTGCTTGTGTCCATTTTGGTGTATGTCCCTTGCAGCTAGTTCCTGTAGAGGTATGCCTCAGGCAGTAGGAGTTGTATGTGCTTTGTTGATGTGCCCTTTGCCATTCCCTTTGTCCGTGAGACTCATGTAGGGACATTTACTGTGCACATGTTGTTGGGCCTGTTCAAAGTGTTATATGGCCCAGTTCAGTCTCATTCCCTGGGTGTCCCAGAAGGCCCCATCCTAATTGTGTGGATATAGTTGTTATGCTGTTCTTGGTCTTTTTGTCTCTCTGTGTTTTGTGCATGTCATTGTGCTTCTATTGTGCTGTGATGTGTGTGTTCATTGCAGTTGTTTACTGGTGGTGTTGTTTGTGTTCCATGCCAAATTGATACATATATGTGTTATATGTAAGCACAGACCCTAGCCAGTGGTGAATGTGAGTGTGTGAGCTGTATTTGTACATTTGCTGTAGGTGCGTGGTTGTTGATGTGTAGCTTTCAGTCTCCCTGTGTCCGAGCTGTGTGGCCATGTGTATTTGTGTAGTTTTGCAGGGCAGTGTGAGTGTGCTGGCCAAAGTGTGCGTATTGTGACTGTGTGAGTGTCTGTGTTGATGTATGTTTTTGGGTGTGTCTTGTTTGAGATGTGTACCTGTTACCTGTGGTGTGCCCCCCCCATGATGTCTTCGCCGGTTCTAGAAGCTGTTTTTAAGGTTGGTGCTGCAGGAAGGTATGTGCTCTTACAGTTGTTGGTGTTCACGGCGACGTTGATTTCGTTGTCTATCAATGAGCAGCGGCATGACTGCAGGTAAGTGTCTCCCTTTATACTGCCCATTTCCACCTTCTGATACATCGTGGTTGGACTGCAACAGTCACATTGGCAGTGTGCAACCTCATAATAAGGCTAACAGAAACAGGGGCTCCGCCGGGCCTACTTGTGCTTCCTTGTGACTTTAGCAGTCTGTGCTGTCTGGCGGTGCCGGAAGGCCATTGGTGGTCTTTTGTTAGTACAACCACTAAACTCTTAATATGGTGGTCACATCCACCAGACAGATGACAGTTGGACCACCACCATGGCGTTCTCAGGACCACCAAAGTCGTAATGAGGCCCAAAATGTGGGATTATGGGGGTCATACCTGACCCATCTTTTTAATGCCATATTAAAGGGTATGCCAGTCCCCACTTCTTGGTTGCTGGGAGAAAATATTCCTATCCACAACAAGGACCAATACAGTGCCCCTAGCAATCATAGACTGATTAGCAACATAGATGCCTCCCAGAAGATTTTTCTGCAGACATATTATGAGCCACATTTTAGAGTGGATTGAGGCAAAGTATATGCTATCTAAGTTTCAGGCAGGGTTTAGAAGCTGCATCTATTTTAGGCCATTTCTGTCCCCTTTAGGAGCTGATCGGCCTATTTCTATTAGGCCGATCTGCCCCCGGGGGGGCAGAAACCACTTAGGCACCAGGGATTGGTGTGTGTTTTGTTTAAGGGGGTAGTCCCTTGGGAAGGGTCGCTCCCAATGTGGGCACATTACTGTTGGCCATTTCTGCCCCCCTTGGGTGCAGATCGGCATATTTTTGTAAGGCCCATGTGCCCCCAAGAGGGGCAGAAAGCCCAGCACAGACCAGAGAAGATTTTTGTTTTTAAACGAGGGTAGGGTTATGGCCATACCCCCACCGCAAATAAATGGGGACAAAGTTGTTCTGCCCACTGGTGGGCAGATGGGGCAATTACCCCCGATCCGCTCCCGGGGGGGCAGAAAGCCTACTGAATGCCAAGGAATGAAAAAAAAAATTGTGGGGTGGTGGCTGCCAACCAGTGTGGGCATGGTTATGCCCCCTCCCCAACTGAACGGGGTAACAGTCTTTCAGCTTTTCCCCCGCACACTAAAAGCTCTTATACCAACGGCAAGCAAGAGGACATTTTATTATTTTAGGTTTTGGTTTTACATTTGTGCCATGAGAGCTTGTCTAACTCTCAAAATTGTCCCACTTGGAATGGTGAGGGCTGCACTTTTTGGACTTTAGGATGTTGCCATGTAGAAAAATCTACAAGACCTAGACACATCTGAAAACTAAACATCTGGATGAGTCCAGGGAGGAGTGCTTCACATGCAACCTGCACCATTTTCATACCTACAATGCCCTGCAAACCTCCAACTTTGCTTTAAGTCACAAATTTTTCCCACATTCTTGTGATGGAACTTTCCGGAATCTGCAAGAATACACAAAATTCCTACCACCCAGAATTGTCGCACCTATACCAATAAAGATTCTGCCCCACTTGTCAGCCTAGAAACGTTTTCTTCAAACTGCCCTTTGGTTCCCCCTCAATTTAGACATGTTTTTTGCTCTTCCCTGTCACAGGCACTTTGTAAACCTACACAAGTGAGGTATCATTTTTATCAGGAGACTGAAGAGTGGGTGATAGGAAATTTGTGCTGGTGCGGTGATCCCACACAGAAATGTGGGAAAATGTGAATTTTTTAGCTAAATTTGAGGTTTGCTGAAGATTCTGGGTAAGAAAACACTAGGGAATCCACACAAGTCACACCTCTGTGGACTCCCTCAGGTATGTTGTTTTTCAGAAATTTCTGGATTTGGGCGGTTTCCCTAGATGGCTGCTTATTCCAGGACAAAAAACGCAGGCCCCTCCCCGAAAAAGCAGGTAGTTTTTTATTTGATGATTTTGATGTGTCCAAGTAGTGTTTTGGAGCATTTCCTGTAGGCCTACCCACACAAGTGATGTACCATTTTTTACAGGAGACCTGGGGTAGCGCTGTGTAGAAGGAAGTTTGTGCATCTCCTCAGATTCCAGAACTTTGCAGCACAGAAATGTGAGGAAAAAGTGTTTTTTGCCAAATTTTGAGGTTTGCAAAGGATTCTTGGTAACAGAACCTGGTGAGAGTCTCACAAGTCATGCCATCCTGGATTCCCCTAGGTGTCTAGTTTTCAGAAATGTCCAGGTTTGCTAGGTATTCCTAGGTGCCGGATGAGTTAGAGGCCAAAATCCACAGCTAGGCACTTTGCAAACAACAGGTCAGTTTTCTTTGGTAAAATGTGATATGTCCGTGTTGTGTTTTGGGGCATTTCCAGTCGCGGGCACTAGGCCTACCCACACAAGTGAGGTACCATTTTTATTGGGGAACTTGGAGAAATGCTGGGTGGAAGGACATTTGTGGCTCCTCTTCGGTTCCAGATCTTTCTATCTCCGAAATGTGAGGGAAAAGTGTTTTTTTGCCAAATTGTTATGTTTGCAAAGGATTCTGGATAACAGAACCTGTTGAGAGTGCCACAAGGTACCCCATTATGCTGAGTCTAGGTGTATAGTTTTAAAAAATGCACAGGTTTGGTAGGTTTCCTTAGGTGTTGGCTGAGCTAGAGACCAAAGTCCACAACTAGGCACTTTCCCAAAAACATTTCAGTTGTCAATGTAAAAATGTGATGCGTCCATATTGCATTTTCGGTGTTTCCTGTAGTGGACTCCTCTCAGATTCCAGAACTTTCTATCACCGAAAGTTTAGGAAAAGTGTTTTTTTTTTCTCCAAAATTTGAGCTTTGCTAAGGATTCTGGGTAACAGAACCTGATGAGAGCCTCACAAGTCACCCCATTCTGAATTCTCCTAGGTGTCTAGTTTTCAAAAATGTATAGGTGTTCTAGGTTTCCCTAGGTACCGGCTGAGCTAGAGGCCAAAGTCCACAGCTAGGGACTTTGCAAAAAACAAGTCAGTTTTCTTTGAGAAAATGTGATATATCTACATTGTGTTTTGGGCATTTCCTGTTGTGGGCACTAAGCCTACCCACACAAGTGAGGTACCATTTTTATCAAGAGACTTGGGGGAATGCTGGGTAGAAGGAAATGTGTAGTGCCTCTCAGATTCCAGAACTTCCTACCACCGATATGTGAGCAAAAAATAGTTTTTTTGCCACATTTTGAGGTTTGCAAATGAGTCTGGGTAACAGAACCTTGTGAGAGCCCCACAAGCTACCCCATCCTGGATTTCCCTAGGTGTCTAGTTTAAAAAAATGCACAGGTTTGTTAAGTTTCCCTGGTTGCCGGCTTAGCTAGAGGCCAAAATCCACAGCTAGGCAATTTCCAAAAAGCACATCAGATTTCAATGGAAAAATGTGTTGTGTTCATGTTGCGTTTCCTGTCTCGGGCATTAGGCCTACTTACGCAAGTGAGGTACCATTTTTATTGGGAGACGTGGGGAAATACAGAGTGGAACAACAAGTGTTATTGCCCCTTGTCTTTCGCTACATTTTTTCCTTCCAAATGTAAGACAGTGTGCAAAAAAGATATTTATTTGAGAAATGCCCTGTAATTTACATGCTAGTATGAGGACCCCGGAATTCAGAGATGTGCAAATAACCACTGCTTCGCAACACCTTATCTTCTTCCCATTTTGGAAATAAAAAGGTTTCCTTGATACCTATTTTTCACTCTTTATATTTCACCAAATGAATTGTTGTATACCAGGTATACAATGAAAACCCATTGCAGGGAGCAGTTCCTCTATAGGCTCTGGGTACCTAGGGTTCTTGATGAACCTACAAGCCTTATATATCCCTGCAACCAGAAGAGTTCAGCAGATGTAACGGTATATTGCTTTAAAAAATCTGCCATAGCTGGAAAAAGTTAAAGAAGAAAACGTGGACAGAAATGGCTCTTTTTTCACCTCAATTTCAATATTTTTTAAATTTTGCTGTTACTTTCTGTAGGAAAACCTACACAAAAGACCCCTTGATGAATTCAAAATTTTGTCTACTTTCCAGAAATGTTTAGCTGTCCAGGATCCAGCATTGTTTTCACACCTATTTCTGTCCCTTATTGGAAGGAAGCTGAAAGCACAAAAAATATTGAAAAATGCCAAAATTGTGTTGAAAAATGTGGTTTTCTCATTCATGTCTGCCTGTTCCTGAAAGCTGGGAAGATGGTGATTTTAGCACCGCAAACCCTTTGTTGATGCCATTTTCGAGGAAAAATACACAAGCTTTCTTCTGCAGCCCTTTGTTCCCATTTGTTTTAAAAAAAATACATTTTTGATGTATTGTGGCTAATTTCTTGGTCTCCTCCAGGGGAACCCACAAACTATGGGTACCTCTAGTATCCCTAGTATGTTGGAAAACAAGGATGCAAATTTGGCATGGCTAGCTTGTGTGGACAAAAAGCTATGAAGGACTAAGCGCGGACTACCCCAAATAGCCAAAAAAATGCTTGGCGCAGGAGGGGGAAAATACCTGGCAGAGAAGAGGTTAATT
Source organism: Pleurodeles waltl (assembly GCF_031143425.1). NCBI lineage: Eukaryota > Metazoa > Chordata > Amphibia > Caudata > Salamandridae > Pleurodeles > Pleurodeles waltl. The sequence continues at coordinate 1,099,134,296 of NC_090437.1, forward strand.
TGTTGTGTGTATGTAGGAGTGTGTATGTGTGTGTCTATATATATATATATATATATATACATATATATAGTTGTTATATTATTAAATTTAAAAAATCAAATCATAATATAACTCACAATTACTATTTTAATAATAGTTTTACATTATATATGTGTAAATATACACATATACATATATATATGTGTGTGTTAAAATAAGTATATATTAAAATATGTTTTCATATTGTTTATATATATTTAATTTACATTATATTACTGTTGCATGTTAATGTTTTGGGGGCATAGTTATACGTTTTGATGCAAAACTGCACTAAAGCAGTTATGCATCAAAAAGTTTAGCACCGGCTTGCGCCATTCCTGGGTGCCATCCGGGCACCATATTTATGGAATGAAGCAACCCAGCACAAAGGTTAGGCTAGCGTAAACAAAATGACGTTAGCCGGGTTGGGGTGGCGGTATGGGAGTAGGGGTTTTGCACCAAAAAAGGACGTTAGGCTGGTTAGAGGCAAAAACTGCCTCTAACCAGCATAGCGTAATTTTCTGACGCAAAACCAGCCATACCACAAGGCCCCTGTTTTAGAAGTGACAGGAGTCACGCTCACCACCCCAATGGCCAGCACAGGAGACCAGTGTCCCCTGGGCCTGGCCATTGCACCCTGTGCCATGCAGAGGGCCCCAAGTTGGGCCCATATGGCACTTAATATTTTTTTTTTAATACTTACCTATACTTATCCTAATTGCATGGGATGGGTCCTCCATCCTCCGGTGTCCCTCTGGTGTGGGTGGGGGTGCTCCTGGGGCTTGAAGAGGGCACCTGTGGACCCATCCATGGTGTTTAACCATGGAATGGGTCCAAAGGTCGCCTAACACCTGGTCTGACCCAGGAGTTAAATAATGGTGCAAAGCGAGCTTTGCACCATTATTTAGCCCCTCCTCCCACCTGTGCGTAATTTTGGCATGTGGGGATAAATATGGGGCTATGGGGTTAGCACCATTTTTTAGATGGAAATGCCTATCTTGTATCTCATTGACTCAAGGTAGGTTCACATATCTAAAAAATGGTGCAAATCCAATATTTTGACATTAGACTACATTAGTATAAGCTACAAAAATTGATAAAGCCCCAGATAAGAATGAAACTTAGTTACACAAAAGCCCTGATATACTTTACTGACATTGAGCAAGTGAGTGATGACAAATTGACAATCATGCCTTAAATCAGCCCAAACAAGCATCTGCCCACCTCACACTTGAACAAAACTCTGGAAGTATTACTGTAGAGCTATTTTAGCTATATTATTTTACACATTATTTTAGCTAACTAGGTCTGTAGCTGTGCCTTTTCATCTAGATACATTTTTGTCAGCATGATTTTATTTTCTAGCACTAAGTCATGTTCACTGTGCTGTTTTAATATTACTATTACACAGTCCTTTAGCCTAGGAAAACAGTACGCTCTTAGTAGACACTTTGTACTCTCTGCATGTATACAGTCAGACAGGATTGCCGACAAACGTGGTATGCTGTGTCTCCAACATTCACAAAAAAACACACATTCATACACAGGGACTATTTCTTACAATGTCAGCTGTTTTATTATAAAAATGCCCCTTTGTTCCAAACGCGTTAGAGGGAGATTCCAACCAGATGAACACAACTGTATGCTGATTGCAGATTGCTTCGCTACAGTTACCTGCTTAGACGGCTGAGCCCCTGATCCATATGGGGACAGTGTCGTTCTAGACTACAGGCCTCTTCTCCAGGTATAAGGGATGATGTTCTCCCAGAGGGAAACCCGAAGAGGAGATTAGGCTTAGTATGTTGTGCTCACACTCAGCGTAGGCTGGGGGATTATAGATCCATTCCCCTTTTGACAGTATGGTAGGACTGTTTTAGGGGTTTTAAATTTTTAGTCACATGCTTGCTTTCATTGTGTTTTATAATCCTAGTTATTGCTATACATACACTTTTATCTAAGATGCAGTTATTTCAATAAATGCTTTTTGAACTATATTCTGACTCTGTTGTCTTTACCTGAGTGAGACTTTTGTTAACTGAGAGAAAGGGATGCGATTTGATTACAATGATTCCCTGAGGAGTTTATCTTGCCATGTGCCCGGTTGACACAATCATCTCAGCCAGAGATGAGGCACTGCTAGTTAGCTGGAAACCCTGGATTAGGCCGACAGGTGTCACCTGGTGCGGAATTGTACTCAGTACCCACAATCAATCCATGTGATCCTACCACCCAAATCCAGTTGCCTAATTAGCATAATGAGAACTTATGTGAAGTATCATTCACTTAACTTCTACTACCCACTGACATTCCCAACTTCTTACATCCTCATAGTCAGGCTTGCAGCATACACCACTACTGTACTCCATCAAGAGTTTGTGCTGTCCTTGTCTCTAAGGATTGGTATGAATGGAGGTCAAGCAGATCCTGTTCCCGGACAGAGACATCTGCCCAGTCGTGTGTCAGCTGCTGCTGGGCGTGAACAATTCCAGTGCTGCATCGTAAATACCTCCACACTCATTGCCACAGCAACTAATGCTCCTACAGGGCATATTCCTTACAAGGCCCTATGCTAGCATGCAGGGAGGTGGAGCTTAAGCCAACAAATGAATGCTGACACGTCCGCCTCACTAAAAATGGGGCGAGGCTGCACCCCTGCTCTTCTGCGATGTCCATATGGGGTGTGTTGGTGCCCATCTTTGCCTTCTTCTGCCATAGAGACTAGAGTGAGAGTTGAAAGGGAAGGAGAGGACTGGAACGAAAAACAGGTGGAAGACAGGCACAATAGGCCAGGAAAGGAATAGGGATTAAATACAGAACAAAAAGTTGACAAAGCATAAAATAAACACAAAAATAAACAACGGGACAATGACACAATAAGAAACTAAGTAAATAGTTTTCGTTTGGAGGAATTGGTAAGGGTCGATTTGGTTAAATGGCTCCACATAGAAAAAGTAAAACAGCCAGCAAGGAAAGACAAAAGCAAGCAAAAAAAATGGCTGCACCCTTGCAGACTGTGTGTTGCAGTTTGCTCTGATTTTTCAGTGCAGAAAACGCTTCTGGCCTGAAAAACCAGGGCAAAAAGTCTGCCTGTATACAAATTCTGCAGACATTTGCTGAGTTTCTTTGTAACTCCGTGGATTTCTGCTAAGCAAAACTTGCCAAGTTCTGCCCAGACCTACATGTTACGCAGGGGTGACACAATTCCTCTGCGTTCGTCTTGAATCTGGGGTTAAAACAATTCAGTCTAAAGGATGTGAGCATTGCATCTCTACCTAAATGTCTGGAGCAATGGCAATGTTGTGTCATAGGTGATAGCCCATCTTTCTGGTGGCACTGGTCTTCTATCCGCTTATACCCAAATGTCATTTGCATCCTTTCCATTCACTGCTCTGAACCAACCCTAGTGCTCTGCTTCTGAGACAGTTTCCTGCAAGCTTTTGAGTTCTTCCCATGTGTCAGCTACATTTATCAACAGTGAAAAGACAATGTTCTCTTTTGCGATTTATCTGTGAATGTTCCAATAAAGATACGGGTCACAATTACACAATAGAGTGTTATTTCATCTGCATATCTGTTGCCGGCCACTCCATTAACATTGTTACTCCTAAGAGCTGCACATTTTACAACAGCAATTTCAACTGGAAGCTGCAAAGCTTCCAGTAATCTTTGCAAATGCTTACTGTTTCTAATCAGAGAACCAGAAGATGTCGGGAAACATCTTTGTGAGCATATCTGACTAAAGTCATGGACCACCCCTAAGTCATACTCACTATCCATAAAAATAGTCCCTCTCACTTGGGCGGTCAAGCTGCAAGCTCTGGTAAGGGCAATTAATTCTGCAACGTCTGCTGAGGTAACTCTTTGAAGCCAGGCAGTTTCTACAATCTTCTGTATTGTTTAGACATCCTAAGCTGCTCTCAGACAAGCATAATTTATTCTTAAACATGAACCATCAATGAAAAAAACATAATCAGGAAAAATTAAAGGCTTTTATGTCTGGTCTTGGCTTAGTGCAAAAATCCATGACATCAAGACAGTCATGGTCAAACGTATCAGATACTTCACTTTTGGGCAGGGGTAACAAGGTACTGAGGTTCAAAAACTCAACCGAGTGAGGGACCATAACAGTTACAGGATATCCCATCACTATGCTTTCACACCTCTAGAAACTAGCACTCACAGCTGCTACTGAATTTAGACAATTATGCAGCCCTGCAGCAACGTGGTCAAGGGTAACTAAAAATGAGCTAATGGACTCCTTGCATCACAATGCATCCGAGTAACCATTGAGAGAGCTCATCCCTCTCCCTCACTACAAAACAAGGTAACACACTTGGTATAATCAGGCATCCCTACTGCCAGAGAAAGGAAGATACTTTCTCTAAGCTATAGGAAAGCTTTCATGCATTTTTTGTCCCATGCAAGTGGAAGCAGATCAGGCACATCTCTGTGTGTCAGCCTTAATAAAGGCTTAGATACTAGGGAAAAGTTAGGTATCCACTGTCTAAACTAGCCAACCATTCCCAAAATAATTCTGACTTCTCTTTGCATTTTCAAAGGAGCCATTCGTTGAATGACCTCCACTCTTTCTCGTGACACTTTTCTTGTTCCATTTTTTAAATGATATGTCCCACATTTTGGACCTTTTTTGACAAATGCTGCAATTTACTTGGGGGCCCTTTATGTCCATTCTCAGCTAGGTGATTTAGTAGAACAATGGTGACCTGTTTGGAAGCTTTTCTTGTTCTTGATGCCACAAGCAGGTCATCAATGTACTGCACAAGATCTGAATTACATGTCAGGTTCAATGTCTCAAGATTTTTATTTAGAATCTGACTAAAGATTGAAGGACTCTCAGAATACCCTTGTGGGACTCAACACTCTGCTAAACCTTTCTCTCAAAATGCACAGGAGAATAGAAATTGGTTATCCTTATCCAATGGAATCAGAAGAAAGCTTGACAGAGGTCCCCAAAGTGAACCATTCTGCTGTGCATGGAATTTGACAAAGAATGGTGGCTGTAATTAGTACTACGAGACAACATGGGATTACAATTTCATCCACCTTTTGTGAATCCGAGACTATCCTAACATTCCCAATGGGCTTTTGTAATCCCATAATCGGTGAGTTGCATGGACTCCCAATTATTTCTCTCAAAATTCCTTTTTGTAGCATGTCTTCAATTATTGGTGTTATCCCTACTAATATTTCTGGTGACATATGATATGGTAGTGTTCTCGGGGAGATTGCATTGGGCTAAACTGTAATGCGGACTGGTTCTACACCTTTGATTAGTGCAATATTCTTCCCAGTGAAATCTCACACTTGTGCATTCAGTCTCTTTTAAATCTGGGAGCAATTCCTCTACAGTTCTTATTGGATAATGCCCTATTGCATCTAATTGAGCTATCTTACACTAAATGTCCTCATCATGGGTTTGGAATTCAACCCCGTTAGGAGGTCACTATATTGTGCAATTTACCAAGTGCAACAAATCACTTCCCAGCAGGTTTTCAGGGCTCATGTCACATACAACAAACTAGTGATTTTCTTCAAATGAACCTATTTTTACTGGGACCTCTATTGAAACTGGCTTTCTGTTTATTTGTAAGTCCTACAACGAGGATCTTATTTCCCAAGAGGGGTAGGTCTGGGTAGCTGTTCTAATGGTGAAACTGGTATCACCGGTGTTGACAAGAAATGACACTTGGAGGTCATTTACCTCACCTTCTACAAATGGTCTGCTCTGGTCTACCTGTAAGACTGCATCAAGCACACTTCCTGCCTCCCCTTGCAGGCACTGTCATTGTAACATCTCAGAGTCAAAGCTCTCACTGACAATCACTGGGAACTGCTGAATTGCATTCAGATTCTGAGCATTTATAACATTTATTTACCCAGGCCATGTGGTTCATGATCATTTAAGGATTTCCACCATTTGTTTAAAACATAGGGGTTGTGGGACCTGCATCACTGGGACTTGAGTTTTCACTGGTGAATGCATTTGCTAAAATGGCTCACTTTGCATTTACATCTGATTTCCTCCTTGCATTAGATTATAAGCATTCATTCTACCTGGATTAAGCCTCCACTCCCTCTTCCAATGCCTGACCTTGTTACAGAAGTGACAAGGAGTCATTTTATTTACCGTTGCAATATCTACACCTGTACTCAAATCAGAACTTCTCAACCTCTACTCTGTGAAGAAACAATGCCCCCCTGAACACTCCATCTTGAAACCCAATTCCTTGCATTCCATTCGGAAAACTGACAACTTGCATTGCACCAACATTTCCTGCACATACCTGATTCTGTAATCCTTTCTGAGCCTTTTTGTCTGTGCCAGCATTCATGTTTCCTTGAGCTTTTTCTGCTTCATCTCCTGATCATCACTACAGTACTTGGCATACTTCACCAACGGTTTTGGCAACAAATAACATTCTGCTATATGTGCTGACTAATCTCAAACCGTGATCAAACTGTGAAATAAATGATTCTATATCAGTCACCTCAAGATGTATTTGACCTGTGTGCTGCTGAAGCAACTTCTCATAATATTTATGCACTGACCCATTCAACTCCTGCTGAATCCTGTTCAACCTCACATAATCCAAATCTTTTTGAGGAACTCTGCCTTTCAGGAAATAAGGTACTTGTTATACATATCCATTACAGTAAGTAATGGTGCATTAGTGCAAGAATCTCTCTTTGTCCCTGAAGTTGGCCAATGTACACCAATTTTACATTCAGGCCATGTCATTTGCAAAAACAACATCAAGAAAATTATTCAGATCAGTCCACAATACTTTTGAAATCTACACAAAACTTTCGACCTGTGTGTAACACTGCATGGGGTTTTCCATTATCTTAGGAAAATTGTTTGTAAATGTTGCAAGATCTCCCCTACTCCATGACACATGAACATACCCTACCCCTGGTATTCCCCGTAATGGATAAGCCAAAGGGTATCCATCATCTGGGGGACCTGAAGGTGGCTTTCTTTTTACTTCAGCTGCCTCTGGTTGGATTATTTTTCATTTCATTTGCTTTCTAAGTTCTCCAATTCACTTCATCTACAGACATATTTTACTACTTCAGTAATGTGTAATCACGTTCCTGAAGAACACATTGTGTCCATTGATTCATCATCGAACTGTACCCTGAAACGTCTCAATAATGGTATGCTTTGGAATGATTGAATTTATATTTATTTGCTAATTCAGTCATTTTTTCATGTATTGTTGCAGCTCACCTCGTAATTTATTTTCACAAACAATTCAATTCTTTTTCTTGGTATTGATTCACTTGATCCAAGTCCAAACACCTTCTTATTATTTCTTCCAATTCTATTTGTAATCTCAGGCATTTAATGGTCTCTCCTTTTCTGTGTCCTGACTCTGGCTGTATGCACTTTCGATTTTTGTATTTTTCCTTGCAGCTTCCTCAGACCATGGGGGGGAAATTCCCATCTTTGAACAAGTTTGTCTCACCTTGTGTTGCCTATGTCATAAAGACAATTGTCCCTTCCCTTAGTGATAGTCTGTGGCAATGTACACACAACAATCTGTGAACTGTGTGAAGTCAAGATAAACCACTAGCATAGATGCACCTTCAAAAGGTCCTTGAGCTACTGGATGTGTGATAATATTAATCGGAGCGTTTAGTGTGCTTGACATAATTGATGTGCACACCTCTAAAGGCCTGAACTGTAGCAACTCTAGCAGCAAGTGATGGTACATTCACAATGCAAGCAGCAACGTTTGCAGGCATCACTACTTGTACAGTCTCAACTTGGGCAGACATATTATTAGGTATCACAGATTGTGCAACAGGCTGTTACAACTGGCTGTGTCACAACAGGCTGTGTCATAACAGGTTGAGCTACAACAGGGCTGGGTCATTGGTAATGATCTTTCAATATGATATTCATTTATATCAACAGGGGCTGTAGCCACTGCTACATTATTACTTGTCGTCCCAGCAATATTTGTCATGGGACCCCATAAGGTAGTGGATGCGTAGTCAATAACTAATCCAAAATATCATCCCCTGATTCAGTATCACTGTCTTACTTTATTAAATCTTTTGTGTCTTTTTCCCCATTAATGTTTTTCCTTGTGGGTTTTTGGGGTTTTTCATGTTGCTAGTTTTTATCATTTGTAATTGCAGATATATTCTAGCTCCCTCCACTAAGTTCTTTCTCCATTTCTGCTGTTGCTCATCCCAAATTTCCTCTGTGTGATTTCTTGTTGCTCTTTTTGCTCATCTTTGGTATTTCTCTCAAGCCCTGTTGAGAGCCATCTTTTCCAATGCACGTAGTGTTTCAGATTGTGTAGGTCTTGGCTTCATGTCACAAAGTGCTTCTCAGAATCTGTCTATAATCCCCAAATTAAATGTCCCCCAACTAGAAAAGCTTAATGGTCCCTGTTCTTCAGGGATGGATTCTGCACCATTGACAAAGCCATAGATGTGCCTAATCCTTCCTCAGTAATCATATGGCAAGCTTGCATATCCTCAGAAGGCATCTTTTCACCCTCCCATATAATAATAGTCACATCACCTCTCAATAAACTTTCAAATAGCTTTGAAAAATGTCATGCTTTTGAATGTAAATCAACAAATGGCAAGCAATGAAATGTAAATCTTCAATTTCTTGATTTTGTTCTGTGTACATCCATTTTCAGTAAGCCCGTCTCCCAATCTCAGCGTGGCTCTGTAAACCAATCAACAAATCAGCCAATCTCAGCTTGGATTTTCACACCAACTGACGAATACCAGTGCAGTACAATATGATGCAACAACCTGCTCCTTGCAGCAGCTCACCCACCTTTACAGTTTTTTAGTATTCTTGCACATCTTCAACACTACTAATCTATGCAACATAAAATAACAGTCAGTATCTGCCCCTTCTAAAGAAAACAAAAGAACAATTCAACAACTGGAATATTTAAGTTTTTATACCCTCCAACCTTTTCAATCAAAAATAATTTTGATACACATCAATGAAATCTAGATCGGGGTAAATCACCAGGTTCACTAACACTGACCTCTATTAGCACAATCGCAAAACATTGTTACTGTCCCTATATCAAAAGAGCAGTCGATGACATCTCACAACCTGCACCACAATCATTCGCAGACAAGTATATCATAAAATAATCTCTTCATTTGTCTCTCTTTCCTGTGATCTTGGACTACTTCTTAGTCCTCTTTATTTTCTTTGACAAAAGCACTTAAGCATCAGCAATCATAGACACATTTTGTTAGAATTTGGACCTCTAGTTGGCAGGGGTGCTAACCTTGTTGCAGTAGAGACCACCTTCCTACTCAGGGTAAGTCAGTTACTCTCTCTAAATTAACCTGTGGTAGATTGGTACAGAGCAGTCAGGCATAACTTAGAAGGCAATGTGTAAAGTATTTGTACAACATTTAATTACAGTAACACAGTACAATGCACCACAAAAAGACTGAATGCCAGTTTAGAAAAATAGAGAAGTTTTTTCTCAGTAAAATACGATCAAACCAAAATGACAAAAATTCAATCAATACTTCTTAAGTTATAGCTCGTTAAGGCAAGTATGCAAATGGTGTGCTAAAGAGCAAATACACGTCTATCCAGTTTGCTATAGTGATCCGGGGCCCCATTCACAACGCTTTCCGTGTGTGGATCATTAATGGTGCTACTCCATTGGTGATTGTGTCTAGAAAAAGGGGTGCAAGGTGGTGCTTATGCGGTACCCCTGTTGCTGATTGACAACAAGGTACTACACTTTCCCTCATACCTGGGTTTTCCTTGGGAGAAGCGGGGATGTCGGACTTCTCGATCGAGGTTGGCCACACAGAGAACTCCCTGTGCTGGGAGACGGTCTTGGAAGAAGTCAGGCAGGGCTGGCGGGTTGAAGTTGGCACAGACCCAGTGGCCAGAGCAGAGATTGTATTCCAGGTGAGCCCTGCCCCTCTGAGCACAGTTTTAGCTGGCAGGAGGGTGGGGATGGCCTCAAGGTGACATTGCAGAATGGAATCCCTTGGTAGTCAAGGCAGCACTGGGATCCGCACTCGCCGGCTTTCCTTGGCACTGCGGCATCAATGCAAACAAAAAGCAGGAAATCTCGAGTGGCAGAAAGTGGCGACTCAATGCAAGGTGAAGTCACCGGTTAGCCAAAGCAAATGATGGTCCCTCTTAGAGTGTAGCGCTCATCTGAGTACAATAAAGTCTTTGATGGCACCAAGATTTTGGCAACAGGAGGGAAGCCAAAAAGCCCTTGGAGTTTGTTGGTTGAGGAGGGCAACTTAAATTTTCCATCGCTGTGGAAGTAGAAGGTAGCAGGTCAATACACAGAGTAAGTTGCAAAGTGGCAGCCTCTCCTGGCAGCACAGCAACCAGCAGGCAGCACACCATCACAGCAAAGCAAGTGACAAAGTGGTAACCCCTCCTGGTAGCACAGATCCTCTTAGTTGCAGAGTTTCCTCAAGACCCCTGTATGAGCTGATTAGGTGGGGATTGGAGATCACAAAGTCCCTGTGCTTCCTTCCCTGGTGCAGTCCTATTCAGGTGTAAATGACAGCTCCTCCCTCCCCATCTAGCCCAGGAAGACCCATCAGCCTGTTGATTGGCCATCAGGATGCAAATGTCACACCCAAATTCCCTTTGTGTATGACTGTCTAGAGGGAGTGCACAACGCCCGGCTGTCATCTAACCGAGATGTGTGTTCAGAGACAGGCAGAGACACAGAATAGTTAAAGTAGGAAAAGGCCAACTTTCTAAAAGTGGCACTTTCAGCCTTTCAGTTTGAAATCTGACTTCACCATAAGTTATGATTTTAAATTGTGAGTCTAGACATACCAAACTCTATATTTATATTGTGCCCCAATTAGAAATTACACTTAAAATCTGTATTAAGGTAATCCCAATGCTAACCCATGGAGAGATTTTCACTACTTGGATAAGTTAAACTAAAAAGTACAGGTCCAACCTTTTAAATACACTGCATCCTGCCCTTGGAGATAACCAGGGCCTAGCTTAAAGATGACTTATATGTACTAAAAAAAGGACTAGACTCGGCAAGTTTGTACAATTGCCGGGTTGAAATGGGAGCTTAAAACTGTACACACAGACTCTGCATTGGCAGGCCTGAGACATGTTTACCGGGGTTCTGTAGTGAGCGGCACAATCAGTGCTGCAGGCCAACTAGTAGAATTTAATTTACCTGCCCTGGGCACATATAGTGCACTTTATTAGGGCCTTACAAATAAATTAAATATGGCAATTGTGGATAAGCCAATGTTACCATGTTTAGAGTATAAATCACCTGCACTGTGGCACTCTTCGGCAGTGGTAAAGTGCACAGAATACTAAATGTCAGCAAAAATGAGTCACAAATACAGGATGTCAAAGGCGGAAAGATTAGGGGAAACCACATCAAAGATGCCAGGTCTAATACTTTTCATGAGTTTCAATAATTCATTCAACGTGCATTCAGCAATATTTGGATAAACCCCAAATAATCAATGATCAATAATCAATTTCAACACATAAACCTATTGATGCTCACACCTCCATTTCGGCAGCCGCCTTAGAAAAAACGCACTTCATGAATCTTCAGTCTCGGGCTTTGGGCACTGGGATGAGGACAGTTATCTATCTCAGGGCACTTTTTAATTATTACAGTCCCTCTTTCTCATTACATAACCCGCCCTCTCGCTGCCACCTTCGGTGGAAAAGGGATATTTAAATAAATATTCAGTTTACAACATAAATCTTACCAAGTCATCCGGAACATAAAGTCCCTGCTCACAGATGGACCTTGGATGCAAGTGGTAATTAATTAGAAACTGTAGATCAAATCAATTCATTTCTCACAGATTAAATTTCAATCTTTGGGAGTCAATGATGAGAGTTGGAGTGAGTGTCAAAGCTTTATTAAAATATTTTAGTAAGTAAACGTTAATTGTTTAGCAAAATAAAATCAGAGAAGCCATAATCTTTATAAATCATTAATATCAGAACACATGCATAAAACGTGTTCAATAAAAGAAAAGTCCCTCATCTAAGTTATGGAGAATGAGTGGAGAGCATCAGTCAGAACCAATGAAGAGCGAGAGGTGAAAGCATGAAGCTTTAGCATTAAATCTTAAAAGAATGAAGCAGAACTTCCCATAAAGAGATGTTCAAGAAAGTCAATAGAGTTTCAGAGCAGCACATATTCAGGCAGGGGAATTAAAGAGTCTCTCAGAATGAAACTGAGAATGGTCAGCAAAGAGGCTATGTCAGAATAGATCTGAAGTGAAAGCTCTCAAAAGAAGTCTCTCTCTACTGAAGGAACACCCAGACCTATAGCTTCTCATATCAATAGTTGGCTACAACTTGTTACCATCTCTCTGCAGCTCATCCAATCGGGCAGCGGTGTCATCATGGGAACAGGAAAGCTTCCATCACTAAGCAGTCTGAAGACAACGACTCTCAAATATTAAACTTCTAACAGGAAACATTGTGGTTCCATTTAGATAGTTGATGTATCTTTCCCACCTTTCACTTACAACACAACAAAAACAGTTAATGGTTAGGTCTCAGCATTACTAACATTGATGAAACATTCTATGGAAAGCAAACTAAACATTTTAACAGATCATAATTTATGAAAACAATGCATATAGGAAGGTCAATGCATAAAACAATGTTTGTTAAATCATTCTATCTCAGAAAAACTGCATTATTAAAAGTTTTACATGCACATTCCTGACCTAGGTGAGGGTAAAAGAAAGAAAGGAAAATTAATTCTACAGTTTTTTTTAGCTAAATATGTGTAGCTATAACATCCTGCTGTTCACAATTACTTTCAAAATGCAGTTTTAACGTGAGGCCCACACTTTTATTTCTACATGTTAATTACGTTAATTTCCATTTTTAAAAACGCTCCTGTACCAGAAAGCAGAAATGTCAGAAATCATTTCTAATTAAAGAGGGTTCTCTTTGACTGAACAAGTGATCTTGTTTAAGGGAACAAATGGTATTTCTCAACTTCATTTGCCCCCTGAACTACAAAAATAGCACCTCTACCACATTCTGGCACAATTGCATTATTTTTATACATTATCTCACTGGAAATACAGTTGCTACGTTTAACTGGTTTAAACCACATGTACTAAAGAACATTCAAGCAAAAGCAACACAGTTAAATTAAAGCACGGGGTAACGCAAAAGGGTATGTCTAACCATGGTCTCTTGTCAATCGATCGGTAGAGCACTACAACCTGTTTAGGCATTGCAATGCACGGAACATCTCTATGGTCTTTGAATTAAGCTTAGATATTCTAAAGGGAGTAAAGCACAGCTTCAATTCTGTCTTCAAGTGTTGGACTACCTACATCGGTTTTCCTGACTAGGTGATTTACGACGCTGTCTTATCTGCCAGTCTCAACAGGGCCATGGGCGAGAAACCCTGAAACAACAAATCTTGGTGCTTATGTCCTTTTGCCTTAAGGCCATTCTGCAACAGGGTGGTCATTTTAATCTAAGTTACTTTTTCTGTTGAGAACCAGAAACGTCTTCTCGGCATATTGGACAAGTGAGCAGTTCTGGAATTTCTACTTAGCATCTGTTCTGCCAATGTACAGGATTTTACAGTAGTGAATGCAAATAGCAATTATGGGTGTCACTATGGCGACTGTGACCTCCCCTTCCAGAAACCTGTGTCTTCTTTCCATGCAAAAGTTCAATTTATTGGCAGATATATTTACATGGACCACAACACAGGGTCACCCAATGTGATGCCCCAGATTCTGACATTTGGAAAGATAGGAATCACAATACCTTCAGTCAAAATTTAGATTTTCATGACATTCAACAATCTTAGACCTACTGAAGTAAACTCTGAAGTATTGCTTTATAAGATAATACAATCTGGAATCATTCCGTTCTTATGCTTGTATAGGGATCATTTAACATGCTTTTGCATTTCATATAATCAGGAGACATATCGATGCACTCTTGTGTGTGTTATTTGAATGATTATAAACCATGAAATACAATTATGAAATATGATTTATAAAATGTGAAGCTGTGTTTTTCGATAGATATTGAATGTCGTGAAGAGGGGCGAAGCATGAAAAACTCCACAAGTGGGCGAGTAAAAGTGCCTCATTGTATTGACACACATTTTATGAGTCAATCAATCAATCAAAAAAATGTGTAGAGCGTGCTACTCACCCGTGAGGGTCTCAAGGCCCGGTGTGGGGGGGGGAATGGAAGACAGGAGGGGGTGCCGGGAGGGTCACTGATCGAACAACCATGTCTAGAGGTTCTTTCTGAAGACCAGGAAGTCTTTGGTTTTGCGAAGGTAGGTGGGGAGGGAGTTCCAGGTTTTGGGAGCGAGGTAGGAGAAAGACCTGCCTCCTGTGGTGGTGCGTTGGATGCGGGGGACTGTGGCAAGGGCGAGATCGGCTGATCGGAGGTTGCGTGTGGGAGTGTGGAAGTTGACTCTTTTGTTGAGGTAGGTTGGGCCGGTGTTGTGGAGGGATTTGTGTGCGTGGATGAGGATCTTGAATGTGATTCTCTTGTCTATGGGGAGCCAGTGAAGGGTTTTGAGGTGTGGTGAGATTCGTTCGTGGCTGGGAGGCCAAGGACGAAGCGTGCGGCTGTGTTCTGGATTCTCTGGAGTTTGCATTTGAGTTTGAGTGTGGTGCCGGCGTAGAGGGCATTACCGTAGTCCAGTCTGCTGCTGATGAGTGCGTGGGTGACTGTCTTTCTGGTTTCTGGGGGAATCCATTTGAAGGATTTCTTTAGAGTACGGAGTGTGTGGAAGCAGGAGGAGGTTAGAGCATTGATTTGCTGTGTCATGGAGAGGGAGGGGTCAAGGATGATGCCGAGGTTGAATGGGTGATTTGCGGGTGTGGGTGCGGGGCCTAGGGTCGTGGGCCACCAGGAGTCGTCCCATGTGGTTTTGTTGGGGCTGAAGATGATCTCGGTTTTGTTTGAGTTGAGCTTGAGGTGGTTAGTGGTCATCCAGTCGGCGGTGTCGAGGAGAGCGGCGTGTGGGTTGGTTTTGGCTGTGGTAGGGTTGTGGGTGAGGGAGAGGATGAGTTGGGTGTCATCTGCATAGGATAGGATAGTGATTCCCTGAGCTCAGAGGATGTTGGCTAGGGGGATCATGTAGATGTTGAAGAGTGTGGGGCTGGGAGAGGACCCTTGGAGGACTCCGCAGGTGATCTTGGTAGTGTTGGAGTGGAAGGGTGGAAGGCGGACTCTCTGGGTCCGGTCGGTGAGGAAGGAGGTGAGCCAGTCTAAGGCTTTGTGGCTTTGAGTCACCAAACATTACCTCTGATGCTACAAACAGGAAGTAAAATGAAATAATAAATGAAAAACTATAAAGATACATCAATTATCTATTCAAAATACAAAACCAGTGTCCAAAGGGAACATTGATTTTATGTAAAATTCCAAGGTGTTGCTAATTCATTACAAAAATAGGTACTGCTTTCATTTCACTGGAATATGTTTTCTTAAATATTGAAGCAGTCCCTTTACATTGATGGTGCATGTTTTAGAATTAGAAAACAGTAGTTTGGGTTTTGCAATAGTGATGGTTCCAATTATTCCTAAAATATTTAATCCAGTCTCTAATACGAGCCGGCAAAAGGTTGTGAAATAGGTGAACATGAGGTTAGAAACTTCAGTGATTTAACAGACAAAATTTAGTTAATCAGCTGCTGGCATCCCACTCACTAATCTTTTGGCATTTCCTTGCTTGCTTTTTCCTAAATGCAATCCACAGTTCAGAGCCAATACAAGTAAATTAGCTGGCAGCTTCTTTGGAGTCTGTTACCATTTTTATTTGCCAGGTGTCACGCAAAGTGCCAGATAAGAAATGATGTTTCTCTGTGACTGGGCTCGATATGTCCCATTATATGAGGAAACAGACAGATAACATATCAGAATTGCTTTGTTCATTTTAATATGCTTTGCCACTTCCATTTCTCGTTCTCCCTGTAATTATCTAGTCAATGTTCCACAACCATAATGAAGTTACAAAAAGATGACAAGTTGATAACGATCCAGGGCTCGGCATAAAAAGGCTATTCTGCCTTTCAGGTGTTAGGTAAAATTGAAAAGCAAAAGCTAGGACTGTGATAACATTTCCTTGAAGTCAGAGTAGCATCGTTCCGCATTACTGTGAGAAAGAAGATGCGTTTAGGATTGAAGCATTACATTGCAGCATGGTTTTATGCAACCGAATTTAGTAAGGGCCAAGGCTTAATGGTTTTAAAACTCGACTAAAATTAATTTGTTTTAGAGAACGGTCAACATAAGCATCCAGTACCAATACTGACAGTAGCTTTTTTTGTTTTTTACACCGATAAGCCTATAAATTCAGAAATAGGGTCATGTTACATGGTTGCTTCTCTATGAAAATCTTACATTTTTTTAAAAATGTAAAGAATACATATTTTGCCTTCCTGGGATGGAAATCTGTTTTGAAGTTTCCGAACTGTGTACCACTGCAGTTAGTTATTTTGTCAAATTACTACGTTGAAACATGCAAAATGAAAAAAACAATATAAAATCAGACTGATCACTGTGAAATCCGAAAACTTATTGAAATTCTAAATACTTTGAACAATAACAAAAAGTGTTTACTATGCTGCGCCAAAATGTCATTCTGGCAGTAAACATAGGCTTAGAAATACAAATGAGCCTAAGTGTACCGCCTAAGAGGCAGTAAGGTCCTGATTTATACTTTTTGATGCTGAACTGCGCTAACGCAGTTCAGCGTCAAAAAGTTTACCGCCAGCTAGAGCCATACCAAAACGCCAGCTGGGCCTCATATTTATGGTATTACACTAGCCGGTGGTAAGGTCCGGCTAGTGTCATACAAAAGGACGCTAGCCGGGTGCAGGAGGCGTAGTGGGAACAGGGGGTTTAGCGTCAGAGGATGACGCTAGTATGGGCAGAGGCAAAAAATGCCTCTGCCCAGACTAGCATAATTTTTTGATATTAAAACACCATGGACATGACTCCAATCTCAGTTAAGACAGGAGCCATGTCCCCCAGCCCAATGGCTATGACGTATGTCCCCTGGGCATGGCCATTGGGCACAGTGCCATGTAGGGGGCCCCAAGTTAGGCCCGCTATGGCACTTTGAATTTTTTTTAAGACGTACCTGGGATGGGTCCCCCTATCCTTAGGTGTCCTCCAGGTGTGGGTGCGGGTGGGTGGGGGTGTCTCTGGGGGCATGGAAGGGCACCTATGGGCTGTTCAAATGGTCTCTGACCATGGAAAAAGGCCCACAGGTCCCCTAGCGCCTGCCCATACCCAGCCTGCATAGCGCCATTATTTAAGGCCCTGCTCCACTCGTGTGTGATTTTTGAATGGTAGGATAAATAAGGCGCTAGGGTCTTAGAGTAATTTTTTGCCTGGGAATGCCTACCTTGCATCTCATTGACGCAAGATAGTTTTCCACAGGCAAAAAATTACTTTAACTCCAATATTTTGGCGCTTGACATGTCTAGCTCCAAAATATAAATATGGAGTTAAGTTTGTGCTGTATTTGAGTAAAAAAAAATGACGCAAATCCGTCGCAAACAGAGTATAAATATGCCCCTAGATTCGGGTTGTTTTTGCAAGGGAGTTACAAAGCAGGAGCAGGGAGTGTAGCTGGACTGTGCTTCATTGATTCTGTGGTCTGAATATGTTCTCAGTATTCTAGGACTAAACAGCGTGCCTCGGTGTCAATCTTTTTTGTTGTCTGTGTGACTGCTGTGTGTATGTGCTCTGTGTGCACGCTTCGGAAAATATGGTTTCAGGACCATCATCACTGATGCTACCTGTAGAATGCTGCATGTTTGATAATACTAGTGTGGATTTCCTCCTTAGATTCGTATTATGTGGTACTGGTTATTTTCTAAGATAAGCAAGAAGCATGTAGGATTTATTTAAGAGGGTATCAGGTCTGGCGCTAACCTTAATTGCTCGTGGTTGCTAACTAGTGCTCGTTTATGTTTTTGTAGCTTTTGTTAAAGGTTAGTTCTCCTCTGATTCCTTGGTCTGGATGGTTGACTTTCTAAAGACAGGTAATGACATTACTCCTGGTAGCCTGAGTGAGGAGAGAGACTGATCTTCCGAATGCCAAGGATTCCTTTTGCTGAGATATGTTGTAGAATTTACTAGGTAAGCTTGGATGTGTCCTCTAATCATGTACAGAGACAAGTTAAGGCATGGACAGAGTGGGCACTGACCCAGGGCCTCAGCCTTCTATGGGACCCTGATAGAGTCATCTCTGTTCTGCAGAGAGTCTTGCTTAAATCATTCTTAAACAAATTGTTTTAAAACCCATTTTCCTTTAAATAAATTGTTACGAGGGTGAAGTGTGTAAGTCTATTGCATACATTTTGAAGAGGAATGTTGTGTTTATGTTTCATGTAACATCCATAAAAAATGTCTTTTATATCACAAAACAGGACCTCACATATGAGAAATGACAGGGTGTCACAGAGATTATGGGGCATATTTATACTTTTTGGTGCAAAATTGCACTAATGCAGTTTTGTACCAAAGAATTTAGCACCGGCTTGCACCATCCCTAAGCACCAGCCGGGCGCCATATTTATGGAATGGTGCAAGCCGGTGCAAATGGTGGGTTAGTGTAAAAAAAAAAGATGGTAGCCTGTTGGGGCTGGCGGTATGGGAGAAGGGAGTTTTGCACCAAAAAATGATGTTAGGCTGGTTAGAGTAAAAAAAAAGATGACTCTACCCAGCCTAGCGTCATTTCATGACGCAAAACCAACAATACCACATGACTCCTGTCCTAGCAAAGACAGGAGTCATGCCCACCACCCCAATGGCCATCACAAGGGACCAGTCTCCCCTGGGCATCACATTGCACCCTGTGCCATGCAGGGGGCCCCAAGTTGGGCCCCGATGGAACTTTAATTAAAAAAAAATACTTACCTATACTTACACTACTTACCTGGGATGGGATCCCCCACCCTCTGGTGTCCCTCTGGTATGGGTGGGGTTGTTCCTGGGGCTTGAAGAGGACACCTGTGGACCCATTCCATGGTGTCTAACCATGGAAATGGCTCCACAGGTCCCTTAATGCCTGGCCTGACCCAGGTGTTAAACAATGGTGCAAAGCTTGCCTTATTAAGCCCCATCCTCCCACCTGTGTGTCATTTTAGCACAGGGGAATAAATATGGGGCTATGGGGTTAGCACCATTTTTTAGATGGGAATCCCTACCTTGCATCTCATTGATACAAAGTAGGTTCACGTATCTACAAAATGGTGCAAACTCCAATATTGTGACGTTAGAGGGGTCATACCTCAAAATATAGATATATAGCTAACTCTGCGTAAAAAAATGATGCATATTCGGCGCAAATGGGGTAGAAATATGCTCCTCTGTGCACTAATGCTAATGATCTGCTGCTGTGTTACAGTATTGAAAACACACATCATTACACGTAAACACATTCAGGATTTGGACAAGTGTGTTTGTGCATTACCAGTGATCTGGCCGAAGAAAGCATGAAAACACTTAAAATTAATTATAAAGATGTCTCTGTTAATGTACATCCATTTTTAATTGGCATAGCATTTCTTAACTTGAGCTTCTTCAGGTGTTGCGTTTCCTTTCCCATGTTCACATCTATCTTTACCTTAATCACACCTGTAAGTGGGATCTATATTATACCTGGTTGCATCTTCCACCTCAAACCCATCACGTTTTATCTATTTCCATTGATTAATTTATGTTTTCATGTGTATCAGGTGCTTATCTATTACTATCATACTCTGGGACACATCTGGTGTTTCCTGCATGTCATTATTTATATTCTGGTGTCCGAGAGTCTGTTGTGTTTGTTGAATTTAGTTGCATTACATTAGACTGCATCCTACTTGGTATGTATTGGAGGTGTTTATGGTGCCATGAACTCTCAATGCACTTTGGTGAGAATTTGCCTAGATAATTTGCTAATTTGCTTTGTGTTTAGCTGATAACTTTGGCCTTGTTTAATAAATCTTTACTAGTAGCATCTTTACGACTTTGGAGTCTCCGTACATAAAAAGATAGGAGTGCCCTATCTTTTTATGTGAAGAGGATCCTCTGTTGTAAGGATACCAGTAGTAAAATACCTATATGAGTATCAAACAATTATAAATGTACACATAGGTGTAAGCTTGCCTTTATGAATCAGGCACAAAGAGTCTCATTATGATGCTCGTGGTCTTAACACCGTCAGCCTCGAGGTGATGGTCAGGACCACCGCTGCTGTGGCGATCTGACCGTCACTTTAAGACCCTGGCAGTCAGACTGCCAGGGTACCCCAGTCTCTGATGGGATCAGTGATCCTGACAGGTTGACGGTGGGAGCAGGTCGCAATCAGTCAGGGTGGCGCTACATGCAGCCCCTCTCTGCTGATTACAACCTGGTTCTCCGCCAGTAGGCATGGGAAGTGCAGGAGTCCCGCTGCCCAGAACCCTAGCAAAGTTCACTGTCTGCTGTGCAGACAGTTAACATTATGAGGGTGCTGCTGCACTCCGTGGCAGCAGCATTGTCGCCGGCTCAATTATAAGCCAGAGACAAATCTGCCAGCAGTTTTGGTTTCCACCTGCAAGCCCAGTGGAAAACTCGTAATGGGTCCGGCAAGGAGGTAGCCAGTGTGGCAGCAATCTCCCCATCGGGTATTCAGTGGAAGGTGCAAACCATCCGTCGATCTCCTAATGATGCCCAAAGTCTGTGGAAAAAAATGTCTGAGAAAAACCAAAACCTCTTTCTCAGTATATTATCTACCAGTGGATGTCTGGTCATGTGCCCATGTTACATAGTTGTAAGACAGTGCTATAAAGATATTCATTGTAATAAGTACGCTTATAAGTGTAGATGTGTATTTCCAGAGTTTTGCTGAAGATTTTGAGGCATTGCAGATTGATGAATAATGTAAAGTGTAGGGGTGAGCTACTTATAGGTGGCTTAACTCACACTAGAGTTGTAAGAGGGAATATAAGGTTGTATGCCATTGTGCTTATCTAAGGGAGGTGTTTTGTTTATTTTAGCAAACTACAGAGAGATTACCTTAGGGCCTCAGAAAATTGTCTTATCAGTGGTGATACATATCTGTTAGCTTTTTGACTTAAAATTGTGTACCATGTAAAGTCTTTAAGAGGGAGATCATATTAAGGTGAATAATATACAAACTCTTTTTGTAGGGAGTCCAAGGTTTAGAAAGGGCCAGACCATATTAAAGTTCATAGAGGCATTTTTTTTGTTAGATGGGTGAATACCAGTGAAAGGAGGGTAACATTCATCAAATGTTGGTCACGCAACAGAAATGGGATGTCTAGCATGTGGTCAAACATTATGTCCATTACCTTGTGACAGGTGTTAGAAAATTGGCCACATGTGAGCATACTGAATTGCTTGAATCCCACAAACCCTGTAGGACACTGCCACAATAACTGCATGATTTAATGAGTAATGTCATTATTGATGTTATTTGAGATATCAGTGATCTCTTCAATTATGTCATTTAACGTGGGGACATAAGCAATGTGTGGTGAGGGGCAAGTTATGGTTGAGTCCGAAAACTATAATTTGTGAATGTCAGTGTTTTTTGTTTTTAAACACTATTGTGTATGTCATTTCGACACCGAACTACTACATCACTTTAACCAATGTCTTTTCAGTGAATTCTGTTTTATTAATGTAAACTTGAATTTTTTCTCACTTAAATATGACATCACTTCAATCTTTTTTAGTACATTTCTGGGGTTTTTAGATCATATTCAAACTTTAGCATACACCTAACTCCAACTGCAGCCAATGCTCCCACTGCTCGAAGCCTTTGGCTGTGAGCAGTAAGGGCTTAGCTGCAGGACATGGCCTTTAGCCAGGTCTTGAGTTCAAACCTTTTGCAGCCACACAACCCCAGTTGGCCATGCACAGCACGTCAGGGCTTTATCAGTGAGTTCTGGGCTCCAGTCAGGCTTGGTGCTCAATGCTTCATTGCCACTGCTGAAGATTTGTATTTGTCAGATGACTATTGGCCACCTTCAGACGTATGAATGTACCACACCTCTACTGAGCCCTAGAGGCAAGGTCTTTGAAGCAGATTGTAAATGGAATGAAGAGCTGCATATTCATAAATCATGAGCATTCAATTCAGCTCAAGTAGAGTCAATAGCGAGAATTTGGGTTCAATTTCATGATTTTTATTAAATCATTAGTTCATTAATTTCTTCATTAGCAAATCATTATTCTCAGTCAAATTACAGATCAAAGCATACACAATGTCTCATAAACTCTAATCCCTTATCTAATCTAATTTAAGGGAAAATAAAGTTCAGTAGAAATCATAAAGAGCTCTCATCTCAAATGTGAAAGCATATTGTTTTCTTATTAGAGCATCTCATAGGCAAGGGACCGAGAATTTCAGTAGAATCTCTTAGCAATAAGTTTATGCAGAATTAAGTTGGTCTCAGAATGAATCCAAGACACATCAGCAAAGAGAATGAGACAACAATGTGTCAGAGCCAGAGTGCTCTCAGAAGCCTCTCAGCCAGTCTTTGACTGTTGTCTATCAAAAGAAAGTGTCTCTCTTGTCTAGTCTGAAAGCATGCTTTTATAACATTCTATACTGCAACAAATTAAAAAAACTTGGATAGATAATCTTCGGCTACATTCAATCAAAGCTTGACCTCTTCATGTGAACAGGACAGCTTTCATTGGGATGGCAAGAATTAACGAAGAATATTCTAAACACACAATACATTTAACTATTATATAAAGCTGGAGGAATATAAGGCAAGAAGAGTCAAGGTAAGTGTCATATAAATATGGGATAATTTCACTTTGGTTCTCATATGCTACTCTGAAAGAAACGTTTTTAAAGAAACAGTTCTCATGTTCAATCTAACATTGCAGTAATTCTTATCATAGGTTATATGGTCAAGAAATGAAGCTTTAACACTCTCTCTTTTAATTTTCTTGTTACCATAGGACATTTGTGTCATGATA
Organism: Pleurodeles waltl; assembly: GCF_031143425.1. NCBI lineage: Eukaryota > Metazoa > Chordata > Amphibia > Caudata > Salamandridae > Pleurodeles > Pleurodeles waltl. The sequence continues at coordinate 1,099,157,325 of NC_090437.1, forward strand.
CATTATACATATGACTATGATACAGATCAAAACTAACAAAGATGAAAAAAGAAGGAAGGAAAGAAATACAAATTTGTCCTTGTCAGCAGTTCAGCCAAGTACATGTTGTCATGCAAGCTTCAAATGCAAAATCACTTTTTAATGCTGTGTTTAGTTAAGGCCTACAACAACTCTTTTGTACAGGTTAACAGTTAAAAGATAATGTTCTTATAAAAGACTCTGTCAATCCCCCCATCTGATGGTTTGGAACCATCCCAAAATTACATTCACAGATGTATTCATAGTTCACTCTAATCTTCTGCTGAATCTCTCCTTTTCCTCTTCACATTTTCTCTTTCTGTTAGTCTGTTATATTCTTTGTTAATGCGTTCAGTGAATTCTAAATCTCTCGATTATCAACATATTTATAGCCAATGTAGATAGAAAACTACTACTACTATTAATATAGGAACTAAAATGGCATTGAGGATTCCTCTGACTGCTGCTTTTATCCACTTGCTAGTGCTGACACTCCCTTAGTAAAGCCTTGTACTATGCTGGTGATTACTAAGGGTTCAAAATCAAGCTTTAAATCTGAAATATTCCTTGCATAATCTATAATCTTCTTACTCCGTGATATAAGTACAACAATTTTCAATTGTCAGCATCTTACAAGCTCCACCCTTTTCTGCAAGTAAAACATCTAAAGCATATTGGTTTTGAAGTTACATTATTCTGATCACTACTAATTCTGTTTTTCCAACTAATAAAGCTCCAGAAGTACTGGTTGCTAATTTGTCTACAACTGTCAATAGATTTCTAATCTTCTCATCATTCAGTACTACTCCTACAGCTGGTATTATAGGTCCAAACATGTCTCCCACTAGTTGAGTTCCCTAATTTACACTGCATGAATACCTATGTGCATGTGTCATGTGCATCTAGACTTTGTACTTGATACATTTTAGGAAAAAGCAAGCCTAAATAGTAGATACCCTTCCAATTAGCTGATAATCTGAAATAATTTTCGCCACAAATAAAATACACTCCAGGTATGCTGTCATGCTCTCAATTACTATTTCTTACTGGAAAGTTCTTCTTTTAAGCACACACACTTTCTCCTTGTGTCTTTTATCTAATTTCAATCTTGGAACAGACATTTTCTTTCTAAATTCATCTTCTCTATACATGCTTCAGGACATATTCCTTCTTATGTGCATTTAATGCAAACTGTGCATTTCTCTCCTCTAAAATTAGAATAAAAGCTTTTTCGTATGGGTTCCTTAAGCAGGTTAGATTATTCTCACAAGCCTTAACATTGTTTCCAGGACAAAAAGGTCTAAAGCAATACCAAGGTGTCTCCATTTCCTTCGCTTGTGGGTATAAATTCATGCTCTTCATAAGTGGATCTTTCCAAAGGACCATTTCAAAGTTAGAAAAATAGCATCAAAAGTGTCTCTGCCTATATAATAAACTAAGTAATAAACTAAGCAACATGCTGCATGATATAGCATAAAGAAAGAGGAATGTGATGATATGCTACTTGTTCATCAGCTGAAGAAGGCATCTGTGTACATACATAGTTGTCTTTTGCATCAATAGCTCTTTTGTATTTCTGTACTAACGTAGGATAATGGTCTGCTGTATAATCATCTTCCATGTCATCTACAAAAGAAGCTTTCAACTCATCTTCATTAATATCTGACCTAGATGTTGTGTTAGTGAATGTAGTTCCAGATTTCTCTGATGTGAAATGTATTGCTAGTTCTCAAGTTTAATTGTATTTAAGCGCATAGTTAATTAAAACCAATGACCTAAGTGCATGCATAGAACCTTCAAAAAGGGAAAGTTTAAAAAATGAAGGTCGTTGTGCAAGATGTCAATGTACAAGTGCAAAACAAAAGCAGTTGAACAAAGTAGTGTGATCCAAAGTGACTAATGCGTAAGTTCGGCCCTGTGAAGGTAAGGCTGCTACTGCCTGGATCTTTTCTAGCTTAGCTGTTAAAAAGACAATACTGACCACATTTTGTATAGGCGGGATTATTGTGTTCAAGTGCTCTTGCGCATGAGCCACTGACTCCATCAGAAACTGAATGTGGCCAAAGTATAGGGTCTGGACTAGCATTAAGTGGATTATTTTTTTAAGTTTAGATGGTAGCAATAAAAACATAGCGCAGCATGTTAAAAGCTTAAAGTGCTTGGTGTGACAATTTTGTTCATACGTTAAAATACAGTTTTAGACTACCAGTTTTCAATAAAAGAGTAGTGTAGCCCAAGTAGTTAAACTTATACAAGAGCTTGTTTAAGGAGCTTGGATATATGCAAGAGTGGCATCAGTTAGGTGACTGATTTTCACGTCTATTCTAATCAGGTATTCTGTAAGCCTGCAATTGAGCTGAATGTCCATCAAATTAAAATAAGCTATAATTGCAAGCCTGCAGTGGAGTAGCACCCTCTGGTTCCATGCTGGTCTTAATGGTTCTTCATTCTTTTATATTTGCTCCGCATATGCAGATTTGATGGACCATAGTCTTTGGAGCTTGTCCGCACAGTCAATAGAGCTCCATTCTGACAGTTCATTTAGGGTGGTAGGTGTAGAAGTGATGGTAGGCAGCCCAAACAATATTTGATAAATAATGCACCACATTTACAAGAAACTGGCACATAGGAATCAATGCACCAGTTTTCTTTCGCCAGCCCTGGAGCCCTTAATGACATCAAGGTAGTGCTGTATTTATGATACAGTGCTACACGGCACACGTTTCCACAGATGCCTCAAAAATTCAGATGCATTTGTGGTGTTAAACTGACGCATTCCTAGAGTAGCATCCAAAAAATGACACTAGTCCAGCAATGCGTGGAAGGCTCCCAAGCTAAAAAGTCCCGCGTCAGTTTAATGCTTGGTCTGAGCAGGCATTACATTTTTTGATGCAGTGAAGTCACAGAACGATGCAGTGAAATGTAGTATATTTCACTCTGCCAGTTCAGCATAGCTTTTAACATGGGAATGCCCACCCTGCATACATTATACCTGTCACAAGTATATTGTGGTGCAAGGCTTTACAAAGTGGTGCAATGGTCCCATTGCTCCAGTTTGTAAATGTGGTGCAGTGTAGGGGACTCCTTGCTCTGCCACAGTACTTTACGACATTACAGCAGAGCAAGGGGCTTGTAAATAAGCCCAAATGTTTTAATTTGGGCTTTAATGGAAGCCACCAGATACGGTTGTGGGGCTAGTTTGATGTAAGATGCCACAGTGCAAAAGCCTCCTAGTCAGCCACCAGTGAGTATGTTTCAGCTTTCTTGTTTACAGTGGCCTTGACTTAGAAGTAGGTGGAAATTGTCTCTCATTCATCTCCTAATCCAAGGGTTGCTAAAGAACTGGCAAGATAGTCTCTGGCTGGGTAATGGTTTCTGCTGCTAATTACTATCCACAAGTGGTGATTCAGGGTCCCGCTGTTAGCTTCCTTTAACTTGTAACGGATATTTAAGAAGGCTTCTTGCCTTGATTTGGATTGCTTAGCAAGGCCAAATTCAAGACACAGCTGGGCTGCACAGGAGTAACTCAGTAAGGAGAAGACTGACTTAAAGATTTCGATAATAACATTTTCCAGGTGAATGATGTCTCTGCCCCTTAAGGCTTCACTTCCATAAGCAATGGTTGGAACTAGTTTTGCATGGTTTATTTTAAAAAACGGTAAGTATGTAGAAGACAAGATTGTTGTAATTATGCATTTGAAGGCTACAGTAAGAGCTATTGATTTCCAGTGGAAAAGCTCAAAATGTTAGTTAAAGGAGCCTTGTCTATCAAGAAGAATGCCCAGGTACTTGTATTCTGTTACTGCCTCTAGTTTGTCCTTACCATATGCCACTGGTGAAGGTTCCCTCATTATCTTTGCCTTTTTTAGGTTGATTTCTATTGTGTTTGTGTTGGAGTATGAAGCAGTGGCATTCAGAAGCCTGAAAAGGCCGATTTTCATTTGGCCTAGTCGCACTGAGTCGACTGCATATATCAGCTGGATATTTCCCAGTTTGGGGACCTGCGAATTAAGCTGGGCTAAGCTGGTAGAGAAATCAGCTAAAAAGAGGTTAAAAAGAGTGGGGTGCAGGACACACCCTTGCCATAACCCTTGATGTGTTGGAATCTTTCTTATAAGGTGGGCATCACCTCCTAACTTATTCTTTGGAGTTTTTTAATAAGCTCAGAGGGCTTGATAGAGACTCCGTTTTAGATCTTTTGTTTTTCTATTGACTGCGGACAGAGAAACTCTGTGTGTGTTACTGGTGCTTCTCCCTGTGGCTGCTGGACTGTCGACAAATTCTATTGTAAATCGCTTCCAGATAATGTGGAAGGCACTTGTGTTGTCCAGGAGCGCTTTAAGTGAACAAATGCCCACTTCCAATAGAGTGTCAATAGTCCTAGACAACCATTTCAGTATTTTTAGTTTACCGTATAGATGCTGCCTTACATTACACCTGCTGGTTTGTGACTGTCCAGGGAAAGGGCAAGGCATAGCTCTTGTGATAAATGATCACTTTCGTTCCTTGTGGTTTTTCAAGAGCTGCATACCAAATGAATTAGTGGGACAGAAAGCACTGTAAAGTCTATAAAAGAGCTGGACTTATGATTGTGGTAAGTGAAGGGGGTTGGCAGTTACTTGGAAGGTGGCTGTTGATTGCTAGAAGGTCCAGGAACTCTAGTTCTCTAATGAGCTCTCTGGCCTTTTTTTTGCCCTTGAAGGAAGAATTTTGAACTTCTTCTGGGACCAACCAGAATTATTCTGAGCTGTGAACATGTCCACATCTTGAGTTGACCCCAATAGGTTTATATTGAAACCCCCCAGAGAGGATAATTTCTGTAGGATTTGGTCCATCTTGCAGTTCTATAATTTCCTTTGTCAGATGTTCTTTGGCTGACTGTTTTAGTTTCGATTTTCGGGAGTAGGTATATATTTATAAGCATTAAGTTGAACACCTGCAAGCCTTGTTTTAGAGTGGTTAAGAATGTTTGCAGGCCGCTCCACACTACTGGTTTCATGATTTGATTACCTTTTAGAGCTGCCTGGATATACATTGCTAGGCCACCGCTTTGGCAGCCATGGTTGGCTTCTTTTGTAGCAACATTATCTAGAAGGATAGCAAACAATTTTAAGTCTCATTTTCTGCTAATTTATTTGACAGGCCGTTGATGTTCCATGTTTCATTAGCAGATTCGAAGCATACCTGCTCAATCAGACAGCGCTGATGTTGTGGGACCTATTCATGTTTGCCTTTTGGATTGATTTAGGGCTCCTGGAAGCAAGCTCCATTCACTGTCTTGCGTTGGCCCTCTGTTGTAGTCTCATACTGCAAAGGAATATGAGAGCTGAGGGGCATTGGTGATTTACTCAGTGCCCTCCTCAAAATCTAGCTTTACTGTTTGTGTGAGGTGATAGATGACTGATTCATCTACGAGGTGCTAGAATGTGGAGATATGCCAGTTTTTCCTTGGGTGACATGAATATCCCCCCGTTTTTTAAATTCAGGGTGACCCTTAGTACCTAATTGGCAGCTACAGATGATGACCAGGTCACCTTGGTAGTTTCATTGATTCATCCTGATATTGGAGCCATGATCTCAACCAAAATGATGAAGGCAGTAGTTCTTAATTTCTCGAATTCGTCTTAAGTGGAGGATGTTGCGCAGTTCAGTAATGCAAAATAACCTCTCGATTGATTCTTGGGATACAATAGGATTATTTGGCTGCCTGTTGTGCCGGTGTTGATGGCATTGTTTCCAATGGCTTCAAACTGCTGAGCCTCTGTTCTGGAAGGAAGCATTCTAATGTCTGATTGCCCTTTGAGTCTTGCTATGATGATAATTGGATCTAGTTTGGTATTGTTCTGGGACCCTGTTTTTTCTTGTGATTTAAATGAGCCTCTGTTGTACCTGGGATTAGCGCAGTTGTTGCCTGATGTGTAGTTGGCTTATTGCTCCTTGCTTCTGGTGATGTACTGTTAGTCGCTAAATGGATGCTTCCTTTTCTGTTTCATGGCCAATAGGAGGGAGGGTAGCCTCTGGTTTGCGAGTCTGTTTGGCTGCCCTTCCTTTTTCAATTGCACCCATGATGGGCATTGCAGGGTCTTGATTGTCTGCTTGAGTTGCCACCTGGCAACGTTCTCTGCAAGCTCTTTTTACCTTCTTTCAGGAGTGGCTTTTACCTGAGATTTCACAATATCTGGGATAACAACTAACCTTGTGGTAGGACCGGGAAGAGATTGTTACTGGTTTCTCTGGAGTATTTCTATTGCACAAATTTGGATTTTTGTTTGGATTGTTAAAAAAGGAGTAGATGCTTTTCCTCGTGGCGATTTGTTTCTTATGTTTTCATGCTTTGTGCCAATTCTTCCTTTGTGGGACTCCTGACTTTGGTCAGGGGCAGGTTGCATTGCCTGGTTCATGCTAGGGTTGTTATGGTTAGTTCCAGAGATAAGCCTTTCTGTGGGGAGGTGGTTAGCTAGAGCATCCACAGTTGTTGCCCCAGGGTCTGTGATGCCTATGGATAACGGTGGGTTCTGAGAAATTTGGCCCTGACAGTCACCAAACCTATTATTTTATACTTCATGTGCTGATTGCAAGGTAGACTGAATGGGTCCCTTGGGAGCTTGCATGGCCAGTGAGGTGCCTAATATAATGTTGTTTGCCAGCTTTATCAGCTTTGAGAGCTTCTAGAGGTCACTGAGGATGTCACTAAGGATTATGAATCCAGTTTATCTAGGATTGGGGAGCAGGCACAATAGGTCTACCGGCTCTATGACTTCTGCCACTTTTTGAGTGTTAGTTATGAGATAGTCGAGACTGGCTATCTTTATATTGATCCAAGAAGTAAAAACTGCAAGGGTGTTCAGGACTTGATCTGAGACTCCATTTTCATGGACTGGTAGTTGAGGGCTTCTGCAGTTAGGTGCAGTATTCTTAGCAAGTCTGCCCACACATCAGCTGAATCATTTAGTTTATTGGTAACACTAATGTGAACAGGTTTGTGGGACTCAGCTTGGTTCAAATTTGAGTAGTCCAACTGGACTCTCCCATATGTAGTTATCATGGTTTCCCATTCCTCTGAGGTGAGCAAAAATGGATATTGTGAAGGTTTTAATTTCAAAATGTCCAATTTAATTGGACTGTCTGAATGAATGCTGCTTGGTATGTTGTTGCAGTGTAGCCATTTTTAATATTGCTTCATGCACGTTAGGTTAACATATTAGGCCTCTGTGCACTTTGCCCTAGATCCCTTTTATTCAGCCTCGCACTGTTCTTTTTACAATAACCAGTTTTACGGTCTTGTTTTTATTTATTTCTATCACACTGTTTAGCTTAGTTCAGCACTGTGTTCTCAAACAATGCCTTCTTGCTCACCCTGTGCTTCAGTCAAGGCTACAGTCTGGTACATTGCCGGTAAACGTAGTAGAAGTTTAGTCTCTAGTGTTCGTAGAAAATACGCATCCTTACGTAGGGACATTTTCTTAGAACATCTGCGTGTTAGTTATAAAAACACTTTCTAGTCCTAGTACAGGTCAGAGGGAGAGTCCGACCAGGAACCTACAACTAGATGCAGACTGCCCCGTTGCAGATGTTGATGCAGATTACAGGCCTTTGCTCAGGAATGAGGGTTGATGTCCTCCTGGGGTAACCTGAAAGTTAGGCTTAGAGCTTTACATGCTGTGCTCAGAATATAACTTAGAGAGAACCTAATCTAGTTGCACTATGATAGCCTTATTTTTGTGCTTCACTCTCACCGTTAGTATATTTATCCTACTGTGTTGTGTAGTTCTGGTTATAGCAGCCCATGCTTTGCTATCTAAAATGCAGTCGTTTTATTAAACCAATCTTTAAAATTTAAACTGCCTTTGTCATTTATATATGAGACCGCACTGTGTATGAGAGAACCGGTTGTGACCTGAGTGACCACGACTTCCCTGGGAAGTACTAAGATGTCATGCACTCGGCTGCCAAATTGTCTCTTCCCTTTGGGAGAGATGAGGCACTGCTAGTTGGCCGGAGCTAAAACCGGATTTAGAGTGACAAGGGTCCTTCACCATGGGTCAGACTTAGTCCCCCACACTGTGAACGATCTTGCCGCTCAAAATCCAGTAGTCTATGAGGATAATGAGAGCCTATGTGACATGGCGCCCAACGTTTGGTCAGGCTCTAATTTTCGGGTCCACCGGTATATGTCGGTCTCATATAATATAATGATCCCTCAGTTCTCTATACAGAGACGTCCGTGGTACTGAGGATTTCCACCACCGCCGTATAGGCAACCCTATTTACAGCGGGTGGTGGTTCAAGCTGGAACCTTAAAAGGAAGAAAAGACCCTGTCTTGGTGTGCCTTCTCTGAACCTTTAGTGCTTTATAATGGCAAATCCCCAGATTGTACAAATAGCTCTTAACATGAGACAACCACTCACAGCACATTTGCTAGCAAACGGCCTTGCGGTCCAGGGGGGTCCAGTCACATTTGTGGTAGACGCCCACGCAGCCTATAGAACAGAACTTTTTTACTCTTGGGTCACATTTCCAGCAGTTGATGGGAACACAAATACATTCCATACATATACAGGCGCGAACGCGCCTGGACAATACAGGGCGTACGCATATTTAGAGATACCTCTATCTTATCAAGAACATAATAATTGGCTTGATGGCGCCCTACCCCATACGATATTACCAGTAAGGTTAGGTCCACTAAGTAATGATGGTCCTACCTGGCCTTTATTGGCCACATATACACCTCATACTGTGGCTGCAAATATGGCGGTGGCTGAGGTTCAACGCTTATATACTGACTTAACAGCAATATATAGACGATTAGTACAATTTGTGATGCAGACACTAAATACAAACCCAGCGTGTACTGCTCCAGCACAACCACACACAGTTACACCAGGTATAAATCCGGTGACTGTACACTCTATTATGGGTAAAGTCCAAGCAAAGCGGGAGGAGACTCCATTTTGGCTGGCACAAAAAATTAATACGCTGGAGGCGGTATTTCCCCATACGGGACCTCAGTACAAACATAGAATACTAACTATGTGTTTACCCTTTGGGATGGTTCCCACAGTGGAACATTGTAATACATGGGGCACAGTGTTTGCCGCGCTCTATACAACGGCACACAGTACATCGACACTAGCCAATCTATCGGAAGTGCTTAAACAAATTCAAGATGAATACGGGGCTGCCCCGGCCTTAGATTTAGGAATGCAACTGATGGGCAACTTTGCCATGGTTTCTTCGTTAATCCTAAGCAATCTTAAAGGGGAAGCAGTTGCACTTGCAGTGCGCATGCGTCTTCGTGATGTTCCGCAACAAGATCAGGAGCGGGAACTGCCTAAAATAATAGCCGAAACATATTCCAGTATCGGTCGAGATAGCCTGGGGGCTAGACTGCAAAAAATTCAATTTCAGGTAAAAATGAATAAAGACAATACTAAACAGCAACCTGAGGGTAATAAGAAGCGCTGGGAGAAAAAACAACAAACACCTAAAAAAGAGAGGGGAGAATCTCCACGTACGGAGACCCCGCAGACTAGGTATAATGTCAGAAATAGAGATAATATAAAAACGCCTGATAGATATCAATATACTGATACACGCCAATCTCGTTCCTTTCAGGACTCATCGGAAAAGAGAACTGAGAGAGGTGGGCGGTCAGAGCGGAGAACAGAGTACGTGAAACCGAGACAGGAATCACAACGCTCTTCGGAGGAATACGATACAACAAAAACAACAGTTTAAAAAGAAAAAGGTGGCAGTGGTCTCAGTTAGAAATGCCACTCAGGAAGAGGGTTCTCTTGAAGAACAAGAAATAGGCTCTAGCACTGCTAGACAGCGCAGTAGAGGTCACAATAGTTCGCCGGAATCTTCTAGAGCATCTGGAGGGGAAAGCAACTGATGACTTCATACAAGTTGAAACAGCAGATATGCGTGCCTCCGAACCCGATAGTGTGTATAGAGTAACTTTACATTTGGAAGGAGACATTGAACGCACTATACACGCAATCTTTTGGGATCCTGTAGTTAAGATATATGACATTTTGCTGGCCGAACAAGATTGGCCACCTGATTTTTTCTGCACCTGCCCAGCTGGGGAGGAGGTTATTAAACCTTCCTTCTCGCCCCTTGTTCCAGAGGAACTCGCTGAGTCCTATTCTATAAAGCGGGGTCTCGCACAGGCACCTGCGTTATATAGAAATCACGTAGGGTGGGACAGGGATTCTCCATATCATGTAATTCCCATTAAAGGTGAACTTCAGCAACAACCGCAGTATCCCATAAAACATGAAGCAAGGGCACTGGTGAGAGAAATACTTACACAATTAGAATACCAAGGGGTGATTGAGCCCTGTGTCTCACCGACGAATAATCACTTATTTCCTGTAGCAAAACCGGACCATTCATACAGAATAGTCGTAGACTACAGACATTTGAACGGACATACACGTACATATGCTATACAAAATTCACATAGCACTGGACTGATGAGCAACATTGTGCGGAAAAAATATTAAACGACTTTGGATATCTCGAATGGATTCTTCTGCCAAAATATAGCACCTGAAAGCAGAGAGTTAACAAGCTTTAGCTTGCTAGGCTCCCAGAAAAAAATCTGTTGTTTGCCTCAGGGGTATAAGAACAGCACAGGACTATTTGCAGCTCGTGTGACTGATATTTTACACAAGTTAGACCCTGAAGCGTTGTCATATGTGGATGATATATATTTCCCGGATGACGAGTTACTACAGCATTTAAGACGGGTAGCCCGCATTGTTGTAGGGTTTGCCGAAATCGGCTACAAATTTTATTTAAAAAAATAAATAATTGCCTTCCTCAGCATCCTATTCCTGGGATATGAGTTGTCGAATGAAGGGAAAAGCCTAGAGCCACAATTCTTATAAAAGTGTGCACAATTGCAACCACCTAATACGATTAAGAAACTCCAATCATTGTTGGGCTTTCTAAATTTTGGCAGAACATACATTCCGGATTATGCTACACGCATAAAAACTTTATATGAATTAATACGTCCTGATTTTTCAAGTAAATTCTGGACAATTGAACATACACATACTCTTCGAGAGTTACAAGCAGATATGCCAGCAGCGAAACATCTACACACACGGGAAAATAAGACACATTTGGTCATCAGGGTGATAGCTGGGGCCATTGGGTTTACTTATCTCACATTTAATGAAAGTGAGACGTCCCGATTGCATACAAGTCGCACTTGTATTCCGCTGCTGAACAACAATTTGCACCCACAGAGAAGATTCTCACTGCTGTACAGATGGCTGTTATTAAAGAGACAACTCTGTCCCAGGGATAACGCATTATTGTCGTTTCTCCTATTCTGGCCCTTGAGGTTGTTACAAAAGCTAGCGTCCCGAACGCAAAAGCACTCCACCCAAGATGGATACAATGGGCCACGTCCTTGACAGCCACTGATGTAGACTACATTTATGATCCAAAGTTACAGACTCAGGAATTTCTACAATATGAAGTTGAATATCCAGTTCCCGCTGACACACCAATGGCTCTGCGCAACCAGAAGTTGGAACAAAACATCAATATTCTGCTGCATGTGCAGTTGTGAGCGGCTATATGGAGGGGGAGAAATTCTGCCCCCAACATACATATACACAGACCTAAAGGCTCTACTACTGGCACTAGAACATACAGATCCAACACAGTTCACACTGGTTGTTTGTGATTCGTATTATTGCGTCCAGTCTTTTAATGAATACCTGCATTACTGGAGCTTGAATGGGTTCAGAGATTCGAAAGGTAACACCATAAAACACATACTACTGTGGGGGAAGGTACCAGACCTGAAAGAGACGCTAACCAAGGTCCATGTTGTATGTACACTTGGACACCAGCGTGTTGGAATCCATGTTGCTGGAAATACTTTGGCTGATGAAGCTGCAAAGTCGGCAGTGGCAGTTGCCACTGTTGCTGCAGTGACTCGTTCGAGCTCCAAACCAGACACAGACATTATGGCTGCCATAAAAGCTACGGTTGATGGCACGCCTTATCCTAAAGGATTTCCTAATAAATACCAATACTTGATGGGAAGTATGCTGAACGCTGAAGTTAAAATTCCAGGCGTAGGCGTACGCGACATCCCTAATAAAGATGTAAGACCACAATTGATTAAAGCAGCACATGAGGGAGTGGCATCTGCACATGCTGGTGTGGCAGCTACTATTACAGGCCCGCTATTGGTGGCCTGGTCTCTATAAAGAGACCAAGCAGTATGTCCTTTGTTGTGACATCTGTCAACAAATTAAAGTTTCAGCAGCTAAGCGCCCGCCGCAGACACCCCTCTTAATCTCAAACAGACCATTACAATGTGTGTACCTGGATCATTGTGGTCCATTAACACCGGATATTGCATACAAATATATACTAGTCACTGTTGATTCCTGCCCCAGATTTGTGTGGGTGTGGCCACAACGCTCGGCTGATGCTCGGACTGTTATTAAAGATTTGCGAGTCTTTGTCGGAACTTATGCAGTTGCAGCATTCCATTCGGACCAGGGCCCTGCATTTGCCTCAAGGGCATTCAGGGACACCATGGCTTCATTGGGGGTCCAGCTCCAGTACTTGTCTCCATTTCATCCCAAGGGAAATTCTGTCGTGAAGCGATTAAACCACGATTTAAAGCAATCCTTAACAGCCAGAGTCTTAGGTACAGGTCGTAGTTGGCTAGCCCACCTGTATGGAGTTCAGAGAGCACCAAATAACTTGCCTAGAAGGTCCCTGGGGGGTCGTACTTCATATGAGTGCCTGTTTGGAACACAAATGTATGTTCCTGATCTAGATGGTCCTGGTGTGGAGGCGGCAGATACGCCCTTTGACATAAATGATCGTGTCACTGTTTTGCAGGATTTACAACAATTCCGTGAAGATAACTCTTCTGCCAGTGCTGCCTCCTCAGGAATTAAGGATGTACCAGTAACACCTACCGGCTGGATTCCCAGGGTTGGGGATCTTGTGCATGAAAAGGTCACAGTGAAAAAATAATTTGGCCCTTCTTATCGTGCACCAGTCCCTGTGTTGGGGATCCACGGAACCAGAACTGTTATTCTAGACCCGTTGCCAGGTGCCAAAGAAAATCGCTTTGTTTCTATTGACAATGTCAAGTAACAACATGGGGCCGATTCTACACAGCCGACCAAGAGGAACGTCCAGTAGTTCCCGAATCCCTCTCACTACTGGAGAAGATGTTCCGCTTCAAGTTGTCTATACCAGCACTGTTGACTCTCCGAGCTTGGGGAGGGTGGATGATGATCTCGCATTTGTTCCACTAACAACACTAAACTTAGAAACATTTGATCAAGTCACTATGACTACTAACGTGATGGATGGTGCTGTCTACAGTATACCACCGCGGGAAACACCAACTCCTTCATTGACTACGGCAACGCCTTTTGCACGAACTGCCTCTGGTTACTTTGCCGACAACAACGATGGTCTATTGGACTCGTTCGCCTATTCGACTGCTGACCTGTCAGGTCCACGCAAGCTGATGCGTTGGCTCAAAGATAAGTATTTTGTTTTTCCATGGAACTATCTGTGGCTTTTATTGACTATGCTAGCATTTTTTCTTTGGATTGGTTTTGCATTACCTTTTTTCTGTTGATACATGGTCATTTTCTTCCCAAGAGAGCAGCGGTTGTACAGGTGGAGGAGGTGTTGAAACCACATTTTTCATCACATAAGGTTCGAAGAGACTTGTCCTTTGTGAACATTTCTGCAGTGCCAATTTCAGATGGGATTGTATGGGATAAAGTAATGTTTGATATATACGGTCCCACTGAAATAATTCAAATACTGTGGGGGTTATTCCAACTTTGGAGGAAGTGGTAATCCGTCCCAAAAGTGACGGTAAAGTGACGGATATACCACCAGCCGTATTACGAGTCCATTATATCCTATGGAACTCGTAATACGGCTGGTGGTAAATCAGTCACATTTGGGACGGATTACCACCTCCTCCAAAGTTGGAATAACCCCCTGTATGTGCTAAAGTTGTCTATGAATGATGTAGTTAGACCAGGCATTGTATCTGATGATTGGGATGTGAAGACAGTTGACTCAATGATGACAGAACTGCAATATTACTCTGTCTATGAAAATGAAGATGTTTACCAGTTTAGAGACAATTATTGTGACATGTTTTGCCATAATTATTATGGGCACCACTTCATACATAAAGCAAGTAGTCCAAAAACAATATTGGACTATACGCAATGGGAACATTGCCCAACTCCCCCGCAAGGGAGTTCTAAAACTTATTTTGATAAATTGACGATTTTTCTGGGCATCATCAAAAGAATGCTGAGTCATATTATTTTAAGTTAACTCCGACCAAAGATAAACAAATGTTGCTGACCAACACAAAATTTATATATTCAGACTCCTTTGTTTCCCGGTTGTCAATTGAAGGTTATGAATATTGGTCAAAAAATGTTGATTTGAAAAGTGTTTGGGGAACAAAAAATTGGCAAACTAAGGGTAGAGAAACATTGTTCAGAGCATGTCTCATTCCTGTTCAAATGATTTTTTTAAATGAAACAATACAACAAAGTATCTGCTTAGGCTTGGCTACAATCAGAGAATTAAACATGCCTAGCATCCCTGCCCCTTCTCAATTTGATAACTGGCAAAAGTACACAAATGCAACTTTTAGTGAGCTTACTGAATGGGTCCGGAATGGTACATTTAATGCTTCAATGACACGTCCAGGCGGGTGGTTATTGTGGCCAATAGATACTAATGGGTGTCATCAACGTTTTGTCACCTCTTCTGGGGGTTTCCGGACGAGTAGGTCAGACCCTCGCTATATATCACCAGAACATGCTGAAATAATTACGACATATGGTGTGGGAAAATTGGGCCAGCAATGGCTAAAATCATCCTCACTAGATGCAGTTAAGACACATCTCACTCTCCTGTCTAATGACACTAACTTACAAGATTTTTTGTCAGGCCCGAAGACACCACTTAGGAAGCGTTTCTTGTATGAAGTATACAATTAAATATGGAAACTTTCCCAACAAGAGGCTGCAGCCCGGTTAAGGCAGATAGATCAGGAAAATATGAAAAATGCATTAGCTGTTGTGGATAATGGAATTCACACCTTGTCCGACCGGATATATACAATTAACAACATTGTTTCTTCTGCTATAGACATTATAAGATCTGATATGTCTTCTTTATATCATGGACAGAGTCAGACCAGGTCCATTATGTAGTTTGGTTGGACGCTTCAACTTAGAAAGATTGGCTTTTACCGTGGCCGAGATTCCCTCAGCAGAGTGGTTGATACACAGGGTTAATAATCTGCCTATTTCTACATTACAATTCACTTCTTGTTTAAAACATTTTCCGGTAGACAGATATGAAAAGTTGGGAAATAGTTACATCCATGAGGTGTGGGAGCTTCCCTTCTTGTACAAATGCCTCAATGGCATGAAAGAGGTCTTTCTTAGCGGCAGTGAATGTGAGACTTCAGTCAGCCATTCAATGATTTGTAAGCAGCTGTCCTTGCATGGGACGTGTAATGCCTCGGTTGCGAACTTGGCTTGCTATCTGAAGGGAGTTCCAGTCCCCTTGATTAAACGCACTTTCCAGGTGCTTTTAAATGGCAGCTACGTCCTCCTCAATAGTGAAGACTGTTGTGGCATGCGGGCCGGCATAGTTTACGTTGTTTCGGTCACTAAGGTCGTTACTTGCTGCGTGAACGTGTTGTTTCCCCCCACTAAAATTAGGGAGGTAGCAGATATTTGGCCTCACATTGCTAATTCCAAGGTGAATTTTGACAAGTTAAGCAGACTGAAGGCTTTATTGCTTCAGAAGCATGTGGCCCTTACATCTGCACGCGAGACCTACGCACTTCGGGTGGCAAGGTCATCGGCGGAAATACAGTCCCTGTTAAATACAAACTTTCCTAGCCACTTTGGTGAACTCGTGGGATGTATATTTAATGCTTCCAGCACGGCTGGATTGGCACATTTTTTCAAAGCTGTTGGTGTTCATTTCGTTCACACCTTCTCTTCCATATTCGCTTTAATACCTTCGCCCATTCATTCAATTTTCGGGAGCATTTTTTGGGGATTTCCGACAACTTTGGCTTTATTAGCCGGCATTTTGCTGTTGCTGTTGTTTTTCCGCAATAGCTGTACCGCCGCAACAAGGACGAATGTGGGCACTCCCTTCAGTGCAGCTGTGTCGTGAACGCATGATGCAGCACTTTGGAGTATTTGGAGTGTAACTGGTCTCTGTCATTCAGACCGGTTTTGGATTGTGTTCAGCCCGTGTTTCGGTGCCGTTGGTGCTCTTTTGAACATGCACTGGACGTTTGTCTCTCACAGCAACACCCCCCAGTGGTTGATGTTGATCTGTTGATGTTCTCGATGAGGGCTCATTACCAGACATGCGCGCTGCGGCTGCGTTTGCCTCGAGAAGCTGATTACGAGATACCCTTCCTGGAGGAAGTTGATATCAACTCGTTCCCTGGCACTGCACGGGATGTTGCCTTGGTTGACACTGGGGCTTTGGAACACACCTGCTCCTTGCTAGACTTTGGCATGGATTTTCCGGTTTTGTCATCTGCCGAGGTGGGGAATCTCCTGCTTTCCATGACCAATGCTTGATTTGGACTTCTTCTAAATTGACATTGCCCTTTCAATTCGCATTTGGCCGCATGCTCAATTTTTAAAATTGAAAATAACTATGCTTGTGTGTCCTCTTAACTTGTTGAAATTGGATAGGGTTTTACCTATATTTTAGCTTAGGGCATTTTTAGCTTCGGCTTAAACCACTTTCTACCGACAAGGGGAGGGTGTAGTGTAGCCATTTTTAATATATCTTCATGCATGTTAGGTTAGCATATTAGGCCTCTGTGCACTTTGCCCTAGATACCTTTTATTCAGCCTCGCACTGTTATTTTTACAATAACCAGTTTTACGGTCTTGTTTTTATTTATTTCTATCACACTGTTTAGCTTAGTTCAGCACTGTGTTCTCAAACAATGCATTCTTGCTCACCCTATGCTTCAGTCAAGGCTACAGTCTGGTACATTGGCGGTAAACGTGGTAGAAGTTTAGTCTCTAATGTTTGTAGAAAATACGCATCCTTACGTAGGGACATTTTCTTAGAGCATCTGCGTGTTAGTTATAAAAACACTTTCTAGTCATAGTACAGGTCAGAGGGAGATTCCGACCAGGAACCTACAAATAGATGCTGACTGCCCCGTTGCAGATGCTGATACAGATTACAGGCCTTTGCTCAGGTATGAGGGTTGATGTCCTCCCGGGGCAACCTGAAAGGCAGGCTTAGAGCTTTACATGCTGTGCTCAGAATATAACTTAGAGAGAACCTAATCTAGTAGTTCTATGTTAGAAATGGGGTCTTTGGTTGGGAGTCAGGTTACCCCCTGTCCAAGCAAGGTACATGTCCTGCCTTTTACCCACTCAGCACCCTGCTCTAGATGTTACCTAGGGCACACATTAGGGGTGACTTATATGTAGAAAAAGGGGAGTTTTAGGCTTGGCAAGTACTTTTAAATGGCAAGTCGAAGTGACAGTGAAACTGCACACACAGGCCTTGCAATGGCAGGCCTGAGATAAGGTAAAAGGGCTACTAAAGTGGGTGGCACAACCAGTGCTGCAGGCCCACTAGTAGCATTTAATCTACAGGCCCTGGGCACATACAGTACACCTTACTAGGGACTTATAGGTAAATTAAATAGTCCAATTGGGTATGATCCAATGTTACCATGTTTAAAGGGAGAAAGCATATGCAGTTTAGCACTGGTTAGCAGTGGTAAAGTGCGCAGAGTCGAAAAACCAGCAAAAATGAGGTAAGAAAAACAGAAGGAGGAAGGCAAAAAGTCTGGGGATAACCCAGCAGAAGGGCCATTTCCAACATATCCCCCTTCCAGCCTAAAACCAGGGTAGACTAATCAACACTCTGATAGACTTCCCTGTTTAAGGCGATAGAACATGGACAATGGCCCACTACTGCAGGGGCACTTGCCAGTTCTACGCCTTTCTGAACTCAATGAGGCTTCTTTGTCTATACTCTCCGGGGCCACTGAACTGGCCCATGGGGGACCCTTCTCATCACCTGAGGACCCCATCTGTGAAGCTCCTAATTTCAACATGCTCACAGATGCATCCCAGTATGCAGACAGTACCTCCATGTCCAACAAAGTGATGTGGCCCGTTCCATTCCTTGGGTTTGACTTCTGTCCCCAACCCAGGGAAAACTCTGCCCATGAGGACAGAAACCAACAGACGCCACTGACAGCTGTCAGTGTCATGAGCCAGGCCCCAGACCATCCACTGCTAAGTGGAGACCCTGAGGGGGGCCATTGGATGAGCTTCTCCTCCAGCTGGGGGTTTGGTAGGGAGCTCCCAAGGGGCTCCTGAAGAATCCCAAAATGGGGGGCAGTATCCCCAGGGGTCGTGCACCCCTTCTCCATTCTCACCAGTTCAGGGTGGGTCCCTGATACCGGTCACTCAGCCCAGGGTCTGTATCCGGAGGCTGAACAGAGGACAAGGGTGAGTCCTTCCTCACCGTGCCTCCACATCTGGGCTCACATACCCTCCTCTGGGGAGTGGTACTGCCAGACATCTGAACTGTCAGGCCACCCTCAGGGGGTCAACCCTCTCAGCTCTCCTGACACTAGGGGGAATTCATTCCCCAGAATGCAGTCAATGGGCAGCTGGGGACTAACTATGACCTGCCTCCGGGTCACCCCGCCCCCCCACTCTAGGGACACCAGGGCCATGGGGCGGAATAAATCCTCCCCAATGGCTGGAGTCACTCTGCACACCTGTCCGGTGTACTGCTCTGGTGACACTAGTCTCTCCACAATCATGGTAAGACTAGCCCCTTTGTCTCTCAGAGCGGTGACTGGGACCCCATTCACTCCCACCTGGTGGAAGTGACGACTCCCATCCTCAGAGATCACCAGTTTACCCTCTGAGTCCACCTCCCAACTAAAGGAGATGAAGGCATGGTCTACGATCCTGCCCCTGGGGACTACTTTCCAGTAAGGCCACATGGGCCACCCCTGTAGAGGTCCCAGTACTGGGTAATCTCTTTGGACAGACAGAGTCCCCCTTCCTGTGTCCTAGCTGGGAACACTCAAAGCAGCAGGGTTGGGAATGGGATGCTTTGGGCCACTGCCCACCAGAACCACCACCCTGTTTCTCAGATGGGGCATGGGAACCCTTTCCTCCCCCCTTACTCTGGGACTTGTCTGGGTCATCTCTAACCTCCCCCTCACTCTGTCGGGGAGAACCGGAACCACCCTTCTTGGGGTCACTCCCAGATACCTTTTTGGACACTCTGGTGCTAGTCCAGAGGTCCGCCTCCTCAGCAAGCTTCCTGGGATCAGTCAGCTTACTCTCTACTAGGTGCTGGCGCAACTCTGTAAAACAAATACTGAGCATATGCTCTCTCAGAATCAAATTATATAATCCTTTGTAATCATCTACTTTGCAGCCCGCACCCATCCATTCAGTGCCTTACTGGAAAAGTCAAAGAAATCTACCCATGTTTGTGTGGACAGTATGGTGCTGTCCCTGAACCTGTGACGGTATTTCTCAGGGGTCAGCCCAAACTTGGCAAGTAAAATGGCTTTCTGAAGTGGGTATGTGTTTTGATCTGGTCTATCCAATGTGAGAAGTGTGTCCCTCCCCAATGGTGGCACATAACCTCACATAGCTGTACCCCATTGCCCTTCAGGAACCTCATGAGCCCTTAGTGCAACTTCATAAGCAGCTAACCATTTATCTATGTCATCTCCCACCACAAAACTGGGCACCACATTTTTGGGTATACAAACCTTCTTTTCTCCAGCAGGTCCTGTCTGTATGCTGCCACCATTACTGCAGGATTCAGACTGTCTTACCTTAAGATCCAGCTCCTTGAGACTCAGTTCATGAGCCAACAAAAGTTTCTTTTCAGCCAAGGCTCTCTCACCTGCTTGGGCTTCTCTCTCTGCCCTTCTTTCTTCCTGTTGAGCCTCAATTTTCAGTCTTGCCATTTGCAATTGGAACTCCCTCTCTTTTCTCCTTTTCTCTGCGGTCAGGCCTTGCTCATAGACACTGCTCCCTGGTCTGGAAGGGGGCACAATTGCAGTGGTAACATCATCCACTGATGGCAAAAAATCCTCTGAGGGGCCATTTTCTGGCTCCTCCTCCTCAGCATCCTCCTCTAAATGGGCTTCTGCCCAGGCCCTCAGCGCCACTTGAAAGTCCACCTTTCTGGAGGCTCCTTGGGTGGGTACACTCATCTCCCTACAGAAACCATTTAGCTGTTTGACAGTATATGTCTCCAACACGGCTAGGTCAAAATCTCCTGCTTGAGACCCAGCCAGAGACATGTTGAGTGAGGATTTAGGTTTAGAAAATTGTCAGAAAAAAACTAATTTGCAAAAGAGATAAAAATCAAGTTGACCTTCAACTGTGGGTAGGTAGTGAAATACTTAGCTGCTGTATGTCACTGCACAAATACAAGTCCTATCCTCACCGCTGATCACCAATGTTAGAAATGGGGTCTTTGGTTGGCAGTCATGTTACCCCCTGTCCAAGCAAGGACCTTCACTCTAGTCAGGGTAAGTCTCACACAATCCAAATTATCCTGTGCCCACCCTCTGGTAGCTTGGCACTGAGCAGTCAGGCTTAACTTAGAAGGCAATGTGTAAAGTAGTTGCGCAATAAATCGTACAACAACACAATTTAGCACCACAAAAATACACCACACAGTGTTTAGAAAAATATATAATATTCATCTGGATATTTGTAGGTCAAAACGATAAAAGATGCAATAAGACATTGTAAAGATATCACTGGAAAGGGATATAAAGGGGGTTATTCTAACTTTGGAGGAGGTGTTAATCCGTCCCAAAAGTGACGGAAAAGTGACGGATTTACCACCAGCCGTATTACGAGTCCATTATATCCTATGGAACTCGTAATACGGCTGGTGGTATATCCGTCACTTTACCGTCACTTTTGGGACGGATTAACACTCCTCCAAAGTTAGAATAACCCCCAAAGTGTCTTAAGTCTTTAAAAAGCAAACAAAGTCTCTTTCAAGCACAAAGTACCTGGTTTGGAGTGAAAAATCTCTGCAGAGGGCTGAAAAGGAGGATATGCATGGAAAATGGTGTGTGCGTCAGTTTCGCCCCTTCACACACGGACTTGTGTCGTTATTTTTCACGTGGGGAAGACGTTGCATCGATTTCCGGCACGCGGACAGGTCTCCTCTGTGGGTCGCAGGGTTTTCAGACGCCCCGGGGTCTGTGCGTGGAATTCTGGGCTTGTAGTCCGGCTGCGCGTCGTTCCGGTGGGCTGTGAGAGGAATTTTCTCCCTCACGGCAGGGGCTGCATCGATTTCCTCTCTAGAAGTCGGTCGGCGTTGTCCAGGTGGGCTGTGCGTCGAAGTTCCGGTCGTACCGCAGGCGCCGCATCGATCTTTTCCTCTCAAAATCGAGTGGCCGCTTTCCGGTTCGGCGTTCAGTGAATTTTTCACCGCGGAGCTAGCTGTGCGTCGAATTTTTGCAAGAGAGAAGTCTTTTTGGTCCTGAAACTTCAGGGAACAGGATGCAAGCTCTATCCAAGCCCTTGGAGAGCACCTCTGCAGCAAAGCAAGGGAGCAGCAAGACAGCAGGGCAACAGCAAGGCAGCAGTCCTTTGTAGAAAGCAGGCAGGTGAGTCCTTTAGGCAGCCAGGCAGTTCTTCTTGTCAGGGTGCAGGTTCTGGTTCAGGTTTCTTCTCCAGGAAGTGCCAGAGGTGGTAGGGCAGAGGCTCTGTTTTATACCCAAATGTGCCTTTGAAGTGGGGGAGACTTCAAAGAGTGGCTTATAAGTGCACCAGGTCCCCTTTCAGTTCAATCCTGGTTGTCAACGTCCCTGTAGGGGATGTGGCAGTCCTTTGTGTCAGAGCAGGCCCTCCACCCTCCCAGCCCAGGAAGAACCATTCAAAATGCAGATGTGTGCAAGTGAGGCTGAGTACCCTGTGTTTGGGGTGTGTCTGAGTGAATGCACAAGGAGCTGTCAACTAAACCCAGCCAGACGTGGATTGTAAGGCACAGAAAGATTTAAGTGCAGAGAAATGCTCACTTTCTAAAAGTGGCATTTCTAAAATAGTAATATTAAATCCAACTTCACCAGTCAGAAGGATTTTGTATTACCAGTCTGGCCATACTAAATATGACCTTCCTACTCCTTTCAGATCAGCAGCTACCACTTCAACAATGTATGAGGGCAGCCCCAATGTTAGCCGATGAAGGGAGCAGGTCTCACAGTAGTGTGAAAACGAATTGAGGAGTTTTAAACTACAAGGACATGTAAACTACACAGGTACATGTCCTGCCTTTTACCCACAGAGCACCCTGATCTAGAGGTTACCTAGGGCACACATTAGGGGTGACATATGTAGAAAAAGGGGAGTTTTAGGCTTGGCAAGTACTTTTAAATGCCAAGTCGAAGTGACAGTGAAACTGCACACACAGGCCTTGCAATGGCAGGCCTGAGACAAGGTAAAGGGGCTACTAAAGTGGGTGGCACAACCAGTGCTGCAGGCCCACTAGTAGCATTTCATCTACAGGCCCTGAGCACATACAGTACACCTTACTAGGGACTTATAGGTAAATTAAATAGTCCAATTGGGTATGATCCAATGTTGCCATGTTTAAAGGGAGAGAGCACATGCACTTTAGCACTGGTTAGCAGTGGTAAAGTGCGCAGAGTCTAAAAACCAGCAAAAATGAGGTCAGAAAAAGAGAAGGAGGAAGGCAAAAAGTCTGGGGATAACCCTGCAGAAGGACCATTTCCAAACACACTATGATAGCCTTATTCTTGTGCTTCACTCTCATCGTTACTATTTTTATCCTACTGTGTTGTGTAGTTCTGGTTATAGCAGCTCATGCTTTGCTATCTAAAATGCAGTTGTTTTATTAAACCAATCTTTAAAAGTTAAACTGCCTTTGTCATTTATATATGAGACCGCACTGTGTATGAGAGAACCGGTTGTGACCTGAGTGACCACGACTTCCCTGGGAAGTACTTAGATGTCATGC
This sequence comes from Pleurodeles waltl, assembly GCF_031143425.1. NCBI lineage: Eukaryota > Metazoa > Chordata > Amphibia > Caudata > Salamandridae > Pleurodeles > Pleurodeles waltl. The sequence continues at coordinate 1,099,180,450 of NC_090437.1, forward strand.
GCTCGGCTGCCCAATTGTCTCTTCCCTTTGGGAGAGATGAGGCACTACTAGTTAGCCGGAGCAAAACCCGAATTTAGAGTGACAAGTTTCCTTCACTGTGGGTCAGACTTAGTCCCCCACACTGTGAACGATCTTACCTCTCTAAATCCAGTAGTCTCATTAGGATAAGCTTCCATTAGGGTTAGCTTCCATGCCTATTGCTTTGGCACTTTTGTTTTGCTGAGAATCTGTTTCATCATAGGTGGTTAAACCCAACCCAGTGTTGAGGGGTCTATAGAGGTAGAGGATGGGTGTTCGATCATTTCCGTTTCTTTGCCTTCCATTGCTTCAATTAGAAGGAAAAGATCTCCACTGTCTTCGCTATCAGATAAGTTCAGTAGACCGTCTGTCATACCTGCGCCTGAATGTACTTGCTCAGAGAAGGTGAGTAGGGGTTCAGTTGCCTCACTCTGTTTAAGCTGTGTTCTTTAGGACTTAGAGATGTGTTTTCCTGTTCTGAAAGGGCCTGTCGAAGGTAATTTTACCCTTCTTGTCTTTGGTGCTGACTTTGACAAGCATATTAGGATCATGGTGCACCACAGCTTCGTTGATTGAAAAATTAATTTAGATCACAGAGATACCGGCCTTTCCGGAACAACTTGTGAGAGGCCACATGAGGCAACTTGGCTAATGACAATTTGTTTCAAAGGGAATGGTAGTCCTGGGATGTTTAAATTAGATGTGAAAATAGCTGCAGTTTGATCTTTAAGGAAAAATAATTTACTGTGGATTTTGGGTTGATGCGTTTTAATTGTGAGGTGGACCCCAATGCACCAGATTGGTTCAATTACATTAAAAATGAAGCTCTGGGATTAGCTACATCTGGAACTGGGCCTGGGCTTGGGGTGCCATGTTGCTGAAGGTGGCAAACTTGCTGCATACTGCCACACTGGAAAAAGTGTTTTCCTTCTGGCTGGAGTCAGCGGGGGAAGGCTTTTTGTTCTACCAGACCACTTTTCTATGCGTTGGGGTGAGCACTGTTTTCTGTGCCTGCTAATGGATGATGTATATATAGAGATAGCAGGAAATGGATAAAGGTGGCTGGATCCTGCTAGAAGAAGGCTGCTTGCCGGTGCAATGACCGGTGCCATGCTTAGTTCAAATCGGAACAACTGGAAGGCTGGCACAGTGTTTAAACACAGAGAATTCTTTATGGGTTGGCAGAATGTAGGCTCTGGTTGGGTTGCAATTATTCTTTAATAAAATCAGGTTGAGGAGCCTGAGTTACATAGTTCACATGCTGCAATGTTGCTGAGAGGAGTCTGTACATTTCTGTGGGAGGCAGTTTATCACGAACAGAGTGCAAGCTGCACCAGACTAGTTCAAGCTCTTCCACGCCCACAGGCTGTGTACCACAGCCTCTTAGGGCATCACCTGCTTCCTGATCCTCTGGCTGCTGGTGATTAATTTGTAGTTTTCAGAGACCAATATCTGGGGGGTACAGCCAGTGGGGGTTGCAAAGGTTTGGTGAGTGGTCTTGGCAGTTTGCAGCTTTGTGGTCTGGGTGATTTGTGGCTGACTGGTAGGTTACAGAAAAGGAGGGTGAGTGCAATTGCATGCTGGCAGCATGGAAAACAGAGGCCAAGAGGCCAAGAAGAACTCGCCACCAAGAAGGTAATTGGATAGCTCTTCCCTCACATCTCAGCTGCTGAGGGGTCAACCACCGCTAGCACTTCCCTTTCGTCTGAGGCCCCAGAACTCTTGGGGAGGTGCTGCAGCCCTGGGTCTTGTTGGCTCATTGGCAGACCGGTCGTGGACAGCAAAGCTGCTGCTGGGCCTGCTAACTCCGCTAACTCTCACCACTCTCAGGCCCGCACACATCTTAAATCTTGTTAGTGGTCCAGCAGCAGACCGCAAAACTGCTGGGCCTGCTAATGCTTCTGCTCCATCTTGACTCTCAGGCTCTCGGCTTGCATACAGGCTTCACAGGTTCTGTGCATCACCTCATCAGCAGCAGCATTTTCAGTAATACCTCTCGCTGAATGCTTCACTAATGTCTGCACATCACGTCGTGCTCACTGAATGTACTGTTGCAATATCCCTGTGCATGCACCATGCTTGACAGGTGCACCAGTTTGTCTAGGGTTTTACAGAAGTGAGAAAACATCTGGGTCTGCTCAGTGAGAAAGGTGGCAAGGAAGCCATTCTTCACATTGCATCTGCTAATAAGACTATCAATGAAAGTACAATCCCTAAGACGATCTTACATCTATTTTTGGTTACGACACACATGTTTATCTAAAGTCAGATCTCATAAAACACAATATGCGTGTAACAGTAAAGTTAATGTCTTAATTTTAATATTCAAACATTCTTGCTCATCTCCTTCATTTGTTGCATCTTTTTTTAAAGCTACTCTGTGCTCATCTAAAATGTTATCTCTACTCTTCTTCTGCTGCATTGGGCCTAGGTACTCTTCTTATCTCCTTAGCAACTTCATCAAAGTTTTTTTTTTTATGTCACACAGTTCCTTTAATGATTTGATCACAACTGAATTTCTGCTTTGAGTATTTTCAAGGAGGTTCAACCAAATCTTTATTCCAGTCAACAATATCTGAAATTGGGATGTTTAGCACTTGGCTCACATAGTATGCCTTTTCAGGTGTTGAGTATGTTTGACAGGGTACTCTAGTTTTGTGGATCTTCTGAGTGTTTTTTTTGTTCTTCTTCAGTGTCACTTATACTACTTGTTTTAATTTCCTCATCAATTGTAGTAGTATGGATCCAACTCACATACTTGTTTTCAAATTCTTCCGCTTGTAAGTCTTTCGTTATTTAGCATTGTGGACGTCTCTCTTAGTTCTAGATTCAGAGCCTGTTCTTTCACCTGGATCTTCTTGTTGTTCTGTGGGTTATTCAACTGTCACTTCAGCTTGAGCTCTTGCTTTCTCACTTTTTATGCCAAAAGCTCAAGTGCCACTCTGTGAGATATCCAACATTTAGATTTCTTCACCTGTCTGCAGATCTTCGCCCCTTTCTTGTTGCTGGCTTTAATCACAACCCTGAGTAGATTGTTCAACTCATAGTGGTAAATTCACCAGTGTTCTCAGTTTTGTCTCCTACAACACTATCTCTTCATAAGGATCTCATGTTCTCTCGGGATGAGAGGCATGCACCCAGTTTGGCATTCCAGCACACTTGATAGCGGTATTCTTGATCAGGATTATATGGTAGGGTCCTTTCCACCTTGGCTGCTGACAGGACATGTTTCTTGGTGGGCACCCAGTCACTAGGACTGAGGGCATGTAGATGTGGATTTACAGGCACAGCTTCAACTTGTTGAGAGAAAGAATACACCACATCATCTAGGGCTTTGCAGTAATCAAGTATCATGCCATATGTTCACAAGCAAATTCACAGATACAACAGGCAATCTTATTGCCCTCTTCATAAGTATATAATGTGGTGATAGCCCTGTTTTTCTGTCACATGTACTTCGTACACTCCTTAATACCAAAGGTAAAGTATCAAGCCATTACAATGAAGTAGAAAAACAGACTTTTTCCAATCAGAATGTAATGATTCTGTTGAGCTGCTCAACAATTCCAGAAGCTTCAGGTCGATAACTACAGTGTCATTTCTGTTCAAATTATAATGCTACACAAAACATTTTAATTTTGAAGTGAGTTCCTTCAACTGACTCCAGAGAAAACGGTATGCCATGCCTCAGGGCCACCTCCCTCAACAGCAATTTAGCTACAGTGAGACTGTCATTTCTCCTTGTTGGATAGGCCTCCACTCATCTAGAGAAAAAGCACACTATAACCAGGACATATCTCAGACCATAACAAAAAAGCATTTCTGTAATATCCATCTACAGTCTGTTTAAGGGACCGCCTACTCTCTCTATGTGACTCATTGCAACTGCTGTTCTCTTCCATGCATTCATTTTTTGACATGTTAGACATTGGTGATACAATTTTTCTGCATGGGCTTTGAATCTGGGATGAAACCAGTTCTGTTTAAATCGTCTCACCATAGCATCCCTGTCTAAATGTGCATTCTGCTTGAAATCCAGCTCCTTGCATACCATCTTGAACACCAACACCTTGAGCTACATCACCATTTCCTACAAGTAACTGATTCTGAAAACCTCTCAATGCCAGCTTCGTTTGTGCTTGGGGACAATAGACTATCTGGTACCTCTGGTCTTCCATCTACTGGAACCCAAATGTAATTTTCATCCTTTCCACATCCTGCTCTAATCCACCTCTGTTGTTCTGCGTCAGATACATTTCCTGTATAGCTTTCAAAACTTCTCAGGTGTCAGCTGTTGTCATCAGCATGGAAAAAGACAGCTTCCTCTTGATATTCATCCTCGAATGTTCCATTAAAAATACAACCGACAATTGCCTAGTAGTGTGCCACTTCGTCTGGATATCTGTTGCCAAAAGTGAAATAACCATTGTTGCTTCTGTGTGCTGCACATTTAACCACTGCAATTTCAGTCAGAATCTGCAAATCTTCTAGCAATCATTTCACTTACTCCCTGTTCATAAGTGGTGATCCTGACGAGGTCAGGAAACCTCTCTGTGACCACACCTGCTGAAATTGTGGACCACACTAAAGCCGTACTGACTATCTGTAATTATAGTCACTCATTTTTGCTGTAAAGCTGCAAAAGCATTCAATTTTGCAACTTGTGAAACTCCATGAAGCAATGAAATTTCTATATTTCTCAAATGGAACAAACAGTGTAAGCTGCTCTCAGAGAACCTTTTTTTGTCCTTAAACATGAGCCATCCACAAAAGAACATAATCAGGACTTATCAATGCAGCATTTTTCATACCAAGGCTTGGCTTGGTGCATAAGTCTGTTATATCAATACAGTCATGCTCAAAACTATCTGATGCTTCATTTTCAGGCAAAGGTAAGAAGGTTGTCTGATTTTAAATCTGACAGCGCTTCAGAGAGAGGTTCTTAGCAGCAAGAATCTTTGTCAATCTTGTGCTAGTCATATGCTATGTTTTGTTCTGGTAAGCAAGACTTCCACACAATGAGAGACAATAACAGTTGAAGGATATCCCATCACTATGCTTTCACATCTCTCAAACCTAGCACTAACAGCATCTATCACTTTAAGATAACCAGCCTATGTGGCAGTGACAAGATCAAGTGTAATAGAAAAGTATGCCATGGGCCTTCGGGCTTCATCATGTGTCTGTGTAAGCACTGGGAAAGCACAGCACTCCCTCTCACTGCAAAATAATGTAAAACTCTTTAACCAATCAGGCATACCTATTGCCAAGACATGACAGAGGCTTTCACTCAGCTTCAGGAAAGTATCATGCATTTGGTGTCTCATGGAATTCGAACAGGCACATCTATGTTTGTCAGTCTCAGTAAAGGCTTTGCCACCAAAGAAAACTTGAGTATATACTGTCAAAAGTAGCCAACCAATCCCAAAAACATTCTGGCCTCTATTTGTGTCTTTGGAGGACCCATTCGTAAAACAGCATCCACTCTTTCTTATGACACGTTTCTTTTTCTTTTTTCAATGATGTATCCCAAATATTGAAACTCTTTTGTATAGTATTACAGTTTGATCTGGGACACTTTGGACCAGATTATATCTTTGGTGGAGAGGATGGATTATTTCCCTCCACAAAGGTCGTGATCTGGCCCTTTTTGTCCATTTTCAGTCAGGTGGTTTAACAGAGCAATTATGTCTTGTTTGAAAGATTCTTTCATTCCTGATGAATCTAATAGGTCAACATTGTATTGAACGAGGCCTGACTTACATGTCATGATCAATGTCTCTAATGTTTTCTTTAGAATCTGATTGAACATTGAAGGACTCTCTTTATACCCTTGTGGGACTGGATACCATGCTGATACTTTCTCTTGAAACACAAACGAGAATAGATATTGACTATCCTCATTTAACAGAATCGAGAAGAAAGCTTGGCAAAGATCTATTATGGTGAACCATTCTGCCATACATGGACTCTGGTAAAATATGGTGGCTGGATTCAATACCACAGGACAACATGCTATTACAATGTCATTTATCTTCTCAAACCTTGAACTATCCTAAACTTTCCTTTCAGCTTCTGTAATTCCAATATCAGTGAGTTGCATGGACACACAATTATCTCTCTCAATATTCCTTTTTGTAACATATCCTAAATTATTGGTGTTTTCCCTGCTATTATATCTGGAGTCATGTGATAAGGCGATGTTCTGGGAAAAAGGCATCTGGCTTGACTGTAATTTGGACTGGTTCTACACCCTTGATTAGACTGATATATTTTCCTGTAAAATTCAAGACTTCTGAGTTTGCTGCCTCTTTTAAATCTGAATGTAAATCTTTTTCTGTTGTCATTGGGGCAAGCCCTACTGTATCTTCTTGACACAATTTAAACATAATATCCTCATCATATGTCTGATACTCAGACCCATTGGGGGTACAATAAACTGTACAATTGAGTTTACACAAGTCTATTCCCAATAGATTTACAAGACTTGAGTCGCAAACAACAAAACCTATTTTTACAGAAATTATGCTTATTTGCAACACCTACAACCTGGATCTTCTTTCCCGAGTGGGGTACTTCTGCTGTTCTAAGAGTGGAATGGGTAGCTCCAGTTACAATCAGAAATGACACACAGTGGCCATTTACTTGATCGTATACAAATAGTTACTCTGGTCTACCTCAGACTGCACCAAGCACAAAATCTACCTTCCCTTCTCGGGCGCCATCACTGCGACGTGTCTGAATTCAAGCACTCATCAGTAAGCATGGGAAATGTCTGAATTACATTTTGCATTTGCTCCTGCATTGTATTACTGTTTACTTGAGGTAATGGATTTCGATTTAATCTTTGGTTACACACATTCTGTTGAGCCATAGAGGCTTGGGAGACTGGAATAATTTAAACTTGATTCTGCATTAGTACTTACACCTGTTGTGCAGGCAAAGTTCGCATCTTAATTTGTTTTTCTCCCAGTGACTGATTATTGTTCATTCTGTCTGGATTGAGCCCGCACTCACGCTTCCAATTGCCAACCCTCTTACAAAGATGACAAGGAGTCATTTTCTTCAAAGTAGCAACATCAATACCAGTATTTGCATCAATCAGAACTTCTCGACATCTACACTGTGCAACAACCATTCCTCCTTGAATGCCAGCTTTGTTTGTGCTAGCATGACCTTTTTATTAATCTTCCTCTGTTTCATATCCTGTTTATCAATGCAATATTTTGCATACTTCAGGACCTCATCTAAAGACTTAGGGCCTGATTTAGATCCATTCAGTAGTGGTCTCACTGTCAGTTTACCTTCAGAAAACCCATCCGCTGCCTTAGCGGTCCACCTGCCATATTTAGATTTTGGCGGGACCTTAGGCAATAGACCGCTCGAGCCCTGCCGCCTCCCCCAGGAATGTCCATACATGTTAATGGTGCCATTGGAAATAGTGGCTGATGGTAGGACTCCGGCCACTGTTCCCATCAAGCCAATCATGATGTGCCTTACAGCCAAAACAAATGTGGTGGTGTTATCACCACACCTTGAGGTTGTGGATTGGAAGTGAAATGAGGTACAAACTTACCTTTTTTCCCATTTCCACTTCCATTTTTGACTGACACAACTGGACAAGACCTGCCATTCCTGCTGCCACTGGCCCACGGAGAACATACATCTCCATTGTCACCAGACTCAAAGGTAAGCATTCTGCATTACTTGTGTATGTACGTTTTTGGTCACTTCATATTAACTCTGAACCACTGCAGAAATATACATGTCACAGTAATATTTAAAAAAAACTTGTGACTTGCATATGGCTGTAAAACATCTATGTCATTAATGGGGACACATCTGTATATGTCACAAATCGATGACATACACAATTCTTATTTTGGTGTAAATATTCATTACCAAATGAATGCTTGCACGAAAATAAAAATAACATAACAATTTTTACCTATATCCATGTGTGCACTTTACAATGGGAGCTGTAAGTGTCATATCATGCTTCTAGTTGTGTATGTTAATCAGTGCGTGTATATGTGTCTGTGTGTAGAGTAGCTGGTTTAGGTAGAGGGTGGTGGAGTGGATGATGTGGTTGTATCTGTATGTAGTCCACTTTCATGTGGGATCCATGTTTGTTGTGGATGGCTGGTTGTGTGTTGTATTGCTGTGTGCAAAATTCCGGTAAGTGTTGTTGTGTTGTGGTTGTTGTGATATTGGTAGTTGTGCTTTTTGTGAGTGTATTTGTGTGGATGAGTATCATTTTGTTGGTAGTTGTGGTTATGTTGTATGTGGGTGTCATATTGATATTGTATGTATATTGTGTTTTGGGATGTATGGCATTGTGTGCTTTCTGAATGTGCGCATTGTATTGTGGGGGAATCAGTTGTGATCATGGTGTGTACATAATGTGCAGTGTAATACAGGTGGACATATATGGCTAATTTCCATGGGGTTACTGTTACTTGCCTTGTTGCCCTGGCCACTGCCATTGTACACTGTAAATTGGCTCCTGCGATGGTCTCCCCCAATCTACAATCCATCACCAGAATAACACCTGCTGGACTGTAACATCTGAATATAGTTGATGGGAGCCCCCAGCCTGACAACTAGGAATAGCACTCTGTCATGGCAGTCTGCGGCTCAGCCGCAATACATCTAAGTACAGCGATCATCCAACTGTGCCCTGTAACTTCTCTGCAATCTGACACTTATAGATAGATCAACTTCATACTTAATTTCGAATTCAGTCAATGTATAATGTACAGTTGCAGCTCTTCTTGTAATCTCCTTGCACAAATAAATCAATTATGTGTCATGATGCGTGTCCAAACAGGATGAGTGTCCAGACACCCTCTAATTATTTCTTCCCATTCAATTTTTATTCTTGAGACATTCAATGGTCTTTCAGTTTCTCAGGCTGAACTAGTGCTCAATCTCCCTGTGTCCTCTATCTTTGTTTCCTTCCTAGTAGCTTCCTCAAACCATGGAGGAAAAATCCCAAGTATATTTCTCCCTGTTCTCTCATGAAGACAACTCATCTTTCTTCTCCTAATATCTCAATCATCTGTGGTGGTGTTCAAACAACAATCTGTGAATTTTGTGAAGTCAGAATCTAGCCAGCTAATGGTACAACTCCAACAGCTCATTGAGCTACTGTATTTAAGGTTCAATTGATCTGAGCATCTGGTGTGTTTGTAACACTTGCCTCTATTGCCTGGGCTGTAGTTACCCTTGTAATGAGTACTGGTGCAGTCTAAATAGAAACAGAAGCATCTGTATACATCACTGCCTGAACAATTCCTATTTGAGCTGGTACAATTGGAATTTCTTGCTGAACAACAAACTGTGTTGTAACAGGCTGTGCTAAAATTGGCTGAGTACCTACAGGTTGGGCAACTATAGGTTGAGTCAGTTGTAACAGCCTTTCAATTTGATATAGATTTGTATGAACAGGAGTTGTAGCTACTGTCACATCTGCATATGTCACAAGACCCACATAAGGTGGCCGACATGCAGCCAATGATATATCTAAAATATCATCTCCTGAATCAATGCCAGTGATTTACTTTGATTCACCTTTCACCTCTTTCTCCCCTTTAATCATTTTCCTCTTGGGCTTCTCATATTTTTCAGATTGCAAAATGTTCTCATTTGTTACTAAAAGGGATAGCCTTGTCCCTTGTACTGTACTGTTTCTCAAACTTTGCTGTTGCTTATCCAAAGTAGCATCTGCATAATTTCTCATGGCTCTTTTTGTTTGTCTTTGGTATTTCTCATGCTCTCTCCAATGAAAGCCATCTGCTCCCAAACACTTAGGGCCTCATTTACAAGGATGGTGGCACAGGACGGGGCAGCAAATGCCTTGTTACGTCACCCTGTGCCAACAAAAAAGGATAGAAATGTGTTGTATCTACAAGATACGGGGCATTCTTGTCTTCTCCCCCTGCACTGGCGCACAAATTGCTGCCATGCACCAATGCAGACACCCTTGACTCATAATGCAAGGGTGCCTACATTGTGGTTGATGATTGATTTTGTGCAGGAAGGTACACCTTCCTGCACAAAAACAATCACAAGAGGTGTTTTACTCTTTGTATATGTGCTGCATAATGCAGCATACATGGAAAGGGGAACAAATGGGAAGAGATAAAGATATTTCTCCCTGTCGCATCACTCTTACGCCAACCCTGAGGTGACGTAGGAATCTGACGCATTGCCAGACTTGTAAATTTTGGCATGCATCAGATTCCTTTGAGTTCCATGGTTTTTACATGGAAAAACCCAGGCAACACACATCAAACCCCCCTTTCATGCAGTGTTATGTGTGAAAGGGGTCTATATTTGCAAGGCCATGAAAAGCCATGCAAGGTGGCTTTGAGTGGCATTGTAAATATGGGCTACCCCACTGCGCGGTGGTGCCGTGTGTTGCTAGGGCCTCGTAAATGAGGTCTTCAGTGCTTCAAACTGTGCAGGTTTAGGAGGTTGCTTCATTTCATAAAGTATTTCTTGTAATCTGTCAATAATTCTCAAATTCGATGTATACCATCTTGAAAAACTTAATGGCAAACTTAATGGACACTCTTTCCCATTGATCTTGCACCATTGAAGAAGCCGTACATGTGTATGCAACACTTCCTCAATCATCATATGATATGCTGGAGTACCCTCAGGAGGTGCCTCTTCACCCTCCCATACTGAAATATTTACATTACCTCTTATTAAACTTCTTTTTTTAAAAACTTTATCTTCATTTTGCATAATCACACTGAAGACAGTCCCAAGATTGTATAGAAGAGTCTGACTGGGTATAAAGCCGGGCTGCTCGGGAACGACAGCAACCAGGAGCAAAAGCGCCAAGTGGTTTGCAAGCATTTCACAAATATAGTTGTGTCAGTATTCAATAATGACAGTGGTCGATGAGATGAGCAGTAGTCAGCTGTCTTACCCGGAATGAGCAAGGTGAATAATAATGCCTCTCGCATCGTTGGGGGCATATGCCCATCTTTCACCATCTCCTCGAAGAGCTTGACCAAGTGTGGCATGAGGTTGTCCTGATAGGCCTTATAAAAGGCCACAGTTAACCTGACTGTCCCTGGCGCCTTCCCACCTGGCATTTATTTCCATGCCTCTATGATCTCTGAAGGGCAGAATGGAGCAATAAGATGCTCCCTGTGTGCACCGGTCAGCCATTTTATGGTGATATGAAACAGGTAGTCTGCCATGACCTGCTCATCATAAGCAATCCGTGAGGTGTAGAGATCAGAATAGTAATGGCAGGACCAGTCTGCCACCTAATCAGCCGAATGAAGAGGCACGCCCTATTTGTTGCTGAGAGTCAGCACCTCACTATTCTCACAGCTTGGTCGATCAACGGCTGCCAGCATAGCGCTCAGCCATTGGCCCTCCCCATAAACCCTCTCTGTCTCATATTTTTCCAGGTCATGAACTCACTCTGAGCTACATAATTGTATCTGTCTGATATCATCCAGTTAACCAGTTCTACCTTGCTAGGCAGCCTTGAATCGAGCGGAGAACATCGGCATGCTTTGAAATGGTATCTCCCGGGATATAGACTTTAAAAGCCTTCCAGATAGAGACAAGCTACTCAACAGACCCCAGATTGGTACAGAAGTATTTGTCAATTGCCTGAGCAAGTTCTTCATAGAAAGCAGTATCTAGCAGAGAATACTGCGGAAACCACAAGGAGAACATGGTTGGCCGCACACTATCGAGCTCCAGAAACAACAACCCTGGGGAATAATCAGAACAGGTTCAATGTAAGTGCTCACAACGCCGTATCCAAGACACCAAGCTGCAAGACAAGAGCCAGTAATCAATGCACATGTGTACATTGTGGACAGTGGAATAATGTGTATATCCTCGGCCCATAGGGGACCTGTCACCAGACATCCAGCAGTCCACAATGTTTGGCTATAGCAGTGATAGCATAGGCTGCAGCTGAGGCCCTCCAGGGCAGAGACCAGGGAATGATCCACATCAGGGGATAAGACACAATTAAAGGCACCGTCCCAGATCTGGGACAGGTCACCACATTGAGCTAGCCTGGTGCGTAAAACACAGTAAAACTGCGGGTCGTCATAATTGGGGCCATATATCTCCACCAGCAATACGGCAAAGTGATCTTTGTGAGAATGCACCACTCCAAAGCAGCCCCCCCAGGTCCATCCAAACGTCTTGACCTCTGACTCCAGAGTTACCCCAGACCCATATCAAACACTGCACACATGCGCAGTGAAGCCCACTGCATAGCAAGTGCACCTCATGCATCTGCATGATAAGCCCACTCTCCAGCCTAAGGTGCTTCCTGTAAAATGGAAACATCAATGTTATGGCACTGTAGTTACAATACCACCTTCTGAGCTTTCCTGCTGTCATTCAACTCCGTGACATTCCATGTGAGGAAATGGAGTAGTGATGGGCACCCTGCATCGGTGTCAGCATCCACCGCACTGTCAGCCATATCCACTCTAAATGGACACACCAACTACACTCTAAGCCATGCAGCACTTTGAGCCCCGCTAGTGCAAAATCAACAGTTGTACATATGCCAGTCTACCCTTTCCCACTCTGTGCCCATAGAAAGAACCCCTAAGATAAGCAATGTGGCACACACAGGAAGACAGATGGTGCCAGATAGGTGCCCCTGCTACAGTAAACTGCAGGGGGCGATATCATAAATATAGTGTGCATCAATCCTCTAGCAACCAAACTCAAATACACAGAACCACCATGCAACCACCCATGGGAATTGCAAAAAGCAAGAGATGCCAGCATCACTTCAACTGTTCACCAAGCGCCTGCAACTAGACTGCAGAAAGAGCAGTCATGGCAACCCATGGGGGACCTGCACAATAGGCGACAGTCATGGCCCATCCAAGACCTCCACCCTCTAACATCAGGACAGCAAACTAGACCACCCACTCTTGATGACAGCCGGAATACAAATCAGCAGTGCACAAGTAAAATATTGCAAAAAAATAAAGGGTAACAGAATCAAGCTTATGAGGAGAGACGATAAATGCATTAGTCCAGCCTGTCTGGTGCCTGGGAGGCCTTCTGCACTCCTTCCTTTGACCTTGGCGTACACTGTCAATCACTTGCTGCTTCACGCAGCTTAAGAATTTGCTGCAGGAGTTTAGGGTCATTGAAGATCTTGGTCCAGTCCATGGACACTCGCAAGTGAACAGGGTAAAGCATGGCATAGTCTAGGTTCAGTTCTTGCAGCTTTCTTTTAGCAGGAAGAAACTGTCTCACCGCTTCCTGGAGATTCAGCATAAAATCTGAGAAAATGGAAAGTTCAGTGCCCTCATAGTGATGTGCCTGCAATTCCCATGACTGGTGTGAGAGCATCCTCCTCATCACAATAGTTGAGTAGTTTTGCAATGATCAGGTGGGTTCTGGTCCATGGTACCGGCTGAGGTGAAAGGCAACGGTGGGTGCACTCCAAAACAAAGATATCAGAAAACATCTCTCGTCCTATCAGATCAAAAAGTAGTTGGTCCACACATTTCTCCATGTTCCCACCATTTGTGGATTCTCGTAGGCCTGCAATACTAAGATTGTTTCAATGTGAGAGGGTGTCCAGGTCTTCAGCCTTGGCCTGCAGTGTAGAAAGTGCCTTCTCCAGCTGTTTCTGTGTCTCCGAGGTGGATATCTGCTCATTCTCTGCCTCCAACACTCGTCGCTTCACCATCTCTAGAAGCTCTGCAAGTTTATCAATGCACTCCAACATCCTGTCCATCTGATAGGAGAGGTCATCCATCTTGTCATCGATCTTAGTGAGACTAAGGACCAGATGTAGGTAGGTATCCGATTGCGAGTTGCAATTTGCGAGTCATAGCGACTCGCAAATTGCAACTCGCAATCCGAGATGCAGAAAGGTGTCTCAGACACCTTTTGCGACTCACTATGGGTCGCCAAGACCCACCTCATGAATATTCATGAGGTGGGTCGCAGTTTGCGACCCCATAGGGAGTCTAGGCATTCACGGGGATGGTGGCCTGCTGGAGACAGTAGACCACCATGTCCGTGACTGCTTTTTTAATAAAGCATTTTTTTATTTCTCTTTGCAGCCCGTTTTCCTCAAAGGAAAACGAGCTGCAAAAAGAAAAAAATCCGAAACCATTTGGTTTCGGTTTTTTCAGAGCAGGCAGTGGTCCATAGGACCACTGCCTGCTCTGAAAAAATATTTTTGTGGGCAATCACAAAGGGGAAGGGCAGTCACAAAGCAACTCTACATCACGATGCGGTCGCAAATAGGAAGGGAACACCCCTTCCTATTTGCGAGTCGGAATCACATTTTGCGAGTCGGTACTGACTCGCAAAATGTGATTCTGCATCGCGTACAGCCTTTTGCGCCTCGCAAACTGTGTTTTTCGCCATTTGCGAGGCGCAAAAGGCTTCCTACATCTGGCCCTAAGTTCCATAGCGATCAAGACTTGGTGCAGTTCATGACCCATCTCTGGACCAAGGCATCAAGTCCAAACCTGGGTGCTGCTGTGCCTTCCTTGCATGGCCTGGGGGTCTTCCACAGCTCAAACTGCAGCTTAGGCTGTATTTTATCTGTTTTGCCTACTATGATCTATGGAGTCAAGTCTGTAGCAGGAGTCAAGGAAAGAAAATATAAACTCCATGCAGAGCAGAGCGAAGGAGCAGCAGGCAGTTTCACAAGGTACCTTGTGTCACAGTACTAGAAATAGAAGACACAAAGGGGATGCAGCAGCCAGGCTCAGGCCCACATCATAAATAAGATAACAAAAAATCAGAGTGACGCAAGATAATCTCCAGCAGCAGCGCACCCAAGGGTAGAAATGTCCTGACAGGTCTTAGTGAGAATGAGTGCCAAAGTTCCCCCTTTGACTCCAGAGGCAAAGCCTGACTGGGTCTAGTAGCAGCAAGATGCTCGGCAAAGATGTTAAATATGGGGCACCACTATCAACAGCTCGCGCTTCCCTCTCTTTACGTCCTCCTTGATCATGCCTTGAAGGTGGGCCCCCAGGGAGAGCCCATATGCGTCCAGTACTCCCACCTCTTTTATTAAACATCTCATAGCTTTTGAAAAATTTCATAATTTCAAATTAAAATCAATGAGTTACAATGGAATGAAATACACTTCCTTTGATGTTTAAATTCAGTTCTGCAATGTCAGTATTCAATAAACCTTTTTTTTAATCGCAGAGCAGTTTTGCAAACTTGTCAGCCAATCACTACACAGCTCTTCAAGTAGCTCAACCAATCTCAGCGTGGCTTTTACACCAACCTACCAATACCACCGCAGCACAATATGAAGTGACAACTTGCTCCATGCAGTGCCTCACCCTCCTTTACAATTTCTTCATACACACACAATCTTTCAATTCTATAATTCTCGGCAACATAGAAATCAATCTTTGTCTGCTTTAAATAAATCATGGAACAAGCCAGCAATATGAATTTTAAGGTTTTCCACCTTCTGACTTTTCAATCAAAAGACTGTTGCACACCAAATGAAGAAATCTCAACCAGTGGGAAATTGTCTACTCAATGTGGTGCCACCTGTATGCATTAGGCTTCACCAACACTCATCAATATTGGTACAACCACAACAGATTTGTTATTGTCACTATCTCAAGCGTGCAGTGGATGACATCTCACGACCTGCACTTCAAATCATTACAGACAAAAATTCCATAAATCTACTCTTATTTATCTATCTCGGATGCTTGGACAGCTTCTTAGTCTAATAACTCTTTATCTTCTTCTTCAACAAAAGTGCATGAGTATCAGCAGCACAATGTCAACACATCACCAACAATTCTAAAAAACACAATTAAATATGTAATCACAAATCACAATAATCATCACATATGTGATGAATAGCCCTATTAATACTCATACCCGAAACGCAAAAATCAACTAACTTCAACTGTAACTGGCAACCGCTTCAGGAACTGCACTCCGTCAATCTGTGAGCTCAGGCTTTTGACAGTGGGTTTTTATCTTATTCTGGAGCACTTTTCATTTTTGCAGTGCTTATTCTCTATTGTCTAACTATCCTTTGCTACCAACTTTGCTAAAGGTTTGTATTTTAGCACAGCCTCTGAGGACTATTGGGAGCATTCAGAATTCTAAATGTCCTTGAGCTCCACTAGGCCGTAGATGTGAGGTCTTTAAGACAGATTGTAAATGGAACTTTCAATTCCGCTGGCTTAGAGTAAATAATGAGAGTTTGAGTTCTGTTTCAAGATTTTTCTTCAATCATTAGTGAAGCATTTTCCTTACTAGAGAATAATTATTCTCAGTCAAATTACAGAACAAAGCATATAGAGTGTCCCACATAAGCTAATCTTTAAACTAATCTAATTTCAGTGAAATTAAAGTTCAGTAGAACCCATACACTGCTCCTGTCTCAGATGTGATGGTGTGTAGTTTTTTTTATTAGAGCATTTCATTAAAAAGAGACCAAGAATTTCAGTTGAATCTCTCAGCAATACGTTTATGCAGAATAAAGTCAGTCTTCGAATGAATCCAAGACACATCAGCAAAGAGAATAAGACAAGAATGTGTCGGAGTCAGAGTGCTTTCAGAAGCCTCTCTGCCAGTCTGTGGCTGCTGTCTGTCAAAGGAAGGGTCTCTCTTGTCTAGTCTGAAAACACTCTTTTATAACAGTGTATTCTATAATAAACTATACAACATAGGTAGATAACCTTCAGTTCTGACCAATTAGAGTTTGATTTCTTCATGTAAAGAGGACCTCTTGCATCAATGTCAAGTTTTAACAAAGAACATTCTAAACACATGATACAATTAACTATAATCTAAATCCGAAGGTAACATGGCGGTTTCTTCTCACCAATTGTGCTCTATTAGGCAAGAATAATCAAGGTAAGTGTTATACATATATGGGATGATTTCACTGCATATGGCGTAGTGACAGAGACTATTCATAACAAGACAGTTTTTAAGATTAATCTAACATTGCAATTCTTTTCATAGGTTAAATGGTCAAGATACAAATGTTTATCACACTCTGTTCATTTTCTTGTTACCATAGGACATTGGAGTCATGATATGTTATACTTATGACCATGACACAGGTCAAAACTAACAAAGAGGAAAGAAAGAAGGAAGGAAATAAATAAGAATTTGTCCTTGTCAACAGTTCAGTCAAGTACATGTTGTTGTGCAAGCTTTGATTGCAAAATCACTTTTTAATTCAGTATTTATTTAGGCCCTACAAAATCTTTTTCATACAGGTTAATAATATAATGATTTTATTCTTATTAAAAAGACTATCATCACCTAACCTGCTCTTTTGACCCCTACCACATTTTCCTCGGAGTTAGAATCTACCTATCCTTCCTTATCATGGTCTTTTTCAAATTTATTTCAGGACCAACCCCCAGAGTTCGGCAATTACAACTGCAACACTTTGCTCAGAGGTGTTCAGAGTTGGAGTCAGCCAATCTGATCACTCCTCATGGCTGCACAAAGGTGCCAAAATGCCTAATGAGAGAAAAAGCTCCCTTGGGCAGGGACCAACTGTCCAGATATACCTGATCTTTTCTGACTATTAAACCCATCATGATTGACCAGAGCCCTTCCTTAAATGATAATTTCTCAAAAATGGATGAATAGATTTACTTCAAATCACAAAAAGCACACTTTCTGAGTAAAGTGCTATCTTTTTCCAAATTTGGCCTAATGCTGTTCAGTCATTTTTTTCTATCAAAGAGCAAGGTTTTTATGCAGTTTCTTTACATTAAACCTATCTAAGACCTTTCATACATAACATATCTTCCTAATCCCGATGCCATTTCTTTTTGCAAAAAAGCTACTTTGTTGACATGACATGACATCTGAGTGTACTAACTTTGAATAGCAAACAGGGACATTTGGACAATATGTACATTTGATCATTTGAGCTGATTTCCACTTATATTTTTCACTACTTATAACAGTTTGGTTTCATAAAGTATATTTTTGTGCATTTTTTCTGTTGATCCCCTTCCTATTTATGATCCATTTTTAGTATCAAAAAATCAAAGACCTATTAAATGTTTTGTTTTAACTGAAGAGGCAGGGTGTGTTACTATCCATTTTCTGTTTTTCTACATAGTCTGACTTTAGTTGCATGTATTATGTATGGTACATATTCACGTATCAGTTGATTCAGTTAACTATGTTATCAAATGTTGTTTTTTCAAATACTTACTTCAGGAGAATTTGTGTTGTAGCATCTCACTCAGTCTGCTGTGACATTATTGGATTGCCCTTGTGTTGTTCAGTATGTCTGATTATTACAGAAAAACCCTTGTGAGTTGTGAAAGTTGATTGTGCAATTGGAGGTAAAAGAGCTGATTCACAATGGTGAACTTAAACCTTGTATAAGTTTATTCTTTTTTGGTATTCACGAACTATGATTTAATAGTAATTTTACGTCTCCATAGACTCAACAGTCAGGTCAGAGAACTTAAAAAGATAAGCTTGTCCTATTTAGGACAGATCTGATTGAAGCCACAACTGTGGAAGAAAATGTTGTAGCAGCCAATAGAAAACCCGAGGACTCGGGCCATTAAACCTGATAAAAAAATCTGAAAGGGCACATTAAGTGGCACAGTATGCACATACTGACCCCCCTCCTGCCCCAAGTAGTGGCGGTCTCAAAAGGATCACCCAAGTTTACAATAAAAAAATTGATTTTCTTATGGGATCCATAGATCCTTGAAGGATGTTGTCCTGTGTGTTAATCTGCAGATTAGAGGCTCCTTCAAGGGTCTGAGGGGGATCCGCACATCCAGCACTGGCCAGGGAAGTCTTCACAGGTCCACTTCACCAGGGCCTGGATGCTTGCCTTGAATCTCATGATCCCATTTTGGATTGAAAGATCAATAACAATATTTTGAAAAGGGAAGAAGGGTCTGGTCACAGACCAGACCTTTTGGCCAGTTGCCACTGTGGAGGCCACTTTAGGAAGGTTAAGTGCAAGGCCTGGCCAACTACCTCTTTGTATGGCCTTCAGATGGGTGCCGCAGGGTGTTTGCCAACCACGGAGGTCAGATTTGGCATTGGAAGTGCATCTCACACAGGTCAATGGCACAAGGAAAGAGAAGCTTGCCCTGTATCTGCGAATCTCATTTTGGTTGTATGGATCCAAAAAATTGTAATAAAAAAGGCAGAAGGGTCTGGTTAAAGCCCTGACCCTGCAACCAACTGCCACTGCACAAGGAATGCACAGGCCATGGGCAGAAATATTGGCCTTGTGTGGTACTGAAAATTCTGGACCCGTGTTATAAACGTCGTCGTATCACAACGATTTTGGTATCAGCAGACCGGGAATGATTAGAATAGTATGCACAAGCATTGTATTCATATTCGGGTAACGAAATCACCCAAATATCAGAGTTTCCGTCCTGAACCCTCGTGTTCCATTTAAACGACAGCCATTTTGTGATTGCCCTCACATAGGCCAATGTCTAATGCTGAAAACGAGTCTGAAGGACACGTACATCTTTGCTGACTCCTCTGTGACCTGGGCAAGCTGACTCCACTGCCTGAAGCCAAACCTGTTCGGCCAGTTTCTTTCCCAGTGGCCGAATGAGATTAGTATCAAGGCGCAACACATCATAAACCTTTCATCACACACAAACCATGCCTAATCTTACACACACCTGTCTCTGTTTCTTTCTTTATGACTTGCTTTACAAGGAGGAGGTGCCCGTTTTTATTGGGGGTCCGTCGATATCTGATAAAAGTACTAAGCCTTTCCGGGTAATTGATTGAGGGCTGGACAAACTGAAATATGGGCTTGTAAGCATAATATTTTGTATAAAAGAGAAGGTTAGCTTTGCAAAGAGAGCAGTCTCCTGAGAATATACACCGTGTTGTACTTCTAGGATACCTGTTGCTGGCTGCAGCCAATAAACAAGATCTTTGACTTCACCAAGAAGACTCTGTGTTTCTGTAGTCTGAAACAGGAAGGACTCGAAGTCTTAGGGTGTGTTCCCTGGCACCACTGGGTTCTGAAAAACCCAGTACTTCAGTTGGCGCCCAACGTGGGGCGATTTCAGCGGTACCGGTCCAAGCCAGAGGTTCGAGAGGAGCTTCGTGTGAAAATTCTGGAGGAAGGCCGCCACTTCATCGACCCCTGTATGTCGACGTGGTCCAAAAGTCTTTGCTGCGAGGTTCCCCGCTTTCCGACGGCTACGAAGGACTGCTGCCCTGACTATCGCCCTGTTTTGGACCCTTGATGATTTGGTAGAGCGAAACGATAAACGAGTCTTCTGGTGATGTCATTGATACCTCAGTTAAGTATAAGTGGAGCGTCTCCCAGTCCTTAGTTTGGTTCTTAGTTTGGTATCCCCTTGGGATCTTTGATTTGGAACTTGCAAGTACCAAAGCCGAGGGATTCGTGTATTCACGAGGCTATCGTATTCGATAATCCTTTGAAGTTTGAAGCTAGACTAGAGAGCGAAGATGCCTAGTCTTAGCAGATATGGAAATTTGTTTTGTCTTGGTTATAATAGGGATTCCCGATTGGAGGACTCGTGTCCGGTTCCTCCGATTGGAACTCCAACCTATGAACTATATGTGAAACATGGCATAGGCCCCCTCACATATAATGAAGTATGGATCCGATACACCAGGAAAGATGGTGATTTAAAATGGCCCCAATATGGTAGTTTTGATACAGAGATTCTGAATAATCTGGAGGTTAAACTTTTCAAGAAGAAAGCCCGGCCGGCGATGTTTGACTCTTTCCGCCTATGGCGTAAGGAAGCCAAACAGAAGGAAATTAAATTAGCAAAGAGAAATAAGAGGGAAGAGGGTATCTCGATAATGCAAGCTGCCATGCAGTTTAAAGATGATGAAGAAGAACAGATGAATGAGCAGTTGCACAGGCAACGTAAATTGGTGACCGATTAATGTTATCCAGTTCTTCTGCTTCTTCAGCAAGATGCAGCAAAAGAACTTGAGAAAGATCCTTTAATGTCACACTTGTTGAGTTCGCCACCCCCTTATGCGCAGAATGCTACAGCACCTCTGCAACCTTTAGCTGTGCAACCTCCGGTTATTGTGCCTCAGGTTCTTCCACAGCCGCCAGCTCCTTTTCAGTTGGCTCCTACTACTATGGCGCAGCCCCTTCAAGGCCCGCCGACTTCACTACCTGCTCCATCTGTACCTCCTGCGACTTTATGTACTACATCGACTGCCTCTTCTGGTGTTCTTCCTGATACTGCCTCTGCGTCTGCTTCTGCGTCTGCCTTGCCTCCCTCTGTTTTTCCTCCTGTTCTTTCATCAACTTCTCCTTCTGTCCGACAGAGAATGACAGATACTTTTGCCAGCCTTATATTTCCTCTCTTTGGGTCATCTGGTGTGACCCCAGATTCGGAGCGTAAGCAGTCGCGTAGTCAACTGCCTAATTCTCAAGAGAAAGAAATGTTGGACCGTATGGCACGTAAATGGGTTGTTTAACCTTTAAGATACGATGTAGAGTCTGTTATGGATGTCTTCCGTCAATGGGGAGCACCAAAACAAAGATACGTTTTTGAGAAAATGTGTGTTTTCCTTTGTGAGGAATTGGAGGATAATGATTTGGAAACAAATCCGCCTGATTTGTGCCGTGTACGGTTTGAGTTTGCAAAGGGCACGATTGTGGGTCCCGATGTTGAGACAGCAGTTGCGACGTTGTTGTCCTTTAGGAATAAGGATCCTTCTCAGTCATTGTTCCAACATGACTCCTCTGTTAAAAAAAAGGTGCGACAGTACCCAATGAGAGAAGTCCCTCCGGTATGGAAGGACTCTGTTGAGGCTGATGATGCTAATCACACTGATGCTGTCCCAGCTCATTTTCAGCGTGTTTGGGTACATGTTCCGTGGAAGCGAGCTGAAGTTTTAGCCCTTAAGCAGACTTTGCCTGATCCCCGTAAAAACCCTGCAGGGTATTATAAGGAATTATCACAGACTGCAGACTCATGCATTATGAATGTAGCCGACATAGACATGTTATTTGGGAATGTTGTTCCACAACCTTTGTGGGGATTGATTCGCCATACAGATCATGCACAAGAGTTAGGTGACTCATGGGCTAATATTAGCGCTGCAAATGATAGACAAGTTGGTGGTGCCAAGCCTGAGCCTTTGGTAGCAGAACTGCCTGCTAGGATCATTACTTACATGAAGACTTTAATGCCTGCGATGCGTGTGAATTGGGATAAATTGTCTGCGTGTAAGCAGAAGAAAGATGAAACAGTGTCTGATTTCTTCACCAGGTTTGAGTAAACGTTTATCGACCACAGTGGTCAAGATATGAGTACAGAAGGTGGTCAACGGTTGTTCGTCGACAAGTTTGTGCACAATTTGCTTGCAGAGCTGTGTAAGAAATTGAAGGATTCAGAGAGTTCTTGGGCCATTTCCTCTTCAGCACAAATATTGGCTACTGCACAGTACTACGAAAATAGGGATAAAGATGAGAAGGATAGAGCAGACAAGAAAACTAAAGAATTAAAGACGAAGGTTCTTTTACAACAGGCGTATCCACCACGTGGTGGTCAGAATAACTATCAGCAACCTCAACAGTTCCAGAGAAACTCGCAAAGGTTCGAGTTTTCTCAACCACGTGTTTCTGTAGGTCCCAATCAGTGTTCATATTGTAAAGAAGAGGGTCATTTCAAGTATAGTTGTCCTATTTTGTTACAGCGTACGAATGGTGCTTCTGGCGCAAGAGGTCGAGGTGTTCAACAAGCTCCTAGAGGTAGAGGACGTGGAAGTTTCCCCCAGAACACGCGTTCCTTTCCGTCTCAAAACTCAATGAATAGTTTTGACCAGCAACATAACGCGTCTGGTAGGATGGCTCAGTACTTTGCTGACGACTACTATGCAGAAGATGAGAATCTGGAAGGTAATAATTGCTAGGACAGCCATAGACGAAGAGAGGGAGTTTTTTTAGTTCCAGTGGATCAGAATGGACCTCATGTTAAGGTGATTACATCAGGTGTGTCGGAGCCTTTTCTGTTGGATACTGGTGCTACAAAGAGTTCTATTATGCACTCAAAACTCCCTGGCGCACCTTTGTCTGGCGAGATGAATGTTTCAGTAGGTTTTTCTGGCGCCCCGGTTAGGAACCCGATTTCTAGTCCTATGTCCCTTTCTGTTGGACCTTGTGAATTGGAAGCACCCCTTATTCTGACGACAGGTTGTGGTGAAAACTTGTTAGGATTGGATTTGTTGAAAAGATTGTATGCAACATTATATTGTTCTCCTTCGGGAGTACAACTTACACTGGGTAGGAAAATGGTCTCTCCAATGTATTTGTCGAAGGATAAACTTCCAACCGAATTGTCGTTTCTTCCTGATACCATTTGGGCTACTGGTCCTAATGATGTGGGTCTGTTGGAAATACCGCCTTATGTTGTGACATTGAAAGCCAATGTTAAATTAGCACGCATTCAACAATACAAGATCTCTAGTGAAGGTGAAAAGGCGTTGCTAGCAATCATTTATGATTTAATTGAAAAAGATGTAATTGAAGAGACAAGAGGCAACGTTTGTAATAGTCCTGTTTTGCCTGTTTTGAAACGTACTGACCCCTCTAAGCCACCTGTTTACAGGCTCGTGATTGATCTTAGAGAGGTAAATAAAATAGTTGTGCCACAGTTTCCAGTTGTTCCTAATATCACTGCCCTATTGACTATGATTCCAGCTTCCGCCACCTGGTTTTCGGTGATTGACTTAAAGAATGCTTTCTTCAGCATCCCGATTGCAGAGGAGAGCAGGGATATTTTTGGATTCAGTTTAGGAGGCCGAAGTTTCCGCTTTAAACACGCTCCACAAGGCTACTGTGAAAGTCCATCAATATATAGTCAGGCTTTAAAAACACAGCTTGATGCAATTGTTTTACCTGATGGCGCTACCCTTATTCAGTACGTCGATGATTTGCTAGTCGCTACAGATACTAAAGAGATTTGTAAAAAAGCCACCTTGTCGTTGTTGCGTCATTTATCTGATTTACATCACAAAGTGTCCCTTTCAAAACTGCAATATTGTCGACAAGGAGTGACCTACTTAGGTCATCTCTTATCGAAGGAGGGAAGGAAACTGACCTCAGAAAGAATTCAGGCAATTGCAAAATTGAGTGTGCCAAAGACACAGAGAGAAGTACGTGCTTTCTTGGGCATTACATCATACTGCAGACAATGGATACCGAATTTTTCTTTGCTGGCCAAACCTTTGGTAGCATTGACCTATAAAGATACACCAAACCCCGTTCCGTGGTCTGAAGATTGTCAGAAAAGTTTTTCCGAATTGCGTAATGCATTGTGTTCAGCTCCTGTGTTGGGTACCCCCGACTACAGTAAGCCCTTTACACTGTATGTCCATGAGAAAGAGGGTTGTGCATTGTCAGTGCTGACACAGTCTTTTGGAGACAAGCAGCGCCCATGCGCATATTTTTCGTCAACTTTGGATCCGGTAGCTAAAGCATTGCCGAGTTGCTTGCGAGCCACAGCGGCAGCAGCTGTTTCTATTCGACAGTCTGCTGGGTTAGTGATGAATAATATGTTGATTGTGATGGTTCCACATGCAGTGGACACGTTGTTAAACAGGACCAAGACACAGCATTTAACTAGTGCTCGATTGTCAGGTTACGAGTTGACACTGTTAGCGAGTCATGTGCATATAAAGAGGTGCAATACGTTGAATCCAGCCACGTTATTGCCGATGTCAGTAGAAACAAATGATGTTGAACAACATGATTGTTTTCTTAGGACAGAAGAAGAAACGAAAGGGAGAGTAGATCTTAAAGATACTCCTCTTATAAAGTGTGATGGTACCTTATGGGTGGATGGTTCATGCTTCAAGCTTCCGAATGGTGATACGACTGCAGCATATGCTGTCACAACTTTGCATACGATTGTTGAAGCTGCACGTATACCACATAATTCAGCTCAAGCAGCAGAGCTGATTGCACTTACGAGAGCGTGTGTGTTATCGAAAGGAATGAAAGTGACCATATATACCGACAGCCAGTATGCGTTTGGTGTGGCCCATAGTTTTGGACGATTGTGGAAAGAACGTGGGTTCCTGACTTCGCATGGAGCTAAAATTCAGCATGGTCAGTTGGTGAATGAGCTTCTTGAGTCACTGACCTTGCCATTACAAGTTGCGATTGTGAAATGCAGTGCACACAAGAAGGTTACTGATGATGTCGGTCATGGCAACGCATTTGCTGACGAAATCGCAAAAGAAACAGCAAAAGATGTGATGAATCGAATGTATGTTGCAGGCCCCGCAAGATGGGTTGGTGACGTTGGAATATGTGAAGATACGATAGAGGGTGTGAAGTCTTTTCAAGCTGAAGCTTCAGAGAAAGAGTTGAGTGTGTGGAAAGAAAGTACGGGTAAATTGGATGAAAATGGTTGTTGGGTTGACTTGTCAGAACATCAGCGATGGTTGTTACCCGATGCGTATGTGCTTGCAGTGGTGACAATGGCTCATGGAATGGCCCATATCAGTGTGAAAGGGATTTGTAAGTTGTTGGCTCCAGTATGGCAAAACGCTGGAATTCCTAAATATGCAGAGAATGTGGTCAAGAATTGCATGGTGTTTCTGAAATACAATCCTGGTAGGGGAACCCCAACTCCAGCTGGTCATTTTGCGCCTCCAACGTATCCGTTTGAGGTTTTGCAGCTAGATTTCATCCACATGGAAAGGTGCAACAATCTGAAATACGTACTCGTTGTTGTTTGTGCTTTTTCAAGATGGGTAGAAGCATATCCCTTAAAAGACAACACTGCCTTATCCATAGCTAAAGCCCTTGCCAAATAATTCTTCCCTAGGTTTGGAATGCTGAGAATGGTCTGGAGTGATAATGGGAGTGAATTTGTGGGTCGAGTGATGAAAAGAGTATGTGAAGGGCTAGGTATCCAGCAAAAATTCCACGCTGCAAATCACCCCCAATCAGCTGGACTAGTAGAGTGCTATAATGGCACGCTAAAACTGAAGTTGGCAAAGATACAAGCGAGCTCTGGTCTTAAATGGCCTGACGCTCTGCCTTTAGCACTCCTATCAACAAGAACGACTGTGCATTCGCGAGTGGGACTTAGTCCATATGAAATTGTGTTTGGCCGCCCGGCCAACATATGGGGAGTGCCAAGACCAACAAAATTCAGTGAGATCGAACACCCTGTACTGCTTGATTATTTGTATGAATTGACGGCTAAATTGCGTGTTCTACACCAACAGGTTCACGATACTCTGCCTCAGGTCTCTGAAGCTCCAGGACATCTTATCGATCCTGGATCATGGGTACTGGTCAAGAACTTCCAGCGGACAAAGAATGACCAGCCCCGTTGGACCGGCCCTTACCTCGTCCTTCTCTCAACAAGATCAGCTGTTCGAGTGGAAGGGAAAAAGAACTGGATCCACGGCGTACACTGCAAGAAGGTCCCTTTTCCTCTACCGTACGACCGGTGGGTCCAGGAGGGGATCGCTGACTCTGAGACTGAGACTGTGCCTCGTTTTTTGCCATTTAGCGATGCACTTGTAAAAGGAACAATTTCTGAACGAGAAAGTGACAATAATTTGCAAGAAGCTGTGCCACCGTCAATTCGATTGAACACTACAGAGCCTGAACTCTTGTTCCAGAACCAGACAGTTCCTGGAAAAAGCCGTTATAATTTGAGACCAAGAACTAAGGACAAATAATTTTTTTCCCGTTCCTTTGCTATTTTTTTTTAAAGTGCAGCTCTCTCATCTGAGAAACTTTCTTATTTTTGTTTTTTTCTTTTCGAACCGCCATCCGGGTTCAGCTGTAGGGTCGTGGTTGCCCAAGTCTTTGGAGTGCAGCTGAAGACGTTAGGTCGACAGTTCTGGTCGGTCTAAGGGAGTTGCCCTGGACTGACAGAAGCATTCCCTAGCATAGAACACCCTACCACCATGAGCAGCATTTAGAGAGGATGGAGTTTTTCAAGAATGAGAGACCTGCCAGACAGATGGACTTTAAAGCCAGAATGGATATAATAATGACAAAGAAACGATTTTTGATACTATGTATTTTCATGTTGCTTAGTGTAATGACGTTTTTAATAGGATATGTTTTATTCTCTTTTCAAGTGACATTTGCACCCATTACTCAGCCCATACCTCCTTCTACTGTTTCCTCGCATTCTTTTCACCCCCTGCCTGAACACGAGTCTGCCAGAAGATTAGAGTTTGCCAACAATTCATTCATTCAGCTTCTACACCAACACCAATTAGTAGTGAAGACAACTAACTGTTGGGTGTGTGGTCTTATGCCTCATACTACTGATAAAGGTATCCCTTATCTGGTCCTGCCTTTCAGCCATAATGGTTCTGTATGGGCATATAGAACGGTGTTCATATACGCGTATGAAGCCAACCCCCTACGTTCTGTGAAAGATAATCCTAAGAATAGTGCTCTAGCTAAGGGTATAGTAGATATGATTAGGGAAGATATTTCCTATGAGACTATCCCGAGAGATGAGACACTAGCATATATTGGATGGAACATAATAGGATATGGAGTTACTCTGAGTGGGAACCAGCGAGCAAAGAGATCCTCCCCGATTTGGATGTACCCCATCAGGCTCACCTATGTCTGCAAGGTAATGGCAAGAATCCCAGTGCTCAGTTAGGGAAAAGTATCTGCACTGAAACATATGTTTTTGCGTCTCAGACTTCTCCTTCGTTCTTAGCAGCTAAGGGTACCTATTTCATCTGCCATAATAGAGCCTATACATGGTTGCCTCCTGACTTCTCAGGCACATGTTTTGTTTCGTTCCTGTTACATCCCACCTACACGGCCGCGGCAGATTACCATAAGACAAGGATAGTTCGAGGTGTCATAAGTAAAGAAGACACTACAGGACAAGAATTTGGAGATTTCGCCAAGGGTTTTCTGCCGTTTTGGGGTCCTATGGTTAACAGCAGGAACATAAGGCAATTGACAAGTGTGGTTGAATCCATGGTAGTTGAAACCGCCGGTGCCCTTGGTAATTTGACTGCTGAGCTCCAGTCGGATCGCCTTATGACTCTTCAGAACAGGGTCGCATTAGACGTCATACTTGCAGACCGAGGTGGGGTATGTAAAGTGATCCAATCAAGTTGCTGTGTTTTCATCCCAGATAACGCTCCGACAGTCTACCAGGCCATTTCCAAACTGCATAAAATCTCCGAATCTATTCACGTGGATAAAGGAGATTGGTCATTGATGGGGTGGTTCTGGGAGCTGATATCCGCCTGGGGATGGAAGACTCTGATAGTCATTGGGGTGATCTTAGCCATTCTTTTCCTGTCCTGTCTGTGTGTACAGTGTTCTCCTGCAATATGTGGCCTCTGTGCTACATCGTGTGTAAGGAAACCTGTATCAAGGGACGAGCTAAGTAATAGGATGATGCTACAGCAACATCTCAACGACTTTATGAATATAGACCTGGACTCAGATTAGCATGAGTATAGGTTATTGCCTATGTAAGGGCAAAAGGAGGGTCTCTGGTACTGAAAATTCTGGACCCGTGTTATAAACGTCGTCGTATCACAACGATTTTGGTATCAGCAGACAGGGAATGATTAGAATAGTATGCACAAGCATTGTATTCATATTCGGGTAACGAAATCACCCGAATATCAGAGTTTCCATCCTGAACCCTCGTGTTCCATTTAAACAACAGCCATTTTGTGATTGCCCTCACATAGGCCAATGTCTAATGCTGAAAACGAGTCTGAAGGACACGTACATCTTTGCTGACTCCTCTGTGACCTGGGCAAGCTGACTCCACTGCCTGAAGCCAAACCTGTTCGGCCAGTTTCTTTCCCAGTGGCCGAATGAGATTAGTATCAAGGCGCAACACATCATAAACCTTTCATCACACACAAACCATGCCTAATCTTACACACACCTGTCTCTGTTTCTTTCTTTATGACTTGCTTTACAAGGAGGAAGTGCCCGTTTTTATTGGGGGTCCGTCGATATCTGATAAAAGTACTAAGCCTTTCCGGGTAATTGATTGAGGGCTGGACAAACTGAAATATGGGCTTGTCATCATAAACCTGCTATTTCTTTGTAGTGAAAATATGTGAATGGTCAACTGTAAAATAAGGAATGTTTGCCTAAAGCATAATATTTTGTATAAAAGAGAAGGTTAGCTTTGCAAAGAGAGCAGTCTCCTGAGAATATACACCGTGTTGTACTTCTAGGATACCTGTTGCTGGCTGCAGCCAATAAACAAGATCTTTGACTTCACCAAGAAGACTCTGTGTTTCTGTAGTCTGAAACAGGAAGGACTCGAAGTCTTAGGGTGTGTTCCCTGGCACCACTGGGTTCTGAAAAACCCAGTACTTCACTTGTCCCCATTGCACATGGTCAGAGCCCATGTACAGTGCAGGGATAGGTAGGGTACTGGAAACGACCTTGCAGGTGACAGTGCCAGTGACATGACCCTTAGGCCAACTCCCACTATGTACGGTCAAAGGCAGTTAGTGGCAGGAGCTAGTCAATGGTTGAGGGTGGGGGGCATGGAAATGTTGGATGCAGTATATGATTAAAAAACATCATTGGAAAAAAACAAAGGTTAAAATGAAGTTATGGTATGCATTGCTATGACACCTTATCGTGTAAAAAAACTGCAGAAATCCACCTAAAAACAAAGTTACATTCTTGTTACATTCAAGAATTAAAGCAAAAAAATGGTTAGTAGTAAGAATCCATAACTTGCACAGCAGCCAGGCAAACCATAACTTGCTTAGCAAATGCAATACTTATGAATTTAGAATATTGAAGCCAATAAATAACAACAGCTAAAATCAACATGTAATTACAGTAAGTAAATAATTGATATTATATTCATAGTTGTTTCTGACAAGGGGGGTAGGGTACTCTGTAAAACAGGCTTCTACAATAAGTAGCTTGTGAGCTACTTGTAGCTCCTCAGCTGCACAGAAATAGCTCTGGTGTGTACAGCCCAGCGTACTAAATTAGGAGAATTCGCTTGGTTGCATTAACATATGTATATCAAGGTTTAAAGGCATGTATTTGAGATGTAGTTGTGAGTATTTCCAGAACTCATAAACCGATGTTTGAAGAAAAATGGCTGATTTTAAAAAATATATATACTGCTAATTAACTGGGGACCCTTATCAATATTTATTACGTTGGTGCTACAGAAATACAGCTATGGCTGTTATGTATTTACTGCCCATGTAGAGCCAATCCACATTGACACCTTTTTTACAATACCACTGGCACCATGCTTGATGAATTGAGGTTATCACTCATAGTATTCTTTTACATAGGAGCCACTAATGTAATCTTGTTTCGTCATTTTTACAACACTAATGATAATAATAACTTACGATAATTTTTAACTGAACTTAAGTAGGCCTTGCTGCAGAAAAGGTTTGAGACCCCTGCTGTAAAATGATTTACAACATTTGTGAGTGCATCTGTTTCATTAAGCCTAGCATTTCATTCCTGCAACACAGACAAACTTGGATCATGGTGCAATGGTGCCGGAGTTGGTGCTAGGCTGCTAATTGTGTTCCAGTGATGAGGAAAGTACAGGGATGTGTCATATTTCTGTAAATATGATGCAATCCTGCACTTTCCTAATGGCACAGCTCGGCACTGCAAGATGGCTTGTGGCACCAGGCTGTGTCCTTATTTTGTAAATATTCCCCAAAGCCTTTAATTGAATGTGCTTCTCAACATAAAGCCATAGCAGCTGGTTAGGGATCAAATGAAATTTGGGTAGATGACCCACTAATCTTGCATCAGCATTTTGGATAATTTACAGTCTATAACTAACAGCCTTTGTAGTGCCAAGACACAAGTTGTTGCAGCAAAGTTGGCATGAGACAATCACAGCCTGGATGATCGTCCCCTGGACAATAGAGAAAAATTCCACAGGATTTTCTTCAAGCATCTAAACATACCACACAGCATGGAATTACTGCCTTAATTTGTGGTTCAAACGACAGCTTACTGTCTATCCAAATCCATAAAATATTCACACCTTGTTTCAGAGTAAGAAATTGTCCCAGTGCATCATACCATTAGGGAGGACCGCAAACCAGAGATAGTTTGCCTATTATTAAAAGCTTAGTTTTGTTGCCATTCAATTTGAGGCAGTTCATCTTCATCCCTTTTGCCACTGATGTCATACAGTTCATGAATTGAGAAGGACCCCTCCCCTCAGTTGTGGACAGTGACAAAATGAATAGCGCGTCATCTACATATGATGCGAGCGACAGCCCATATGTTTCAAAGGGTGGGAATAGAAGTTAAAAAGAGGAAGGCTCAAGACAGGCCCATGAGGAACCCCCAAACTCAAGTTCATGGTTTGTAGAGGAGAAAGGTGGCAATAACACATGGTAACAGCATCCTTTCAAAAAAGGCATGAATCAAACTAATGCTTTGTCACAAATCCCATAATCACTCAGTCTATTTATCAGTACTTTATGGAATACCATATCAGATGCCACACTCAGGTACCTCAGCATCAGTGTAGTTGATCCTTCCTTATCCACAATTTGATGGATCTCCTCTGTGATCCTTAGAAACTCTGTCTCTGTACTGTGTGTTAGCCAATAACTAGTGTATGACCGAAGGAATAAATGATGTTCCTCCAAATATTCTGCCAGTTGACTATTAAAAAGTTCTCAAGCACTTTAACTACAAAAGGCAAAAGCAAGATAGGCCAATAGATCTTTGGCAAGCTATGTTTAAGTGATTTCATTTTTAGTATGGCTATATGCATGGTGTGTTTCCAACTGGGTGGAACTACTAGAGTGAGAATGGAAAGATGGGAAAAGATAGTTCCCTTGCTTTATTTTTTAAGATGCCTGACCTTGCTGGACCAAGCGGCAATGAAGATTTTATTATGCTTCATAGGTTTTCCAGGCATTTTACTTGTATCAGTGGTTCAGTATACAGTAGGCACCATCCAGAATTTTAAGCATGTCAGTTTCAGTGCTATGACCATTATCGAGGCGTGATTGACAAAGATTATAGCAATTTTTATTGATAAAATGACATAATTGGAGATCCTCTAATTTCTCCATGATGTTCCCCCAAAACAGGAGGCCTTACTTAGGTTGATAGCTTTCATTAATTTAAGGGTGTGAGTTAGAGTTTTCAGGATAGGTCTTGTATCAGTTTTTTAGGGATGGTGAAACTTTGCAGGCAGCAAAGCTGGAATATGTAATGCTCTTCCAATGTGGCAGAGGGGAAAGGAACTACCTGACTTTGGAGGGATGGAGCTCATGTATGCCCAGACAGGAGGGGCAGTATTTGCTACTGTAGAACATACAAGATCACTCAAAGTTTCATTTCATTACTGGCCTTATGACCATATGTTTTTCTTCCTATCTCAACAATCTCCAATCTTTCACAACAATTTTAACTAATATCTTCCCTTCTTTCTGACTCCCACTTACTCACAGAACTGTATCCCAAGAATGGCACTTGTCATCTTAAATAATTACCTTCACAACATAGGAATAACATGTATTTTGCAAATGCGGAGCACTCCGAAAATGGCATAGCTTCCTTTGTAATATGACTGGACCTGTATTTCCTTAAATGTTGTACTGCCAGACTGAAATGTAGTGCGTCAACTCCAAATGTTAACCTGGTCCATTAATTCTCCTCACCTAATATTCCACCCTCACACAATGTGTCATAACAAACCTGTAAGCAAAACATCTATGCAATTGCTATTGATTTCACCATGACAGTCTGTGCCAAGTCCTTCACTCTTTCCAGTGCCTCCCAAGAGCGTGGTCATTTTCTGCAAATCCTGATCCATAGACCTATAATTCCCAACCCTGATGGTTGTGCTGGTATCTAATATAAGCTATTTATTCCACAACACATATTCCCTTCAACTCATCCAGCACTCCACATCTACACCGATAACCTCTCTGCCAGCTTCCAATGAAGGCCTGAATTGTGTTGAAGACTAACTGTTTCACTTCAAAATGCATCAACAGAAAAAAAACTCAAAATAATTAATAGATAAAATAAAAGCATACACCCTAGAACCAGTACTTAATTTGTGTCACTGATGCCAGTGGGCATTTATTTCATGGGACTTGTATTCTTTATTCTATCTTGTGATTTCCACCTGTATTCCAAATCAAAAGAGCCCTGGTGCTTGGCCTGAATGTCCATGGCACCTGTTGAACAATTAGAAAACTCATGTTGTGGATATCTTCGTTTACAGTATATTCAAACGGAACAGTGGTGAAATTAAAAAAGAGAGTAATAAAGTGAATGGAATCAATCAATACATGGGTATACTACAAGCTGTAGCAGTACTGTGATCGTTTAATCAACAGAGAACCACAAACAGAGATTCTGAATAGGTGTCATCTGTTGTGAAAAGAGCTGGGTGCTCAGCAAGTCCTACACGTAGTGAGTAAACGTACATAAAGTGTGCACAAAGAGAATCCATACTGGCCGCAATACAAAATATCTAGGGAAAACTCTGCATGCCTCCATACACATGATTTTACATTTCAGAAAAGGTAGCTCGCGGGCACACCAATGACGTTTCCATCATTTATAGATGGGGTGTCATCATCAGGGCTAGCTCGATAGAAGGATGGCCTGAACAGCCGAATGAGAGGCCTGTTTGAGAGACTTGGATATACCAACTGTCATTCAGCAGTGGCAAGCAAGCTACCTGGAGGAATCTAAAGAACATGTATTCCTCTTGAAGTGATCATGCGGGACCGGACATATCTCTACATCTCTGCGATATGAAAAATGGTTGCGGCGTACCCGCTGAACTAAACAATCGTCCCATAGAAAGTGGTTGAAAAAGTAAAGCCCTTCAGATAGTGTTAAGCAGGGAATATGGCCCGAAAGGATTACAATAAGAAATACTTGTTGTCAAGTTGCTGTAGGAGAGGATCCAGCGCCACACACAATGTCTGCAACCCTTCATTTACAGAACAACGTGATTTATTAGGACGAATCGTCCTTTTTTTACGTTTCCGTTTCCATAAAGGTCTCCTGTAGTGGAGGAAGGACACCATGGGCCAGATGTATGAAAGCTTTTTGCATTCGCAAACGGTGCGAATGCCCGTTTGCGAATGCAAAAAGCCATTTCAGAATGTGTGAAAGACGTTCTGAACGCAATTTTAAGGAATCGCTAAAATAGCGATTCCTTAAAATTGCGACCCTGTTTAGAGAGTCACAAATTGCGACTCTCTAAATAAGAAATCGCAAATAAGGATTCCTTATTTGCGATTTCTAAGCACATGTAAGAAGCAATTCCTAAATGCGATTTGGGCATTTAGGAATCGCTATTTACCACCAAGTTGAACTTGGTGGTAACTATGTGCACATTTTAAAAATGCATTTAAAATGTATTTTAAAAATGTACATGTAAAGCACACATGCCCTTTTGGCATGTGTGCACCTTACATGTTGCAAAAACATTTTTTGGGGTGCAGCAGAGGGGGTCTTAGGCCCCCAGCACCCTGGGGTTTTTGCATTTCCAAAATTGCGATTTCTGGTTAAGAAATCGCAAATTTGGAAATGCAAAAAATTGGCAGATATGGGCCTAGAGGCCCATAGGTGCGAATTGGGCGATATCGCAATTTGCAATTCGGTAATAACATTTGTGATCTTTAAGAAATCGCTATTACCAATTCGCAAATGTGATACATTGCATTTTGCGAATCAGAAATAGTGATTTCTTAAAAATCGCTATTTCCGACTCGCAAAAGGCCTCCTTGATACATCTGGCCCCAAATCCAGTGATCATTAGCCAGTTGGTCTATTTACGTCAACTTTCTATTTCCACAAATGACAAAGGAGCAAAAAGACAGCACTTCCACACCACAACTCACAAATGAGGATGCTATTTATACTGCTCTCTGGCTTGGCTGACTGTAGCGCCGACGGTGTCCATGACCTGTTCTAATGAGTGCCCAGCTAGCTGCATATGCAACGACGCTTTAATCCGACTTCATCTGCATATGTTAATCCACCAATGTGAGGCTCCATAATCGGGGACCAGCTGGTGCTGAGACGCAGTCTCGCTTGGAGTACTAGGGACTATATTAGTAAAAGAACACACTTCAAAGTAATTAATTTAACTTTCTCCTGCCGCTTTCAAAGTACACTTTCTCAGTCTTCCTGATGCTTGTGTGTGCCTTTCGTTGCAATTTTTCAGTTATATTTACCAACAATCAGTTGCTGTTTGTTATGTGTTTTTTTTTCCCGAATGCTTTATATCGAAAGAAAATACTATGAAAAAGATGACTTTCTCTAAAACTATCTAGGAGTGAGAGGCTTAGCTTGCAAGCGTTAAGAGAAATAAATAGCGAAAACAATAGGAAACATTCTGAGGTGCCGGTCCTTAAACTCACACACACACACACCACCTTCTTCAATTTACAGAAAAAAGGTTTGTATCCATTTGTAAATCAACAGTTCTCCAGCCGATGAAAGTGGCTGTCCTCTAGATACAACATTATATGTAAGAAAAGCAAGTTAGCTTATTTAGTTGTAATATCTTACATGGTCTTATTGTAGGCACAGTTTAGAAAAGCTAAATAGTTTACTCCGGCAAAGTCAGTGAACGATAACTTGTCTGCTGACAGGGCGATACAGCAGTGGATACAAGTCCATAAGGATTCTTTACATTCCCCCAAAAATTGCTCTCACTCACTTTGCTCGCTTGCTCTTTCGGATTCGTGGCAGATTCGTGTGCCCCACAGTTTCAATAGTTTACTAGCCTTCACTGCTTGCAGGCGGTTCTGGTGCTAAAACCAAAAGCAAACCCGGACAATGGTGGAACGAGACACCATAGTAGTAGGAGCAGGTGGTGTCCTCCTAAAAAATGTTAAATCCTAGCACTTGTTTGACAAGTTAAGCACTAAACAAAACTCTGCTCTTCTCACCCAACCAAAATCTGCTCTACATAAATATGTCAGACTAAAATAAAGCTCAAAAGGTGAAGTTTAGGTACCCTGGATTTAGAAAGTGCTGGGCTCTCCATCCCTCCTTCAATCGCCTTCCAATTATCTGCTTCTAGGGAAATCTACATTTTTAAATTGTCTAAATTTCTTTCTCATCAAATAAAGCATGACTAAAGGTAGTAGGACTCATATGTTCAAAGGTTTTCTGAATGGGTAATCAGTCGCACACTGGCTGTCTGTCGCAAAAACAGCAATTTGCTATGTAAGAAATCTATTCCCAGATGTAAATTTTGAATTGCAAATTATTTCAGATTTATTATTTTACCCACTCTAAGGGCCAGATGTAGCAAAGTTTTGCGAGTCGCAAATGGCCCGATTTGCAATTTGCGACACCCCAAAATCGGAAATGGGATGCAAAAATCCCATTTCCGAAGTGCAAATTGCGATGCGAGCCATTACCGACTCGCAAAAATAGCAACCTCATTGTGCGACCCGCAAATAGGAAGTCGCAATTTGCGAGTCACAAATCATATGAAAAAGCCACTCGCTAGTCGCAAAAATCCCATTTTGCACACCCAAATTACCACTAACTCAGAGCAGGTGGTAACCAGAACCAAAGTATAAAAGGAGACCCAGAAGGCATCTGGGTTACTCAAAATGGCTGAAATATATGTGATAGCAAGGAGGAGGAGCCCACGCCGCCCAGCAGAGGAGTAGGAGGAGCCAGAGACAGGAGAGGATATACAGAACCAGGCAGACACTTTTCCAACAAACTGAGGAGGAGATTTATGACAAATACAGACTCAGCAGTGCAGCAATATTAGAATTAATTGAACTACTCAATCCGCAGCTTCAACGCCACACTATGCACGGCTGTGCCATCCCCACACATGTGCAAGTGCTATGCTCACTGCACCTCTTGGCCTCGGGTAGCTATCAAGGGGTGATTGCTGTGGCAGGTGGGGTATCCCAAAGTGCACTCTCACGATTCCTCAGATGTTTCCTAGATGCCATACTCACACACATGTCCAGATACATATACCTACCCTGGAATGAGGCAGAAATTAACAGCACCAAGTTGGACTTCTACAGAATTGCCAACTTCCCTCATGTAATAGGGTGTGTGGACGGGACACATATACAAATCTGCCCTCCTGCAAATCTGGAATATGTGTTCCGCAATAGCATATGTACCCACTCACTGAACATCCAGGTGGTATGCGACGCCCATAATGTCATCACTGACATTGTAGCCAAATTTCCAGGGAGTACACATAAACTCATACATTTTCAGGCACAGTGGGATACACCAACACCTAGAACGTGGGAGTTTGGAGACGGATATCTATTAGGTATTGCTGACTACACCCTGAAGCCATACACACAGGTCACTGCAGAAACCATCCATGCCCTGCTAACATTGCTTATTTTTGCCAAACAGGTGACAGTGCATATGCGCTAAGACCATGGATACTTACCCCGTGCCTAACACCTGGCAATGAGAATGAGAGGCGATATAACAGTGCACATCGGCGGACCAGAACTGTCATTGAGAGGACCTTTGGACTGTTAAAGGCAAGATTCCGATGCCTCCACAGAAGTGGAGGTGCGCTCCAGTATGCCCCAGTAACAGCATTCAAGATCGTTGGCGCATGCGCGATCCTACACAACATTGCCACCAGACATGGGCTACATCTCACCCCTGAAGACACAGATTCGGAGGATGAGGAGCAAGAGCTAACACATTGACAGCCTGGGGATAGAAGCATTGCAAATCAAGGCAGACAGAGACGGGACCACATTGCAACCCAATACTTTGGCAGGTACGTGGCAACTGTCACCACACTCACTGATGTCATACAATGAGAGCCCAGGTGTGTAGTGGAACAAACAAAACCTTTTAATTAGTGAACTAAATGTTGAAAGAAATAATCTGTCCGTAAATTTTTATGAGGACACATTGACTTCATGTGCCTCATGAGTCATGCTGTCTTATGGCCTACACCCTCCTCCTTGTTCGCCCAGCATGGTTCATCCCAGGTGTGTCTGCTGACCCCTGACGTGCACTTCCACTCCTCAGCACGCGTGAGTCACTTTCAGACACACTGCTGATAGTGGACCCCTCCTCACTGTCCTGAGGGGTCTCACCTGTGTCCCTTGCCACCTGCCTGGCTTCCAACATGTCCACAGCGTGGCTGATGCAGCCCAGTACCTGTGCCACATCCCCAGCAAAATGGCCAAGTTCGACCTGCAGACTCACGGTCCGTCTTGACAGGCCAGTAGTGTTAGTGTCAAGATGCCCAATGGGCGCTGCCATGCGGTCAAAGCGTGTGACCAGGTGGCGCTCCCTGCACCTATCAGCCACTAGTTCCGTCACTAGTTGGCGGATGGACTGGGTGAGTTCGCTCACATTGTCATTGAGTCTTGTGAACCTCGAGTTCACATCAGCCAGGCCATGGGTCATGTTATTTTCAAGTCTGTGCAAAGCACCTGATATCAACCGCAATGTCTATTTTGCAGGCGCTGACCGGTAAGGAGGGATGCCTCGACTACAGACATTGCTGCCTCCCCTATCTCCTCCTGGGGCACCGCCTGAACTTGGCATCTGCGTCTGCGACGTGGTTGTGCTGCTGGCTCTGGACGTCTTACTGTGGGGCTGGGGCCAGGGGTTGTGTGTTCTTCCTCCATGTCCTGCACTTGTTCTAGAGGGGACTGTGGTGGTGTCGTGCTGGGCCCTGGAATATCAGCTGCAGCCTCCTGCACTGCCTGTGGCCTGTTGTCTCCTCCCTGGATGGTGTGGCTGCTGGGAGTGTCGTGTGGGAGACCTGTGGGGCATAGGGAACACACTGTCAGTCTCTCACATCTCTTGTATACCTCATAATCAACATTTGCCCATTTGCTGTCTACTGTACTACATTGCCCATAATGCACCATTCTAGTGGTTGCTAGTCTGGAATGGAGCTAGTCTGGTTGTGCCTGCTGCTGTGTACTGGGAGAGTGTGGATACTGCATTTGTAGGTGTGAATGCATATTTCATGGTACTCACTTTTGGATGCCCCTTGCGCAGAAGTGTCTAATGCTCCAATTCCTGACATGGCCTCAGGCTCCAGTGTCTGCTCCACCAATTCCTCCATGGCTGTGGGTGGTGGGATGGTGGATGGGCCTCCTCCTGTGCCCCTCATTTCCCTGAGGTGCTCTGCCACCCTCTCCTTTGTTCTGGAGCACAGGTCATACCACCTTTTTTTAATTTCATCCAGGGTTCGGTGGCTCACCCCAATGGCAGTGATCCGGTCCTGGATTTGCAGCCAGATCTTCTTCTTCTCAGTGTCTGGGACACTCAGGGATGCCTTGCCAAAAAGTTGGTCATGGTGCTGGCAGCATTCTTCTGTTAGCACCTCAAGTTCTTTCTCAGAAAACTTTAGTTTTCTTTTCCTCCCTCCACTGCCTGTGTGCTCCATGGTAGCAGCAGCTCCTCTCTCCTGGTTGTTGCACAGCAGTTTGAAAAGGGTGTGGTCCTCCCTCCTCCCAGGTTTATTTGATGACTTCCTGGTTCTGATGTCATCAGCAAGAGCCAGGAAGTGTTTTTTCCAACTGTTATGCTGCACCTGCATGCAATTTGCAGGCCAGTCGCAATTTGCGACACCCGACTCGCAAATTGCGAGTTCGCTTTTAGCAAGGTTGCAAAAAGCGACCTCGCAAAAAGCGAACTCGCAAACTGTGGTGCTACATCATTTGCGAGTCACAAATTGGTGTCGCTTTTTTTTCTTGGATCCCATTTTGCGAGTCGGAAATTGCGATTCGCATTGAATCGCAATTTCCGACTCGCAATTTTTTTCCTACCTACATCTGGCCCTAAATAACAAATCGCTATTAGGAAATTGCAAATTGTGATTCACTACTCCTATGGCCAAAATCACCATTTTGCACATGCAATTTACCACCAACTCAAACCAGGAGGTAACTGTGTGCAAACTATAAAAGGTGACCCAAAATGCATCTGCGGCTTTCCAAAATGGTTGCCCTGTATGTGATAGCAGGGATGATACATATTATGACATTAACAGTTCAATTCATTTTGTCCAACTTGTTGATTTTTTTTTACAGTACATACCCTTTGAAGGTACATGCACTACTACTATTTAAAGTTACATTTGGACTTCAGCTTTTTTATTGTAATACATTAGGTTGGTGTTGGAGGAAGCTTGGTCCAGTTGGCTAAAGTGTATGCTCTGATAGGTGGAACGTACCACTCCTATCCAGGGTGGTTAAGTACACCCTTGGGGAGCTTGGCACAGAACAGTCAGGCTTCTCTGGGAGGCAATGTGTAATGCAACCGCACGTTCCCACAACACCCCAGCTAAATGACCCCAAAAAGTGACTTCACACAGGTTGTATGTATAGAACAATTGTATTCAACACACACACATGATTAACATAGTTTGATTACAATGTGATCCCAGGTAAATGTCAATGATTACACAACACACAATAACAGTCAGTGTAAACTTGGGCGTGAATCTCAATGAACAATGCATCGCACAACACTAGGCCCAACTGTGTTAAACACTGATCATTGTACATGCTTTTGAGGAAACCATCCATTCCCTCCCCGCACCAGCGTAAGGTGCCCTTCCGCTGTCAGCACTAGGCCCACCCTCACGTTACTCATGATCAGTGTAGCATGGTCAATCCAGTAGCAGCAAAAGGTATATCACAGTATACCCACACTCCCACTTAGAACCACAGTCTCAGCCATGCTAGTCAAATGTGATGCCAACCTTATGAACTCCCTGGCAGAAATTGAGTGCCCAACAACACCACAGTGCTGCCCTAGCACTCTCTCATTCTCACTCAGACTCACTTCCTCACATACACCCCATCCGTAGACATGGGTTCCGGGTATCAGTTGGCGCGGGTACACACATACACAATTACACACACACACACACACACACTCTTGTACGCACTCGCTTCCGGCAGACAAATGGGATGCCCTGATAACTAGCAAGTAAATGCCCATACGCTTGCAAACCCTCTGGGTCCCAACCTGCCTTCCACCTGCCAGCCAGCCTCCAGTTAACCTCGCCCCACTTCAACCCCAAAGATCATAGTGACTTTCCCCTGCACCAACTGCTCACTGCTAAGTCACAACTCCCCGCCAGGCAATCCAATGTTACCAAATAGTACCCAAAGTCAGCACCTCTGGAATGGAGAGGTCCTGTCGTGGCATGTTGACTCGACTCGTCCTCGACACTTCAGGTTTTATTCAAGTTACAAGGTCCGTGTCTCTGGGCTGGAGACACCCTGTCATGTTCCCATGAAATTCCAGTGGGCCCTGACAGATTAGAACCAACGTACAAACTGCTCAGTGCCGTACCCCTGCAAAAAGAAAATACTGTCAGGGATCTGATGACTTGGGGTTTCGCTGATGTCACCAGGTTTCTTCAAACAACTCTTAGCGTCATACCCTCACAACAGGAGGCACTGGTCTGTTGTGTGAAGACTTGATCTGCACCAGACTTTCTGGTTCCACTTGGGACTTGGTTTCGTACCCCTCTAGATTGAGGTACTCTGCCAGTATGCTATGGCCTTAGCTGTATCGAACTTTCCAGACGAACACACTAGATGCAGTTTCTGTTGTGCAATACTAGGCCAAGCAAAGCACTCCTCGGGTTGTACCCACACCTCTGCAGTTTCCAACCTATAAACCTGCACAGTACATAATGAGCATACAACAGAGGGTAACAGGAA
Source organism: Pleurodeles waltl (assembly GCF_031143425.1). Lineage (NCBI taxonomy): Eukaryota > Metazoa > Chordata > Amphibia > Caudata > Salamandridae > Pleurodeles > Pleurodeles waltl. Next base: position 1,099,222,165 of record NC_090437.1, read on the forward strand.
AGAAAAGCTTCCCACTCAACCACAGTGAGGGTCCAGCATCGTCCCGCAACAATAATCCATTCACTTCACAAGCCATCTCGGGGTGCAGTGGTCCTCACAAGGAAGAGCCACACACCAGTAGCACGAGCAGTACATTGCTACCCCGTACCTGGTCCAACCAATCTCCAGACTTAGTTCTTGGGCCACACACACACACACACAACAATCCTTCCAGGTCGAGTTTGGCAAAATGTAATCACAAATCGAGGGCACCTCTCTCCAGATATTAACAATCATGGTGTACATCCCTCTCAGGAGGTCTTTGATGTCCCAGATACCTTCACAGAAAACCGGGGACAAGCCAACCTGCCCTTCGGGAGCCACTTTCATGATGCCACACAGCAGCAGGCAATCAGCCTCAGGCCAGTCCCTAATCGGGAAAGGTGCGCGGATCCCCCTCCTTGGACAGTTATCCTCCTGGGCACCCAGATTGCTGTGACAGTACACTGATGCGGTCCAGCCGCACTGGTTCCGCGTATCCATCAGTGGTACTCTAAGTTGCAGATGTTTATTACCCTACTTATACTAGATACAACCTTTGAAGTGGGGGTGGTTCAAAATGTATTCCTTTGAACCACAGATGTCTCCCATAAATGTCCTCCTTTTCTGCCTTGGATCCTGGAATGTAGATCTTTGTCTGGCTCCGGGAGATCATGTGTCATAACCTCTGCCCCCATCTATCTCACCAGGCCCTGAATGCCATGGAACTGTCGAGTTTTATAGCGGTCATCTGGGGAATTTGCAGATGTACTCTTCCTCTAGGACTTATGGAATGGAGACTAATTTACAAGGTACCAGAACCAACCCTCTTGCCCAGAAATGCCCACTTCCTGGAAGTAGCACTTCTTGAGCAGGGATTCCAAAGGCTTGGGTTTGTCAACCAGAGTCCAATGATATCAAACGGTACAAGGCTGCTCCCCTGCAATCCAGAATTACAACTGAACTTAATAAGCCTCAATGTCCCATATCAATGTATGTGTAGAGAACCTCTAATGGGCAGTGAGAACACGTCCCGGTGTTCAGCATGTCCCGGGATGGAGCACGCACCAACCAAGGCAGATGACACTTAAGCTACAGCCACCACCATGTTGCTTGTGTACCCCGGTTGGCCTGGGCCCTCAGGCTCCGTTCCTATCATGAAATACGTATGCTTAAATGCACACACCATGGCCACTTCAGCCATGTGCCTATTTACATAAGAACCACCCCACCCGGTCGTAGACATGACACCAATGTCAGAGACGCCAACCCTCATCCATACCTGGCCTGGCCCTGGTACTCAAACTCACACACATGTAGCGGTGCCGCTTTCTAAATCATATGGATGGCATGCCCACTTTCACTCTGCAGAGGGAAAATGCTCCGAGCTTCTAGGCTCTTGAAGATGAAAACCGACTAAACCTACTTGAAGGAAGCAATCAAATCCGGAGGTTCCACTGCCTATACACTTCAGGTCTCACAGTTAGCAATATGTTCATTTATTTAAATGGCACCCTTCAAATACAATCTTTAGTATTACAAGTCTATATTTGGCTTACCTTGTTTGGTTCCTGGAATGCCTGAGATGTCAATAACACCAAACACCAAACCACCAATGGCTTCTTGCTCCATGTTGCTTTGCACAAGTTCCTCTATGGCAGCTGATGGTGATATGGTGCGGTGGCCTCCTCCTGTTCCTCAGAACTCATGCAGATGCCTTGCCACCTTCTCTTTTGTACAAGATTTGAAATCATACAATATCTTCCTTATTTCCTCTTTCAAGCTCTGGGTGACTCTAGCTTTGCTGATCTCCTCTTGTGTACTCTTCCATATTTTAAATTTTGTCTGAGATGACTTGCCAAAAAGATGGGTATAGTGGCCAAAGCACTCCTCTGTGAGGAGCTCAACTTTCTTTTCTGAAAAGCTTTCTCTTCCTGCTACGAGCATCCTTCTCACTCTCCTTACCTGACATAGTGATTGCCCAAAAGGCTGGATGACTAACACAAACTAAGAAACACATTGGATTCTTCTAGGGAGCTGCTAACCAACTCTTTCCAGCTTTAAAGTGAGACCTAGGGCCAGATGTATGAAGAAATGGCCTTGCGAATCGCAAATAGCGATTTTTAAGAAATCGCTATTTCTGAGTCGCAATAGGCCATGTATCATAATTGCGATTCGGAATTTGCGATTTCTTAAAAATCGCTATTTGTGGTTTGCGAGGCCAAATTACCGAATCGCAATTTGCATTTTCGCAAATTGCGATTCGGTAATTGAAAATCGCAAATTGCGAGAAATTGTGAGAAAGCACACCTGGAGGAGCCTGATGACATCACAAGCAGGAAGTGAGTCATCCCAGGCAGTTTCAGGTGCCACACCCAAACCAGCACTCAGAGAGAGTCAGCCCAGCCACACTGAGCAAGTCTCTGGAGAAGGCAGCACAGCTGAACAAACATGGACACCTGTGCCCAGGGAAAGGAGAAAGGAGAAAGAAAGCGCAAGCTGAAATTTAGCGAGCAAGAGCTGGAGGTGCTGACAGAGGAAGTGGTCAGGAGCCATGACCGGTTGTTTGGCAAAAGATCTGCGCTGTCGGAGTGGCACAGCGCTCGGTAGAAGAAATCAAGAAGAGGTGGTACGACCTCCGGTCCCGTGCCAAGGGGAGGGTGGTAAGACAACTGCAGGAGGCCAGGAGCACAGGAGGCGGACCACCCACAGAGACACCCTCCACCCCGATAGAGGACCTAGTGGAGTCCACACTCCTCCTGGAAGCAGTCAGTGGGGTCACTGAGATTGACACCTCCGGCACACCAAGTACCTGCAAAGGTAAGTGCAATATTGAATTGTAACCCCATATGTGTATGCACAAAAGCCCCTTAGGAATTAGCAAGTAATGTAAAACATTGTAAGAAGTAGTCCATTCCACATCTTAGAAGCAGCACAACAATGCCTTACGGGAGTGGTAGTCCACAACCCAGAGCTGAAAGAAGCACATAAAATGTAAGAGGCAGAGCGACACACAGAAGAACACAACACCCACAACACAGTGAAGAGAAGTACCTGTACCTTTATTACCATTGTGTGACCTTAATTGTAACAAACATTACTGACATGCTGCATATTATCATTGCAGGTGGGTCAGGCCCAGCAGCCACAGCATGTGCCAGTGTAGGGGAGACAGACACCCATCCTGCTTCAGACTCCAATACAAGTGGGTCTCAGAACATTGCGCCACTCCGACGCAGGCCTAGGGCACTGCCATTACCAGAACTGAGTCAGGACTCTGATGAGCAGCAGGAAGGCCCACAAACACCATCCCCAACTGGCAGATGCACCCAGATGCAGGAGCCCCGTTCGCAGCAGACCACTGCACATATGCAGGTGCACAGGCTTATGAGGCAGGTGAGGGAACCTCCTTATTTGGTGGCCTGGAATTGGCTATTTTGCAGCAGCAGCACCTGCAAAATAAAAAGATCACGGCATTACAAAGGCAGATGCAGCAACATAATGCTAACATCGGGGCCTGCATTGCCAGCTGGAGTGCCTGAATGCCAACATTGAATAGCTGCATGAGGGCCAGGTCCAGGCATCGCAGGACACAAGGGAGCTCACTACTGCTGTCAGGAGCTGCGCCTTGACAGGGTGAGCCACTGCAGGCAGGAGCGACGCTTCATGAACATGTTTGGGGGATTTTGTCACTCTGTGACTAGGCTGGCTAATTCCACCTCCCTAATTTCACGTCGTGCAGTGGCTGCACAGGTTGAGGCAGCACACAGCAGCAGGGATGTGGCTTAAGGACTAGTGCAAATCACCAATGTGATTGACAATATCATGGGAAACAGGTCATCCACACCTAGCGAGCTTGGACTGGGGGACACGGAGGACACATCCAGCCTCAGCAGCCTGCTGCACTGGTCCTATCTGCTGGCTGTAGGGGTGATATGGGATCATCATCCTCATCTGAGTCTGGCTCCGATATTTCCACAGGTATGCCCCTGGTGGTAGCTATATTGTGCAAGATTGCACAAGTAGCCACTATTCTACATGTTGTCTCTGGGCTGTACTGTAGTGCCCCTGAAGCGACTCTTCAGCAGGCCAAAGGTGTGCTCCACCACGTTGCGGGTCACCCTGTGTGCTGCATTGTATCTCCGTTCTGCTGGTGTTGCAGGATTGAGGTAGGGCGTCATCATGTAGGTGCGCACTGCGTAGGCACTGTCTCCTGGAAGGACAGAGGGTATATTGAGTAACTGAGCCATCTGACATCAGCACGTCATCAATGCACCAGTGTACAGAGGAACAATACCTAGTAGATAGCCTTCACCAAACTCCCCAGCTAGCAGTCTTGTGTGAATGCCGCTGTGGTGAAAGATGTATGAATCATGGGTGCTCCCTGGGTACCTGGCCACGAGATCAAATATGATATAAGAGGCATTGCATATCACCTGTATATTCATTGAATGTTGGTATTTACGGTTGCGGTACACATACTCTGTGGCTGATGGTGGACAGATTGCAACATGTGTCCCATCTATGGCACCTAGGACATGGGGGAACTGTGATATCTGGTAAAAATCTATTTTTTGTCTGCTGTATTTCCTGTGGGGTGTGGGGGAATCTGATGTACTGGTGTATTCTGCTCAGCATGGCGTTAATAAATGCATTGAAAAATCTAGAGAGGGTACTCTGTGAGACCCCCCCAGCTGCTGCTATGACCCCTTGATAGCTCCCTGAGGCAAGTAGGTGGAGGGAGCATAATACCTGCAGATGGGTGGGGATGCTATGAGTCCTATGTGTTCTGCCCTGCAGTATGGGTTGTAGCTCAGCTATCAGATCAAGTATCATGGCTGAGTTCAACCTATACCTCTCAAATATTTCCTCCTCTGTCTGGTCAAAAAGTGTAATGCGCACTCTGAAAATGCGCTCCTGTCTCCTCCTCCCTCTCCTCAAACCTGCCAAGATCCTCATCCTCCTCGCCATTACGCAGAGTGCAGCCATCGTGGAAAAGAGTCTGAGGCATTCTGGACATCTTTATATAGGTTGCACCTGGTTACTACCTGGTTTCACTTAGTGGTATTTTGCACGTGCAAAATGCCATTCTGCGAAAAATCGCAATTTGCGATTTTTTGATGCATCGAATTGCGACTTGGACTTTGCAAATTGCATTTTACACCTTGCAATTTCCTACTTCAAATACCGAATCGCAAAATGTGACTCGCAAAAACAGGTTGCAACGCAAAAAATTGAAATTATTTGCGATTTCTTATTTTTGGTCCGCGAATGCCTTTCATGCATCGCAGACCACGTTTTTGCATTCGCAAACGGCCTAATTTAGCGATTCGCACCGTTTGCTAATGCAAAAAAGTTTCATACATCTGGCCCCTAATTCCTGGTTATTGTGTCATCAATGTCTGACCAAAACTCTGGTCCCTATTTGTTACTGTATTAGCTATTGAGAAAATCACTAAATGCAATTTCTTAAATATCAAACCAACTACCTACTGAATAACTATTCATTTGGGGCCAGATTTAGAAAGCGTTTTGCATGGCACAAACTAAGAAATTCGCAGTTTGCGCCATGCAAAACACGCATCGCGATGCACATTCCCATTTTGCGAGTCTGTACCAACTCGCAAAATGGGAATGCGACTCGCAAATAGGAAGGGGTGCAGAATTGCTTTGTGACCGCGAACGCAAAGCAATTCGCAGTTAGCACCCATGTCAAGTGGGTGCTAACTCTTTCGCAAAAATGTCGCCAAAAATATTTTTTTCAGAGCAGGCAGTGGTCCAATGGTTTTATTTTTAATTTTGTATTGCAACTCGTTTTCCTTTAAGGAATGGTATGGAGGAAGCCATTGGGACACCAGGGCCATTGCCTACAGAGAGCCAACCACGGGGATCATCTGGCTCAGTGCGTAGACGACGATGCACAATGCAGTCTGTGAGTAGGGAAGATATTGCCGATGAGGATTTGTTGGGACTTGAGGCATCCTTATTGCAGAGTCACCACCTGCAAAATAGACAAATGCGGTTAATGAACCGTAACCTCTCAAGACTGCAGAACACAATCACGCATGGGCTGGCAAATGTGGACAACCAGTTCACTACAATGAACACTCACTTGGGTAACCTGACTAACTCCATAGACAACTTGGTCAGGGAACTGGTGGCTGACAGGGCACAGGCACGGCGCAGGGAGCACAACACTGCTGCCCGTTTAGACAGGCTAGGTGTCTATAGGGCATCTGGCTACTAATACAACCTGCCTGTCAAGGCGCACTGTCAGCCTGCAAGTTGAACTAGGGCATTTTGAAGGAGATGTGGCTCGAGGACTTGGCCGCATCAGCCATGTGGTGGACCTGCTGGAGACCAGACAGGCAGCAAGGGGCATTGGGGATACCCCGCAGGACAGTGAGGAGGTCTCCAGTGTGAGTAGTGTGTCTGCCACTGATGCACGTGTGTTGCGGAGTAGCAGTGCACGGCAGGGCTCAGGGGACCAACCTGGAGTGAGCCATGGTGGACGCAGTCGCAGGAGGCTGTGAGCTACTGACATGTGGTGTTGTGTCTTACATTAGTGAGTGTTGTCACAGTTGCTACGTACCTGCCAAAGTAGTGGGTTGCTATGTGGTTCCGTCTCTGTCAGCCCTCCATTGCGATGCTTCTTTCCCCAGGCTGTCGTTGTGGTAGCTCTTGCTCCTCATCCTCAAATCTGTGTCATCAGGGTTGAGATATAGCCCACGTCTGGTGGCAATGTTGTGTTGGATGGCACAGGTGGCAACTATCTTGCATGCTGTTTCTGGGGCATACTGAAGTGCTCCTCCACTTTTGTGCAGGCATCGGAATCGTGACTTCAACAAGCCAAACGTCCTCTCAATTACAGCTCTGGTCCACCGATGTGCAATGTTGTATCGCCTCTCATTATGATTGCCAGTTGTTAGGTATGGGGTGAGTATCCATGGTCTCAGGGCATATGCACTGTCACCTGTTTGACAAAAGAGACAAATTTAGCAGGGTATCACAGGGTTACGCAGTAACATGTATGTAAGGCTTAAGAGTGTACTCGCCGGGTACCTAATAAATATCCTTCACCAAACTCCCCACGTTCTAGGCGTTGGTGTATCCCACTGTGCCAGAATATGTATGCATCATGTGTACTCCCTGGATATTTAGCCACAATGTCAGTAATGACATTGTGGGCGTCACATACCACCTGGATGTTTAGTGAGTGGGTACATTTCCTATTGCGGAACACATATTCCAGATTTGCTGGTAGGCAAATTGGTATATGTAACCCGTCCACACACCCTATTACATGGGGGAAGTTGGCAATTCTGTAGAAGTCCAACTTGGTGCTGTTCATTTCTGCCTCATTTCTGGGAAGGTATATATATCCAGACATGTAGCGAGTATGGCATCTAGGAAAAGTCTGAAGAATCGTGAGAGGGCACTTTGGGATACCCCACCTGCCACTGCAATCACCCCCTGATAGCTACCCGAGGCCAAGAGGTGCAGTGAGCAGAGCACTTGCACATGTGTGGGGATGGCACTTCCGCGCATTGTCTGATGTTCTAGCTGAGGTTTCAGCAGTTCAATTATCTCTAAGATAATGGCGCTGCTCAGTCTGTATTTCTCATAAATCTCATCCTCAGTTTGTTGAAATAGTGTCTGCCTGGTTCGGTATATCCTCTCCTGTCTGGGCTGCCTGGACTCTCCTCCTCTATGCAATCACGTACAGTGCAGCCATTTTGAGTAGCCCTGATGCCTTCGGGGTCTCCTTTTATACTTTGGTTCTGGTTACAACCTGCTCTGAATCAGTGGTAATCTGGGTGTGCAAAATTGGCTTTTTGCGACTGGCTTTTGCATACGGTTTGCGACTCGAAATTTGTGACTTCCTCATTGTGAGTTGCAAAATCAGGTCACAAATTTTGCGAGTTGGTAATAGGTTGCATCGCTATTTGGTACTCCGAAAAAGGATTTGTACATCCAATTTCACATTTTGTGGGGTCGCAAATAGCGCTGCGACCCATTTGCGACTCGCAAACATTTGCTACATCTGGCCCTTTGTTCTGTCTACCTATTTCTCACTCTGTGTCTGACAGGGCTGACCAGAGATTTATGCAGGGTAGTTTATTTTGAAATATGTCACTGTCATTAGGCTTCCTGCAGACAGGAGGTGGTTCTCCCCTTTTATTCATTACTGGCACTATAAACATCCTTTTCCGCTTTTGTGTGAAACAGCTGTTCAGAGAAGCAAAAAGTAGTCATGGTAAAAAAACTCATCACTAAATTATTTTCAATTTCAGTTTTCAGTGTTCAGTCAGAATTTAGCGATGCTGAGAGCTCTTTTTTCAAAGTTATGAATCATGGGCTTAAAGCACAACAAGCTGTTTTGTTTGTAGCCTTTTTTCCAGACACAGCAGGTTGCTTTGGGAACCACCAACCAGCCTAATTAAAAATACTTTTCCTGTAACAGAAACAATTCCCCAAATGCTTTATGTTTCCACAACCATATGTGCCTGCCAGTCGCTGAATGCAGTGTATATCTATCCCCATATATTGTTCACAACACACACACACAAAAACACAGACACACATATATATAGGTGGGGATTGTCAAACATTTTGCACAGAGTTAGTGTCACAAATGTGATGATAAAAAGCACAAACTGTTTTCTCCCTGATTCACTTTTCCGTGCAAAACTTGTTTTGCGCTGGAAAGTACCCAAAGGTAATGCAAAGCAGTGTAAAATGCTGCTTTGGATTGCTTTTCTTCAAGGGGGCATTACATGGGTGGTACATGGGTGTTCCCATGCAACCACCCATGATTTTTGATGCTAAACCCTATCCAGTAACATTAGTAGATAGGGTTTAGCACCAAAAATTAATGCAGTGAAATGTTCTCATTCCTCCTTTCTTTTCTGACCTTGCATGTGTGCTGCACTGTACAGCACACATACATAGTAGGAAATGGTTTTTAACTTGTCTAACCATAATATTTTGTACAGGAAGGGTAACCTTCCTGTAAAAAACCTATGGCAGACTCAAGCACGCACCATAGCACTATGGTGGTAAGGTGTATGTCTAGAGCATGGCAGATGAAATCAGTGCTGGCGCTAGGGAGTGGGCATGAAAGAGTCATATCTCCTCTCCTGTGCTCCCCTATTTTCTCCTTGCCATGCATTGCAGTGAAGCATTCATGGCTGCTGTGCTGCATTTCGTAATACCTTTGAGAATCTGGGCCATAGTGTGTAACTCTGTAACATGCTCAAAAATTGCCATTGAGAGGTACGGTGACATCCTAAACCTTCAGGCGTATCATTGTGGCCTGACTGTGGCAGGCTAAAAACTGCAATTTGACCTGGCAAAATAAACTCTTTTTGTTAAGTATAAAACTTCCTTTCAAATAATAATGTCATCACTAAGTAGGTCTTATTGACCATGAAGCACAGTGCATAGTATTTAAATTTAGGTCATGTAGCAATTGAATGTTACAGATGTCCTTACAATGAAAATGCCCCAAGAGCTATTTATACTCTAGAAAGGCTGGCTGTTCAATAAGACAAGAGTGGAATGAAATATTACAATTAATAATTCTATCTCTGGGTTATACATTCCATTCATGGACTCCTTGAAATATTTAATATAAGTTCAAACCATTGGTGAAATCAGATTTTTTTTAAATAATTAAGAAAAGGGTAGTTTTGGAAATTTATCTCCCTGCCTAAAGCCTGTGGAGGCTAATTTGTATTAGCCTCCAGTTGCAGCCGTCTGAGTGCTTAACCCTGAATGAGGTGTGAAAATTACTCCCAGAGCAGGAAACAAAGTCCATTTGGGCAGTGTCCAAGAACTTGTCACAAGAAAATGTTAGGTGACAGTTGGGCAGGCCCTTGCTTTGGTCCCCAGTCAAACAGGCTCCAATCACAGTGAGGAGGGAGTTGTCCCTAGAACTGTTTAAGTTACCACAGAGGCGGGGTTGATTATTTCCCTGGCCATACCTCTGGGCTGGGCACACAGGGTTTTTACAAGGTAAGAATGTTTTTACCATCTTGAATATATGGCAAAGAGGAGAACTGTGGGATCATTTGTAGTAGGGAACAAAGGACTCATGTAAAAGTGGGTAGGGTTACCACTGAGAATCTTTCTCTATTGGTTAGGGAGGGGCCAGGAGTCACCTCCCACCCACAGACTACTGCCAGGCATAAATGTGGCACCCCCAGGCACTCTCTTTGGAACACTGTTGAACTGAGGAAAAGCAGAAGAAGGACCGCATCCGCTGTTTGATAATTGCAAGATGACCTGAACTGCTGGGCCTGCTTCCACTTGTAACCAGGATAAAGAAGTGTGCTACACTCCTCCTTAAGAGTCCAGCTGACCAGTTTCAACTGGACCATCTCTTGGACATGCTGGCAATTTTGACTGGAGTGATTCTTGGTTCTCAATTGCTGCTCCTGCAGTCCTGGGAACTTTGGTTGTGTCAAAGTTTACTCCCCCTAATTTTCTGAAAAACCTAGGACTTAGAAACTCCCTGCCCTGGGAGGATCTACTACTACTGCCAGGCAGTTGGCCTCTTGTCTCACAAGCAGTACCAGATTCTCCAGTGAATCCAGGTCCAGCTTCTCCTTATCCTTCAGTTCCTGTGGTGTTACAGGGGTTGCATCACAAGCGTCTATCTAGGCTCTCAGCACCTTTTGTAGCTCCACCTTCCTAGTGAAGACTGTAGTAGAAAGCTCAAATCCCTTAAGAAATCCATGAGCTAGGCCACCTTGTAACTCGAAAAGGGATGCTCCAGTTGCTCTTAAATCTGTTAGGGGCTCTTAAATCTGCCCCAATAAGTAAAGTATTTGTGCAACACTTCAAACAGTAACACAAAAAAATACCTCACAAAAATAATCCACACCAGGTTAGACAAATATAGCTTAATTTAATAAACACAATAAGACTCAAATGACAAAATTCCAACAAATAGAAGTCAAGATATGATTTTTTATAGATGAAAATGCCATATAGTGATCAAAAGCATAGAGTGCTAAACAGAGCAATCTGGTTGTGCTATACTGGGTGAAATCTGAAAAGTCAGGCCAACCGTGGTGGAGAGTGGGTCAGATACAGAGACCAAACTTGTCCCACTGAAAAAGTACCTTATTATATTGTGATGGGGCCTGATGCGTGGAGCAGATGAGGCAATGCTGTGCGTTGATCCCACTGGATGTAGGCGATACGTCGGTTCTAAGGCACACAATATGAGTTGTGTCAGTGGCGGCTTTCTCTGATGTAGGTCTTGTGTCATAATTGAGCTGCGCAGCCATTGATGTACTGTCCTCGAAGGAGGCGTTGTGTTGGTGCTGAAGGAGATGGGTCAGTTCTGATTGGTGCAACAGTGGCGATTCCACTGTTTCGGCAGTTGCATCATCTTATTTCCACTTTCACGGGCCCAGGACTGGATTGACACTACTTGGCAGGTAAGAATTGTAGTAATCAAAGTCCATGTGCTGTTTCAGGATGAAGTGACGCCATCAATGTCCCTGACAATTCAGAGACATCAAAGACATGCCTGCAAGCCCTTGGAGTCACTTCGATTCTCAGGATGTAGAGAGGCAGGTTCAGTCCTTCTCACTCCCAGGCAAGGAGGACAGCAAGGTAGGCACAGCAGAGCAGGAGTCCATAAAAGTACAGCAGAGTCCAGCAGAGTGGCAGTCCCTTTAGCAGAATTTCCTCAGGTCCAGAGGTGTAATGAGGTGGTGGTGTCTGAGGTCCAGTACTTATACCCAGTTGTTCTTTTGGAGTAGGGGAGGCATCAAAGAAAAACATTTGAAGTGCACAGGGTCCCTAGCATTCCTGCCCTGGCTCCAGATTTACTACAGATTGGTATGCAGTTTTTTGTGTGGGGATAGACACAGCCCACTCACGTGTGTCAGCTCCTCCCTCCCATCTTCCCAGGATGGCAAATCAGGATGTTGATGGCTTATCAGTCACTCCTGAGCTCCCATAGTGTGTGGCTGCATGACAAGCTTTCTCCCACCCCAAAAATGTGCTCAGAGACAGGCAAAAGGCACATAATGGTTAAAGTAAGAAAATGCCAACTTTCTAAAAGTGGTATTTTCAGTATTGCAATTTAAAATCCGGCACCACAGTAAATTGGGATTTTATAGTGCAGTCCTATCTCTTCCTAATTGGAAGTTGCAATTATAAAATGTAATAAGGTAATCCCAAGGTTAACCTTTGGAGGGATAGGACTTCCAGTAGTGAAAAAAGATGTAAGGGTTTTTCACTACTAGGACATGTAAAGCTTAAAAGTACATACCCCACTTTTTAAATACACTTCATCCTGCCCTTATGCTGTCCAGGGTCCCTTGGGGTGACACATATATGTATTAAAAAGGAAGATTTGGGCCTGGCAAGAGGGTTAACTTACCAGGTCAACATGGAAGTTTAAAACTGCACATGCAGGCACTGTAGTGGCAGGCCTGGGACATGTTTAAAGAACTACTGAAATGGGTGTTACAATCAGTGCTGCAGGTCAATTAGTAGCATTTAATATACATGTAGTGCATTTTACTAGGGGCATATAAGTACATGAATTATGTCAATTGTGGATAAGCCAATCTTACTGTCTTTTTTTAGCACAGAGCACATGCACTTTACCACTGGTTAGCAGTGGGTAGCCCGGAGTCCTAAAGCCAACAAAAACAAATTCAGCAAAATGTTAAGGGAAAAGGCAAAAAAGTCTGGAAAGCCAAACCTATTCTTCTCTGACAAGCTCTACTGAGGGTATAACCATGTGCCAAGAGTTATCTTGGATAGCATTTCATTAATCCAAAGCACTGATACTGTGTCTGGAGTGGTAAAAGACTTTTGTCATTTTTCAGGTAGATGTGGATAGCACTGGCTAACCCTGTGCTTAAAACTTTTGCTGCAAAAAATGCCAAAAAGCTTTACAGCTTTTCTATCTCGGGGTAGATAGAGCTGTCTAATCCTATTCTTAAAAACTCTTCTAGAAAAAGAGACATTTGAGGTGGGTAGGTTTGAAGTGTCTCAAGTGCTGACGATGCCCTTCAGCAAGAGCAGTTCCCACTTAAACGTGGAAACCAAGATTTCTTAGCCTTGTTTTGCATAATCCATGTGCACTCTGAGCTTGTGAGTGTTTGGTTTAGATTTATACTGGGTGACGCCTTATGTCTAGACAGAACTAATGTACTTCTCTGACAACCTCTAATGAGGGCAAAACACATTGGTAGTTGCATTACTGATTGGTTTAGGGATATTTTGCTAATCCAAAACAGTAATACCATGCCTGAAATGGTCAAAGAAATTTGTCATTAGCACTTGCTAATCATACACTTAAAGACTTTGGTGCAAAAACATAAAATAGCTTTGTCACTTTTTTAGCTCATTGGGAATAGTACTGTGCTAATATCATGCATATAAACTCTGCTAGAAAAACAGTCATTTGAGGAGGGCAGATTTAGAGTGTTACTGGTGTTGTAGATGTGCTCCAACAAGAGCAGCTCTCCACCTAAACATGCAAACCACTCAGAGTTCTTAGCCATGTTTTGCATAACTTATGTAGCACTCTAAACCTGTGAGTGTTTGGTTTTGTCCTATTCTAGGAGCCCCTTTATTCAAAATAGATCTATACTTCTCTGACAAGCTCTAATAAGAGCACAACACATGTTAGGATTTGCTTTTATTAATTTCAGGTTGGGATGGATAGTATTTTACTAATCCAAAGATGTAATACTGTTCCTGGAGTGGTAGAAAAACTTTCCCCATTTTAGCTAGATGTTGATAGCTCTGAGCTAATGCTATACTTAGGAACTCAGCTTGAAAAACAGACATTTGAGGTGGACAGATTTAGAATGTCTCTAGTCTTGTAGATATCCTCAAACAAGAGCATCTCTTCACCTAAACTGGGGAACCACCCAGATTTCTAGCCTTGTCTTGTCACTGTGTAGTTATAGTTAAGTCAGAGTTTCCATAGGAAGAGAGTTTTTTTGTTTTGCTAATAACTTTGATGCAGTTTGATGAATCTTCACAACATTTTCAAAAATAGGTTTGTTCATATCAGCTCTCTCCTGAAAACATTTGGGATGATCCACCAAGCGGGGGCCTAGAAACAGGGTGGGTCCCAAAACACTTTTTCCCCAAGCAGTTTCCATCTGGAAATTCAGACAACAATACAGAAAATAGGCTGACCAGAATTACACCAAATTTGGCAGAAAGATAGATCTTTACTGAGAAATTAAGCTTTTCTTTATCTGTTCAGATGTTTTTGAGAAATTAGGCTTTCAAATAGTAATGTTTAGTGACATGGTACTCCTTTGTTTCTGTGGTACTGAAATAAAAAATGAAGATTTGTTTTTCTTGTATGACCCATCGATCCCATGGAACCAATTAAATCCTTTGGAACTGGATTTTTTCTGTATGAGCACCATGCTCAAAGTGCATACACAGAAAAGGTTTTTACTTTTCAAAAACAAACTCCCAAACTGGAAGTTTGTCATTAAAAAATAAAAAGGACATATTGACCTGACTTACTGGATGTTTTCTCCCAGTGTGGGTGGATAGTTATTTTTAATCCTGCATGAGATTAACAAATGTTTCCTGGTTGTTTTGAAGTTGAAAAAATATGTAGGATTGTCTGCCCTAAATAAGGGTAGCTGTGTGATGTACTTTGGCAAATAGTTGAATGTCATTTGGGCTGTTGTTCCAAGGATTCATTTGGTGAAGTCATCAGAGACTCCATCAACAAGAACATGGTGGTTTCCGTGCCTCTAGATAGAGCAGAAGGATTCTTCAGGTTGGTGAACTGGGCTCAAAAGGCATCTTTATGTATTTGAATAAAATGGGAATATTCAGGAAATAGTTACATACAATAGTTACATACAATAGAGTGAACTTTTTGCATTTTAACGGTAGGAAATTGGCAGTTTCAGGCCTGATTCATAAAAGCATGTATGAGTAGCAAAGGAGTACTCCTATGGAACTGCATCCATTACTTATGAATGTTTTTGTAAAGCTGCACCAATGTTTATTTTGTCATGCACCCTTCGTGGAATGTTTCATGTTTAAGGTGGCCATCTAAGATTGTCCACAGTTGAATTACTAAAAGGTAAAGTTCTGATTACTATGTTTGACACAAATATTCAGGGGCGACTCCCCCGACCAGCAGCAGAAGCTGCAATGCTTTCACCGCAAAGGAATAATAAACTAGGTGAAAGGAGCGAGGCATAGGGGATGACAGCCTTGGAGGGGAGTGCACAGAGCACTCCCCTCAGAGTGCATGTGTCTTTGGTAGGCTGTCTCGGGCCGGCCAAACACACATGCCCTGTAGGCTCTCCAGCTTGAACTGGGTTGCTGGACTGGAGAGAGCCTGCACAAGCTCCCAGTCTTCCTGGGAGCGCCTAGTCAGGCTGCACCCAGCCAATCTTGAGGCTCCTCAGAGCAGTGTCAGAATTGGTGCAGGGCAGGCTCTGAGCCTGTGACTGCAGTGCCAGCAAGATGGAGGAGAGGAGCGGCGCAGCAAGGAAAGTTTTTTTTTTTTTTTTTTTAATGTGCCGCCCCTGCCCCCTCCTTATTAACGGTGCTAGCCGTGACTGCAAATACTATCAATATAGCTTCCCCGAACAGTCATGGTAAACATATCCTTCGAAGTCAATTGACTTGATTTCACACTGGTAATCTTCATTACTTTTTTCTAGTCTTCCCCATCCCAGTCTTCCAAGTCCCAGTCCTTACACAGGTTAATATCAAAGCTTCAATACTGACCTACATTTACATCAACTCCACAGTACTGAGAGAGCAACATTTGTCCAGAAATGCCGAAGTGGAGTTTGAAACATAAACTTTATACTTCTCCATCTTTGCTTACTTTGATGATAAGTTGGTAGTCAATATTGTGGAGTAGATAGTGGTGAGTGGTTGTAGATAGAGACATAATGAGAGACTGTGTGTGAAGACTGTAGTTGTGACTAATTTGGGGTGAGAATCAATTGCATATGTATGAATGCTGATGCAAATTCACCAGTTTTAGTGAGCAACCCAAGGCCAGAGGAGTTATGGATATCTATCGCTGTGTTGTTAGAGTTATGTACTAGTTATTGACTGAATTTTAATGTAAGAATGAATGGTTACAGATGAGCACAGAATAGATAAAGTATCCATTATGCAATGTCTGTATCTACCTGTCTCCATGGCCTGCCAAGGGCTAGGCGTGGAAAATCAGTCATTCCCATCCTTTCCCCACACAACACTGTCACTATGGAGTTAAAAATATCCCTGTGACAGTACCCATCTCTTTCAGCCTTTGTTTCTCTATTCCTCACAACAGCCACTCCTTTTGAAGTACACCTCCTACCATATGCTCTTTCTGCTCCATCACTTATCTGTTCATCCTTGTGCCCAAATCTCCTACTTTACACTACCCCACATGCATGTACCTATACACTCTCACTCCCATGCTCACTTTTTCTCTCTCACTAACACACATAAAAGGAAGCAGAAGTGTAACCCCTACTCCTGGGGTAAGGCATTCATCTGTAGACCATCCTTCAGAAGCCCTGTTTAAGGTAGAATTTTATTTCATGCTTAAAGGGAATGGGGGTTATGTGGTTGAGCAAGTGTCAGGTATCAATGGGACACAAGCAAGGTTTAGATGGCAGCAACTGAGTATGCTACGAGGAATGGGGCTGGACGTTGTATTGACTAAGTCAGAAGAAGATATCTACAAACACTAATCCTGGAGGTCATAGGAAACACAGTACCAATAACGTCCATCTATTCCGAATGGCATAGTCAGCATAAAGCATCTTGGCACCACCATCCTTCCACCAGACAGTGGGCACCTGCACTGCCTGCAATTATCAATACGACCAGAGCCTGTAAGGGCTGCATGTTGCCTTCAGCTACCTCGTACACAGCGAAGCCTAACTTACGTGTGCCTGACTCATTTTTTCTCCTAAATGCCAGTAAGAGCTGCTCTCTGTAGGCCGCAGAAACCAGTTAACAATGAACATTTATTTCAAGAAGGGTCTTTTGACTTGATCCAGAAAAAAATAAAATAATTCAAAGTCTTTTTCCTTGGGTAGTAGTTTATTGCTATCTTAACATGAAATCAGACTCATGTTTTTCCTACGACTATGCATTATTGGGCTTTTCAGCGCACTTCTGAATTGATATCAGGTGATGTATGGTGCACTTTAAAAAAAAATATATATCTCTGAGGATCCGCCCCCTCAGTGCACCTCTTTCCGTCTCTTAGAAGCCACGTTCATGTGCTGGTAAACAGAGGAAAAGATATTTGAAGTAAATTTGAAGTTAATTCTCCTATTGGTGGTTGTGGTCTTTTCAAGAGACAATGTGCTATGACATGCCTATTTTTTGGTTATTTCTCGCCTGTTACCCACTGGAATGGTTGAGTCCACATGTAATCTTTCAATATATACTAAATTACATGATTGGAAGCAACAAATCATAATGTTCATAGTCCCCTTTATGTGGCCAAAAATCAGTGACTAACCCAGAGCCTACCTTTCATATCTTCGGATGTTTCCAAGCTGATACATCCGGCACTAGTTGTTGTTTATACAGTTCATCAGCACCAATGTCCTTTTCAGATGAACATGACAGGGCCATCTAACATAGGCCCTCATTCTGACCTTGGCGGGCGGCGGAGGCCGCCCGCCAAAGTCCCGCCGTCAGATTACCGTTCCGCGGTCGAAAGACCGCGGCGGTAATTCTGACTTTCCCACTGGGCTGGCGGGCGGTCGCCTTCAGACCGCCCGCCAGCCCAGCGGGAAAGAGGCTTCCACAATGAAGCCGGCTCGGAATCGAGCCGGCGGAGTGGAAGCTGTGCGACGGGTGCAGTTGCACCCGTCGCGTATTTCACTGTCTGCGCAGCAGACAGTGAAATACATGTAGGGGCCCTCTTACGGGGGCCCCTGCAATGCCCATGCCAGTGGCATGGGCACTGCAGGGGCCCCCAGGGGCCCCGCGACCCCCCCTACCGCCATCCGGATCCCGGCGGTCCGACCGCCGGGATCTGGATGGCGGTAGGGGGGGTCGGAATCCCCGCGGCGGTGCAGCAAGCTGCGCCGCCGTGGAGGATTCAATGGGGCGGCGGTACACTGGCGGGAGCCCGCCAGTGGTGCCGGTCCGACCGCGGCTTTACCGCTGCGGTCAGAATCCCCATTGGAGCACCGCCGGCCTGTCGGCGGTGCTCCCGCGGTCCTCCGCCCTGGCGGTCAAAGACCGCCAGGGTCAGAATGACCACCATAATCTATTATGTATAGATTAACAACAGATCCTCATTGAAAAAGGAATGCTACCATGGAATGGACCTGTGGTAGTCAGTCAACAGGACCTTCTGTTTCTTTGTAGTGGCCCTTGCTCTGATGCTCTTAGATTTCTCCCATTTATCTTTCATGATGTCATACCCACATATCATAATCTGCAGGGGCAATGAATTAGAAAGATAACTCCTAGACTGTTGCAATTAATGATGTCTTATATGATCTATGATGTCTGTATACCCAAGTTCAATGTCTGAGTTTTATTTGTTAGATCAGGTGCATTACAATTCCCACATGGATGATGAACTTTTATCTTCATTCCAGTGAACAATGTATTTGTCATTACCATGTTTCTGTTGGCTTGCCAGCTTGAGTATAGACCAATATATCTTGGAATTGAAAGTCAATCACTATTATTATTTATTGCTCTCTTACATGCCCTTTTACTGATTCTCAGAGGGTAAACCCTGACAGACTTTTGTTCGGTGAGGATGTCAGCATGTCGAGTAAAGGTGACAACATCTGAGCGGTTTTGTCTCATTTGCAGGAGTTGTCTGAGGGGAGGATTTCCTCTCAAGGATCAAATAACTGTCAAAATTTAAAAGAGCTTTTTTGTCTATATGTTTTCTGGAAACGTTAGTGTTTAGACTGCCATCCTCCACTGTTATTCATAAATCTAAAAATGCTAACATTTTCTTATCCATTGTGTGAGTATATGTTAAGTCTGAATTACATTTATTGATCCATTCTTCCAAAACCTTTGCCCACTGACATTCCAGATGATAAAAATATCATAATTGTATAATTTCCATATAATAATTGGAGATCAATACGATTTCAATTCTGGGCACATGTGTGTTCTTCACAATAATGCATGCATAGATTTGCAAAGCTTTGGGTAATGATAGTTTCCATTCAAGTTGCTCTTTGTTTGCAAGTATAGTTGATCTTTGTACAGGAAGTAGTTGTTCATTATTGCCAATGATGCATAATCCTTGGTGAATTC
The DNA here is from genome assembly GCF_031143425.1 of Pleurodeles waltl. Lineage (NCBI taxonomy): Eukaryota > Metazoa > Chordata > Amphibia > Caudata > Salamandridae > Pleurodeles > Pleurodeles waltl. The sequence goes on from NC_090437.1 coordinate 1,099,241,467, forward strand.
AATAGGAGTGAATGAGAAAATGAAGCAAATCATTCAGTAGCAGTTGAACAGCATTTAAAATATCTTTCCGGGATATGCTTGTGTAAAGCACCTCTACCCAATCTGATTAAGACATTCTTGGCTGGATTGAAAGATCTGTTATGTTAAGCATCTCGACCCCACAGTATGAAGAGACATGAATATGGTCTATCAATCCCACTGTTTTGTGTGGGTAAACTATGAGTGAAAACCTTTCTCTGTCTTTAATGTTAAATGTATTCAAGACACCTATCCAGGCAAGGAGAATTCATAGTTAATATCAAGTATGTTTTCACTTTTTAATTCATCTCTGTGGTTATAGATTACCAGCTACATGGGCCAGAGAGCTGAAAAAGAGTAATAAGAGTAAGGGCAATACGATAAAGGTTAACCTCATAGTGTAAGGGATAATATGGTTGATCTCTACATCAACTGAATATAATGTACAGCAACACATGGACAGAAGTCAGCATTACTATTTGGAACATGAACTTAGAGCATCACAGTAACCACACAATAAAACAATTGGGAAAATAGACTGCAACAGTTACAGATGATTTAAAAGGTATATCTCTCTGTTTGTTCATCTCCGTTGCCTTCAGTTGGATCCATCAGCATAGACCATGATCAAAGTTTCCAAGGGTAAGCTAGATGCAGCATGAGGTGTGTCTAAGGGACAACACATTAAGATGCATGGTTTACACTTCAGTATTATGGTGAGTGTATTGAGACACTTCAACATAAGATGATTGTGTTCTAGAATCACTGGCAGGAGCTTTGTAATATTGAGGACTGATGCTTCTCTATTTTCTGGTTGAGTATAGCAGTGCACAAGTGCTGCTTTTTGACCTGTTGTAATCTATTCTGTGTGCTTTAACCACACCCATCTCATGCCCATCACTTTCATTCATTCCTTGGCCTGGCTTTAAAAAATCCCTGATATTATTAGTAAATCCATTACTATGTCCCTTCTGGAGGCTGTTTTGTTACCGCCTAGGAGACTGATCCTGTTACATAGATAATTGCATAATTGGCCAGATAGTTTTTTGTCAGCGCACTATTTTTTTCTTTCGTCTCACCGCTTTGTCCATGGCAGTAGGTTGTTTCTTCATCTTCCTTGGTTTCAGGCAGCTTTCTGTTTGATTGCGATGTCTGTGGGGTCTTTTTTATTTATTTATTTTTTTGCAGTTTTATGTAGTGCAAACTCTACAATGGTGTTGAAGCGCTTTATTATTTATTTATTTTTGCAGTTTTTTATAGTGCAAACTTGATACAAAGGAATTGCAGTGCTTTATATGAACACTGGTTACATTACACAAGAACACATTCATTTCTGGTAGCATAGGTGGATTAAGCGATTTGCCCAGAATCACAGGATGTTGAGCTGGTGCCGAGATTCGAACTGTGTTTCTCGGCTACAAAGTCAGCAGCTCTGGCCCTTACACCATATCCTCTACTCTAGGATTCTTTGTCTGGTGCATGTTGGGGCAGTCTGGGAATAACTCATTTTTTTATGTAGCCCTTGGTTATACAGATTCTGCCATTTCATAGAGCTGCAAAGCAGGTGTCATTCCTAACAAAATTGCTATAGTTCATTTGCATTACCTTGCAGAGATGAAGAGGTGAAAAAGCTTTGTCAGGATTGTAATCTGTGACATTCTCGTTGTGTCAGGACCTCTACAGTGGGTGCATTAACCTACTGACTTGAGAAGAGCGTAACACTAGGCAATAGCACGTGCACTTGATAACCTCTGGAGGGTCACCAACCAAGAACATAGGTTAGTTCTAGGCAAGAAGATGGCGAAAGGTGTTGTCTCCAAAATGGTGGGAAAGGAGTTGTGACTCCAGACCCAGACACTTCACGGCCTCAAGCTTGATAGCGAAAAACATATAGCCATTGGATGTAAATTGGGCCTCTTCGAATAGAGATCTGTTAGAGAGAACTCAGTAAAAAAGTATGACAGTGCTTTACATGAGCACTGGTTACATTACAAAAGAAGAAATTCATTTTTGGTAGCAAGGGGAGATTAAGTGATTTGCCCAGAATCACAGGATGTTGAGCCAGAGCTGAGACTTGAACTGTGTTCCCCAGCTCCAAAGTCGGCAGCTCTGGCACTTACACCACAAGCTCTCCCCTAGGGTTCTTTGTCTGGTGTTTTGGGGCAGTCTGGGAATAACTTATTTTTTTAATAAAGCTCTTGGTAACACAGATTCTATCATTTCATAGTGCTGCAGAGCAGGTGCCATTCTTAACTAAATCACTATAATTCATTTGCAGTTAAGCTGCCTCTTCTGTTATTCTCTTTGTTTACAGTCAATGTTTTTAAATATTAGGCTGGTGTTGTCAATGTAGAGGAATAATTCCTTTAAAAATGTAACACACGGAAATATATGACTGCCCCCTTTTCTTTGCACCTAACTCTTTTAGCACCCCCCCCCCCTTATTCTCCGGCTTAAATGCCATGAAGGTGCCACAAATGTGAGAACTAATGTTTTGCAAATGCTTGTTTTAGAATAGATTGGTACATTGGATGATAATTGTGATGTCTAACAAGGTTGCAGGGTCAAGTACTACACGCAAGTGTCTATCTTATGTTGCACAGCACAAAAATAGATAGGCAACATATACAGAGACTGTGAACACCATTAAGTCCAGAAGTATGCCCCAAGAATCTCTGAGGATGGCATTTTTAGAGTTGAAACATGTCAACCACCACAAGAGTTTGAATTATTCCCTCTTTACCTTTAACTACACCACACAAGGAAGTGAATATGTTTTTGTCCATTGTGGGGTATTTTAACAGATATAGACCCCTGTATAATAGGAAGCACTAACAGTCTCCCTACCTTCATACAAAACATTGATATCATTCTCCCTCACCCCGCCTTCTTCATCAGCCGCAGATTACTAAGAGTAACATCAAGAAGTGCTTCCCTGCCTAGTAGGGTTGTAGCCCACACTGATGACAAGTGTCATGAGTGTGAGGAGGTACCCTATGATGAATCATACCACCTTTGGGCAGGTGAAAGTGCGTGTCCCTCAAAAGCAGGATTTTCTCACGCACAATTGATTTCACCACAACCATTATTGTTCAGCCACAGTAGTGGCAGTAGGGGTGCTCATTTTCTTACTTTTGGTATAGAGACAACTAAGCATTTGATTATTGATGTTGATCTAAATATTTGTGCCAATTGACCTATTAAGTCAAATAAATTAAGGATATTTTAGAATCCACCTCCATCCAGCAGTTAGCAACCGTCTGCACATATATTAAGGGTCCTGCACTGTATATATTCTCACAAACCCTTCCCCCATTCCCTAAACAGGGAATTTTGTGACATGCTGGTGGACTATTTTTGAAAGATTACTAAAAATCTTTACAATGATGTAGTTATGTACATGAAATACTGCTCTATTGCCAGATCTATTGAAATATTCTAATGCGATCCTAATAAAAAATCCAATGATATTCTCTTTCTTGCAAATCTTTAGGGGTTCAAAAACAGCAAGTATCAGGCTCTGACCTGGGTATACATCCTTTTAGCTTTTTTGACCCACTTCCACACTGGAAAGGATTAGCGATATACTTCAACCAGAGGTAGAAGTAAATCTGTCTCCAGGGTGGAAAAGAGGAGACACAATCCTCACATTTTTTGGAGGTGTATGAAATATGTTTCTTCAAAAGGAAAAAAATACTACTCCATGAAGAAAAAATACCAATTGCGCATGCAACTCAGGGCCAGGTGTATCAAAGGATTTTGCATTCGCAAACAGTGCGAATCGGCAAATTCCACTGTTTGCGAATGCAAAATCGCCTTTCAGGATGTGTGAAAGGCATTTGCAGGTAAAATTTGAGGAATCGCACAAATAGTGATTCCTAGCAACTGTGACGTGAATTTGCGGTTCACATTCTGCGATTCGCAAATAGCAACATGAATTTGTGATTCGCATTCTGCGATTTGCAAATAGCGATGTGAATTTGCGAATCGCTGAATGTGAATCGCAAATTCCATATCACAATGCAATGCATCAACAAATCACAAATTGCAAATATTCGCAAAATTACTTTTTGCACGTGCAATTTACCACAAATTGAAATCAGGTGGTAAACAGGTTTAACATATATAAAGAGGCCCATAATGACAACCTCTTTTCTACAATGGCTGCACTCTATGTCATGGCGAGGAGGATGAGGATCCTGGCAGGTTTGAGGAGAGGGAGGGGGAGACAGGAGCGCATTTTCAGAGTGTGCATTACCCTTTTGACCAGACAGAGGAGGAGATATATGATAAATACAGGTTAAACTCAGCCATGTTACTTGACCTGATAGCTAATCTACAACCACTACTGCAGCTAAACACTCACAGGACCAATAGCATACACACCTATGTGCAAGTATTATGCTCCCTGCACCATTAGCCTAAGGAAGCTATCAAGGGGTCATAGCAGCAGCTGGAGGTGTCTCATAGAGTGCACTTTCACACTTCTTCAATGCATTCTTCAATGCCATGCTTAGCAAAATCCATCAGCACATAAGATTCCCCAACACCCCACAGGAATTGCTACAAACCAAATACAACTTATACCAGATTGACCAATTCCCACATGTCATTGGCTGCATCAATGGGACACATGTAGCTATATGTCCACCATCGGCCACAGAGTATGTTTATCAGAACAGAAAGAGTACACATTCCATGAACATACAAGTCATAAGCAATGCCTCCAACGTTATTATGGATCTTGTGGCCAGATACCGAGGTAGCACACGACTTCTACATCTTTAGGCACAGTGGAATACACACAAGACTACTTGCTGGGGAGTTTGGTGACGGATACCTACTTGGTAATGTAATAGTTGACAATGTCGCCTTGATGTATATGTGATGTCACAGATAACAAATACTCATTTTACTCTCCTGTTATTCTAGGAGAAAGTGCCTATTCAGTGCGCTCGTTCATACTTAGACCCTATCTGAACCCTGTCACACGAAGCGAAAGGAGGTATAATGCAGCACACAGGATGACACACAGCGTTCTAGAGAGGACCTTTGGCCTTCTGAAGAGCTGTTTCCGATGCCTGCACCAGAGTGGTGGTGCCCTGCAATACAGCCCCGAAAACACCTGCAAAATTATGGCTACATGTACTATGCTGCACAATTTCACAACAACGAGGGGCATACCAGTAGAACCCACAGAGCCAGACTCAGATGAGGTTGACGATCCCTTGCCACCCCTCCAACCAGCAGACTGAAGCAGTGCAGCAGAGGGCAGACAATGATGTGCTGAGATCACACGCAACTATTTTTGATGTAACTTATGACAACACCACATCAACATTTATGTATTGCTGTAGGTAGCATCTTTATTGCCTTGACTTCACGTAATATATGTGTGATTAGGACTTAGGTAAGCACTATACACAAACAGGTGCTAGTTACAGTGTCACACTATTAGCATCATAGTATCACTGCATTGCTACATGACATGCAAGTTCCTTGTACCTTCCAACATTACTTCCTACTTCCACGCACTCCACTTGAGTACTCAGTGGTCTCAGTGGCACCTCGTTGCGGGTTCAAAGACAGTACTGTGTCTGGGACTGCCATGCCTAGGATTCATCACAGGGACTGTGAGACTGCTGATGCTAGAGCGCTCCTCACTATCCCCACCACCCAATTCACTGTTTGTAAGTCTCCGTGCTATCTCCATTGACTTCTAAACATTGGTGATTTGCACCAATCCTTGAGCAACGTCCCGACTGCAATGTGCCATCTCCACTTGCATGCCCACCGCACGTCATAGTGAGTCGATTGACAGATCTGCAGAACCCATCCAACCTGCCCATCAATTGGTGATGGCGCTTATGGTGGCTGACATGCTCCTGCTGCATCACAATGTAGAGTTCCCTAATGGCATTTGTCATCTCCTTTGCGTATTCTGCTGCTGTTTGCTGTCCCTCATGCAGCTTGCAAATGTTTTCATTGAGAGACTCCAACTACTTGTGCATTGATCCCATGTTTTTATTGAGAGACTCCAACTGCTTGTGCATTGATCCCATGTTGTCATTGTGAGACTCAAACTGCCTGTGCATTGCTCCCATGTTATGATCGATTGACCCCAAATGCCTGTGCATTGACCTTATGTGTTTACATTGCAGGCACTGCACTTTCAGCATGGATGCCTAAATGCCACAAAACAGTGATGGGCCCTCACCTTCCTCCGTGTACTGTCTGTCTTCTTTGTGATGCCTCCTGAGGGGAGTGAACTGACGCTGTCTGTCGGTGCTTCTAGACTCTGGGGTTGGTTTGGGTACTTCATCTGCCATTTCATCAGAGTCCAGGTTATACTCAGGGTGGGATAGCACTCTTGCCTTGCATCTAGTTGGTGCTTGTATGAAGGACTCACTGGTGTTTGAGTCGGACTGTGGCTGACTTTCCCTATCCCCCAAATTTCCACCTTCTGCTGTGTCAGGGTCCAGAACATCTGCAACAACAATGTGCAGCTTGTCATTCTTGGATATGTACTCACACAGTTGCATAATAGGATAACATTTATCCTGGCATAGTATCTCTGAGAGTCTTTTGTGTCGTGTATGTGTTTTGGTTTTACCCTATCTTGCTACTTATGTGGTAGTTCCACTTTAGGGGTGTGGACTACCACTCCCATAATACATTGTTGTTATGTATGTAAGATGTATGTAAGATGTGGCATGCACTATTTATCACAAGGGGCATTTGTACATGCACATATGGGGAAACACATCATTACTGCACATGCCTTTGCTGGTGCTGGGTGTACCTGAGGTGTCAATGTCAGTGACACCACTGACAGCTTCAGGAAGCAGTGTGGACTCCACCATGTCTTCCATTGGTGTAAACAGTGTCTGTGTGGGTGGTCCCACCAGTAGCCATTATCCTGTTTGGTCCTGGCTGGCTCTCAAGACTGCCTCCCTGGTGCTTGGCTGGGTCTCTTTGCCTGCTCCTGTGAGTGGGGCTTCTGGAAACAGCATGCACCGACTCAGTTCCTGGTTGTGATGTCATCAGGCTGTTCCAGGTTGCAGTTTTCGCAATTTGCTATCTGCAAATACCGATTCGCTATTTTTGGCGATTCGGTATTTGCAACTCGAAAGTTGTGATTGCAAATTTTAAGAAATCGCTCTTACCGACTCGCAATTTTCATACATCCCATTTTGCATTTCTTATATAGCGATTTCTTAAAATTCGCTATTTAAGAAATGCAAACCGGGAGCTTGATACATCTGGCCCTTAGTGAGCCATTTCAAATGAGTAATTGTGCACTCTGTACAATTAAATGTGTGTAGCTTCTTAGAACTATGAGTACTCCTTTCACGACTTTCAAGGAGTACTGCAGGAATTCACTGAGAGTTGTAGAAGTTAGAATATCTACACCAAAAAATAGACCTGTGCCTACAAGTGAGGCTTATCAGTATCATTATATAACATGAAATATATTGGCGAGGCTAGAAAGGCTGGGTGCTACACCAGCCACTTATTGCCAGTAAAGCAGTAGTTTTAAAACCCCTTTTTAAAATGAGGCCAGTTGTTTAGATATCAGACTAATGTCACGCTGTTCCTTTGTAAAAATCTCTTTAAATGTTTGCATTTGCAAACAAAACTGAAAAGCATAACAAGCGCGGGAGAATTGTCACTATTAATAACAATCACATTTGTGAACTGTAATAATGAAACAATAGGGAATCTGTCACTCAAAACAATCAAGTTGGGTTGCCCTTCAGAAGACATATTGAAGATGGAATTCTTTTTCTATGTTGGTTCAAATTGGCTTTTTATATGAGTGCTGCTAGTGATTGGCAGGATCTTATCATTGAAAAGGCAGCAAACAAAAAGCTCTGCTCTCAGAGAAAGGTATTGACTTCTTGTTTCCAGTCAGGATTGTGCTCATGTGATCCATGTCTAAACAATTGCTAACTGAAAAATCTAATCTCATTTTAACCATTGTAGCAAAGCACTGAGTCATGTTAACAATTATAACTATTATGATAATGATAAACGGTATTTATACATTTTCTTCACATTAAATAATTTCCTTTCCTGGTAGGCGGTAGATGAGCTCTCCTTCTTTCGATTTTCTCAGAAAGAGTTGGCTAATTTATCACGAGACCTTCACATGGTTTTCTCGTATTAATTATCCTAGCAGAGCCAGTTCCCATGCGAAATAGATATGAACGCTCCAGTGGGCCAAGAAGTAGAATACAAAGGCCTCCTATTCTGCCAACTATCACAAAACATCTAGCTGTAAACTGCGTTAAGGTGTAAGCAAGACATTTGTGGTTTGCGATGTAGTATTCCGACTGCTAACCAGCACACCCATTACTGCAATTCTACTTCCTCGCCCCAGTCCTTCAGCTTGGAAACAGTGATGCTGCTGCCTACCTAAAAGAAAACGAATCTTGTCCTAGGTGTGCCTGAAAAAGACCCCCTCGCCCCAGAAATGTCCCGAGGTGACTACTAAAGAACCACAACAGATCACAATTGAAGCATGAACACACCAGGAGGGCAGGAGGGACGAAAGGACTGGGAAGAGGAAGTAGAATCAGAGTTTTCAACACTTCCTCATCCAGGGCATTAGGTTATGAGGACATACAAAAAAGGCATGACTGGCATCAATCACCCATAGAGGTAACCAACACAAAGGAGAAAGGACTAAGCCGAGAAGGTGCATCTACCAAAGCAAACAAGCAATGACAACGGTGAATTCTGAAAAAGCAACAGGCCCATACAAAGGATCAGGTGCCCAAAGAAGGAAAAAAACATGCAATAGTGGCCCACAAGAGGACGCAGGAGGCACAAACTCACACTATTAACAGTGGGAATGAAAGCCTCAAGAAGACATCAACACGCAGAAGCACAGAGATTATTTAGCAAAGCAGGCACACCGCTGTCAAGCAACAACAGTAGCAAAAGGGGCATAGTATCATCAACCTCCATTCTCAAGGGCAGGGGGGAGCAAGGAACAGTAACACCAAAACAAGAAGTCCCACTTCTAAGATAGGAGACCAAGGCTCCCATATCAAATCCAACCACAGGCATCTCTGAGATCTGAGAGTACAGGGCAAGTGCCACACATATGCAGCATGCCACATCAAAAACAGGACACTAGGACACTTCTGGCTAAGTTAAGTACCAATGGAAAACCATAGTGGAACGAGGAAAAAGACCAACAGTCACCCACAGGATAGCCGATATCAGTGTCCAACATTCAGAGGTGAAGACGGAGGCCCGAAAAAATAAGTAACTCAGCGTAGAAAAAACAATTAAGGTCTCACGAGATGCACCCCATACTCAAAGGTCAGAACTCAGCTTGCCACTGAAGGAGGCAAGCCCAAGAGGTGAAAGTCATATAAGCCAGGCAAGGCATGTCTACTGCTGGCAGCTCACAGAAGTCAGGCAAGTGCAGAACATCCACAATAGAAACCAATAGTTAGGAAAGCACCAATGGATCTAAAGCAAGGAACCAATTAGCCATAGGCAAAATAAGATGTAGCCCCTGCCCCATGCACGACTGGAAGCATTCTCTTGTGCTGCCTCCATGTCACTAGTGAGACCCTTCCTCCCCCACCATCTGCTGCACAACACACTCACAAACACACCCTGCACAACACTCCCATGAACAACACACACCCCACACTGTCATGCCTCCTCCTCAACACTCACTCCCTCATCAAACACACCATCTCTATCAGGGAGGCCCTGAAAGACCACTCCCCAAACCTCCTCTTCTTGCTCATCCCGAGGCCAGCCTCTGACATTCCTGTGGCCATCCCTCCAGCTTTAAAATAAAAAGCAAGACAGAACACAAACCCAGAGGCAGCCTGGCCATCATACACAAAGAAAACATCAGCTGCTCCACCACATCCCTGAACTGGAATATTTTGCCTAGAACACCTTTCCTTTAAACTTCACATCCCCAACAAAACCACCCTGGGTGGAGCCCTCCTCTTCTGACCACCATGACTGTGGGCTAATCTAGCAAACAGTATCATGCAACTCTTCACTCCCTCACACACAACTCCAGCTCTTTCATCTTCCTTGGAGACCTCAAATCCCATGAAGACCACACAGATCCCAACCCAGGCAAACTCCTGGACAACTTCAACATACTTGGATTCACCCAACGCGTAAATAACCCCATCTTCATATACTTTGACAATATCACAGTGAACAAATCTACCCCCTCTCACCTGGTTGGACCATTCCCTGGTTACCTTCCAACTAATCCCCATCAACACAGGACCACACCCCTAAAGACCACAAGACACAACTAGAGCAGAATACCAGAAGAATCCTGGTTCTTCGACCACCAAACTATCAGCTCACAACACCTATATCACTTCACACAATCCAACACACCAGTCAACACCCTGATTTCCTCCTGTGACAATTCACCGGCCCCACACAAAACCACCACCTTCTTCAGGACAAGACCACAAGAAGGCTGGTATACAGAAGACCTCAAGCTCACCACGTACCATTGGAAGCAGCTAGAATGTAACTGAAGATACACACATGATTAAAACAACAAAATGACCTCCAGATTAGCCTTGTAATATTCAGCAAATCAGGCACCAGGATCTCAGACCTGACTGACAGAATAATGAACAGCTTCATCTACAATAACATTGCCAGTCCATCGGGGCACATTCATCTGTGGCTCACCCCAAATCAACAATACAATCCTCCCAGAAATCTTTCAAACATGCTGGCCAATGACCTTTACAATCAAAACATCCTTAGTCATGTGATCCATCCACTCAGGATCCCCATCTGACCCTTGCCAACAGTTCATCTTCACCAGAGAACTAGAACATCGGTTCTGCGCTCACCCCGAACCTCAATAACTGCCTCACCAAGGCCACCTTCCTGGAAGCCTGGAAACATGTCACAATGTTTTTCCCTCCTAAAGAAACTCTCAGCAGAATCAAAGATACTGGTGAACTACCAAACTTTCTCTTTGCTTACCTACTCATGGGAAATCCTTGAAAAGTTAATCAACAGACTACTATCGGGCCATCTCAATGACAACCACCCCCTCGAGCCCTCCCAATCAAACTTCAGGCCCAACAACAGCATTGCAACTGCTCTCATCACCACCACCTATGACATTTGCATGATCATGGTGGGAGGAGAAACAGCAGCTGTCATCTTGTTCAATTTTTCTATTGTCTTCGACACCATCTCCCAATCCATCCTAAACCAATGCCTCCATGACTCTGGCTTAAGAGCACCTGTTTTCCAATTAATCTGCTCCTTCCTCACAGGGTGCACCTAGTTAGTCAGCCTGCATCATACACCTCTATGGCCACTACCCTGCTCTGCAAAGTTCCCCAAGGGATACATGGCTATGTTTACCGTACAATCCAAGCCTGTGGATCCAATATCATCACTTACATGGATGAAAGCCAACTCATACACTCCCTCTCTGATGACAAGCCCAGCACCAAACTACCTTCATCACCTGCATTTCTAAAGCTGCCAACTGGATGAAGATCAACTTTCTTAAGCTCAACTTTCACTACTCTTCAGAAAGGACACCTCTCCTATGTAGTCTCTGGCTTAGTGGCCAGCCTAACTCATACAATCACTCAACACTTCCAATCAATCCAGGAGCCTCAGCATAGTGATGGACAAACGAATCTTGATGACCAGCCAAGTCAGCGCAGTGGCAAAATCTTATTTCCACACCCTCAAGCTCCTTAAAAAGAACTTCAGGCACTTCCGTCTTGACAACCTGAGAACAGTCACCCAAGCCCTGACAACCAGAAAACTGGACTGGGGCAACACTCTCTATGTTGGCATTAGCGCTCACCTCACCAAACATCTTCATGTCACCCAAATCAGGACAGCCGGACTCACCCCTCAACTCACCTCCTCCACATACACATCACCAATGTAGGAAATTGGGTGTCTGATTGAGTTCAAGCAGCAATAACAATTTTTATCAGGGTGGTACAGAAGCAAACCCCAAATGAACCTGTTCTTAACCTTCTGGTAGCTTGATAAAATCAGTCAAGGATAACTTAGAGGGAATGTGTTAAGTATTTATGCAGCACCTCAAACAGTAATAACGTGAAACACAATACTAGAACACAGGACAAATCCCACAACAATTTAGAAAAATAGAGTAAAATGTAATAAATTATTTCACATAAAAAAAAATCCAAATAGTAGAACCCGAGCTACACAATTTTATTTTTTTTTTTAAGTTTCAAAAGTTTTATTAAGAATATATAAGGCGGTACATACAGCATATAAACAAACTGTTTAGCTTTCAAAACATTGTTTTTGTTCTTTTACCACAATTATTTCCATTGTGAGCATATATGCATGTACTGTCAGGCAAGTAAAAATTCCCAGTTGCATAGTTGAGTTTTGTACCCTTATTTTGAAGAAAAAAGGAAAACAGGTGGGGGGGTGGTAAGGGGAGGAGGAGCGAGGATAGGGTTGTGTGGGGGGGTTGATCTTGGTATAGGGGAGAGACGAAATAGTCATATGAAATGGGGAGGGGGAGAGAAGGGGAAGAAAAAGGAAGAAAGAGGAAGGGTAATCGCGAGGGATGTAAGATGAAGAGACTCACGGTAGGCAGGGGGTCTTTGTATCCTGAGACTAGCTTGTTCAGGCCGAAGAGTAAATCGTTCTGTACTTCTCCGTCTGTAGCAAGTTATTATCTAGGGGTAGATAGTATGTATGTTAGATATGGTGAGGTCGGTTATAGAGTGTCTACGTCTTATATGAGTTGATTTCTCCGTCCTTGTTTGTGTTAGGAAGCGACTTGTATTACTATGTTGGGTAGTTCAGGGTCTCGGGCATATGTCAAAATTAGAGGCCTGTGGATTGATAGAGAGAGAGAAAAAAGAGAGAAAGGGGAGAGGAGAGCGTAGCTAGGGAGAGAGAGAAGGGACAGTAGGAGATTATATGTGTTTCCGGAGTCTAGGATTCTCAGAGGGTGATTGGTAATTGATATTCCCTAATCATTGATCATTGAACATTGGTCATCCGTTGGTCATCCACCAGCCACTTCATGGTCTCTTCAAGAATGGGCACCAGACCTCCGCAAATTGTTCTGCTTGGTCCTGTAGGTTAGAAATCACTCGTTCATGGGTAGCCGTTTGATACATGGCCGTCATCCATTCTATGGGTGTGGGGGCAATGCTAGATCTCCAGTGCCGGAATATGCATATTTTGGCCGTGGAAAGCGCCGTGTGGATTAATCGTTTATGTGCCCGCGATAGGGAGGGATATGGGCGAATGTCATGTAGAATGATAAATGCTGGTGGGGTCGGTTTTGGTATCTGTATGAAGTCCGATAAGGCGATGCGTACCGCGTCCCATAGTGACTGTACCGTTGGGCAGTGGCATAGAATATGGAGTTGGTCACAATATGGCTCTGTGCATCTCCAACAGTTCGCGTGCGGTATCAACCCTGCCCTGAAGAGTTTAACGGGGGTCCAGTACCACCCCTGAAGGATTTTAAATAGGCAAAATTTCACGCGTGCTTCACGTACGCCCCTGTCGAGGGCCTCTAATATGTCTGGCCATTCTTCGTCCGTGTAGGTTATCTCTAGTATATCCTGCCACTTTAAGCGTAGTCGTTGAAGTGAAGGCTGAGAGTAAAGGTGGTTAGTTAATTCAGCATAGAGGCCCGCCAAGACGCCTTTTTGTCGGCCCCATTTCTGAAGATAGGTGACGATGGGTGAGGTTTTGAGCATCCACGGGGGGTTCCTAATGTTCTCCGCATACAGTGTTTGAGCTGTAGATATCGCTCCTCCTGGTTACTTTGGATACCGAATTCTTCCTGGAGGGAGGCGAATGTGCGGAAGCTATCTCCATCTATTATGTGAGATATATTGTGGATACCTGCCTCGGACCATTGGGGCCATCTGAGAATATTCCCTCCTATTTTAATGCTTTTATTCCCTGCTATGGGAGCCTGAGTATGCAGGGAGGGGTGTACTCATAGTGGTCGATGGGCTCTGCACCACGCTGTGTTTGTAGCCTTGAGGATGGGGTTAGCTAAGGGAACATGGTCGGCGTATGTTCCTCCCATCTCCGTATACTGTCCATATAGGAGTTTCTCTGTGATCACCCATTGCGGTGGATCGGCTATATCCGGAAGTGTATATATTAGCTGTGAGAGTTGTAGGGCCAGAGAGTATTGTTCTACCGAGGGTAGTCCTAATCCTCCGTAGGGCCGTCGTGCCAGTATTGTTGCAGGTTTCAGTCTTGGGCGTGAGGAGCCCCAGACAAAGGCCCTTATGGATGCGTCTATTAATCGGAGTGAGGAAAGAGGTATCTGTAGGGGGAGCATGCCTAGCACGTATGTGAAGCGTGGTAAGGTGACCATTCTGACCGCCTGTGTCCTGCCCCACATGGACAGGCCTAGTAGGGACCATTTGGCAAAGTCTTGTTTCATTTTAGATATAAGGGGGTCTATGTTGTCCCTGACCATATGTTCTAGACCTCGGTTAATGAACGTTCCTAAATATTTAAGGCGGGTCGGGTCCATTTGAATTGGAGGCCATGTATCGCTGCCCTCGTCGTTATGCGGGATAATGGTAGTGCCTCACTTTTATCCCAGTTTACCCGATATCCGGATAGGGATGCGAAGTCTTCTATAGTGGAAAGTAGTGCTGGGAGATAGGTTTCTAGATCGGACATTGTTAACAGAATGTCGTCTGCGTAGAGATAGATTTTGGATATGCCCCCAGTGATATGGATCCCTTTTATTTGGTGAGAATTTCGTATGGTGGCAGCTAGGGGTTCCATGGCCAATAGAAATAGAAGTGGCGACAAGGGGCATCCGTGGCGTGTGCCCCTTCCAATAGGGAATGGGTCTGACATGATGCCCCCACAGTTAACCTGTGTTGTGGGGTGGTCATATAATAAACGTACTTTAGAGATAAATTGTTCCCCCAGGCCAAAATGCTTCATGGTTGTGAATAGGTAGAACTACTCAATGCGGTCGAATGCTTTCTCCGCATCTAGGGACAGGGCTAGGGCTTCGTCAGGTAATTGTATGGATTCTAACAGTGTATGGCAAAGAGTTCGTATATGATTTCTGGAGGTACGGCCTGGTACAAATCCTACTTGGGTATTGTGAATCAATGATGGTATCACCTTGCGGAGCCGCGCTGCTAGAACACTGGCTAGGAGTTTGACATCCCCATTCAAAAGGGAGATAGGACGGTAACTGCCGCAGAGAAGGGGGTCTCTCCCTGGCTTAGGCAAGATGACAATCGTGGCTTTATTGGATAGAGCGCCCAGGGAGCCTTCTTGGCATGCTTCCGTCAGTGCTTCATGTACTGCGTTTATTGCCTCCTCCCCAGCCCATTTATAGAATTCCGCAGGGAATCCGTCCTCTCCTGGAGATTTATGGTAGGGGAGGCTTGTTATAACTTGGGTTATCTCTTCTTTGCTTATGTTACCGTCCAAGAGGGCCCTGCCTGCCTCAGAGAGACGGGGTAGATTGGCTGCGGTAAGGAATATCTCCATTTGTGTTTCATCTGTCGTTGTTTCAGGAGTGTACAAATGTCGGTAGTACTTGGCGAACTCGTTTACAATGTCTTGTGGGCGAGTTAGCACTGCTCCTGAAGAAGATGTTATGGCCGCAATGGCAGAGGCTGCGTCTCTTTGTCGGAGCTGCGCCGCTAGGAGGCGACCTGCTTTTTCCCCTTGTTCGTAATGGCGGCCTCGCAATTTTTGCAGTACGTATTCCGCCTGAGATTTATAGAGTTCGTTGTGTGCCATGCGGGCCTGTTCTAAGGCGTGTCACAGCCTAGGGGATGGTTGGGCGGTATATTGTCTAGTGAGGTCCTGTATCGTGGTCTCTAAGGTGGTTTGGCGGGCTATTCTGTCTTTGTTGGCCAGTGCTGCGTCTCGCATCATATTCCCTCTTAGGGTTGCTTTTGCTGCCGCCCATAGGATCCTTTTTGAGGATACAGTGCCTGTATTCTCGGCCATGTATGTAGCTACATGAGCTTTTAATTGTTCCTTCCCTTGGGGAGAGCGGTATCTGTGTACAGCCAATTGCCATGGTTTACGACCAGAGAAGGAGAGTCCCACCTGGATCCGGATTAGTATTGGGGAGTGATCTGAGAGCCCGCTGTCTAGGATGCAGGTGTCTTGTATATGAGGGATTACAGTGTGTGATACTAAGAAATAATCCAGACGCTATTGGGTGCCATGGACGGTGGATAGGAAAGTATATTCCTTATCTTTCGGGTGTTGTATTCTCCAGCAGTCCACTAGACCGACGTCGGTGGTCAGGTCTGTCAGAAGCGCTCTGTCCTGATTGTTACATATATCAACAGGGCCTGTCCTATCCATTATGGCGTCTTGGACGAGATTCCAGTCTCCCCCGATTATGTATCGAGTAGTTCCGATTTCTGTCAGTAGGCGATTTAGCTGTAGAAGGAATGGGCGTTTTGGGCCGGTTGGTGCGTAAATGGATCCCACGCATAAAACAGTGTCCCCTAGTTTTAGTTTAGCAAATATATACCTTCCTTCTGTATCATTCCAGGTTTTAATGATAGTGACCGGGAGGGATTTACGCACTAGTATCGCCACTCCACATTTGCAGGGCCCGTTACTTCCAGATTCCTGACTCGTTGGACGGCAGCTGAAGGCAACCCTCCCTACCCAATCCCGTTTAAGTTTACTGGATTCCAGGGTGTCAAGGTGAGTCTCTTGAATCAGAGCTATATCTGTTTTTTTGGATTGAAGATAGGACAGTATCTTTTTCCGCTTAACATAGCTCGTCATGCCGTGTACATTCCAAGAGAGTATACGTAATGGTCGCGTCGCTTGAGGATGGGACATCTTGGATAATTGTGAGTAAGCACCCTCGTTTCGGGGTTGGTGTTGGTGGGGGAGGGGAGGGAGGATGGGAGATATTGACTTAGTTGTTAGAGTGGGAGTTGTGTTTCGATATGATACGGTGTTTTATTTTATACGGGGGTTAGCAGCTGGTGGAGGCCAAGGGAGTCCTCTGGAGAAGAAAGAGAAGAGAGAGGAGAGGGTGAAGAAAGAGAGGCAATGTAAGTAGGACGAGAGCCAGATGGAGGGGAAATATGAGGGGAAAAGAAGACAAGGAGAAATGAGAGGGAGAAGGGGGGGAAGGGATGGATGCGTGTGCTGAAGTTGAAATTGAGAGTATAGCAAGAGAGCGTGCAATTGGGGGGAAGAAGTGGAGAAGGATAGGGATGAGGGAGGTTAGGAGTCCAACCTCCTTCGTTCGTTAGGTCTGTAAACGGCGGGACCGATTTCTCTCGGAGCTCTCGTGCCGTCGGGCTATCTCGATCGGGTGGGGGTGAGGGGGGAAACAACAGACAGACAGTTATCGATATGTCGGTGATAAGGAGGGGTGGGGGGGTACACAGCAGTGCTTATGTTTATGTATCGAGAAGTGGGTCTGTTCATTGGTAGTTAGTGGCTAGTGTATTAGTTATATAACTAAAGTGTATATTGGCAGAAGTAATGGTCGGTTAATAACTATAGTACCTGGGCGGCGCTGGAGAGGAGGGGGGGTGTCGGGTGTTGATGGGGTATGGTGTTTAGGATGTTGTGCCTAGTACTTGATGTTGTATGGTATTGTAGGGTGTTTAGGAGTTCATAAGATAGGGTCGTAAATTAAAGTAGGGACTGGGCAGACAGACAGACCAAGACCGGCTGACGAGGGGGGGGCAGGGCGAAGGAGGGGGGGAAGAGCTCAAACAGAGTATTACAGTTCTCGCGTATGTAAGGGTACATAAAGATACCAATATACAATATAATATAATACTTCCTGAGCATTTCTTTTCAACTATAACACTGCCTTGTCTCGTCTTCCCTTACAATGTTTCAATGACATATTAGGTTGATCAACATAACATATCCTGGTATCTTATCACATTATCATGTTAGGAGCCATTATGCCAAGCGTCTCTCTATTAATCGTAGGATAGGTAATGAGTGTAGCTGAGCCCCGGGTTACGCGAGGAATGCGTATCTCATCCTATTACAAACTCCTTGCCGTGTATTATTACATCATAATACTGACCTACTAAGGTCTTACTTGGTATGTGCCACCATCATGGTCGTTCTGTTGTAGATGATAGTTTAAGATAGTAATAATGATTAGGATGGGGTATGTACGAACATCCGGGGAAAGGAATAGCTAATAGTTTATAATTTACATTGTGATGTTATAATGTGGTGTAGTGTGGCAGTGTAGGATGTCATATTATTTCGCTTTGTTATGCAGTATTATGTTGTATTATGTCCTTGTGTTCTATTTTTTTTTTTCCCCATTTTCTTGTTGTAGAATAAAATAAAGTCAAGTAATGGGAGCTTTGATATGTCTCAGGTTATATCGTGTTGTGTGTCCCTGTATTGGAATTAATTTATCTTTACGTGGTCTAGTCCCATCCCTTGGGGTGATAATGGGGGCTAAACGGTTCTAATGTCAGCGCTGGTCGAGTGTGGTGTGTATTAGGAAGATTTCACATACTTTGTTGTTTACTACCGTAAGATATTTTGTAGTGTGTGGAATATAAGGTAAGTTCCATGATAGTTAGTTAGTGTTTATTTTTTGTTATCTGTTTAATGCCCCTGTTACCTTGTTACTTTGTTATAGGGTTATAGGGTCGGGACTGGGCCCTTATTCAACATACAGGGAGTTGGTGGGGTCCGATCTCTGTTCTAGTAATCATCATCTGTCGTCTACTGAGGGCAAATAACGATTTACTGGTAGTTTTCCATTATAGGGCCTCGGCTCTAGTCATAAAGAACATAGATTTTTCATGTATCTGGTTTTAACATTGATACTAGCAGTCTTAGACAATTACAATAGTAATACACATATGATCTGGAAAGGTACTCATCCTTCCGCGGAGTCTATAGTTGTTATTTTCGACTCTCTAGCGATAGTCCCACAAGTCGTCTTGTCGCGTTACCTTCTCAAGAAGATCCAGTTGTAGGCTTTAAAGGGGAGCGGGATTTGTCTCTCTCCGATAGTTGGGTGTGGGTTACTACTGCGTGTAAAATCTGACCCCTGTCATCATATGATCTGGTTAGTCTCTCCATGTCTCTACCTCTATGACTGGCTCCGGTGTCGTGTAGAGCCGTCTTCGCCTTTTCCATTCCCGAGTGGGGGGTTTCAGCCCTATCACTGCCTCCTACAATGTCATGCTCACTGTCTGTGTTGAGAGAGTCCATAGGCTGGGATTGGAAAGAGTCAAGGAAGAGTCTCAATTCGTCGGGGTTATAAAAGTCCTTGGATACTCCATTTTTGGTAACCCACATTCTTGCAGGGTCAAAGAGACCGTATTTCATCTCTAGTTTGCGAAGCCGGGGTCGTAGGGCTAGGAAAGCCTTTCTACGTTCGTTGGTTTCCTTGGAGTAATCGGCGGTTATTCGGATCTCATGCTGGTCTATTCGGAAAGGGCCGTGGTTGCGTGCTACTTGGAGTATTTGTCGGGTTTGATTATGCCGCAGCAAGCATGCGATGATTGGGCGGGGCCTTGAGGAGTTGTCAGAGCGTTTTGGGCCTATCCTGTGTGCCCGTTGGAATTCTAGCGGCGGGTCAAAGTCCAATGAAATCATTTTTGGAAGAGTGGGGGTCAGAAAAGCCTGCCTATCCGAGCCTTCTTCATTTTCCGGGATCCCAAGTACGCGGATATTGTCTCTCCGGCTCCTGTCCTCCATGTCCGTTAGTTTGCTCATGAGGTAGAGGAAGTCTTGTTCTCGCTCC
Source organism: Pleurodeles waltl (assembly GCF_031143425.1). Lineage (NCBI taxonomy): Eukaryota > Metazoa > Chordata > Amphibia > Caudata > Salamandridae > Pleurodeles > Pleurodeles waltl. Next base: position 1,099,261,256 of record NC_090437.1, read on the forward strand.
TGAGACGTGTTGATCTGCATCTCTAGTGATCCCATGCGTTGCTCTAGCCCTGTCACTCTAGATTGAAAGCCTGCAATGTCAGATCGCATGGATTTGGTTTCTAGTGTCAATGAAGTTATAGAGGCGTCCATCCCCTCTATGCGGCGGCTGACGGTGGTGATCTCTTGTAGTATCCTGTCCATAGTTGTGGGTTGATCTTTATCAGACATCGTGGTGGACTCGTTTAAAGGTGGCGATGTTTGAGGGTTTATCTTTGTGGGGGTTAGGCGTTTGTGTTGTAGCGCTTCTGAGAATAATAGTTGTCGTGCAGGCTTGCTGACAGGTTTATGGTTCGGTTTGTTGCCGGGCATCGCCTCAATTGTCTGCAGAGTCTGGCCACGTGGGGCCCGAGTCTCCCTCCGTGGATTCCGATAAGGATATAGATGTTCTGTGCCAGCCTGGTCTCGAATTTATATTTTCTCTTCTCGTTTTTCTGGGTCTTTGGTTGCTGGTGATAGACTTGACTTTCCCCTCTTTCCTTCCCTCCTCCTGTCTCCGCGTCCACTTATTTATTGTTCTCCGTATATCTTTTTTGCCCTCATTCTCTTTAGTGTATCCTCCTAGCGTTTTTTTTTAAATGGCAGAGGCCTGTCAATGTCAATGTCTATGTCTATGGGGCAGAGAAGGTTATATTCAAGGAGTTGCCATGGGGTAGTTGTAGAGCCTACATTGGCCCTTATTGTTGGAGAGCTGTGACTTGTGTCTGCCAAGGTTGATTCTTCAGTGGTTGACGTTGAATAGCTGAGTGGGGGAGGGGGAAGGGGCTGATTTACTTTCCTCCAGGTCTTTCTGAGCAGGGGTATGTGTGGCTCTTCAGCTGTCCCTGTCAGTAGCCCGCGCTAAGTATAAGTATAAGTATAAGGGGCGATGAAGGCTTTGATTTCTTACACTGGTGCCAGGCCTCTCCCTTCTCCTGTATCTCTGTTCTCTTGGCTCCCTCTGGCTCTCCTCATCTCCGATTCCTCTCCAGTCGCTCACTCCTCTCATCTCTTCGCCTCCACGTGCCTCCCGTCGTGCCCCTCTGCCCTGCTGTCTGGAGGGGGGGCGAGAGTTTATTATCCCAGCGGGAGGGTTTTGTTGTCCCTCTGCGATGGAAAAGAGGGGAGAAGTCGTGCCTCTGCCTCCGCCGATGCCGTTCTTATTTTGAAGAGACTCGATCCTACCTCTCTGGCCGGGTTTCTCTCCCGGCTGTCGAAGGGGCCGCACCCCTTTGCTGCGTCTCCCTGTGGGGGGTCGAAGGTCCGTGGGTGTTTGTTGGCGTTGTAGGGAGATGGATGCGGGTCGTCACGGCTCCCGCAGTCCCTGCGGCCTGTTCAGCTTGCTCCTTGCCGCTGCGGGCACGCCGTCCCCGGTCTTCCGAAGATGCGACTCCGCCCCTTTTGCCAGGCCTTATCGGCCTGGGGCGAGTCGCGAGTTTCCTGCCTTGCCTCCCGCTCCTACGGGGTCCCCGGACATGATTCCGTGTCGCCGCTGTTGTAGGGGTGGAGGGGCACCGGACCCGGTGTGTTGTCCGGCTGTCTTCTCGCCCCCGTCGCCCCTCCGGGATCGCCTCGGCACGGAGCTCTCGCTCTAAGCGGCCATCTTGTTTTGTGGCCCGGCCACGCCCCCCGAGCTACACAATTTTAAAGATTTAGGTAAAAGTATTGCCTAAAGGCACAAGTCTCACCAGTGGCTATCTGCACAAGTTCAGGCCGTCCGCTTTGGCGCGTGGCCAGCTATAGGGACCAGGTTAGGACTGCTGAACAAAGTATCTTAAATCCTTGATGCATAACAGTGGTGAGTCAAGGCTAAGATGTGAGCTCCTGCTTCAAAGATGCTTTGCGCAGTGGGGATTCTAAGGAGCTGTGGGGCGGCGATACAAAGTTCTGCATTGAGGATGCGTCACGCAGCAGAGGTTCGGAGGTCCTGCATACATTATGAATCTTGCAGCAGTGGCTCCAAGGAGCAGCTGGATTGCGATGTGTGGTGTCATGTTCAGGATTCATTGCGCAACAGCGTTTTTGAGGAGCTACAAGTTCCTGCATTTAGGATACATTGGGTAGCTGCAGTTCTGATGGGAAGCTGTGAGGTGATATGTTGTGCTGCATCAATTCTGTTTGGACGACAGTTGGGTTGGCAAGGCACCTTCAGGCCCACTTCCAAGGGTCAAGGACTAGGTGGCAACAGGCACAGCAGACATGGTTCAGGGGCCAGTTTCATGGTGGTGGTGACGTTTTCTGTTCCTGAGGCTCTGATCAGGATGCCAGCCAACTGGCCCTTGTTGTAACTTTGGTGGTCCGAGGTTTAAGATGCAGGTCCATTCCTTTGCCCTCAGCCACCAGGGCAGCAGAGTAGCAGGGAAGCAGAGTAGCAGTCCTTCTTGCAGCAGAGCAACGCAGAAGTTCTTCTGGGTCTCCCACAGGTTCAGAGGTGTACTGAAGTGCTCGCTCTTAGGGTTCCAATATTTATCCTTGGTGCCAGCTTTGAAATAGGAGACGTTTCTAGAGGTTTTCACCTCAAAGAGTGCTTTGAATTTCCTTCCTCCCTGCCCTAGCCCCAGCTTGTCTGAGATTAGTGTGAAACCCTTAGTAAGTGTGCTGAGGCAGAGTGTTTGTGATGTGCAAGTGATAGGTGACATCTTGTCCCCCTTGCTGACCCATCTCAGCCCCCTGCACTAGTGCAGCAATTAACAACATGCAGCCTGGTCACGCAGTTCAGGTGCTTGCTGTCCTGCCGCCTTCCCCATGGCAAAATATTAACCCGAATGATTAAATTTCTCAGCGGCTGTTTACCTACCATTAGCTTGTGCCGCTTGACCCGTTCACTTTCAGAACTTAAGGGCGCAGTAACTATTCTAAAATCTTTGAATTTGCTTGGTTTTTAAAAAGCCATCAGGACAAACATAAAACTTCCTCAGGAGTGCAGGAAATAGAAGGCGGCTGTGATGGATTTCATGCCGGTATAAAGAGTGAAGGTTTTGGGTTGAATAGTGTTTCTGTGACAGAGTTAGATGCCTCACTCCAATTTACAATTTTTGCTATACTGTTACGGAGGAGGATTGAAAGCGAAGTGATGTCTGTCTATTTAAACTAATTTTCTTCGGGCACATGCACTGCATAATTCAATTTGACAAAAAGGGAGGCGTGTGCCCTGTAATAGTGCACGTTTTTTTTTTAGATACATTTTGCACTCAAAAATTCTTAAAGCAGTGAACCGGTGTTTTTTAAAATAGTTGCTACTCTCTGATGCTCTAGAAGTGAACAGGTCCAGAAGCAGTAGTTGACGATAAATGAACATTTAATTGAATGTGGTTTTTGATGCTTCGAGACTTGTTGAGCGTGTAGCATGACAGGTAATCGTGCTTTGGACAGGTTTTAGATGTTGTGGTCTGCATTACGTAACAGTAAATACTTTTACCAAAACAACATATTGAATAAATGTTCTTGTCATCCATTGATGTGGTTTATCATAAAATTATGCATTCCTCGTTTCGAACTGATGAAAGAATTACAAATGACTGAAGTTCATAAAAATTATTTAAGGGAAATTCTTTGGATGCTTAAAAAGAAGATGCGGACAAGTGCTTTTGGACTCTTATCATTATATGTGGTTCTTTCTAAATGCAACATGGCATTCATTTTTTTACTGGTTAAACATTATGAGTATGTTATCTGGGTCAAGCCATCCGCTGTATGTGTTTATTAGCAAACTAAAAGTGTTCTGCACATAGATTAAGCAAAAAGTCAACTACTTATATTACAAACAGGACTGTGAACCTGTGTTTGTGATCATGTACATAAACTCCTATAGGGTGACCTTTTAATGTATCAATCCATTCATTCATTGATCGATTGATTGCGATATATATATATATATATATATATATATATATATATATATATATATATATATGCATCTTAGATACTTTTTGAGTTGTTCATTGCTTAAAAGATCATAATTACTGATAGTTATCTCTTTCCATGGACCTAGTTGTTTGGTTTTATTCATTAGAAAATGTCACTTAAAGTGTCACACATTTGGAATTTGAATGTCACTCAGAAATACGCTAAAACCTTGGAAGTGTCACAGATAAGCAATCTGAAACTTGACAGCTATGTGTCTGGGAGTAACATACAAAGACCAACTGCCAGCTACATCTCATCCTGTGATACAGGTGCCAAATTCTCAAATACCTACCTGCTCACAATTGAAAGTTATCACTTAGTAAACCTAATAAGGTAGCCCAATGTGATCCCATGGGAGAGGTAGGCCTTGAAGTAGCAAAAAATGAATTTAACCCGTTCCATGCTTCGGACGACCAGGAGCCATCCAATGACATGATGGGTGTGTGTGTGTCAGATGGCTCCCAGCCGTCATTGCACTCAACCATAGGGGAAGCACTGGCACTCCCCCATGGGACTACAATCTACACTCCCCCACCAGGATTGGCAGCGTAAGCACTTCCGCTGCCACCTCCGATCCCCCGGCACCTAATGACGTTGGTTCGCACTGTACGCCAACATGATTAACAGTTGCTGGGAACACGCTGGAAGCCATTTGTTTCCAGTGCGCCAGAGGAGAAAGGTAAGTTTCTCATGGGAGAGGGAGTTTTATGAAAAAAGAGGCATCAGGGGAAAGGTTCTATTGCATGAGCCCATGATCTGGCAGCAGGAATGCCCACTAGACACGAGGGATTAATTTTTTTTCAGTATAATGGCAATGTTGGGGAGCAGCCCCTTGGGAAATGGTTTCTCCCCTTTGGGGAGCATGAATTTTGACAGTTTCTACCCCCTGGGGCTCAGATCAGCCTTTTTAAGTCCCATCTGCCCCCAAGGGCGTGTATTCACAATGATGGGGAGCGGCCCCTTGGGCAAGGGTCACCCCCCTTTGCTGTGACACTTGCTTGTGGTTTGAGCAGTTGTAGATCTGCAGTTTGCGTAGTTGGATGTGTTTGGTAAGAAAAAATCTTTTTGTACTGTTTACTCCAAATGAGTATCATTGTCATGCTTGAATGAGTTTTTTGTGAAGGGTGCAATAATAGCAGCAGAATTATTCATTGTGTTGTCTTATGTTTAATTTTTTGTTTTCAGTGGAATATCGTTGATCCTTGCTATGTCTGTGCAGAGTAGGTGGCAGTGAGTCTAGCTGTCTCTGGGAAGTGAGTTGTATTGTTTTTGAGTATATAAGTCTTTGTTATAAAGCCACACTTTGTATATTACTTATGGTTTTTATGCAGTACATTCCTTGCAAGAGGGCACTTTATGGAATTAAGATGTATATTCTGTCTAAGAGTAGTATATGATATTTCTATGATTTCTGAGTGTACACTGGTAGGGATTTTACTATTGCCCCCCTGGTGGTCTGTCCACTTTCAGAGTCAGTGAGAAAATTGTGTGGTAACTTGGTAGAGGACCTTTTAACAAAGGTCACCATTTAGACCCAGATAATGTCTACACTGGTGTGCAATTGTTCAGGCAATTGTTGAAAGTGGACACTGTTGCTTGTGGCACAGTCCACTCTAACTGTGAAGGTTATCCAAGGAGTAAAAAGTGTATAAAAGACTGAAAGGGCACAGTGCAGTGCTTGTGTAGTGGTGAGCTGCTAGCTGTGAAATTTGCAGATAGGAGGGATGTCCACATGCTGACTACCATCCATAATAAAAGTACTTCACAAGTGACTGCTTGGGGTCAGCGTGCTGAAGTGTGCAAACCTGTGTGTGCATTTTAGACTACAATAAGCACATGGGTGGTGTTGATAGAGTAGATCAGAGGTTGGAACCTTACACTGCTGTTCATATGGCTTACATTTCGTATAAGAAGTTGGCTATCCATCTCTTCCATTTAGCAACCTTTAATGCTTTTGTTGTGTTCAAGGATTGTTCTCCAGAGTCACAGATGACCTTTGTTCAGTTTCAGGACTCTGTGATAGGCAGCCTTGTTGTTATGGAACAGGCAAATATTCCTAGAGTTGGAGTGGTGGAGGATGTGGCTAGATTGATAGATTGCCACTATGATGATCACATTCCTCCCATGCCCAAAAAACAATTGCTGTAAGAGATGTAGAGTCTGTATGCAAAGAGGCATGCAGAAGGAGAGTCATATGCACTGCCCTGATTGTCATTCTAAATCTGAGATGTGTGTGCCCAATTGATTTCAAATGTACCGCACACAAAATAATTTTTGGGAGCACCCATGAGTATTGCCTGGTGTTAGGTATACACCTAAGCCACGCAGAACCCACCCACTCCAGTCAGGGCAAGGGAGTTACACGTCCAAGAGAACCCCTGCTCACCCCCTTGGTAGCTTGGTATGAGCAGTCAGGTCTAACCCGGAGGCAATGTGTAAAGCATTTACACAACCCACATAACACACGTAGCGCAATATATACACCACAAAAAAACACAACACTGAGGGCCAGATGTAGCAAATGATTGCAAGTCGCAAACGGCTCGCAGCGCTATTTGTGACCCCGCAAAATGCGAAATGGGATGTTCAAATCCCATTTCGGAGTGCCAAATAGCGATGCGACTCATTACCGACTCGCAAAAATTGCGACCTGATTTTGCGACCCGCAATTTGGAAGTCCCAAATTGCGAGTCGCAAACCGTATGCAAAAGCCAGTCGCAAATAACGACTAGTCTCAAAAAGCCTGTTTTGCACACCCAGATTACCACTGATTCAGAGTAGGTGGTAACCAGAACCAAAGTATAAAAGGAGACCCAGAAGGCATCTGGGATACTCAAAATGGCTGCACTATACGTGATAGCATGGAGGAGGAGAGTCCAGGCTGCCCAGCAGAGGAGGAGGAGGCAGAGACAGGAGAGGATATATCGAACCAGGCAGACACTATTTCAACAAACTGAGGAGGAGATATATGATAAATACAGACTGAGCAGCGCTGTTATCTTAGAGATAATTGAACTGCTGAAACCTCAGCTTGAACGACAGACAATGCATGGCAGCACCATCCCCACACATGTGCAAGTGCTATGCTCACTGCACCTCTTGGCCTCGGGTACCTATCAGGGGGTAATTACTGTGGCAGGTGGGGTATCCCAAAGTGCACTCTCACGATTCTTCAGATGTTTCCTAGATGCCATACTCGCACACATGTCCAGATATATATACCTTTCCAGAAATGAGGCAGAAATGAACAGCACCAAGTTGAACTTCTACAGAATTGCCAACTTTCCCCATGTAATAGGGTGTGTGGACGGAACACATATACCAATTTGCCCACCAGCAAATCTGGAATATGTGTTCCGCAATAGGAAATGTACCCACTCACTAAACATCCAGGTGGTATGTGATGCCCATAATGTCATTACTGACATCGTGGCTAAATATCCAGGGAGTACACATGATGCATACATATTCAGGCACAGTGGGATACGCCAACACCTAGACCGTGGGGAGTTTGGAGAAGGATATTTATGAGGTATTGGAGAGTACACTCTGAAGCCTTACATACAGGTCACTGTGTAACCCTGTGATGCCCTGCTAAATTTGCCTCTTTTGTCAAACAGGTGACAGCGCATATGCCCTGAAACCATGGATACTCACCCCATACCTAATACCTGGCAATCAGAATGAGAGGCGATAAAACATTGCACATCGGCGGACCAGAACTGTAGTCGAGAGGACGTTTGGCTTGTTGAAGTCAAGATTCAGATGCCTCCACAAAAGTGGAGGAGCAGTTCAGTATACCCCAGAAACAGCATGCAAGATAGTTGCCACCTGTGCCATCCTACACAACAGTGCCACCAGACGTGGGCTATATCTCACTCCTGAAGACACAGATATGGAGGATGAGGAGCAAGAGCTACCACACCGACAACCTGGGGATAGAAGCATCGCAATGGAGGGCAGACAGAGACGGAACCACATTGCAACCCACTACTTTGGCAGGTACGTGGCAACCGTGACAACACTCACTAATGTAAGACACACATTGCCCAGTTTTGTAGTCAAACAAACTAACCCTTTTATTGCAGGACCATAATGTTGAAATCATTGTGAACTATGCTACAGTATGGAAAAAAAAAACATTCAAATCGGACACATTATGTCCATATGCCTCTGTAACAGTACATGTCAGTAGCTCACAGCCTTCTATGGCTGCGGCCACCATGGCTCACTCCAGCTTGGTCCCGTGAGCCCTGTCGTGCACTGCTTCTCCGCAACACACGTGCATCAGTGGCAGACACACTACTCACAGTTGAGCCCTCCTCACTGTCCTGCAGGGTATCCCCAATGCCCCTTGCAGCCTGTCTGGTCTCCATCAGATCCACCACATGGCTGATGGAACCACGTCCACGTGCCACATCTCCTGCAAAATGCCCCAGTTCTACTTGCAGGGTGACGGTGCGCCTTGACAGGCAGGTTGTGTTGGTTGCCAGGCGCCCTATGGACGCACCTAGCCTGCCTAAACATGCATCAGTGTTGCGCTCCCTATGCCGTGCCTGTGCCCTGTCAGCCACCAGTTCATTGACCAAATTGTCAATGGAGGTAGTCAGGTTACCCAAATGTCTGTTCATTGTTGTGAACTGGTTGTCCACATTTGCCAGCCTATGTGTGATAGTGGTCTGCAGTCTTGAGAGGTTACGGTTCATTAACCTCATTTGTCCATCTTGCAGGCGCTGACTCTGCAATAAGGATACCTCAAGTCCCACAAAATCTACATCTGACACATCCTCACTGCACACAGACTGCATTGTGCGGTGTCATCTACGCACTGCGCCTGATGATCCATGTGTTTGCCTTTCCGTAGGAATTGGCCCTGGTATTCCAATGGCTGCCTCCGTACCCAGAGCAGGATCGTCCATGGACTCCTGTGCCAATTCCACAGGTGGTGTTGTCCTGCATTCCCCTGTGGTGTCTGTGGCAGCTTCCTCCTGTGTGTCTGTGCCATGTTCCTCTCCCTGCACAGTGGCACTGATGGGGGGGCCTTGTGGGAGACCTGTGGGACATCGGGGATACACTGTCAGTCTCGCACATGTGTTTGATGCCTCAAAATAAACATTTGCCTATATTTTGACTACTGTACTACATTGCCCATAATGCACTATTCTATAGCTTGCTAAACTGTGAATGGAGCTAGTCTGGAGGTGCCTGCTGATGTGTACTGGGATTTTGTGCATAGTACATATGCGGGTGTGAATGCATACATTTTGGTACTTACTTTTTGATGTTACTGGTGCAGAACTGTCTACGTCTCCAATGCCCAGTACAGCCTCCGGCTCCAGAGTTGTCTCCACCATGCTTTCAATTGCTGTAGGGGGTGGAACAGTAGATGGCCCTCCTCCAGTGCCGTGAATCTCCCTCATGCGCTCCGCCACACTCTCCTTGGTCCTGGAGCGAAGGTCATACCACCTTTTGCGTATTTTATCCAGGGTGCGGTGGCTGACACCAATAGCATTTATCTTGTTCTGGATGTCCTGCCAGATCTTCTATTTTTGGGTGTCAGGGACACTCATTTCTGCCCTGCCAAATAATTCTTCATGGTGCAGGCAGCACTCCTCGGTCAGCACCTCCAACTCCTTGTCAGAAAACTTGATTTTACGTTTTCTGCCTCCACTGGGTGTCTCCTTCTCCTGTGTAGCCATTGTTGCTGCAGCTCCTCTCACCTGGGTGTGGATCTGCAGTTTGGGCTGGGTGGACTCCTCCCTCCTCCCCGTTCCATGTGGTTACTTCCTGGTTCTGATGTCATCACTCAGGACCAGGAAGTGGGTATTTCAAAAGTTTAATTCCACCTGCAGGCAATTTGCGAGTCAGTCGCAATTTGTGACACCGGACCACACCCTTCATGCAATTTGTGACCTCGCTTTTTGCGAGGTCACAAAATATGGTGCGACTCCGCTGCGAATATCGATTCGCATGGAGTCGCTATTTCCGACTCGCAAATCTTTTCATTCCTACATCTGGCCCTGAGTTATGTAAAAATAAACTGTATTGCAGAAAACATGATTAGACCAAACATTACATGTCAGTCATACCCTGTTACCTTACCAATTATCAAAACATTACACACATTACTAATACTCTGCAAGAATAAGCAGTATTCACATTAGAACATGTAAGTTCCCAGGATTCTGCAACATAAGCAGTAGTCAGGAATCACAGTAAAGAAATAAATGTACTTGTCATAAAAGTAACATACATGCTTAAATCAGGAACATTATCTAACCATGTGGCAAGTAATCAACAAACCACAGCATGTCAGACCCCTTAAAGGCACATCAGCAAGTATATGGCACAAAACAACACAGGCTAACATAACTAATCCACCAGTTCCATACTCGGAACATCTGAAATCTTATATTCTTTGAAAGTACCTGTTTTTATGCTGCCAAGCCACCCGTAGTGATGCAATGAGGACAAGCAGGGCCCCTGGCGCTCTCTGTGTAAAACGGGGGCTGTGTGTTGATCCTGGGGGAGGGGGGCAGTTTGCACCCCCTTTGGGTTTGCAGGACAGGGCCCCTCCTGGGAGCCACAATCCCTCCGGTTCCCCCTATGGGCCACTACGGGTCCTCCAATGAAGGCCCTGGTATAGAGATACCACTTTACAAGGGACTTATAGGTAAATTAAATATGCCAATTAGGTATAAGCCAATCATACCAAGTTTACAAGGGAGAGCACATGCACTTTAGCACTGATTAGCAGTGGAAAAGTGCTCAGAGTCATAACGTCAACCAAAAGGGGCCAGAAAAATAAGGAGGAAAAGGCAAAAAGTTTGGGGAATGACCCTGTAAAAGGGCCAGGTCCAACACCTGGTCTGTATCATTTTATATTGTTTGTTCAAGGTCACAGTTAGCATTAGTGTGATGTATTTAATTTGAGCTGTTGTATCTGTAGTTTTATATTTACTTACAATTGGATTGTGTTTTCTTTTTTGTTAAAAAATTGTGATGGCGGTGTACATGGACTGGGACTTTGCTGGTGGTGTGCATGGACTGGCACTTGGCTGGCAGCGTGTGTGTACTGGTGCTTGGCTGGCGGTGAGAGTGAGCTGGCGCTTGGCTGGTGGTGTGTGTGAGCTAGCACTTGGCTGGCAGTGTTTGAGTAGTGACTTGCTCCTCGTCACTACACACACTGCTAGCCAAACCTCTGTCCCCACACTCCATCAGCTGGTGTGAATGCTGTGTCAGGTATGTGGACATATGAAGGTGATAGGCCCTTGAATGGCGCTGTCTGTTGATGTGAGTGTTGTAATGTGCTGGGCCCACAGCTGGCGACGTGAATGGTCTTGTGTGTGTAACATATGAAAGGTGTGTGAATGGACTGTAAAGCAGTTGGTACCTTGACGTAGCTTTACAGCTCATCAGCTATGAGTCATTGGTTCAGTTTTTTCACATTTCAATTATTAACAGTGCGTTTCATTTTTGTGAAATCTCTTGCTAATAAAATTTAATCTATTGAACCATCACTCACCCTCATGCCAAATCCAAACAGTATGTGTGTGTACTTTATAAATATATGGTTGTGCTGAGACCACCGCTAGAGGTGTGAATGATCTTGTGCGTCATGTATGAAATAATTGTGAATGGCCTGTAAAGCTGTTGGTGTCTTGTTGTGGCTTTACAGTTCATGAGCTGTGAGTCATTGATTCATTTTTTCACGTATCAATCATTAACAGTGCATTTCATTTTTGTGAAATCTCTTATTAATAAAATGTTATATCTTGAACCATCACTTTCCTTTCTCACCTTCCCAAATTACTATCAACAACCCTACCAAGTCTCTTACTTCTTTGATGTCCCAAACACTCAAATTATGAAAATCACAGTTTTTTACCTTTGCCCAAGGTTACCATGATTAAAAATACACCATATTTCATTGCACCTCTCAGTTGGGAACTCAACTCAGGAAAAAACAACAGCTCCTCTGTAATCTGGTGTTGAAGCACACCATTGACACACTAGTGCCCTCATTATGACATTGGTAGTAAGCCCTACTTACTATCATGCCGACTGCGGCCAACATACCGTCGCCGTGGCTGTTTACCGCTATCTATATTATGACCCACACATAGCAATCCGTCACTATACAGCCACACACAAAGTCCGCAAGCCCAAAGGTCAGTGATAAAGTGGAGGTAGCAAAACCTCCACCGTTACGCCAACAGAACTACACCCACAGCATTATGACCCACGAATCACCGCGGTGGACATTCAACCGTGGTACATACCGCAGCGCTCAAAATACACACACACATACGAAACACCACTACATTGGACAATTCAAGCTACACACACTTGACACACATACACACACCACACCCACACACCCACACCACTATAAAACACACACACACTACCCACAACCCTTTACGACTCAAATAAATTGACAACAGAGAGAGATACAGCAAGAGCACCCACAGAACCAGAGCCACATAACACCATCACCCATACACCATACACGCACCTTACAGCACACACCCCAACACATCACCCCACTCACCCTCATACACACCACACACATTACACCCATGGTTAAGGGTCATGGTGGAGGAAATCATCTGGGTAGAGCCACAACTATTCGGATCACAGGTGTAGCAGACATCCATTGCAAGGAAGATGGAACAATGGCAGAGAATCGTGGACAGGGTCAACGCCGTGGGACAGCACCCCAGAACAATGGATGACATCAGGAAGAGGTGGAACGACCTATGAGGGAAGGTAGGTTCCGTGGTTGCAAGACACCAGATAGCTATACAGCGGACTGGTGGTAGACCCCCCACTCCTCTCCCACAACTAACAACATGGGAGGAGCAAGTTTGGCAATACTCCATCCTGAGGGCCTGGCAGGAGTAGCAGGAGGACTGGACTCTGGTAAGTCAAATATCTATTACTATCACCCCCCTACCTGCATGCCAACACATATCGCCATCCTTACCCTCACCCCCATCACCCCACCATCACAACCCACCCATCCCAATACCAAGCCCTGCATGCACCACCAGTGCGTGGACATCACTCACAACCCTGCATGGACACCCATCACTAAAGCATGCACATTAGAGAGAATCACCTAGCCCACAAAATCACTACTCACACAAGGCAAAGCTGACAGGGCAATCACAACCATACAGAGCAACACACCCATGCCCAAGATGTCAGATGCAGAAACAATAACACTGCATTTACATCCCCACAGGTCCCCCTCACAATGTCACCAGAGAGGAGGTGCCAGTAACATCCAGTCCTCCCCCCACCCAGAAGAGGCCCACAGTGATGACAGCAGCACTGGACGCCTGGATCTGTATGACCAACCTGGCCCATCAGGGATCTCCGGACAGACGGTTACCCAGGCACAGTCCCATACCACCACAGAGCCTCCCTCCTCAGGAAATACAGCAGAGCATCCACCCAGCAGGCCCATACCTCTGTCCCCAGGACACGTCAATCAGCAGTGTGTCCACCACTACAGGTACCCCAGGCAACTCCACAAACACAGGACGATCAGGAACCTGGGGTCAGTGGCACTGGGCACACAGTTCAGGGGACAGAGGCACAGGACAACACGGAAGCTGGAAGGACTGCTGTGCGACAAGGGGAGGACAGGCCCAGGGAACTGACTCTCCAGGAGGCACTCACCAACATCCTGGGAGGCTATCACCATTCCTAGGAGACGATGGGCCAGATACAGGACAAGTTGCAGGAGATCCAGCGGCTGCAGGAGGGACAGTACCTGGGGATCAGGGAGGACCTGAAGGACATCCACACCACCCTGGTCACCATTGCAGGGGTGCTGGCAGGCATGGCCAACACCATGAGGTAGGCCGTGGCACACCGCCGGGCCCCTGACACTAGCCATACCGATGAACAGCCCTCCACCTCTGCTGCCGCTAGTGGACAGGAGGCCCCGCCACAGGAACAACAGGCCACCAGCATACCTCCCCTACAGAAGGAGAGCCACCCCGCAAACGATCCCTGCGATTGAGGCAGAAGCCAGAGAACATTGCCAAGACCCCCATCAAGAAATAAGACTCTCCTGATTGTCACCCTTGTGTCCCACTTTGCCACCCTGTCCATCCACCTTGAACTGCCATTGCTCCACTTCCTATGCCCCCTTGGACAATGCACCTGTGATACAAAGAGACTGGACTCTATCCTGGACTTTCCTTCAACATCACCCAACCCATTGTACACACTCCTCTACTTCTTAGCACTTAATTAAACACCCTTTGAAAAAATACAAGTATGGAGTATTTCAGCCATCCACCTCACAACAGCATCCAGACCATGCACCTGCACCCAAACACAACAGACAGACACCTCCTACAATCACTCCCTCTTAAGTCAGGCCAGGGTAGTCAGAACCCAGATAAGCACCTCAGCCACCCAGTCCACGGCCACAGTAGTGTCGGCAGCTACTGCAGGTGGGAGAGGCTCCAGGGAACCAGCCATCAGCACTGACAGTGTGCCTGTACCAGCTGCCAAAGGGAAGGGCCGGGAGGCACCACCAGCTGCCACGGGGAAGGAAAAGGAGGCACCACCAGCTGCCAAGGGGAAGCGCAAGGAGGCACCACCAGCTGTGAAAGGGAAGGGCAAGGGGCCTGCACCAGCAGGTGGGAAGGACAGGAGGCCCGGTCCTGGGGCTGATTCTGAGCCCCCACCACCAACTATGGTGGTTCAGCCATCCAAGGCTGCAGGGGAAGGGCTGGAGCCTCCCCACCACCACTGCCAGCACCACCATCAGCACCACTGCTAGCAGCAGCAGCCCCAATGGGCAGCCGTCTAAGGCTGCAGGGGAAGGGCTGGAGTCTCCCCCCACCACTGGCATCCCCGACACCAGCACTGCCGTCAGCACCCCCACCAGCAGCAACAGCCCCAGTGGGCAGCTGTCCGAGGCTGCAGGGGAAGGGCTGGAGCCTCCCCCCACCACTGCTTTCACTGCCACCAGCACCACTCCCAGCAGCAGCAGCCCCAATGGGCAGCCATCCGAGAGTGCAGGGGAAGGGCTGGAGCCTCCCCCCACCACAGGCATCCCCGACACCAGCACCGCACTGCCACTACTGAGCAGCTGTCACTGCCGGCGGGCAGTGTGTAGTCCTGCTTCCATGGGCCGTAGTGCATACTGGACCCTGCAAATCCTGTAGGTGTGACACCCAGGTGAGAGACTGTAACCTTGCATTCCCCAAGTGCCGCATCTCAGGGCACAAGGCCCCCTCCAGAACCAGTGGAAGAAGCCATCCACTCACCCCCTCCTTGCCAGGATGAAGCACACTGGGCACAAGGCCCCCTCCAGAACTAGTGGAAGAAGCCATCACTCACCCCCGCCTGGCCAGGATGAAGCACACTGGGCACAAGGACTCCTCCAGAACCAGTGGGCAAACCACCCACTAGAGAGATTATGGCTTTGCACTCCCCAGGACCAAGCAGTGGGCAAACCACTCACTTGAGAGACTGTGGCATTGCACTCCCCAGGACCAAGCAGTGGGCAAACTACCCACTTGAGAGACTATGGCTTTGCCGTCCCCAGGACCAAGCAGTGGTCAAACTACCCACTAGAGAGACTGTGGCTTTGCACTCCCCAGGACCAAGCAGTGGGCAAACCAACTACTTGAGATACTGTGGCTTTGCACTCCCCAGGACCAAGCAGTGGCCAAACCACCCTCTTGAGAGACTGTGTCCTTGCACTCCCCAGGACAGAGTGATGGGCATGTTGCCCCCTTCAGGACCAGTGGTGTTGTACCATCTTCTGGCTGAGGTGCCTGTCCCCTTGAGGTGCCTGTGCGTTTTCGACCTAATGCCCCTGCAGTGTTCTCTCCGTGTTGTTGCAGGAGTCAAGTGGGGCGTTGGCCTATGTGATGTGGCCCTGTGGCCTATGTATTTATGTATATACTGTTTTGATTTTGAAGCACAAATTTCTACTATGTTATCTTATTACACTCACAATAATCAATTCCTTTTGTGCTTGCATTATTGCTGAGGGGTAGGGGGTGAATATGTAATGTTACTGTATCTGGTTGTGTGTTTGGTTTTTGCTGTTCTTAATGCATGAAGAGGTATACAAGCATGGGGAAGAGGTTCAACTCGGGCTCCATGGCGTCATGGTTCTTCCTTGAGTCTCCAGAGATGAGTCATTTGCCTTCTGTATACTGTTTTTGCCGTGCTTTTGATGTCGTTGGTACCACCCCGGAAAAGGTGGCAGATAGGCCTGTTGTAATAGTGTGGGCGGTACATTGTCTTCCACCTGGCTGTTGGTGGTTACCACTGTGGTACTTGTTGCTACCGCCGTGGCGGTCGGTGTGTTAAACTGGCTGTCTGTGTGGGTGGTTTCTGCCGTGGTCATAATTCAATTTACCGTCGGCCTGTCGGCGGTATTACTGCCACTTTATCACCGAGTTGTAATGAGGGCCTAGATGTCTTGGGTGTGACCCCAGTGATGAAGCATGCCACCAACTAGGTTACTGGGTGAGTTTTCTTTTTAACAAAACCTAAGGGTGTTTTTTTCACAATTTGAGTGTTTGGGACTTCACAGAGTTAGAGACTTAATAGACCTGGGGCAGTACGGGGTGGTGGGCCTCTCATGGATACCAACAAGTTGTATTACCCAAAATTCCCTGCAAACCTCAAAATGTGACTAAAAGCACACATTTTCCTTGCATTTCTGTGCCTTATCCTTCTGTAAACAAAAAAAAAATGCAAATTTCCTACCATCTACCATACCTGTTGGTCTCCTAATAAAAATGACACCTCACTTGTGTGGATGCCCAAAGCAGAGTCAGCCTAAAAATGTATAAAGAAAACTGCGCTTATGAATACACTTTGGTGCCCCCTCAATCTCTACAAGTTTTGGGCCATTTCCTGTCACAGGCACTTGGCCCAACTACACAAGTGAGGTGTAATTTTTATTGGGAAACCAAGAGGAACATTGAAAGGTAAGAAATTTGTGGCTCCCCTCAGAACTTTGTGTCACAGAAATGTGAGGAAAATGTGTTGTTTAAGACAAATTATGAGGTTTGCAAGGGATTATGGGTAGTAAAGTGTGGTAAAAGCCACACAAGTCGCCCCATCCTGGATTCCCCTAGGTGTCTAGTTTTCACCATGTACAGGTTTGCTAGGTTTCCTTTGATGCTGGCTGAGCTAGAGCCTAACATCCACAGATAGGCACATCGCAGAAAACGAGTCCGTTTTCAGTGGAAAAATTTGATGTGCCCACATTGCATTTTGGGGTGTTTCCTGTCACGGGCACTAGGCCTTGAGGTACCCTTTTTATTGGGAGAGTTGGGGGAATGCTGGGCGAAGGAAGATTGTGGCTCACCTCGGTTTCCAGAACTTCGCATCCCAAAAAAGAGAAGAAAATTTGCTTTTTTAGACAAATTTGGGGTTTGCAAGGGATACTAGGTAGAAATGTGTCCTAAGAGTGACACAAGTCACCCCATCCTTCCATATTACTTTTGAAAAATTTCCATAGATGGAAGAGGTTACAGATAAAAATGTTAAATAAAATGGCTGGTTTTTTTCAACTCAATTTCAATTTTTTGTATTTCAACTGTTACTTTCTATAGAAAAACCTTGAAGGATCTACACAAATGGCTCCTTAATTAATTTTGTCTACTTTTCATAAATGTATAGAGATTTCTGGGATCCATTCATTGGTTTCACACCCAAAACCAAAAGGAGGTTGAAAGCACAAAAAACTGAAAAAATGAGGGATGTCCAATTAAAATGCCAAAACTGTTTTGAAAAATGTGGTTTTCTGATTCCAGTCTGCCTGTTCCTAAAAGCTGGGAAGATGCTTTCTTCTGCAGCACATTTTCCCCCAAAAAACAAACTTTAGCTGTATTTTGACCACTTTCTCGGTCCCCTCTAGGGGAATTCACACACCCTGGGTATCTTTAGAATCCCAAGAATGTTGGACGCAAATTTGGTGTGAATAGCTTATATAGGCAAAATGATGGGGGACTAAGTGCGAACTACTTCAAATAGCCAAAAAAAGGCTTAGCACAGGAGGGAGAAAGGGTTAGCAGCAAAGGGGTTAATGTTTAACTACACTGAACCCTGCCTTATGGGCTCTTTAGGGCCTGCCCTAAGAATGACATATATTTGTTAAAAATGAAGGTTAAGGCCTGTAAAAAGTTTTGTTTGCTAGGTCGAAATGCAATTTAAAACTGTGCAATGGCAGGGCTGAGACATGGTTAAAATGGCTACTTAAGTGGGATGCACAATCTGTGCTGCAGGTCCACTAGTAGCATTTACTTTACAGGCCCTTTGTACGTGTAGTACTACTTTACTAGGGACTTGCCAGTAAATTAAATGTTCCAATGTGCCATATTAAAGGAAAGCACAAAAGTACATAACACTGGTTAGCAGTGGTAAAGCGCACAGAGACCGAAGGCCAACAAAAACAAATTCAGCAACAACAGGAGGAGTAAGGCAAAAATTCTGGCAAAAGACCCTTCTAAGTCTAACATATCTAATTACCAACAACCTCAAAAAACCTACATTGGCTCCCACTTCAAAAAAGTGTTCTCGTCAAAATTCTAACTTGCACACACAATACGCTACACTTTCTCAACACCACCTACTTGAACATCGGCATCAGCTGCCACATTGTGACAAAAACCTGCTGCTTGCCCCCCCTCCAGCTAGCTCATATCCCTTGTAACCTTAGAGCTATAGCCGGCAGGCAAGCTTTTTTGTACCTAGCGTATTAACCTATCTAATCTAGCCTAGAAGGCATACAATTGTGAAATATAGGTACATCGTTCAATACAACTGATCATGGCAATATGTTTGATTATAATTATTTGTATTAAAAACATGACAAAAAAACACAGTTAGGCACTTGTTTAAAAAATGTATACCATCAGTTTATCTATTAATATGAAAACATTATAAATATCAATGCACAAGTCTACAACCAATTAACTGATATGGCTAATGTTTTACTATTTATGGGACTGTTCAATAAACAGAATATGTGCTCTTTCTAGGTCTTGGGTTTAGAGAGCCCTAGCTGTCTGTTGACAAAAACCTTTCTTTCCAAAATACATAGGGACTCATTTACAAGCCCAGGTGGGGCATGGTGGTGCAGCAAGTCTCTTGCTGCTCCGCCCTGCCCCACCGGGAAAGGGCAGAAATGTGCCATATCTACAAGATACAACACATGTCTGCCCTCTCCCCCTGTGCTGGTGCTAAAACAGCTGCCTAGTGCCAACATAGGCACCCTTGCACCATAGTGCAAGGGTGCTCGTGTTGCAGGGACTGATTGTTTATGTACAGGAAGGTGTCCTTTCCTGCACGTAAGCACTGAACAATGGCAATGTGTTACTAATATGTGTGCTGCAGAATGCAGCACACATAGAAATAGCAAATTGTGATTGATTAATGAATGATTCATGGTTAACAATGTTTTGCTCTTTCTATGTGCGCTGCAGAATGCAGCACACATAGAAAAAGCAGAAACAAGGAAAAATGAAAGTATTTTTCCTCGTTGCACCATACTAATGCCACCCCTTGGGTGGCATTAATTTTTGGTGCTATCTCAGATTTACGTTTCCTTGTAAATCTGGGGCAGTGTCAAAAGCAATGGCTGTTATGGTGGAATGCCCACAGCAATACCCATTGCGCACCCCTCTGCTACAGAAAACTGCATCGGAGGGGCCCCTTTTCACAAGGTGGGGTTAACCCACAAAAAGTGGCTTAGTGGCGCCTTGGAAGTATGGCGCAGTGCCCAGCGCCACCAGAGTGTCACAAAAGTGATGGTCCAGTTATGTTAGGGGTTTATAAATATGCCCCATAGAGTGGACAGTAGTTCAGCCCATTGTTCATGATTAAATGTCTTTGTTCTCTATCTTAGTTGTCACCTTCTGGTTGAATGGCTTTCCTTCCTAGTTTTGTGTTTGTCCCATGTAGAAGCTTTTTGGACTCACAGTGTTTACTTGCGTTTCTTACATTGCTAATGTTGCTTGCATTCAGGGTATTGTTTTTGTATTTCCTTTTAAGCACTTTATAGGAGCATGTTTTTTTTGTTGCTCTCTTCCATGTGTACTACATCCCTTTTCACTTCCCCTCACTCTCACTGTGCCTTTTTCAGCCCCCGTATTTTTTCTTATTTTCATTTAGATCCCCTATGCTTTCACCGCTAAGTGGTGTAGGTATCCTCCCCGTACCTATCAACACCATCATTTATTACCCCCAGCCATATAATTTATTAAAAATTATTACAACAATTAGACTTTTTTGGAGGGCCCATCAGTTGCAATTTCTTGTTCAGTAATGATTTTCTTTAAATATGCTTTTTCACACATTGCACTCCCTTTCTTTAAATGTACCACTCCAAGATTGGCTTCCACGATCTTGCTATTTCACACTAAAAGAAAACCAAAATGACGACTATACCATAACACACATAGAAGCCCATCACAACACATGTAGGTGTGTCATCAGGTATGTGTTACAGTGAATGTGTTATGACGTGTGCACAGGCATGCATTGAGAGGCATGGTGGACATCATGCAATAGGTTTCTTATTAGAGGAAATCCATTCAAAGATTGCCCAACATACGTGTACATGTGTTTTGACTTAAGTATTGATCGTCTGATCTAAACAAACTGTGGCAAAACTAATAGTTGTCTTTTATGGATGTTGGCACAACTGGCACAATTCTTTCTAGCGTAATTACTCGTAATTATTGTAAACTTACTCTATTATGTGAGAAGTGTAATGTGGCATTTAGCACTATTTTCTTAGTAAAAAAATGCACCCTTGTGTCAAAAGTGTTATGTTATGTTATTTGAACTTGTAAAGCGCCAGACTACCCAGAGGCCTTGCAGTGCTAAAGGACAACAACAGGAGCCAGAGCCGGGAACTAGAATTTAAAAAGCCAGGTTTTGATTGCTTTTCGAAAATTCAGTTTGTGGTTAATTAGTCGAATATTGAGGGGGACGGAGTTCCATAATTTAGCTCTCCGATATTCCATCGTCGCACCACCCCATCTAGCTTTTTTAACTTTAGGAAGTACAGCTAAGGCTGTAGATGCGGATCTAAGAGCTCTGACAGGTTTGTAAAAAGTAGCTAAAGTTTTTAACACATGAGGTCCTCTAATATGCAATGATCCATGAATGGTGCAAAGGGTTTTGAAATTCATACGCTGTTTCACCGGAAGCCAGTGGAGTGCGGACAAGGCCCATTTAACTGAGGTATGCCTTGGAATGTCAAGCAGAAGACGCACTGCCGCATTCTGAACCACCTTCAATTTGCTGACCACATATTTGGGAGAGCCAAGAAATAAACTATTGCCATAGTCGAGTCGAGACAGAATGATTGCTTGTACAATAAGTCTTTTTGCCAAAGGGGGGAGTATTACCAGTACCTTTCTCAAAAGTATTAATGACCCAAAACAGACAGCAGAAATTTTCTTGGCGTGATGTTCCAAGGTAAAATGGGGGTCTAACCAGATTCCCAGGCTTTTAATATAATTCTTAGGGGGCGGCAGATACTCCAGTGGAGAAGTAGCCAAAGGATTATTGCCAGGGTAAGCATGGTGGCCGAGGATCATTATTTCTGTTTTGTCCCCATTAAGTTGGAGCATACTGCTGGTCATCCAACTAGATAGTGCCTGGAAACACAAAGGCAATACCGATCCATTTGACCCTTTCATTGTGAAAAAGAAACCACCAGCGGAGTATCATCTGCATAGGAGACCAATGACAATCCAAAGGACTCCACTAGCTCTGCCAAGGGGGGCATATATATATATTGAATAAGGTGGGGCTAAGCAATGAGCCCTGTGGAGCCCCACAGCTCAACTTAAACTGATCAGAGAAGTGAGAACGGTCCGAGACCTGAAATGATCTATCCTCAAGACATGAGGTGAGCCAGTTGAATGCGAGACCTTTGATTCCCGTTGCCTTTATCCTTTGAATCAGAAGATGATGATCTACTGTCTCAAAGGCAGCACTCAGGTCAAGAAGCATGACAGCTGTCATATGGCCCTGATTCGTTCGCTTTCTGGCCTCTTTCATGACCGCTACCAGTGCTGATTCCGTACTACGAAGAGGCCTAAAGCCCATCTGGATAGGATGTAAAATATTATTATTTTCCAAAACTATGGATATTTGAGAGTTAATATATTTATCCAATATTTTAGACATAAAAGGAAGTAGAGATATGGGCCTATAATTTTTTAGATCCATAGCCTCTAGATTTGTTTTTTGTTTTTTTAACAGGGGCTTAACTATCGCATGTTTCCACTGATCCGGAACATAGCCTCTCAGAAGGGAGGAGTTCAACAATTCAGTTAGAACAGGGACAGTGGCTGGAGCACAAAGAGCTAATACATAAGGAGGAGCTGGATCCAAAGGTGACCCTGACTTTAATGCGATGAGGAAGGAAGTAGTCTGTTCCTGAGATAGCGGGGAAAAATGTGATAGAGTGGCTATACTTTTTTGAGGGATTGTAGCTTGGCCTGCCAACTTGGCTTTGTTCTTTGGAAGATTTAAATAAATAGCATTGATCTTTTGTTGAAAGAACCTGGCTAAATGATTGCTATGTTCTTCTGAGGCTTCAATTGGGTCAACCGCTATGGGGGAATGAAGAATTTCTTTAAGCACCTGGAAAACCTCTTTAGAAGAGCCTGAGGCCTGTTCAGTTCTACCAGAATAATATGAACCTTGTGCTAGTCTCATTTCTGCATGGTACTGCCTGATAGATTGCCTATATTCCTCCCTTGCATCCAGGTTTAGAGATTTCCTCCACTTTCTGTCCAGGCAGCTACACTTCCTTTTAAGTACTGACAGATGAGGGGTAAACCATTGGGCATTGACTCTCCGAGGGATCCCAGTTATTGTCTTGTGAGGAAGAAGAGTGTTAAGACAGTCGGTAATCCAATCATTGAAAGTTTCAGTTTCTATCTGATTGGCTTTAAAATAAGTCAATTTCCGGGTGTCTAGAAGCTTAATCTATTCGTCAGACCACCTACATAGCCGAGCTGTTGGCTGGGCGGGACCTTTTCCAAAGGAGATACCTAATTTTAGAGGGATTAATAGATGATCAGACCATGCCAGAGGAAAAGCGGGCATGGAGTGAAGCACTGTCAACTTACTAAAGACTAGGTCAATAGTATGCCCCTTGTCATGCGTCGGGCCTTTAACTAGTTGTCTTAGACCTAGAGCTTCCATGTCCGCCAAAAGGCGGCTAGTCGCTATCAAGTCCAAATTATCTATTTGAATATTGAAGTCAGGATCGTTAGATTAGGCTTATTACATATTAAATCGGCCAGTTGGACAAGAAAAGTCTTTAAAAAATTATCGGAAGAACCCGGAGGACGATAGAGCAGCACTCCTGTGAGAGTAAAAGTAGGGTTAAGAATCAAAGAAAAGAACACACTTTCGCAGTCCGTCAGCTGTAGGGCACGAGAACTAAACTTAAATTCCTGCTTGTATATAATCTCAATTCCTCCTCCTCTTGAAGTGGTTCTATTGGTCCTTGCTATCAGGTACCCAGGAGGTAAAGCCAAAGCTATATCAGGTTCAGACCCCTCATGCAGCCATGTCTCAGTCAGGAACAGGGCAGCAGGAGCAGTATCACTCAACAAAAGATTAATGTCCAACTTCTGTGCTGGTAATGAGTGGCAGTTTACAAGCAAGAGAGTCAGGTGAGAGTTAATATCGGCGGGAACCGTGGATCCTAGGTACTGAGGGGCCCATTTGCAAGAGAGGCACGACCACGTATTGTCCTTCAAATTAGGGCACACCTGCAAGTATCAGACAAACCAGGTCTAAAGTTCTTAAGAGTCTCCGAGGTATAGGTACAATCCATACTCCTTGGCGGACCAGGGGGACTTGCTCCTGGGCCCGTTGGGCCTACGGCGCATCAGTGGAGCGCCAGCTGCACGCTTCCGGTACACGACGCAGCATCAGGCATTTCATCAGGGTCTAGTTTGGACAACTGGACCGCTGACTCTCCAAAGTCGGCGGCCGTAAAACGTGACTCTGACTGTGGAGAAAAAATGGCGGCCGGATCTGAGGCGGCGGCCGAAAAAATACCCCAAAGGAATGCTACAGCGCACCCAAGGTAAGTAGGAAGGCGGGGGAGTAAAATGGGAGGGATGAGGGGGAGAGTCCCAAGTAGAAAAATTAATACCTCCGAGCTGAGCTGACTGGCCACTGAACACGGGCAAAGGCAGCTATGAGAAACTAAGATCTCCACCGACAGCTTACCATGAAATAAGCACACAAGTTAAAAACATTAGTCAAACCCAATCTAAAATAAGTATAAAATCTTAAAATTAGCCAAAGTAAAAATAAACTGAACCTGGTCCTGTAAAATCTGCTGCGCGACCGCAGCATCAGGCGTTTTATCAGGGTCTAGTTTGGACAACTAGACCGCTGACTTTCCAAAGATGGCAGCTGTAAAACGTGCTTCTGACTCTGGAGAAAAAATGGTGGCCGCGTCTGAGGCGGCGGCTGAAGAAATGCCCCAAAGGAAAGCTACAGATCACCCCAGGTAAGTAGGAAGGGGGGGGGGAGTAAAACGGGAGGGATGAGCGTGAGGGGGAGAGTCCCACGTAGAAAAATGAATTCCCCCGGAGCTAGGCTGACTGGCCACTAAACACAGGCCAAGTCAGCTATGAGAAACTAAGATCTCCACCAACAGTTTACCATGAAATAAGCACACCAATTAAAAACATAAGTCACACCCTATCTAAAATAAGTATAAAATCTTAAAATTAGCCGAACCTGGTCCTGTAAAATCCGAGTGGGCCCCAGGATGCATTTTGTACTAAGAAAATAGTACTAAATGCTACAGAACACGAATAGCAGTAGCCAGCAGCTGTTTGTTCTGTTATTGTTCATGATTCCCGGGGCTTCTGGGTAGGGTTTTTGCCCAAAATTACTATTAATCACTCAAGCTGGCATACTTGTGTAATTTCAGTCATTTTGACAAGAGCAATGCATAATTAAACAGCGACCACTTCCACCATTGCCACCGTCTTCATTGCTGCTGCTGTTGATTTGTTATTATTATTGTAATTATTATTATTATTATTATTATTATTATTAATATTGTTATTATGATTCTTGCTGTTGTTGTTATTGTTGTTTTTGTTAAACCTACATTGATTTTCTGTGAGTATGTATGGATTGGCCATAAAAATATTATGCTTCATTTGTACACTGGAGAAGCTCAATCTTGCCTGCCACTGCTAATTCCAAGTCCAAAGAATAGCCTTGAGGGCAGGATGATAAAATGTCACCTGTTTTTAGAGACCTAATTATATTAAGTACAGATATGTTTTCGGCGATAGTAAAATCCCATTCGCAGTCAACAAGTGAGTTAACATGTTATCAACTGACGTTTTTAAAATCCAGTATTTGGTTATAGCTTTTTATGTTTGTTTAGCTTGTATTATTGACCCGAACATCAGCAGAATGGTTGGCCTCATTACTGAAGAATGTCTTCTGGGAGTTCTGGCAACCTTGGTGTGTATAATGACCCCTTGCAGTGATTCAAGAAAGTGCTTGAGGAACTTTTAAAGCCAGTTTGGGAATGAGGAAATCAAAAACTGGAGCAGCAAGATGATCATTTACATTTAAACCCTGTAAAACTATAAAGAGCAGAGCTCTCTGCAGGAACAGGGCTCTCTGCCGAGATCACATTTGTAAAAAGGCACAGATTTCATTTCAAACAGGTGAATCATTTCACGAACCAGTTTCTTACACGTTTATAAGCTAAAACACAGTGCAGTTTTCCTTTTCCATCAATTCATAAAGTGGACATACGTAGAAGGTTAAGCAGTATTATAGAAATCTGTCAAAAAACATTCAAGAAAAATATATGCACAAATATTATCACGGCAACTGGGGAAATAATGGACCTAAGCATTTCTGAAAACTAACGTGTCACCAACTAGAGAGCACCGATTCTATTAGTATACGCACAATAATCAAATAAAAAATGGGATTCCATCAACTTAACCCAATCCATCCCATTATCACACAGATTGATATAGAGGGAAACGTCAACTGGTAAGCCTCCCGTGCTCCTGCATCGCTCCAAACAAGCCACACTCCGGCTCCATGTGATATACCCAGAACCCGGTGTGAGGGAGTGAGCTACCTCTGCTAAAAGGAGTCAAGGGACATTCAGTTTATAGAATATCGGAAAGTCATGCTTAGGACCGTTTAGTGGGTCATCTACTAGTGGAGTCTTCATAAACAGGGGTTTAGAAATGATTTTCATGCCTGCTAATAAATGATCATTTGATCATTGGTCTTCTAAATAATGCGATCACAGTAGACTGACCTTGTCAATTCTCTTAGTCATTCTGTATAAGTCGGTAGGGAGTGTTTTCTCTGATGTCTTAGGATGCAGGTCTGACAGTGATGTTGCTAGCTACCCACATCTGTATTTAAAGGTAACCACGTCACTGGCCATGTGGTGAAGTAGCAGAAGGGATGGTGACAGGGATAAGGTGATACAGTGATACTCTCCTTGTCAGAGAGTGTCCCCCACATGTTGGACCTAAATTGATGCAGCCCCACTGAACGTGGACCAGGTCAAGCTCACTACCCCACATCTTGAACGAGATAGGAGTGCCACTGTGCCACTGGAGTGGAGTTGAACAACAATTGTGAGAATTTGAACCTAGCTTCTCTAAGGAGATGGCACCCTCCAGGACCTTCTAATTGCCTCCTGCACAAATCTAGAGTAATAATGGATAATCAGTAGTCTGTACGGTCCTGATAGCATGACATTGAACACACCTTTAGTCTTAAGGTATTTCCAGAATAGGATGCTTTCCCTGCTGGCATCGAATGCAATTGGCTATTTGAGTATATTTCCAATAGAATGTCGACCTGAACCCAAAGGCAGAATAACGGTAAATAAAGGGCTTTCCAGATTTCATTGACTATCAGCTGCTCCAGCCAAGCAATATCAGCCGTCTTCCATGTGGTCCAATATAACAGTGCTATGTTAAATTAGGTAATGCAGATTTGTAGAGCACACTGTCACCCAGGAGGGTATCATAGCAGTGAGCAGGCGAGAGCCTAGGCACACCTCAGGCCTAATGGGACTAATCGAAAAGCCAGGTCTTCAGCTTCTTGCCGAATTCAAGACATGAGGCGAATATTCTTATGTGTAGCAACAGGCCATTCCATGCTTTGGGAGCGATATAGGAGAAGGCTTGACCACTGGAACTTATTTTCTGTATGCATGGGATTTGTGCAGGTAGGAGTCCAGATGAGTGAAATTGACTGGAAGGTTTGTTAAAGTAGATATGATTGCTGCGGTGTTCTGAGCCAGTGTTATGTAGTGCCTTGAATCTGTGGGTGAGGATATTGAATTGTACTAGTTTGTTATTGGGGAGCCAGTGGAGCTCCTTCAGGTGTGGTGTGATGTGAGTGTGCATGGAAGATTGAGAGCAATTCTAGTCTCCAATTTCTGAATCTTGATCCTGGCATAGTGGGTGTTTCTATTTGTTCAGCTTGCTTGCGATCAAAGTTAGCAACACAGCTTTGCTCACTGGATGAGCCATCTGTGATATATTTCAACACCCTCAATTTATATAGGGTGTGAAATATAATTCACTAGTTAAGGTAACTCTCTCAATGTCATCCAAGGGTAGAGGGTTAGGGTTTGCCAGCTCCAGTATATCAGTGCCATTTTTCTTTTGCTACTCTGTTTAGTTTGTCAGAACATGGGAATTGAGGACCTGATGGTATAAGAGGAGATGAAGGCAGTGCAGACATTTTAATGATTTATTCACTAGAAGACTAAACTTTAAATTATATCTGCCACCTTCTCAAACTGGATCAAAGCAGTCATTAAATAGCAATGACACAGAAGAAAAACAAATCATGATCTAAAATACTGTTCCTTCCTTTGGTACAAAAATAAACTTTTTATTTATTTATTTTATTTTCATCTTTATCAAAAGAAAAACAGTACACAGCTATATATACACTACAAGACATGACCCCACTTGAGGAAGAATGCAGTGGCACAGCCAATAGCTGGTATCAAGACAATGCCCAAACCCAGTACACAAAGTCAATAGGGTGTCCCTCAAAACCCAGTACACAAAGTCAATAGGGTGTCCCTCACCCCTTCACCTATCACTGAGATGAGTACCTTTATCAAAGGCATAGTAGTCTATACTGCAATTTGATGAACTGGCCACTGCTTCACTAGCCACCCTTTGTGAGCCCAAGTATTATCAGAAGACCTGCTAGTTACTGGTATCTGAAGCCACAACAGACTGGAAGTAGTTTTGAGGAGGTTCTAGATATCTTTGGATGGAGACATGAGAGGAAGATGTTCAGCATAAAGTTCTGTTTGTTCAGTACAATTTATTATAGATTCAATCCATTGCTTATACGTGGGGGATCTACCTGTTCTCCAACAGCACTTCCCAAGTCTTTTGACCAGTAGTAATGCTAGTAATGCTAGCAGAGTATACTGTCTACTAGGTGCTGGTACTTCCCACACCCACTTAAATATTGCCAGCTGATGGTCATGAGGCAGATCATGTCCAATCATCTCTGATAAAACAGCAGTGACCTTGTGCCAATATTCTTGAAATCCTACTGGGAGTAAGGTGGTGTAATGGATCTTTGAGAGGTCATGGTTGTTGAGTGAGTAGTAAACGTCCTAAGGCAAAATTATATCTGAAGAGGTCAGAACATAGCTGCCAGAGGCTCAAGAGCGAATGCCAATGAGATCTGGGCCAGGACCACCCCTGTCTTGTACCCCTGAAGATGTAAATAGGAGATGACAATTGATTATTTATATGGATTTTCTTCATTGAGAAAAAGTATAGAAATCTGATCTATTCTATACATTAATATGGTATGCCCCATCCTGAACAGTATTGCAAAGAAATACTCCCATTCTAGGGAATCAAATGAGTGAGAAGCATCTAGAAATACTGTGACTGTAAGGTCGGTATGTAAATCTTGCATGATATCAAAGATGGTGTGCAGGTTATAGGCTGTGGAGTGACCTGGAACAAACCCCGACTAGTCTGGTTATGCCAGATCCCATAGTAGCAAGTTATTTTGATTAGACAGGATTTTAGCATCACACTTTTGGACAGCGGTTGATATAATTCATGGGGGTGAGCTGGTCTGCCTAGTTTTAACAAAGTAATAATGATCTCATCCCTTAATGTAAGAGGGGAGTATACATTGCTGTTGAGACTCCTCATACAGCACTAGCAAGAGTAGCACCAATATAGTGGAAAATATTTAGAAAATGCAGTGGGTAATCCATCTGAACCTGGGGTCTTACATGTGGGGAGATCACTTATAACTGCTTTGATTTCATAAAGGGTAGAAGGTTATGCTAGAAACTGATGTTGTGCATCACTGATCCAGTCCAAAGGTGTATTATCCATATAGTGTGACAGTAACACACTGGTGGGTTCCAATGCATAAGTTCAATTTCTAGTTGGAATATATGGGTTCAAAGTGATCTTAGGAATCAACTATGTCTTGTAATACATAATCCACATATTGTTGCCTTAAAGGCTTCCTACACCCCCTCATACTGTTCACTGATTCAATATTAAGCTGGAAGAATCTGGAATATGTTTCGTAATTAATCATCAAATGCCTGCTCCAGGAGTGTTTCACCATTCAGTTTCCAGCACTCACCATTCATCCACAACTCTGGAAGTTGTAGATGCACGAATATCAGAGAGTGGTCAAAGAGGGTACAGGCTAGGTGTTGCACATCTATCAACCATACACCCATGTCTTGTGTGGTCAGCCAGAAACCCAGCCTAGACTATGCATTGTGGATTGGTGAATAGTATGTGCACTCTCTCTGTAAGGGATTATAGTGTTGCCACACATCCATCAGCTTACATTTACTTACTACCTTATAGAGATGACTCAAGGTTTGGAGGGCCCTGTTGGACTGTCAGAGTGCAATTAATTTCCCCTTTCCACAGCAGCACTTTGCAATTTGTTTCAAGAATTCTCCCCCATAGAGTATCAAAAACGCAGGTTCATCAATTCTTGGTCCATAACAGTTAACTATTGTTATTTGCACATTCCCCGGTTGATCACAGAGTATTGCATGACAGCCCTGGAGGTCAGCACAAGAACCAGCCTCAGTGAAAGGTGAAGTATGAGGAAGTAATGCAAAGTAATGCCAATCTCTTAGCACTAAGGTAGGTTCACTGTAGGGGGTCAAAATGGGTCTCTTGAAGCAGTGTGATTTGAACATGATGCCAGTCCAGGAATGAGAGTATCTTTTTCCTAGGGTTGTCTAGTCAGCCAATATTCCAGGCCAAGCAGATCATTGGCTTTTAACCAATGATCTGCTTGGCCTGGCATGATCAACATGGAGTGGCTATAAACAATTTGTGTTTTTCAACAGTGGGTGTGACACTTAGCCATGACGGAGTAGCATAAGTATCTTGCCTATCATGCTGTGCATGTAAAAAATGTAAACATCTTTCATAACGGCAGCCTCCTCCCCTACTCTTCCACACTGACGGCCCAAACCTATGAGGATCCCAAAATCATCACTCCTGATAATCAAATCAACTTATTGTGCCAACCCAGCAATCAACAATTAGAAACATTAGCCTAGTCAGCCACTATTAAATGGGAAGCTCCCTTAGGGTTCGCCAGAAGAACCAGCATTATAGCCCTCACACATACATCGAAGGGATCAGTTGAATCATTATTGTACATCACTATTTAACCAACATTTACCAATGATTTCTATGAACTGACACAAGCTGGGCTACAGATAAAGGGCCTATACTTAAGTCTAGCTGTATGCTGCCTTCATTACAACTGGTTGCCAGTGACATCTTACTATTCCTGTAGTTAACACAATGGTATTATCTTAATCATAGTCAATTCAACGCATTAGCAAATCTTCTTGATCTGGGCTATTTCTCTCCCTCTCTGCTTGTCATGGCAGTTTTTTTAGTAAGTCGGCTGCCTGCTGTGGGGTGTGGATGATATGATGTTTCCTCTCATGGGTGACCCTCAGTTGAGCAAGATAAAGCCTAGTTTACTAAATCTCAGGTTTAAGAAGTTGGTTTTTTAACTGGAGAAAAATGTCTTCTGGCTTCTTGAACAACAAAGGTGAAGTCTGGATACAGGCAAATCACATTTCCCTCAAATGACAGTAGATGTTTTTTTCTGACCAGGCAAAATGCAGTTTTGCAGTCTCCCCAAAGGTTTCAGCACTAGCTGCTCCACGTAATCTTCAATACGTCCTGTGTTGGCTGACAGGGTCACCTAAGATGCAGGTAACTATTCCTTCAGGATCTCACTTCCAGGTCCTCATACTTGGAAACTAACGCCTGCAGAATGTTTCTTATATGATAGATGGACTCTCTTTTTAATAGAAGACTATCTTCCATAGCTGATACTTTTTGCTTCACATCCACCAAATGACTGTAGTGTTTTTCAGTTTTCAGGTTATGGAGTCCACACAGGTTGTGATTGCATTCATTTTAGAATAAATAGAGGCCACACATTTCTCCATCACCTTATGGAGCGATTTAATCTCTTTCCCATTAGTATCTTGGTCCTGGGGCAAGTGCTCAACAGCATTGCTGCCCTGCAAGGTCATTCTAGAGCCTCAGCTGAGTTCAAAGTGAAGTTTAGGTTGGAGGTTATCTGCTTTCCCTGTACTGTTATGACATGGAGGTGCAGGTGAACAGACATGCCACCAAGTGCCTCGTTGGCCACATGGAAATCACTCCCCTGTCTTTCTACCATCACTGGCTAGACTCCACTGCATACTTCCTCACAACCCCTCAAGACAAGGGGTGTTCCTGGTATTGGCTGATTCTCCATTGTGGGCATCTGACCTGTCCCAGGGCAGCAGCATTAAAATGAGTATTATGAGAAGGTGCCTGGGTGTTGTCCCTTGTTCTTTGCTTCCTCTGGTGCAATTGCATATGTGATTAACAGTTCTCATCATACAACCTTACGGGGCACCACATAGTATCCCGGTGCCATCCAACAGCCACTGCCACCCCGGCTGTCTCTCCTCTGATCCCAGAAGTGGTTGTGTGTTGTGGCACAATGCACTCACCTTTGACACCCCGACGGCACTGTTAGCTCCAGGAGGCCAGCAGTAAGGCATAATGACAAATGGGTTCTACCTCGCCCCTCAGCTCTCATGCGGTTGGGTCAAGGCATGAGAAGATCCAATGCCCCTCTCACTCACTGAGTGTTTTAATGGAGCAGGCCTTCACTGCTCTCTCTGCAAAGGGCACTGTTTTAGAGACTCTTTACAGTTTTGCTCTAATGCCCAAAGACCCTCAAGTTCACTCACCATCTAGGCGACGTCTCTTCAGGCAATTGTGGAAGTTTCCAGAATCTAGAACTGAGTTGTGGCTATCAAACAACCAGGGCAGTTCAACTGGGATCAATTCTGTCTTCCTCTGGCACAGTTTGCACACAAGTGTCAGCCTCATGGCACCATCAAAGTTGTCTCGGCAGCCACAGCATTCACTTTCCCCTTCACGCCTGTAGAGGCCTAAAAGTTGTGGTAGGATTGTCGCCATTGATGGCATCTTGGGTGTGTAGAGGCTGCTTCCACATTGGTTGTAAGGACTGCACTGGTAGGCAAGTTTTGCAAAGATTTTCTATTATTCAGAGACCGCTTAATCAAATAATGCAGAGTAAGAGCTTCTCTTGGCAAATTTCCCAATGTAGATAGGTTGATTAGGGCAGATAATGTTCCAAAGATTCCAATGGTAAAAAATGGTCACTTACTATACTTACCATGTTTTACCATTGGAATCTTTCCCTTAGGTGATTCATATACCAATACATATTGCATTACTACTACTGACTGGACACTGTTTTGGGTATGATATTGCTTCATTTCTTGTTGCACTACTTGATATTCGTTCTTTTCACTGTTGGCTGTTTCCCTCTTGTGATAACTTTTTTCTTTCTTTTTGATATGAATTACTAATTTGTCACACACACATTATTAGATATTATTATATGTATTTTTTTCTTATCATGCACAGGTTGGCTAATTTCCATCTTTTATTGATACACTCTTTATACAATTACATTTTCACTGGTAGTTTTTATTGGTTTATCATACATATTCATGTTGCACCATATCATGGAATATACATGTTTCTTCTGGATTATGTTTTCAGCCCTGAAGAAGCCCCATGTTGGGCGAAACGCGTTGGCCATTCATCAAGAACGTATTACTTATCTATGAACTCGCTACGACCTCAAGGACATAAGGACTTTTTATTTTATTTTCTTGGCTCCCTTGACTGTACATTATAAAAAAAAATCTTCGTTTTTGTTATTTTCTTTGCCTATGTGTTTGGCAATCAATGATTTACTTTCTTGGATTGCTTTATGACTGAATAAATTCCTAATAATTTCTGTTCTCTACATCGTTACACTGGCCTTGGCCTTTTTGTTACATGGTTTCTCTGTATTATTGCAGTGCACCACCTTCTGGTAGCATTCCTCCTTTTAACACCTGCTCTGTGCAGGCATTAAAAATGCTGCTAAAATTGATGCAATGAAATCTCATAGATTCCACTGTGTGATTTTTGCGGGCCCCTTAATGTGGGAATGCCCCCCTTGCATACATTTATGCCTGGTGCAGGCATATGTGGCTCAAGGAGTTACAAAGTGGCACAATATGTGCATTGCGCCACTTTGTAGATATGGTGTGGTGTTTTTGCCACACTATTGCCCTATTAGCGTCAAGAATAATGACGCTAATGTGGTGATAGTTGCCACTTGTCCCTCTTAAATTTGGGCCATAGAGTTTGGAAATAGAATTATGTCTCCAAAATTGCATCCCCCATCATTAAGGTAAAGGTTCTATACTACGGATCGAGGATGCTTGATGGATGAAGGTTCAAATCTAACTATGGAAGGGACAACAGTAGAACGTCCTAATCACCCCACTGTGCAGTGGCTCACCATCCACACAATACATTCGGTGGGAGATCAAAAGGATTCTCACCATGTTATACTCCAAGGAAGGGCCACACAGGTATTCAGGCTAAAAATTGTTATGCTCCAATTTAGGCAAAGAAGACTTATTTGGGGCTGACATGCAGTGGCGTAACACAACTTGAGGGGGCCCCTGCAAAGTACCAGAAGGAGGCCATCTGCCCCCTGGACTCAGTCACGGGCCTGCTGCTTGTGCACAGTGTACTGTGTTGAGGGGGCCCCCTCGAGGTTGCCACCCCTGCACCTTAGAGTACCCCTCGAGGGCCTTTGTTACACCACTGCTGACATGTTAGAATCACAAACAAAAATGGTGCCTTTTAGCAGCCATCATACTCTGGGTCCACATGTTTTCTGAATGAGAATTGGAAGGATCATGATCAATGTAATTTCCAGTGAGTAATGGACCCAAAGGGACACTGGGGGGAAGCCGTGTAATCCTTCATTATAATATCACAGGGACCATTTAAGGTATTTTTGATCAATTCAAAGCAGGATTCAAAGTCCACTTACACAAGTGAATTGAGGTAGTAACAGAAGAAATATTTTCCTATGCAATTCATAGGGGTGTGGGTGGGTATTTCATGTAATTTCGTTAAGCATGGACTCATTATGTCACATTCATTAAATTCTCTTTTTATTTCTAGTGGTTGAATTGCGTAGTATTCCTCCTGAATAACCAAACAACAATATTAATGTGACACAACATCGAGGACAGAATATTCAAAATAAAATATAAACATGTAGATAAATCTAGATTTTTGTCAACCTAACTAGAGCAGCGGCTGCCGCAAATCTCAAGGGGAGGGGTGCAGGGGAGGGTACGGAGAAAGAGGGGGAAAATACATTTTTTTTAAAACTCACCTTACGGCTGTCTCCGTCTCCTGCCGCTTCACGTTCCTCTTCCTACCATGTGGTGTTCCAGCATTCACTGGGACACCAGCACTGGCTCCCCAGTAATCCTGGCACTGCTTACATGCTAAACATAGCATGTAAGCAGCATCAGGATTGGTCTGAGCGGCAGTCACTGCTGCTTAGACACAAGCCTGGGGTATGTGTGTATACAGCCGAGTTGGAGAAACCTAAGTGCGTCTGTATGTTTGGCCGGCCTCAGACGGACGGCCAAACACACATGCACACTTAATGCACTCTTCCCTCCTCCCCCCTCCCATGTCCCGTGGCTCAGCCCCACCCCTCCCCTGTACTGCTGACTGAGTCAGCAGATGAAAAATGAAACAATAGAAAACTATTGTTTTATTTTTCATTTCCTGGCTCTTGGCCAGGGGGAAAATGCTCTGAAGCCATAGCGAATTAACAGCCCCTGCCCAACTACCCATATATGTACCTATACGTTATATATATATATATATATATATATATATATATATATATGTATATCTTCAATAAAAGTAGAAGTGGAGTAAGGAATAATAAATCTATGCTTCCCTATATGCATTGATATTCTTGTACAACAATATTGTTGGTGTCAATATTCACTAGTACAATCGAATTGTGTCACAACAAGCACATTCTTACTATGAGTAAGTGAAGAGAAAACGAACGTATGCAACATAGAATTCAGGCTTCAGTGCAGAAACTACAACACTCAAAACAGCAGGGGCCATATTACACAAAGTGCCGAGGGGTGCAACGGGCATGTGTACCTGCTTTGCGTGTCCCTGGGGCACTTTGGTATTACAGAAGGGGCCTCAGACTCTTGTGTGACCCCTTCTGTAATACAGATAGTGCTGGTGCGCATATAGCGCCAGCGCTATTATTAGAAGGCATTCCCTTATTTGTATGGGGGCATGGCCCCATGCAAATGAGGGCATCTCTTTGCCTCTGCGCCCGCGCTTTATTAACGACGTGGGGGCAGAGGCAAACATGCCTTTAGAAGGTGCACTAGCTCACTGCACACACCTGCAAGGGGAACTCTAATCCTTCTGAAAAGTGCAGGCGGATTGCCACCTGCACAGAGAAACACGGAGCAGCTTTTAAACAGCTGATCCATATTTCTCTTAAATGCACTGCCCTCGCGGCAGCATGAGTTTACAGGTGCCATTAGGGCAGCACTTTCAGCCTAATAGGGATCACTTTCCCTGTCTGCGCCTGGCACACCTACTTTAAGGTGCACTGTGGCACAAACAGGGAAAGTGCGCCCCATATATAATACAGGCCCAGATGATGTATCCTTAATGTGAACAATGTGTTTGATACTGTTAATGACAATAGGCTCATTCAGGACTTTGATAAAAACGTGTGCTAGGGTTGGGATCCTGAACTTCTCTCCTCTTTCTTGACTAATGGTACACAGTCATGCAAGAAAATTACCTCTGTCCCTGCCCTTCTGGGGGTTGGTCTACATCAGGGCTTTGCTCTAACACTGATGTCATTCAATTTTTAAATTTAATTTTTAAATGAAACTACTAAGGGTCTTGCTGGCGGGAGCATGAGTGTATTTTTACCAACATGAGCATGATGAATCTATATAAAGATCTCCCTAATCCCTGACATCTGTGCTCTCATAAAATGCCTCTTGACCTTGCATAATTGGATGCCCTCATACATTATCAAGCTCAATCCTGAGAAAACAGGATTTATTTATATCTGCCAATCATACCACTCTAAATGTACTAAATAATGGTTATCAGAGTAAGACAATGAAGGTTTGGCCACTCTTTAGGCAACAAAATGAAATGCTTTGTTTGTAGATTGACTCTCATCTGCCTATGTCACATTGAGTATACAGATAAAAAACACAGGAGCTGCATTTCAGGCTGTAAAGACATTGGAATCTTTTTTTCATACCATCCCAGCAACCTCTAACATGTAACACAGGCCCTGATAATAGCCAGAATAGATTTATGGAATGTCATTTTGGCCAACAATCTAACATTCTCTTTAACTCCACAAGCATAACTACTTTGACAGTCAGTCTGATCTCATAGACAAGATAATTTGACAGCACTTTTCCATTTCTAAGGATTTGCCAATGGCTCCATTTAGAAGCAAGGAAAATGTTAAACATTTGTGCATCACTTCTAAAACACCAAACCCTGCAACATTTGTAACACACTAGGTTGAAGAAAATAATATCGACTTACACATATATTGCCAAAAGTTTTTTTAAACATAACTTTTGTGACCCTATAATTAAACAATAGACATAAAAATATTGATGACAAATATATTGAGGAAACAATATTAAAATTCAACAATATCATAAACAAAAATAAAGAAATAACAATTATTTTCTGTGTATTAAAATTTAGGAAACATACCAATGATCACGAAACCCAAAATATCAGACAAAGAAAAAACCAACATGATTCTAAATAAATCACCCATTATTACATCAATCAATCAAGTAATTTTTTAAGCGCACTACTCACCTGGTAGGGTCTCAAGGCGCTGGGGGGGGAGTGCTGGTTACTGTTCGAAAAGCCATGTTTTAAGGTGCTTTCTGAAGGTTAGGAGGTCCTGGGTCTTGCATAGGTTGGTGGGGAGGGAGTTCCAGGTCTTGGCGGTGAGGTGGGAGAAGGATCTGCCGCCAGAGGTGGTGCGTTGGATGTGGGGGACTGTAGCGAGGGCGAGGGCGGTAGAGCGGTGCTGTCGAGTTGGTATGTGGAAGTTTACTCGTTCGTTGAGGTAGGCCGGTCCAGTGTCATGGAGGGCTTTGTGAGCGTGGACGAGGACTTTGAAAATGATCTTTTGTTGATGTGAAACCAGTGTAGGGATCTGAGGTGGGTGGATATGTGCTTGTGGTGAGGGAGGTTGAGGATGAGACGTGCGGCTGCGTTCTGGATTCGCTGGAGTTTTCTTTCAACCTTGGCTGTGGTCTCTGTGTAGAGGACGTTGCCATAGTCCAGTCTGCTGCTAATGAGGGCGTGGGTGACTGTTCTTGTTTCTAAGGGAATCCATTTGAAAGTCTTGCATAGCATGCGAAGGGTGTTGAAGCAGGAGGATGATATGACGTTGATTTGCTGGGTCATGGAGAGAGATGAGTTCAGTATAATGCCAAGGTTGCGTGCGTGGATGGTGGGTGTTGGGGGTCATCCGAGGGTGCTGGGCCTCCAGGAGTCATTCCATGCTGTCTTGTTGGGGCCGAAGATGATGATCTCTGTTTTGTTTGAGTTCAATTTGAGGTGGCTTGCTGTCATCCATTTGGCGATGTCGAGGAGTCTAGGGTGCAGGTTAATCTTGGCGGTGGCAGGGTTTCTGGTGAGGGGGATGCTGAGCTGCTTGTCATTGGTGTATGAAATGATGGTGATGCCGTGGGGGCGGAGGATGTTGGCGAGAGGAGCCATGTAGATGTTGAAGAGGGTGGGGCTGAGGGAGGATCCTTGGGGGACCCCACAGATGATCTTTGTGGCTGTAGACCGGAAAGGAGGGAGGCAAACTCTTTGGGTTCTTGCAGAGAGGAAGGAGGTGAACCAGTCCATGGCCTTGTGGCAAATTCCGGCATCGAAAAGGCGTGCATGAAGGGTTTGGTGGCATACAGTGTCAAAAGCTGCAGAGAGGTCTAGGAGGGTGAGGGCGATGGTCTCACCCTTGTCCACTCTGGTCCTGATGTCGTCTGAGCAGGCGATGAGGGCGGTCTCAATGCTGTGGTTCTTGCGGAATCCAGACTGGGAGGCGTCGAGTATGTTGTTTTATTCTAGGAAGCAAGACAGTTGTGCGTTTACTATCTTCTCAGCGACCTTTGCGGGGAAGGAGAGAAGATAAATGGGTCGGTAGTTTGTGAGGCCTTCCGGGTCTGCTTTGTTTTTTTTGGAAAGAGCGTTGACTTCAGCATGCTTCCAAATATCTGGGAAGGTTGCAGTGTCGAAGGAACTGTTGATGACGGCATGGAGCTGGGGAGCGATGATTTGGCTGGCCTTGTTGAAAATGTGGGGGGTGGCAAGGGTCTGTTGGGGAGCATGAGTGGATGGAGTTCATGGTTTTGTCGATTTCTTTGTCGTTGGTGGGGGTCCAGGTGTTTAGTCGGTTGGTGCGGCAGGATGTTGTAGTGTTGGTTGTGTCGGTGGTGGTGATGGTGGGTGCTAATGATGTGAAGCTGTCTTGTATGTCTGCGATTTTGCGGTGGAAGTAGTTGGAGAGTGAGTTGCAGAGGTCTTGGGAGTGTGGATGGTCGATGGTGCTGGATTTGTGTTTGGTGCGTTCTTTGACGATGGCAAAGAGTTCCTTGCTGTTGTGTGTGTTGCTGTCTATGCGTTCTTTGTAGAAGGACCATTTGGTGGTCCGGATGAGTTGGTTGTGTTTGCGCATGGCAGTTTTGAGGGTGGAGAAGTTGCTCATTGAGGGCTCTTGTCGCCAGGCTTTCTCAATTTTTCAGCATTCTCGTTTGGAAGACTGGAGTTCTGTGGTGAACCAGGGGCGGTCTTGATGGTGCGGGTGTTGTTGTTTGTTTTCAAAGGGGCGAGGGAGTCTGCGCAGGTTTCTAGCCATCGTGTGAGGTTGTGGGAGGCAGTGTTGGGGTCTTGGTGATGGGAGGTGAAGCTTGTGTGAGGTTGGAGATCAGGTGTTCTTTGGAGATCTTGTTCCACTTGCGGTAGGGTGTAGTGTGTTGTTGGTGGTGGGTGGTGGGTTTCATGAAGGAGAAGTGGACTTAGTGGTGGTCAATCCAGTGGAGTTCGGTGGTGTGAGTGAAGGTGATGTGGCTGCTGGAGGTGAAGATGGCATCTAGCGTGTGTCCCGGTGAGTGGGTGGGTGAGGTGACCAGTTGCTTGAGGCCGAGGTTCGTGAGGTTGTCCAG
This sequence comes from Pleurodeles waltl, assembly GCF_031143425.1. NCBI lineage: Eukaryota > Metazoa > Chordata > Amphibia > Caudata > Salamandridae > Pleurodeles > Pleurodeles waltl. Next base: position 1,099,300,964 of record NC_090437.1, read on the forward strand.
CAGGGCTGTGGAGTTGCAGTTGTGTGTTCTTTACAGGTGAAAGTTGAGGTCACCAAGGAGTATGTAGTCTGTGGAGGTGAGGGCATGGTAGCTGATGGTATCGGCAATGGTGTCACTGAATTGGGGGCGGGGTCCTGGTGGTCTATAGATGAGGGTTCCTCTGAGGGTGGTGTTGGCGTTGATGTGTATTTGAAAGTGTAGGTGGTCTGCGTTGTCTAGGGTATCGCTGGTGTTGGTGGAAATTTTGATGGTGTTTTTGTGTATTATGGCGATACCTCCTCCTGGTTTGTTGGTGCGGTCTCTACGGGTGATTTTGTAACCTTCTGGGATGGCTATGGCAATGTTGGGTTCTGATGAGGGGTTCATCCATGTTTCAGTGAGGATTGACTCTCATCTGCCTATGTCACATTGAGTATACAGATAAAAAACACAGGAGCTGCATTTCAGGCTGTAAAGACATTGGAATCTTTTTTTCATACCATCCCAGCAACCTCTAACATGTAACACAGGCCCTGATAATAGCCAGAATAGATTTATGGAATGTCATTTTGGCCAACAATCTAACATTCTCTTTAACTCCACAAGCATAACTACTTTGACAGTCAGTCTGATCTCATAGACAAGATAATTTGACAGCACTTTTCCATTTCTAAGGATTTGCCAATGGCTCCATTTAGAAGCAAGGAAAATGTTAAACATTTGTGCATCACTTCTAAAACACCAAACCCTGCAACATTTGTAACACACTAGGTTGAAGAAAATAATATCGACTTACACATATATTGCCAAAAGTTTTTTTAAACATAACTTTTGTGACCCTATAATTAAACAATAGACATAAAAATATTGATGACAAATATATTGAGGAAACAATATTAAAATTCAACAATATCATAAACAAAAATAAAGAAATAACAATTATTTTCTGTGTATTAAAATTTAGGAAACATACCAATTGTCAGGTGCTAGCCGGCGCCTACAGGGCCGATCGGGAGATTGTAGTCATTAAGGACTACACTTCCCATGAAGCCCAGCGCGGTAGAGATCGCGTAAAAGTCGGCGCACCCTGGAAAGGGTGTGCGTTATTTGTGCTAATGAGGCAGGTCGGAGCCTCAACGAAGTAGGAGCGGACGGCGTTCCCCAGGGGGGAATTCATCGGCGGCCCGAAAAGAGGAATGAGATTCAGCATGGCCCCCTCCTGGAAACTGACCTTTTACCGGTAGAAGGAGTTCCGAGCTGCTCCTCCTTTCGAATTCCGAGTACTAAGAAGGTGGTAAGCGGCAAGCTTGCTACTTGCCGGAGGCTATCGCCTTTTCTTTATTCCTGCATTCCTTACGGCCAGGTTGGGGGTGACTGTCATAAATTGGAGCACTTTACTTTTGAGATACCCTAATAAAGGAACGGCGATCTTATGAGACATAATCTTTTGGCTTTTTGTTGGCGGCGATTCAGAATGAGATTTACTGTTTGCAGGATTCCAAACAGCCGGGACAAATAATTCTTGTCAACATTCACTGAGATATGAACGAAGTACTTCTTCAAATATACGTGACATTAACGAAAGGCTTAGTGGGTTAACTGAATCATAGGAAGAAGTACAAAATAGATTTTCTTCACCTTATTCTTTCTCCTCATGTTCGTTTCGTTATACGTTCTGTAGTATTGTTTAGGAGGAAGGGCGGTGAGACCCTTAGGTGATTATAAGTGGCCGTAGGTGGCTTGGGGCATCCATTGGTGATGCCGATGGAACATAGTCAGGCTTTGGACTAGTTCTGCCCTTATGAGTTATGGGCAGTCCAGGTCGTTTTGGTTTTAGTGAGACCTTATGAGAATAGACAGACAATGTGATAATTAACACTGTGTATTTTTCTTTGCAGTTATCCCGTCCCTGCTGATCCTTCCCCTTCCTTCCCTCGCTTGATTACTCCAATGCACTGTGGGTTTTTTTATCAGTGACTTGGTGGTGTCAGGAGGTGGACCTTGTTTGCATCACACCGAGTCTGAGGAGTACCTACACCGTGACAGAATAACGCACCCACGAATAATACTCCTCCTGCTCGGTGTAATGCAAAGATGGCATCTATGGATGATGTCTTACAGGCGTTAGTGTTAGTGCAGCAAGAGTTGGCAGATTCTAGGGTGGAGGCAGCGGCACTAAGGGACAAGGTAGAAAGGCTTACTAGGAATCCCTTCGATGCCTCAGCATCTACACCGCAGATAACCGTGAACGTCTCCCCTCCAATTCCTTTGGCCAGTCCGGAACGGTTTTCAGGGGACCCCAGGAAAGTTCAGGCCTTTTTAACGCAGTTGTCTCTCCAATTCTCATGTAGACCGGCGTCTTTTCCCTCTAACCTTTCCAGGGTAATGTTCGCTATTTCTTATCTCTCGGGAGATGCAGCCAACTGGGCAGTGCCGTTAGTTAGAAACGATGACCCATTATTATCGGATTGGAATGCCTTTCGGTCGGCCTTTGAGAAGGTGTTTGATCACAGAACAACCACCTTTAGTGCTGATAGAGAATTGCTGGAACTGAGACAGGGGAGGTCTGACCTGGTTACCTATCTTACCACCTTCAATAGACTGGTAGCGGAATCAGAGTGGCCAGAGGAGAAGAGAATGTCTCTCTATTATCAAGGATTAAGAGACGACATGAAGGATATCCTAGCCCAAATAGATCCACAGCCTTCCACGTGTACTGAACTTGTGAATCTTACCTTGAGATTGAATCATCGGCTAGCAGAGAGAAGGGGAGAGCGTAGAGCGGGTGATAGGCGGCCGGTCATTCCAGAAAGAGAGGGGCGACCAGTTCCTAATTCCCCTGATTTATGCGGGGAACCTATGGAAGTGGGAGCCGTTAGGGCACCTCTGTCAAAGGCCGAAAAAGAGAGTAGGAGGGTACAGGGGTTGTGCATGTATTGCGGCAGGAAGGGTCATTATGTGAGAGAATGTCCCCAAAAAACCAAGAAAAAGGTTCTCCTACTCCCCCACTCAAAAGGCCGCGGTGACGTCAGGGAAGATATCAGAGAAAGAGGATTTGCCCTTTATAGAACCCCTATCAGGGTTCCGGTTGACTTCTTTGACCCTCTTGCCACGAGAAGAAAAGGCGTCACCCCTGTTGTTATCCGTAGAGCTGGTGTCCCAAGATCGAAACCATCCTGTATGGGCAATGATAGACTCAGGAGCCACGGGAAATTTCATAGATGAAGGGGTGGTTAAGAGACTGGGACTTCTGAGAATTCCAAGAAAGAACCCCGAAATTGTGTTGGCAGTTGACGGTACACCACTGAAGTCTGGACCCCTTACTGAACAAACTGAGGATGTGGGGTTGGTTTTCAGTGGAGTATCTCCGGCACGCAGAGAAATAATCAGGCTAGATATAATAGAGGCTCCTCAGTATGAAATAATTTTGGGAATGCCCTGGCTAAGAAAGAGCAATCCTGTTATCGATTGGCAAGCCAAGACGGTTAGTTTTCAGTCCGTGAGGAGTGAGAAAGTCGGTTCCTTATATGATAACCCCCCCGCGTTAGCGTTAGCTCAAGGGTTACAGTTGGCCACAGTGGTGGAGAAAGCGGTGATATTGCCCTCTGTTTACGCCAAGTTCAAGGATTTGTTCGACGAAGGTCAGGCGGAGACATTGCCACCCCATCGTATATACGATTGCAAGATAGATTTGATTCCGGGAGCACTCCTTCCTTCTTGTAGGGTATATGCTCTATCAGACCCAGAAACCAAACATTTGCGAAGATATCTGGACCGTTTCCTGGAAATCGGGTTCATTAGACCATCTTGTTCTCCGGCAGCTTCTCCACTCTTTTTCATAGCTAAAGCGAATAAAGAGTTGAGAACCTGCATCGATTATAGAATGCTGAACAAGAACACGATAAGGAATAGATACCCTCTTCCCCTCATTCCGGTGTTATTGGAACAGGTGAAAGAGGCAACTATCTATACAAGGTTAGATCTGAAGGGGGCTTACCATCTGGTCAGAATCCGTGAAGGGGATGAATGGAAGACGGCGTTTAAGACCCGTTATGGCCTGTTTGAATACTTGGTAATGCCGTTCGGGTTGTGTAACGCCCCGGCGGCTTTCCAATACTTTTTGAACGATGTTCTCAAAGAATACGTAGATCACTTTGTGATCGTCTATATAGATGACATATTGGTGTATTCTACCTCCTTAGAGCGGCACATGGAACATGTTTCCCTAGTACTCCAAGCGTTGCAACAGCACCATCTTTATTGCAAACTGAGCAAATGCGAGTTCCATGTACAGAAGGTTGAGTTCTTGGGGGTGGATTTAAGCCCGGAAGGGTTCTGCATGTCGACAAGAAAAATACAGGCGGTTCAAGAGTGGCCAGTGCCCACTAGTGTGAGAGACGTGCAATGCTTCCTGGGGTTTTCTAATTACTATAGAAAATTCATCTGTCATTTTTCCCACATTGTGTCACCTATAACAAGGTTGCTAAGAAAGGGAGTGTCTTTTGTTTGGTCAGAAGAGGCAGAGGAGGCCTTCTGCTTCTTAAAACAGGCCTTCTGCTCAGCGCCTATACTCCAGCATCCACAGCCAGAAGTACCTTTTATAGTCGAAGCAGATGCCTCGGATATAGCCATTGGGGCTGTGTTATCCCAAAGAAACAAGACCTCAGGACAGCTTCATCCGGTGGCGTTTTTATCTAAGAAGCTATCTGCTGCGGAACTCAATTATACGGTGGCAGAAAAAGAACTACTAGCCATCAAGAAGGCATTTCAGGAATGGAGACACCATCTCTGGGGGGCCCAACACCCGGTCACGGTATATACTGATCACCGAAACCTGCAGTATATGAAGGAGGCTAGACAGCTTACCCAGCGGCAAATGAGGTGGATGCTGTTCTTTTCAGAATATGAGTTTGTAGTAACCTTCCGTCCTGGGGTCGACAATCGCAAGGCAGATTCACTGTCTAGACAAAGGGACGCGAGGAACGTCACTTCAAGACCTGATGAAGCAATCATCCAACCGGAAAAAGTGCTTTGTGCCCTTCATATATCTCACTTCCTAGAAAAGGTCTCTAAGCATAAGTCTGCTGCTCAGTGGAAGGAGTGGGCCGAAGTAAGTCAGGACCGTACCCTTAAGCACGGAATACTGTTGCAAGGTAATCATTTGTATTTACCAACACCTGAACTTCGAATGCAAGCCTTCAATTGGTGTCATGATGCGGTAACAGCTGGTCATCCGGGGTACACCAAAACTGCGCAAATAGTGCAACGACATTTCAGGTGGAAAGGTTGGGCTAAGGACGTTGCGACATGGGTAGCTCGGTGTGAGATATGTGCTCGATCCAAGGGAGAAAACGCGAAGAGCCAGGGCAAGCTGATGCCTTTGCCCACTCCGGAAAAACCATGGCAAACCATCAGCGTGGATTTTGTGGTAGGATTGCCAATGGATCAGGGGTACAATGCTATCATGGTGGTAATCGATAGTCTTACCAAGATGGGTCACTTTCTCCCTTGTAGAAACCTACCTACAGCAAGTCAGACCGCCCATCTAATTCTGTCTCAAGTGGTGCGGTTACATGGTTTACCAAGAACCATTATTTCAGACAGAGGCCCCCAGTTCGTTGCTAGGTTTTGGCGCATGTGGTGCAAGGTTCTGCGCATTGAATCCGCCCTATCCACCAGTTTTCACCCACAAACCGATGGCCAGACGGAGCGTCTCAACCAAACCCTGAAGAAATATCTGAGGTGCTATGCAAAAGACGCGCAGGAATCGTGGGTGTCATTGCTATGGCTGGCCGAACTATCGTACAACAATGCTTGGCATAGCTCGATAAGGGAGTCTCCTTTTCGTGCTAACACAGGGTTCCACGCGGAGATGTTGCCCATAATCATACCTCGGGAAGTCACGGATCAACCTACTGTCCATGCTATGGTTAAGAACCTACAATCCATGCAAAAGAAAATACGATTTAATTTGGATAAAGCCAAGGAACAGTATAAGAAATGGGGTGATGTACATCGGCGTGAGGGGCCGGTGTACCAGCCAGGGGACCGAGTGTGGCTTTCCACCAAGTATATACGTTTTAAGATGCGTAGCATCTTTCATCCTCGTTACATTGGTCCTTATGAGGTGGTACGCAAGATAAACCCTGTGGCTTACCGTCTCAACTTACCTGCTTCCTTAAGAATCCATCCGGTGTTTCATTGCAGCCTTTTGAAGCCAGCTCTGTCCGCGACCCGGCGGGCGGTGCCTCCGGTGGTTAGAGACGGACAGCTGGAGTATGAGGTGCGCAAAGTGTTGGATTCCAAACTACGGGGGGGTAAGTTATGGTACTTGGTGTCGTGGAAAGGGTATGAGGCCGAGGAGGATTCATGGGAGCCGGAAGGCAATGTTCATGCCCCTAGGGCGGTGCAACGGTTTCATGCTTGTCATCCCACTAAACCTGGCCCTAGGAGGCGCTTTGGAGGTGGGCGTACTGTCAGGTGCTAGCCGGCGCCTACAGGGCCGATCGGGAGATTGTAGTCATTAAGGACTACACTTCCCATGAAGCCCAGCGCGGTAGAGATCGCGTAAAAGTCGGCGCACCCTGGAAAGGGTGTGCGTTATTTGTGCTAATGAGGCAGGTCGGAGCCTCAACGAAGTAGGAGCGGACGGCGTTCCCCAGGGGGGAATTCATCGGCGGCCCGAAAAGAGGAATGAGATTCAGCATGGCCCCCTCCTGGAAACTGACCTTTTACCGGTAGAAGGAGTTCCGAGCTGCTCCTCCTTTCGAATTCCGAGTACTAAGAAGGTGGTAAGCGGCAAACTTGCTACTTGCCGGAGGCTATCGCCTTTTCTTTATTCCTGCATTCCTTACGGCCAGGTTGGGGGTGACTGTCATAAATTGGAGCACTTTACTTTTGAGATACCCTAATAAAGGAACGGCGATCTTATGAGACATAATCTTTTGGCTTTTTGTTGGCGGCGATTCAGAATGAGATTTACTGTTTGCAGGATTCCAAACAGCCGGGACAAATAATTCTTGTCAACATTCACTGAGATATGAACGAAGTACTTCTTCAAATATACGTGACATTAACGAAAGGCTTAGTGGGTTAACTGAATCATAGGAAGAAGTACAAAATAGATTTTCTTCACCTTATTCTTTCTCCTCATGTTCGTTTCGTTATACGTTCTGTAGTATTGTTTAGGAGGAAGGGCGGTGAGACCCTTAGGTGATTATAAGTGGCCGTAGGTGGCTTGGGGCATCCATTGGTGATGCCGATGGAACATAGTCAGGCTTTGGACTAGTTCTGCCCTTATGAGTTATGGGCAGTCCAGGTCGTTTTGGTTTTAGTGAGACCTTATGAGAATAGACAGACAATGTGATAATTAACACTGTGTATTTTTCTTTGCAGTTATCCCGTCCCTGCTGATCCTTCCCCTTCCTTCCCTCGCTTGATTACTCCAATGCACTGTGGGTTTTTTTATCAGTGACTTGGTGGTGTCAGGAGGTGGACCTTGTTTGCATCACACCGAGTCTGAGGAGTACCTACACCGTGACACCAATGATCACGAAACCCAAAATATCAGACAAAGAAAAAACCAACATGATTCTAAATAAATCACCCATTATTACATCAATCAATCAAGTAATTTTTTAAGCGCACTACTCACCTGGTAGGGTCTCAAGGCGCTGGGGGGGGAGTGCTGGTTACTGTTCGAAAAGCCATGTTTTAAGGTGCTTTCTGAAGGTTAGGAGGTCCTGGGTCTTGCATAGGTTGGTGGGGAGGGAGTTCCAGGTCTTGGCGGTGAGGTGGGAGAAGGATCTGCCGCCAGAGGTGGTGCGTTGGATGTGGGGGACTGTAGCGAGGGCGAGGGCGGTAGAGCGGTGCTGTCGAGTTGGTATGTGGAAGTTTACTCGTTCGTTGAGGTAGGCCGGTCCAGTGTCATGGAGGGCTTTGTGAGCGTGGACGAGGACTTTGAAAATGATCTTTTGTTGATGTGAAACCAGTGTAGGGATCTGAGGTGGGTGGATATGTGCTTGTGGTGAGGGAGGTTGAGGATGAGACGTGCGGCTGCGTTCTGGATTCGCTGGAGTTTTCTTTCAACCTTGGCTGTGGTCTCTGTGTAGAGGACGTTGCCATAGTCCAGTCTGCTGCTAATGAGGGCGTGGGTGACTGTTCTTGTTTCTAAGGGAATCCATTTGAAAGTCTTGCATAGCATGAGAAGGGTGTTGAAGCAGGAGGATGATATGACGTTGATTTGCTGGGTCATGGAGAGAGATGAGTTCAGTATAATGCCAAGATTGCGTGCGTGGATGGTGGGTGTTGGGGGTCATCCGAGGGTGCTGGGCCTCCAGGAGTCATTCCATGCTGTCTTGTTGGGGCCGAAGATGATCATCTCTGTTTTGTTTGAGTTCAATTTGAGGTGGCTTGCTGTCATCCATTTGGCGATGTCGAGGAGTCTAGGGTGCAGGTTAATCTTGGCGGTGGCAGGGTTTCTGGTGAGGGGGATGCTGAGCTGCTTGTCATTGGTGTATGAAATGATGGTGATGCCGTGGGGGCGGAGGATGTTGGCGAGAGGAGCCATGTAGATGTTGAAGAGGGTGGGGCTGAGGGAGGATCCTTGGGGGACCCCACAGATGATCTTTGTGGCTGTAGACCGGAAAGGAGGGAGGCAAACTCTTTGGGTTCTTGCAGAGAGGAAGGAGGTGAACCAGTCCATGGCCTTGTGGCAAATTCCGGCATCGAAAAGGCGTGCATGAAGGGTTTGGTGGCATACAGTGTCAAAAGCTGCAGAGAGGTCTAGGAGGGTGAGGGCGATGGTCTCACCCTTGTCCACTCTGGTCCTGATGTCGTCTGAGCAGGCGATGAGGATGGTGTTGGTGGAAATTTTGATGGTGTTTTTGTGTATTATGGCGATACCTCCTCCTGGTTTGTTGGTGCGGTCTCTACGGGTGATTTTGTAACCTTCTGGGATGGCTATGGCAATGTTGGGTTCTGATGAGGGGTTCATCCATGTTTCAGTGAGGAAAGCGATGTCAGGAGAGTTTGTGGTGAGCAGGTCCCAAAGCTCAATGGCGTGCTTGTGGAAAGAGCGGGTGTTGAGGAGGATGCAGTTAATGTGACTGCGGGGTTTGGTGTCGTTGTGGTGCTTGTTGGTGTTGCTGGTGTTGGTATGAGTGCAGGAGAAATGGCATGAGTGGCATGTGAAAGGTTTGTGGGTCTGTTTGGGGTTGGCCTGGGCGCAGGCAGGGTGCTGGCCTGGGTTGAGGGCAAGGAGTTCTGTGGAGGAGTAGTGGTGCTTTGGTTGGTCGGAGAAGCGTGAACCAGGGGGACGGGCGCTGGGCGCGGTCCAGGTGCGGACGGGTGCAGACGGGCTTGCCTCTGGTGCACCAGCAACGCAGTCGCGCAGCGGCTGCCATTAGCAAGGGGAGGTGTGAGGGAGGAGCAGCAGGGAGGCGGGAGAGGAATGTCCAATGGGGCACGAGGGGGGCGGACCCGTAGGGGACGCAGCGGCAGGGATTAAGAAACCGGCGAGAGCCGGGAAGAACAACGGGCACATTTGAAGCACAAAATACGAAGTGGAGCACAGAATGGGCACAGTTAAGGTTAAAAACAGTTCTAAAAACAAAAAACGAAATTCAGAAAACAAAATACAAGCAATGGAATGAGGTACTAGACAAGCCTACCACTAGGCACCAGGGATGAGGCGCAGGCTGGGGCCTACGGGTGGCGGAGGGCCTCAAATTTCTCTTGCAGCAGCAAACGGCGGGGTCAGGGGCACGGAGGCAGGCTGGTGGAGCCGAAGTGTACTCCTGGCCTGAAGCAGGTCAGGGGGTTAACCCATAAACTGCTGGGCCTCCCACCCTCCCCCTAGTGCTGAGACCTTTTGTGGCTATTTGGGGTAGTTTGTGTTTAGGTCTTCATATCAGCTATCCATGCCAAATATGTGTCCTTTTTTCCAACATTCTATGAATTCTAAAGGTACCCAGAATTTGAGGGTTCCCCTGGAGGAGACCAAGAAATTAGTCAAAATACAGCTAAAATGTAGTTTTTTTAAAGAAAAATGGGGAAAAAGGACTGCAGAATAAATCATGTGTTTTTCCCCTGAAAATGGAATCAACAAAGGGTTTGTTGTTCTAAAATCAGCAGACTTGAATCAGAAAACCACATTTTTCAACACAATTATGACATTTTACTGGGACATACCCCATTTTTACTATTTTTGGTGCTTTCAGACTCCTTCTAGTTAGTGACAGAAATGGGTGTATAACCAATGATGGATCTAAACAGTTCTGAAAAGTAGACAAAATTCTGAATTCAGCAAGGTGTGATTTGTGTAGATGCTTCAAGGTTTTCATCAAGAGCCCTAGGTACCTAGAGCCAGTAAATGAGCTGCTCCTTGCAATGGGTTTTCATTGTATACCGGGTATACAGCAATTGATTTGGTGAAACATAAAGAGTGAAAAATAGGTATCAAGGAAACTTTTGTATTTCCAAAATAGGCACAAGGTAAGGTGTTGAGGAGCAGTAGTTATTTTCACATCTCTGAAGTCTGGGGTCCCCATACTAGTATGTAAATTACAGGGCATTTCTCAAATGTACTTCTTTTTTAGACACTGTCTTACATTTGGAAGGACAAAATGTAGAAAAAGACAAGGGGCAATAACACGTGTTCTTCTATTCTCTGTTCCCCCACGTCTTTTGATAAAATGGTACCTCACTTGTATGGGTAGGCCTATTGTCCGCGACAGGAAACGCAACATGGACACATCAAATTTTACATTGAAATCTGACGTGTTTTTTGGAAAGTGCCTAGCTGTGGATTTTGGCCTCTAGCTCAGCCGGCAACTAGGGAAACATACAAAACCTGTGCATTTTTGAAAAGTAGACACCTAGGGAAATCCAGGATGTGGTGACGTGCGGGGCTCTCACCAGGTTCTGTTACCCAGAATCCCTTGCAAGCCTCAAAATTTGGCAAAACAAACACTTTTCCCTCAGATTTTGGTGCTGCAAAGATCTGGAATCTGAGCGAAGCCACAAACTTCCTCCCACCCAGCATTCCCCAAAGTCTCCTGATAAAAACTGTACCTCACTTGTGTGGGTAGGCCTTGTGCCCGGGAAAGAAAATGCCCCAAAACAAAATGTGGACACATCACATTTTCCCAAAGAAAACTGACCTGTTTTTTTGCAAAGTGCCTAGATGTGGATTTTGGCTCTAGCTCAGCCCGCACCTAGGGAAACCTAGCAAGCCTACACAGTTTTAAAAACTAGACACCTAGGGGAATCCAAGATGGGGTGACTTGTGGGGCTTTCACCAGGTTCTGTTACCCACAATCCTTAGCAAACCTCAACATTTGGCAAAACAAACACGTTGTCCTCAAATTTCAGTGAAGGAAAGTTCTGGATTCTGAGAGGAGCCACAAATTTCCTTCCACCCAGCACTTTCCAAAGTCTCCTGATAAAAATTGGTGCCTCACTTGTGTTGGTAGACCGAGTGCCCATGACAGGAAATGCCCCAAAACGCATCATGGATATTGGGTTCAAGGATCACACAGTGAGGTTCTTCTCGTTTCCAAAATAAGTATTTATTGACATGATGACCCCGTTCCGGCTGTCTCCGTCTCTAACTGCCTTCCTTCTCCCGTCTCCACATTCCAGAATCCTTGTCGCCCAGAGACAGTCGGAACGAGCTTCTACTACGTAATACAACACATCCCCAATCCTACAATATATTTGATAACACTAACTACCTATATCTGAAACCTAATGCTAAAATATTCCTTATACGTATCATTCCACTATTAATTATGTACACTTACTATTCACATACAAAATCTCTAAGTAATCTCGACGGCTTCTTCACTCTGACACTGGCTCTTCTGTATACCTCTCTCTCTTTCTCCACATGTACTTCATTTTCCTCTTCCCTGTCATCCATCTGTGTTCCACTCCCTGGAATGGAATGAACTCATTCGCACTTTTTTTTTTTAGCAACACGTTTACTTCCACTTCCAAACACCTCACAATCCTTCTTGCATTCCACTAGTTACCATCTGACAACTTAACATAGTTTCCTTATACATCTAACACTCTCTTCGGCTCCGACAACTTGGATTCCCCTTTTTTCGTTGCATTACCTACTATCACTCTCACCCATTCGCCCTTCTCATGTACTTTTTTTTTCCTTATGATCTTACTGTTATGTCTCGATACATATTGTTGTTGATACGTCTTTATCCTTTTTCTGATCTGCGTATGATTAACCGCAATTTCCTTATGTTTTCCAATCCATGCCGGTACAGCCATTGTACATGGCTTCCTTCCCTTCAACAGTAAAAATGGAGCCTCGCCCGTCACACTATGTGGTGTCGTTCTGTAATTCCATAGCATATCCCTAATTTGAGACTTCCACAAGACGTTATTGTACAAAGCTAGCTGCAAACTTTCTCCCAGCACTCGATTAAATCTCTCAATCATGCCATTTCCTCTTGGGTGGTAAACCAGCGTCCTACAATGTTTAATTCCCCATCTCTTGAGGAAATTCATAAATTCACCCGAAATGAACTGTGGTCTATTGTCACTGACCATTTCACCTGGACACCCTTCCCTTCTAAATATTTATTCACAAAATGTAATTACATTACTTGCTTTCACTTCCCTCACAAACGCCACCTCAGGCCACTTAGAGTAATAGTCCATCATGACTATTGCAAACCTCTCCTGGCAACCCAAACAGTCAAACGGCCCACAGATATCAATAGCCACCCGTTCCCATGTTCTCTCCGGTATTACTTGCGAACCAATCTTTGTTTCCATCAACACATGCGACTTGTCACTGCATGTGCACGCAATGCAATTCCTTACATACCTTTCCACGTATTTGTCCATACCCGGCCACCAGTAATCTGCACGAACCTTTCTTTTCAGAGCAGGCATGCCCCCATGTCCTTCATGCATCAACTCCAACACTCTCTCTCTCAAACTTTCCGGTACCACCAATCTGTCTCCTCTCCTCAGCACTCCATCCATAACTGACAAATCTTCCCATACCTGTTTAAATTCACTCATATCAGCATTCATATGTTTTTTCTCCATTTCTCCCATCATCGGTAAAGCATTTACAATCTTATTTAGCAACACATCCTCCCGTACAGCAGTTATCCATTCTTCTTGACTTATAGCCCTCCAAGTTTCTGAAATATCTGACACCACCAATTCATCTTCAACAATTTCATCCTTTTCATCCACAGGTAGTCTTGACATACAATCTGCGTTAATATTTTGTATGCCCGGTACATATCTCATCTTAAATGTATATTCCTGTAATCTATACATCCACTTTGCCACTCTTGGAGTTGCTTTTCCGGCCCCCTCAGTTGTGAACATGTCTATTAAAGGTTTGTGATCTGTCCTTAATTCAAATTCCGTGCCCCATACATATGTCTGGAAATGCACACTCCGCCAGCATGCCAATGCTTCTTTTTCCACTGTCGAAAACGTTGGCTCTGCTCCCTTCAACGTTCGTGACGCAAATGCTACTACTCTTTCTTTTCCTTTATGTTTTTGTAACAATGCCGCTCCCAATCCATAATTGCTAGCATCTGCTACAATTATCGTCTCATCCTCTGGATGAAATGGTTTAAGTGTAATGGCTTGAACTATGGCTTCCTTAATCACATCAAATGTCTCCTGACACTCCTTGGACCACTTAAAATGGCATCCCTTCTTCATCAAGTTCCTTAACACGTGTACTTTTTCCGCAAAATGTTCTACAAACTTCGTGTAATATTCGGCTAAGCCCAAGAATGATCTCAGCTGCTCCTTGTTTTGTGGTGCCAGAGCTTTTGCTATTGCATCTATCAATTTCCGCTTGGGTTTTACGCCTTGATAATTCAATGTAAGTCCAAGATATTCCACCTCTTCCACTCCGAATTTGCACTTGCTCTTGCTTATGGTAAGTCCAGCTTCTTGCAATTTCATTAATACCTCTGCCAGTATTTTATCATGTGCCTGCTCGCTCTCTCCCCACACTAACACATCATCCTGGAGTACTAACCTGTTCCGCACATTATTCAGTATTCCTTGCATAGCTCTTTGGAATACTGCTGAGGCAGATGCCATGCCAAAAGGCATCCTCACAAATTGGAATGCTCCCTTGGTTGTAATGAAGGATGTCAAGTGTTGTTATTCTTCCGTCAGACACACCTGGTGATACGCACTCGATAAATCCAGCGTTGTGAAATACTTCCCTCCTCTCACACTGCCCAACATCTTGTTTATTCTTGGCAACGGGAACCGATCAATTAAAATATTGTCATTTAGATCCCTCAAGTCCACGCACATGTGGATCCTGCCATCAGGCTTCCTTGCTATTACTATTGGACTTAACCATTCTGATGCCTCTATTGGTTCGATTATACCCTCATCACACAACCTACGAAGTTCTTCCTTTAATTTACTCCTTAGTGATATTGGTACCACTCGCGCCTCTTTTTAAAGAATTTGGTTTTCAAAATTCTTGAGACAGCCCAGTTTGTCCTTAAACACCTCAGGAAACTTCATCACCCACTTTTCTTCCATACACCCTTTTGTTAACAGTACTTGTTCCGGATGATTTGGATCTAATACCATCTTCAACGCCCGTTGCTCTCTCCATCCAAGCAATGATCGTCCTTGTCTTACTACGTATACATTTGCATACGCTTTCTGGTCTTTGAATCTCAAGTCTGCCTCGAAATATCCCAAAACGGGAATTTTACCTCCACCATACCCTTCCGGTAACACGTCAGTGGGCTTAAGTTTGTTGTCTCTCAAATTTCCCCATTCTTGTTCATCAATTAGGGTAAATGGTGAACATGAGTCCGCCCACATGTGTATTTGTTTTCCATTCACCACAATAATACACTCTGGTTGATTATATTCCTTGGTCCAATGCCCTTGCTGAGTGCAAACCACTGTGGTTCCATCTTCCACAGCCAACACTTCTAATTCTTCTTCACTAGTGCTACTTTCTGTTAATCCGTTTTTCTTTACTGTATTCACTGCCTTTTTGAATTTGCGTTCACTGATCATCCTGCACACTCTTGCAAAATGCCCAATTTTCCTGCATTTAAAACATTTGGGGGGTCATTCTGACCCTGGCGGTAATTACCGCCATGGCGGAGGTCGCGGTAGCACCGCCAACAGGCTGGCGGTGCACCGCTGGGCATTCTGACCGCGGCGGTTCAGCCGCGGCCAGAAACGGAAAGTCGGCGGTGTACTGCCGACTTCCCGCTGCCCTTGAGAATCTTCCATGGCGGCGGAGTGCGCTCCACCGCCATGGGGATTCTGACACCCCCTAACGCCATCCGGTTCCTGGCGGTTCTCCCGCCAGGAACAGGATGGCGGTAGGGGGTGCCGTGGGGCCCCCGTAAGAGGGCCCCACGAAGAATTTCAGTGTCTGCTTTGCAGACATTGAAATTCGCGATGGGTGCAACTGCACCCGTCGCACCTTCCCACTCCGCCGGCTCCATTCTGAGCCGGCGTCCTCGTGGGAAGGGTGTTTCCCGCTGGGCTGGCGGGCGGACTTTCGGCGGTCGCCCGCCGGCCCAGTGGGAAAGCCAGAATGACCGCCGCGGTCTTTTGACCGCAGAGCGGTCTTTCGGCGGGAACCGCTTGGCGGGCGGCGACCGCCGTCCGCCGCGGTCAGAATCACCCCCTTGATGTTTATGGCCGGGCAATCTTTCGCCTCTTCTAAATGTTTATTGCTTCTGCATCTATAACATTCTTTCCTTTTTCCATGACTTTCATCAAACTTATTCGCGCTCTTTTTCTTAGGGTACCCCATCTCTCCCACTACATTTTGTTCTTTATTGTCCTTCTGTGTATTGAGTTCTTTAAGATATTGAGTTGTGCTTTCCATATGTCTTGCAACTTCTACTGTTTCATCCAAGGTGGGATTCCTTAAACTTAATAACTTCTCTTGTATTTTTGTGTCTTTCAGCCTTTTTATGAATTTATCCCGTATGATCTCATCATTTAAATCTCTAAATTTACAAGAAATGGCCAATCTACGTAGACTATTTACATACTGATCTATTGTCTCATTTGGTTTCTGAGTGTACGAAAAAAATCTGTGTCGTTCCACTACTATATTTATTTTCTTTCCATAATATTCTTCCAATGCCATCATGGCACTTTCAGAAACATCCTCCTCTTGGTCAGAGTCTCCTCCTTGTGTACTTTGTGATGGTAATGTTTTTAATACTTTCCTACCTTCTACCCCTAAACAATGCTTTAGAATCGCTAGTTCCCTCTTTTCCACATACATTTCTCCACCAATGGCTTCCAAATATGTGACAAAAGGCTCTTTCCAGTCTTCCCAAGTCATGCAGGGTTTTCCTGGTAGTTCCAAAAATGCTGGTGGTGGAAAAATAGCTTGTGTTGCCACTTTTTCCTTTTAAATATCAATACTTCGATTTTTATATGTGTTTCACTTGTATTGTTCAATTCATATCCATATCTGACATTATTACCACATTATAGTCCACTGCATTTTATTGTTTTTATGTTGAATTCACTTTACATTGCTTCGTTTTGTATTCAATTGCTATTGGTATTTTCTCTTTATTTTATTTTTCTTCCGTTGCCGCACACGCGTTGCTAAGCGAACGCGTGCGTCGGCTATTTTGCACTTCGTTGCACGCGTGTTGCTAAGCAACCACGCGTGTTAGCCCCTCTCGCGTGTGCCAGCCTCACGCACGCATATACGTGACTTCGCATAAAAGCGGAAAGTATAGAAAGTCACCTTGTTGCTGTACGTAGCTTCGCCCTTTTCCAATACTTCGCGTTCGTGTGCTCTGGGCTTCCCTATTCTTCGTCCTGCGTCCTCGGCTCTCGTGCCACCATCGACATTGCCACCGCCGGTCCAGGGTCGTCGCACGGCAGATTGAACTCACCCTCGTCGCCACTATTGGGTTCAAAGATCACATGGTGAGGTTCTTCTCGTTTCCAAAATAAGTAGTTATTGACACGACGACCCCTTTCCGGCTGTCTCCGTCTCTAACTGCCTTCCTTCTCCCATCTCCACATTCCAGAATCCTTGTAGCTTCTACTACGTAATACAACAATGGACACATCAAATCTTTACACTGAAAACTGACATGTTTTTGGGAAAGTGCCTAGCTGTGGAATTTTGGTCTCTAGCTCAGCCGGCACCTGGGAAAACTTACTAAACCTGTGCATTTTTTAAAACTAGTGACCCAGGGGAACCAAGGATGAGGTAACTTGTGGCACTTTCACCAGGTTCTGTTACCCAGAATCCTTTGCAAACCTCAAAATTTGGAAGAAAAAAACACTTTTTTCTCACATTTCAGAAAGTTCTGGAACCTGAGAGGAACCACATATATCCTCCCTCCAGCATTTCCCATGTCTCCCGATAAAAATGGCACCTCACTTGTGTGGGTAGGCCTTGTGCTCGTGTGAGCACTGGATCACACAACGGTCAGTGTTACTCCTTACATGAGGGCAACTGTTGACTATGGGGTGATCCATTCCTGACTCAGGCACTAGGTACAAGCACTCAAGTGGGGTAGCGTGTTTAGTAGAACAGGTGGTCAAACACTGGTTGGTAGGAAATTTTGTGGATCCCAGCATATTACTGTAGTTTGTGTGACAGAAATGCAAGAAAACATTGAGTTTTTATTCAACATTTTACCTTTGCAGGATATTCTGGGTAAGAAAACTTTGGGGAATCCACACAAGCTACACCTCTGTGGACCCCCCCCCCCCCGGGTGTTGAGTTCCCAGAAATGTCTGGGTTTGGTAAGTTTCCCTATATGGCCGATGAGCCCAGGACCAAACCCGCAGTTACCTGTCTTACAAAACCAGGTTGTTTTGTGATCAATAATTTTGATGTCTACACAATACGATTTGGGCAGTGGAATTTGGGGCTGAATTAAACTGGGGTGCTCCCAAGAAAGCACTCTCTCTGTGCCACCGCATGCACCTGCTCTCTGGGTTGTGCTAACCCGCTATTGTCCCACTGCAAAGATTGTGCTTGCAAAGGGACAGCAGAACTGTCCTCATCACCTCCCTCAGAATCACTGAAAGAAGAGTTGTCGGATGGGACTCTTCCGACTGAAAATTCACTCCCAGAGTCTGCACCATTGTCCTATCCCTCAGATGCTGTCTCAGTCTCTGATCCAACATTAGAGCTGTCCTCTATAACCCGAGTTAGGTCTTGAGCAGCAGTCATCTAACGAAACGCCATCTCTGCACCTGGCTAAACTATTGCTCTAAAACACTAGCATACGTAGACAGTCACAAAATTGCTGGTGGGTGTGTGTGATGCGTGCAACAGTAAATGTCACCTTACCTTCACTTCTTCCCTAAATCAGCACGTTCTCTCAAGACACTCAAAAAACCCAAACAAGACACACTATTACTTCACCTTGTCCCATACAAATCGTCACAGTCTTTAGCGCTGGTGGCACCCAGTGCAACAGTCTTTTTTAGTGCTCTGCCTCCCATGACCTCCTCTTCGAATTCCCTCATCACCACCCAGCTAAATACATGAATATCCTCTGCAGCAGGCATATAAACCATCTGTGCTATTTTATGGCGTCAAAACTGCCACTAGACAAAAGACAGATCTAGTTCTATAAATAGAGAATCTAGCTCTCTCTACTATCTATCTGTCTATCTATCTATCTATCTATCTATCTATCTATCTATCTATCTATCTATCTATCTATCTATCTAATCACTTTTATAAATGTGTGGTTTCCCTGGGGGCCGATCGTGGCTCCTGGAAAACAACACATGTAAAAAAGTGATATATATATATATATATATATATATATATATATATATATATATATATATATATCTATATATATACACATACATATCTATAGAGGGATTTGTCTATATACATATAGACTCTCTACATCGCTTCTTTTATTATACATGTGTGCTTTTCCTGGGGCCGATCATGACCCTATGGCAAAGCACACATGTATACAAAATAAATGCCCTCATAGGGAGTCAGCCAAAGGGCTGACCCCAACATTTTCATTTGTTAAAAAATATTCCTTGTGGGGGGCGCGATCATCCCACAGGGGAAACCATTTTAAAGAAATATATAATAAATTGCCCCCCAGTGGTCAACTTGTGTAGAAAGGGCCAACCCCACCATTTTTATTGATTTATTTATTTATTTAAAATAACAATTTTAGTACCTTTTCAGAAATGCCTCCTTGGCATATGGGGAGGCAGTTTTGACCTCTTTTTCCACACCAGACTAGCGAGAGAATGCTTACCTGTTCCTACGCTGCTCTTGTGGGGAAAAATGTGATGTCAGCGCGCTTTGAGGTGCGCTGACATCACAGATGGGCGGGAAGGGGGAGACGCTGAAGTTCTTCAGCACCTCCGGGGATAAAAAAAAAAAAACTGCGTGCATTGTATTTAAAACCCCTCCCTGGCGTCGGTCACTGGTCTTGACCTGCACCAGGAAGGGTTTGCAGGCGTGGGGTTGACATACTTTCATTACATAACAAAAACACTTTTTAGCATTTAACATAAATGGTGGAAAAATTCAAACTAATTCCAAAGCAATCAATCAAATGAAACTTAAAAATGTTAACAAATAAAAATGCTTTCCCAATTGAAAAAGTATAAAAAGGCAATGAAAACAGACAACAAAACGCTGGATGTAGTCAGTAGCTGCGATCAGGACGGTCCCAGTGCTGTGATTGCTCCAGAAGCTGGATTGAAAGAAGTTGAATAGCTGGTTTTGCTCCAGGTGTGTTGTGAGTTGACTGTTGATAGTCTTTTCCACTACCTTGGCAGGGAATTGGAGCAAGGAGATTGGCATGTAGTTTTCAAGTTCACTAGGGTTGTTTGAGTAGTGGTCTGACTTCGGCATGATTCCAGGCATTGTGAAATGTTGCGGTGGTGATTGAGGTGTTGAGCGGGATGGTGAGTTCCTGGGCTACTCTTTGGTTTCCAAGGTTGAAGATGTGGTGCCGGCACCTGTAGGAGCACCAGAGTGGATGGATTTCATGATAGAGGTGGTGTCCTGAGTGGAGAGCTTATTCCAGGTGGTGACTCCATGGTTTGTGTTGGTTACGATGAGGGAGTATCACTGGATGAAGTCTATGGGTGTAGGTTGGGTCTTGAAGTTTCTGTATAGGGTTGCAATCTTGTCATGGAAGAAGTTGGTAAGGTTGTTACACAGCTCCTCTGAAGGTGTGATTTTATTTTGCTAGTAGCTTGTCTGGAGAGCTGCTTAATGATGTTGAATGGTTCCTGGCTGTTGTTGTCGCTGGATTTGATGTGTGCAGCTAAGGCTGTCTTCTTTGTTTCCCTCAGCAGGCAGTGGTAGGGGTTGAGGGAGTTCTTGAAGGCTACCCTCTAGGTGGTGTCCATGCTTCTGCGCCATCTTCTTTCCAGCCTTTGCTGTTCTGAGTTCTAGGGCATACTATCTGGCATTTTTGGAGGATCTTCTGTGAGTGTTGCTTCTGATTTGTGTGGGACTGTCGAAGTAAGCCTCAGCAAGGCCTACTAGTGCAAGGGGTTCGCCCTTCTCTGCACAAAGTCCTCAGACCATATAGGAAGAAGTTGGCACAGAAACTGAAATAAAAGACAATGTTTATTAAACCTCATGAGGTGGTACTACAGTTCAAACAGCACCCTTCGGTAATGTTTGAAGTAGCACACTGAACTAAGAGAGCATGGTCCTTTTAAACCCACGCAGTGGCCAAAAGAAGGTGATACAATTATAGAAGCAAGACTTATCTACATATAAGGTCATATGGAAATGCACAGTCGACAGGTAGGAGGGGCTAACAGTTTTCAAGGACTAGTAGACACATTATTGTCGGTACTAATTACTAACAGCTGCAAACCTTACTGGGAATGTGCAAAGTGGGAGATGCTAAATATAACTTGTCACTAGACAGAGTTTCACGAGTAGTTAACAGGAAGGTAGGACAGAGCACATGGCGAGCACATGGCAGCATGTGGCGGATAAAATGGCTGCCATGAATACAAATGGATTCCGCGAAATGTTCACAGTAGTTGCTAAATGCAAGATGTCTTCTACTAATGTTTAATCTAATTGCTACTAAATTACAACAGACGACCCTTTCAGCATTAGCTGAAGACATTCGTCTTTCTGGGATAATCTAAATATTCATCTTGTATATTTATGCTCATCATTTCAGCTATTTCCTTGTCTAACATGGGTTGTGCTTTCATTTCTGTAATATTTCTTTTGGTAGGCATACAAGCAGTAATACACATGGAGCAGAACATTGGACCACACTGAATACAGATACAGCATGTGAAAAATATTGCAATCATTACACACAGGATACTCAGTAGTTTCCAGCCCCAAGCGGAAACAAGAGCCCAAAACCATCCAGAAAAAGTCCAAGTACTAGTCTCTGTGTGAATTTCTCCAGCAATTTTATGCAATTTAGATATTGCATCATATACTGAAGGTGAGTGATCTGGAATGATAACGCAGCAACTGCTACCGATGATGCGACATGCACCACCTCGATCAGCTAATATCACATCTAGTACCATACGATTTTGGAGCGCTACAATCTTCGCAATTTGGAGCTCCTCAGTAATATTCCCAAGTGCCAGAGCTGCCTAATTGGTAACAGCTTCCACAACCTTAATCAATCGTCTCACTTTCCTACTGTTTGATGCAGCACCCACAAAGGAGAACAACTCGAAATTAAAATCAACATATTGTTCCAAGCTAGTGTCCGTTTGGTCTACCTCATTTGTACTTATTGTCCTTTTATATCTATTTTTAATGATGTAATTGAACAGTTTAAAATCTCGGTGATATGATGCAGGTGCCAAAAACACAGGGGGTAATAGAAAAGATACATAACACACACCTGACCACCCAACAGGTAGTTGGTAATATCCATAGTTACCACATCAAAATATGTATTAAGTGAAGCTGTAAAACTACTATTATTTACACCCCCAATAGTTAAAATCAAGGTACAATCGCTTGTCCCCACTGGAATTCGCCCAATGCTACATATACATAAATCTGCTTCAGTTTTTGTAACAGAAATCACAAATTGTTCTTTCTTGTCAGAGTCTCTTATATTTATGAAGACATATGGTATTGAAACATTGTCCGGTTGATACTCTTCGGGTCAAGGGAGCGACCCTTGACCTGAGGGTAGGTCGCTCCCCCTGCCGCTGCAGCTCCACCAGCCCAGGCTCCTGACACCTCCCAGCAAGACCTGCTAAAACCGTAAGTACTACCCCCGCCCAGCCCTGCGCTACTCACCTCTGTTTTTCTGAACTTCTGTCTTCTGTCTTCTGCTCTCTCCTCCAACCTTTCTTCGCACCTCTGCTGTCCTCTCTCTGTCCATTTCCCTTCGATCTCTGCTCCTCCCTCTGGTAGCCATCTTCCTCCGCTCTCTCCTCCTCTTCTGCAGCCCACTTGCTGCGTGGTCTGCTCCTCTCCTGTGTCCTTCTCTTCCGCCTCACCGCACTTTCCTCGTGTTCTGCTCTTCCTCTGTGTCCGCTCCTCTTCCTCACCGCATTTTCTTCCTGCTCTGCTCTTCTTCTGTGTTTTTCTCCTCCTCTGCACCCCGTCCTGCGTGTTCTTTCTTCATCTGTGTTCTTCTTTTCTCCTCTGCACCCCGACCTGCGTGTTCTTTCTTCATCTGTGTTCATCTTCTTTTCTCCTCTTCTCACCGCCCTCTCTTCCTGCTTTGCTCTTCTTCTGTGTTCTTCTCCTCCTCTGCACCCGTCCTGCGTGTTCTTTCTTCATCTGTGTTCTTCTTTTCTCCTCTGCACCCCGACCTGCGTGTTCTTTCTTCATCTGTGTTCTTCTTCTTTTCACCTCTTCTCACCGCGCTCTCTTCCTGCTTTGCTCTTCATCTGTGTTCTTCTTTTCTCCTCTGCACCCCGACCTGCGTGTTCTTTCTTCATCTGTGTTCTTCTTCTTTTCTCCTCTTCTCACCACGCTCTCTTCCTGCTTTGCTCTTCATCTGTGTTCTTCTTTTCTCCTCTGCACCCTGACCTGCGTGTTCTTTCTTCATCTGTGTTCTTCTTTTCTCCTCTGCACCCCGACCTGCTTGTTCTTCTCTTCTTCTGTACTTTTCTCTGCGTGTTTCCTTTTCTTCCTCTGTGGCCTTCTCCTCATCTTCTAGACACTTCCCTCCTCTGCTTCTCTGGTCTCTCCTCTTCTGCCTGACTCTTCTTCTTGACTCCTCTCTCCTCTTCTTCTTGACTCTTCTTCCTGTCTCTTCTCTCTTCTCTCTTGACTCTTCTCTCCTCTTCTTCTTGACTCTTCTTCTTGTCTCTTCTCTCTTGTCTCTTCTCTCCTCTCTCCTGACTCTTCTCTCTCCTCCTCTTCTGTTCTTCCTGACTCCTCTCTCCTCTTCTTCTTGACTCTTCTTCTTGTCTCTTCTCTCTTCTCTCTTGACTCTTCTCTCCTCTTCCTCTTCCTCTTGACTCTTCTTCTTGTCTCTTCTCTCTTGACTCTTCTCTCCTCTCTCCTGACTCTTCTCTCTCCTCCTCTTCTGTTCTTCCTGACTCCTCTCCTCCTCTGTAATCCCCCCTCCCCTATCTTTTCTCCCCTCCCCTCTACCTCACCCCCCCACCCTCCGCTTTCCCGCCCCCACCTCCTGCTCGGCCCCACCCCCCCGCTCCCATTCGTCGTCCCCCCTCCCGCCTCCCGCCCCCAGCTGACCCCTCCTCCCCCACTCCTCCCTCTTATGGCGGCCGCTGCGCGGCAGAGTCAGCGATCCTTGATCCGAGGGTAAGTCGCTCCCCCTGCCGTTGCAGCTCCACCAGCCCAGGCTCCTGACACCTCCCAGCAAGACCTGCTAAAACCGTAATTACTCCCCCCACCCAGCCCGTCGCCCAGCCCCGCGCTACTCACCTCTGTTTTTCTGAACTTCTGTCTTCTGCTCTCTCCTCCAACCTTTCTTCGCACCTCTGCTGTCCTCTCTCTGTCCATTTCCCTTCGATCTCTGCTCCTCCCTCTGGTAGCCATCTTCCTCCGCTCTCTGCTCCTCTTCTGCAGCCCACTTGCTGCGTGGTCTGCTCCTCTCCTGTGTCCTTCTCTTACGCCTCACCACACTTTCCTCGTGTTCTGCTCTTCCTCTGTGTCCCGCTCCTCTTCCTCACCGCATTTTCTTCTGTGTTCTTCTCCTCCTCTGCACCCCGTCCTGCGTGTTCTTTCATCATCTGTGTTCTTCTTTTCTCCTCTGCACCCCGACCTGCGTGTTCTTTCTTCATCTGTGTTCTTCTTCTTTTCTCCTCTTCTCACCGCGTTCTCTTCCTGCTTTGCTCTTCTTCTGTCTTCTTCTCCTCTCTGCACCCCGTCCTGCGTGTTCTTTCTTCATCTGTGTTCTTCTTCTTTTCTCCTCTTCTCACCGCGCTCTCTTCCTGCTTTGCTCTTCATCTGTGTTCTTCTTTTCTCCTCTGCACCCCAACCTGCGTGTTCTTTCTTCATCTGTGTTCTTCTTTTCTCCTCTGTACCCCGACCTGCTTGTTCTTCTCTTCTTCTGTACTTTTCTCTGAGTGTTTCCTTTTCTTCCTCTGTGGCCTTCTCCTCATCTTCTAGACACTTCCCTCCTCCGCTTCTCTGGTCTCTCCTCTTCTGCCTGACTCTTCTTCTTGACTCCTCTCTCCTCTTCTTCTTGACTCTTCTTCTTGTCTCTTCTCTCTTCTCTCTTGACTCTTCTATCCTCTTCCTCTTGACTCTTCTTCTTCTCTCTTCTCTCTTGACTCTTCTCTCCTCTCTCCTGAATCTTCTCTCTCCTCCTCTTCTGTTCTTCCTGACTCCTCTCCTCCTCTGTAATCCCCCCTCCCCTATCTTTTCTCCCCTCCCCTCTACCTGAACCCCCACCCTCCGCTTTCCCGCCGCCACCTCCTGCTCGGCCCACCCTCCCCTGCTCCCATTCGTCGACCCCCCTCCGGCCTCCCGCCCCCAGCTGACCCCTCCTCCCCCTCCTCCCTCTTATGGCAGCTGCTGTGCGGTCGCGCTGCTGGCGCGCCAAAGGCTAGCCCGTCTGCGCCCGTCTGCGCCCGTCCGCGCCTGGACCGCGCCCAGCGCCACGACCCCTGGCCCCCAGCACTCCCAATCCCCACAGCACCACTACGACCCCAACACCCTCCACGCCCTCAACCCGGGGCGCTCGAGAACCTGCTTCCAAGCCAACCCTAAACGCACCCATGGACCCTTCGCATGCCTTACCTGCAAACTCACCTTCCACCGCGAATCCACCCCGCCCGCCAGCCCACGCGCCAACAACCACCTCAAATGCATCCTGATCAACGCACGCTCCGTCCACAAGCACGCAGTTGAACTATGGGACCTCCTAGACTCCACCGCACCGGACGTCGCCTTCATCACTGAGACCTGGATGAACGCCTCTTCGGCCCCCGACATCGCCACAGCCATCCCCGACGGCTACAAGATCTCCAGGAGAGACCGCACCAACCAAGTCGGTGGAGGAATCGCCATCATCTTCAAGGACTCCATCAAAGTCACCACCTCCACCGAAGACACCCCTTCGCCGCCGAACACCTGCCCTTCCAGATCCACACCGACCCCAGGACCACCCTCAGAGGAACTCTCATCTACAGACCCCCTGGACCACGCACCCTCTTCAGTGAATCCATCACTGACTTCATCTCCCCACACGCCCTTGCCTCGCCGGACTACATCCTCCTCGGTGACCTCAACTTCCACCTGGAACAGAACAACGACCCCAACACCACCACCCTGCTTGACAACCTCGCCAACCTCGGTCTTAAGCAACTAGTGAACACCCCCACCCACATCGCCGGACACACGCTCGACCCCATCTTCTCCGCCAGCAACCACGTATCTTTCAGCCACTCCTCCGTAATACACTGGACCTACCACAGATGTGTCCACTTCACCTTCAGACGCGAGACTCTCCACCTCCGCACACAACCCATCCCAAGCAGACATTGGAACAAAATCCCCACGGAACAGCTTCGCTCCACTCTCAGCGACATCCAACCCACCTTCTCCACCGACCCCAACGACGCAGCCTTCAGCCTCACGCATTGGATCACCAACTGCGCGGACAACCTCGCACCCCTCAGGCGCCTCCCAAGACAGACCAACACCAGGAAACCTCTTTGGTTCACAGACACCCTCAAGGAATCTAAAAAAAACTGCCGCACCCTCGAGAAAGCCTGGCACAAGGACCACACCACAGAAAACATGTCTGCCCTCAAAAACGCCACCCGCGAACACCACCAACTGATCCACGCCACCAAAAGAACTTCCTTCACAGACAGACTGGACAAGAACACTCACAACAGCAAGGAACTCTTCAACATCGTCAAAGAGCTCTCCAATCCTAAAGCCAACTCCAGCGCCATCACGCCCTCACAAGACCTCTGCAACTCCTTCGCCACCTTCTTCCATCGTAAGATCACAGACCTACACGACAGCTTCGGACACCAGACCCAGCCAACCACCACAGAACCTACAACCCCAGCCATCACCCTCAACGCCTGGACTCACATCAGCATGGAGGAGACCAAAGCTACCATGAACTCCATCCACTCCGGTGCCCCCTCGGGCCCCTGCCCACACTTCATCTTCAACAAAGCCGACGACATCATCGCCCCGCATCTCCAGACCATCATCAACAGCTCGTTTGCTTCTGCCACCTTCCCCGAGAGCTGGAAACACGCAGAAGTCAACGCCCTACTGAAGAAACCTACGGCGGACCCCAGCGAGCTGAAGAACTTCCGCCCCATCTCGCTCCTCCCCTTCCCTGCCAAAGTCATAGAGAAGACCGTCAACAAGCAACTTACCAACTTCCTTGAAGACAACAACCTACTCAACCCCTCTCAGTCCGGATTCCAAGCCAATCACAGCACAGAAACCGCCCTCATCTCAGTCACAGACGACATCAGAACTCTGATGGACAACAGAGAAACAGTCGCCCTCATCCTCCTCGACCTCTCGGCTGCCTTCGACACCGTCTGCCACCGAACCCTAATATCCCGCCTCCGCTCCACCGGTATCCAAGGACAGGCCGTGGACTGGATCACCTCTTTCCTCTCCAACCGCTCCCAAAGAGTCTACCTCCCACCGTTCAGCTCAGACCCCACCGAGATCATCTGCGGCGTCCCACAAGGCTCCTCGCTCAGCCCGACTCTCTTCAATGTCTACATGAGCCCCCTCGCCGACATCGTACGCAAACACAACATCAACATCACCTCCTACGCCGAAGACACTCAGCTGATACTCTCCCTCACCAAGGACCCCACCAGCGCCAAGACCAACCTGCAAGATGGAATGAAAGACGTTGCAGAATGGATGAAACTCAACCGTCTGAAACTGAACTCAGACAAAACGGAAGTCCTCATTCTCGGATACACCCCGTCCGCCTGGGACGACTCCTGGTGGCCCACGGCCCTTGGCACCGCACCTACCCCCTCAGACCACGCACGCAACCTCGGATTCATCCTGGACCCACTTCTCACCATGACCAAACAAGTCAACGCCGTATCATCTTCCTGCTTCCTCACCCTCTGCATGCTCCGAAAGATCTTCCGTTGGATCCCCGCCAACACCAGAAAGACTGTGACCCACGCCCTCGTCACAAGCCGCCTGGACTACGGAAACACCCTATACGCAGGAACCACCGCTAAACTCCAGAAACGTCTGCAGTGAATACATAACACCTCAGCCCGCCTCATCCTCGACATACCCCGCAACAGCCACATCTCCGTCCACCTGAGACACCTACACTGGCTTCCCGTCAACAAAAGGATCACCTTCCGGCTCCTCACCCACGCACACAAAGCCATCCACAACAAGGGACCCGAATACCTCAACCGTCGCCTCAGTTTCTACACGCCCACCCGTCAACTTCACTCCGCCAACCTCGCACTCGCCGCCGTCCCTCGCATCCGCGCACCACGGCAGGTGGGAAATCCTTCTCCTACCTGGCGGCCAAGACATGGAATTCCCTCCCCACCACCCTCAGGACCACCCAGGACCACCTCGCATTCCAGAGGCAACTCAAGACCTGGCTCTTCGAGCAGCAGTAACCCCCTCCCCCTAGCGCCTTGAGACCCTCACGGGTGAGTAGCGCGCTTTATAAATGTTTTTGATTTGATTCTTCCCATTCCCATTTAGTTCCTTTGGCTTGGGGATACCCATCTTTGTCTTGGAAGCATACTGTATTAAGACGAAAAAGAAGTCCGCCCTCTGTACATTTTCCAGATGCAAACAAAAGCGTATACCAAGCTTGACAAGAACCATTGTGTGAAAAAGGAAGAGGAATGAAAGGTGTTCCTCCTTTCTTTTGATGTGCAGGTATCATTCCACATACCCAACAGTTAGTAGTATTTGTAGCATTATGAGTATGATGCAACATCTGAATGAAAGTATTATTGAAGTACGATTGACAGTGCTTCTGCTCCTGATAGGGAAGCGTAAAGTAATAGTGATCCTCTGGTACTGCAGTAGTGGCAACAAAAAACACACGAGCAGGAGCCATCTTTTCAACAAACCAGGTGATTATTGCTATAACCACCAAAACAACAACAAACCCCATAGTACTAATGATCACTTTGTTATTCATTTTAGCAACAGTGATAATCGACCCTTCCAGAAGTTAATTAAAAACAATCGTTGGAGCTCTTATCCCTGGGCAGCCGCTTATTTCTTCAACACGGGCCAAGACGGGTGTCACTACTCTAATGCATGGCTGATCCCCCCCCTTGCCACATTGGCTCTCCGTTTCACTAACCCAGGGCCGTAGCTCAACCAGTTTTCTCCAGCACTACAGATTTTTCCCTCTGTCTCAAATTATATTGCGATACTCCAGAAATCGTATGGTCCGGGAAGAACTCCGCAGATTCGTCAGGTGATATAGCACGGCCTTTCTCCGTAGTCAAGATCTCTGGATGATCGGTCAGCACAGCAGGTTCCACCAAGGTAGGTAGCACTCTCTTGCAGTGAGTATTATGGACCCAATTATTTCGGTTCGTCACTCGAACTGCTGTCCTTGTCGCAAGGAGCACCTGCTCTGGGCCTCGCCACCTTGGTTCCAAGCTGCATGATCTTTCAAAGGACTTAATCATCACCTGGTCACCAGGTCGGAGTTCATGGCCTTCACCTGTAGATCTGTCAGGAAGTGCTTCTCGAACCTGTTGATGAATAGAAACCAAATTGTCGGTTAACTGAGCCAAATAATCATTCATCAGGACACAAGGTACATCATATTCAGAATTTGGCTTAGGAACTCCCCAAATGTTCATTGGCCTTCCAAATACTATTTCATAGGGGGTAAGTCCTGTTCGAGAGTGTGGCACTGACCTAATAGACAATAATGCCAACGGTAATGCATCCGGCCAAGTTAAAGATGTGGAAGCCTGTATCTTCGCTAACTTCAGCTTCAAAGTAGCATTATACCTTTCCACCAACCCTGCTGATTGTGGGTGGAAAACCGCATGGAACTTCTGTTTGATCCCTAATCCTTTCAGGACATACTTAATGACTTCCCCAACAAAATGAGGTCCGTTATCATTCCATAAAAGTCTGCAAACACCAAACCTAGGGAAAAATTATTTCAAAAGCACCTTCGCTGTGGTAATGGCAGTATTATCCTTTGTGGGGTACGCCTCTATCCATTTACTGAAGGCACATACCACCACCAAGACATATTTTAAATTGTTGCAGCGTTCAAGCTGAATATAATCCATTTGTAGAACTTCGAAAGATGCAGTTGGTGTAGCAAACCCTCCCGCAGGAGTTTGTGTCCCTTTTCCAGGGTTGTATTGTAAACAGATCAAATAAGACTGTACTACTCTCTTAGCTGTACTGGAAATTTCTGGATGCTCTCAAACTTGCAGAAGCAACTTCGTTATTGTTGAAGCTCCAACATGTGCCAGCCCATGTGCCATCTGAACCATGGGTTGTACAAAAGCAATAGGCAATTTCCATTTTTCCATCTGCTTATTCCGCCAACAGCCCTCATCATCCAATTCTCCTTCTTCAGACCATTGCTCACGTTCTTTCACAGAAGCAGATTTCTGTATATCTAATACATCCTGTCTAGCATTATGCCAACGTTCAGCTTGTGACTTCACTACATACATAGAAGTAGTACTTCGCTGCATCGCAGTCTCACGTGCTACGCGGTCTGCGAGGGCATTACCTTGCCCTATCTTATCAGTTACTCTCTTGTGTGCACTACATTTCACAATAGCTATTTTCTTTGGATATGTCAATGCAGTCAAGAGGTTATGCACTAATTCTCTGTGCATTATCTGCATCCCGTGGGATGTGATAAAGCATCTCTCCTTCCAAAGCAAACCAAAATCATGAGCCAATCCAAAAGCATAGCGGCTGTCTATATAAATGTTCACACATAAGTCAGTACTAAGTTCAAATGCTTGTGTCAAAGCTATTAGTTCAGCTGCTTGAGCTGACTTCTGTGCTATACGAGCTGTCTCCACTACCGTGTGTATTGTGGTGATTGCATATGCAGCTGAGGTCGTACCGTCTGGCAACTTCAAACAAGACCCATCAACCCACAATTTCCCGTCTACATCTGGAAGGGGCGTATCTTGCAAATCAATACGACCCTTTGTCTGTTCTTCGGTAAGGAATATACAATCATGTGTTTCTTGTGACTGAGGCTGAGTCACCGGATATGGCAACAAAGTGGCTGGGTTTAGTGTTGCACATCTCTTCAGTGTAATGTGAGGAGCCAGCAATGTCAATTCATATCCTGTCAGGCGAGCGCTAGTTAAATGTTGCGTCTTTGTTTGATTTAAAAGAGCATCAACCGCATGGGGTACTAACACCAACAGCTTATGTGACAAAACTATCCCTTCACGTTGATGTATTGACACAGCTGTTGCCGCAACTGAACGAAAACACCCAGGCAACGCTCGAGCGACAGGATAAAGTACTGCTGAAAAATATGCACAGGGATGCTGCTTATCGCCATGTGTCTGTACTAAAACTGACAATGCACATCCATCTTTCTCATGTACGTAAAGTGAAAAAGGCTTCGTATAATCTGGAGTACCTAACACTGGTGCTGAACAAAGGGCTTGTCGTAGCTGCCGGAAAGCACTCTCACATTCATCTGTCCATGGGAGGGCATTGGAGTATCTTTAGTCAAAAGTGCTAGCAAAGGTTTGACAATGTGTGAAAACCCTAATATCCATTGCCTACAAAAAGAAGTAAGAACAAGGAATGCACAAACATCTTTCTCAGTAGAGGGTACTGGTGTATCTAAAATTGCTTGAATATGATCTGATGTAAGTGCACGGCCATTCTTAGACAAAAGGTGACCTAAATAGGTTATCTTTGGTCTACAATATTGCAATTCTTTTCGTGACACTTTATGATGGTGTGAAGCAAGAAAAGAAAGTAAGGACAAAGTGCACTTTTCACATTGTTCAGGGGTATCAACTGCCAACAAAATATCATCGACATATTTCATGAGAGCCACACCTTCAGGCAAAACAAAATAATCAAGTTGTCGTTTTAAAGCTTGACTATAAATACTAGGACTCTCAGTATAGCCTTGAGGAACTCTGCAAAATCTATATGATCATTTATTCAAAGGAAAACCAAACAAATATTGGCTGTCAGGATGAATAGGGATCGAAAAGAAAGCATTCTTCAAGTCTATCACAGAGAACGTAGTTGCTGTCAGGGGAACCAAAGTAAGAAGTGCCGTGATGTCAGATACCACAGGATATTGTGGTACCACAATCTTATTCACTTCTCATAAATCAATAATGAATCAGTAAATCCTAGTATCAGTATCCTTTTTCAGAATAGGAAGAATCGGACTGTTACAAACATTATACGGAACTTCCTCAACAACTCCAACTGCAATAAGATCATGCACAATTCCTGTGAGTGCTTCTTCGCCCTCCTTTGAAATTTTGTATTGAGGCAAACGTGGCAATACAGCTCCCTCCTTGACACTAATATGCACCGGTGGAATAATCATTTGTCCCACATCAGTATCTGAAGTAGCCCACAAAGTACTAGGGAGTGAAGCTAATGCAATATCCTCTTTAACAAGACAAACTCTTTCCATCACAGGATGATTATCATTCAAAATAACAAGTACCCCTTCAGGAGAGCATCGTATTGTGGCCCTGAAATACTTGAGCATATCAAGACCCACAATATTGTCTGGTGTATTTGGAGAAAGCAAAAACAGACATGGAGCAGTAAATTTATCAACATGGAATGCAAGTGGTTGTGACAATGGGCTAGGGGAAGGTGTTCCATCAAAACCTATCGATGTAATGGTTAAGCCAGACAGAGGAGCCCTTAGAACCAATTGTTTAGACAAGGCGCCACGAGTAGCTCCTGTATCAACCAGAAACTGATCATTAGTACCCAAAACATGTGCTGTAACATAGGGACCCCTCTGATCTACTGGAACTTCAACTGATTCCTTACCCCATCTTAGGAAATCCTATGCTAAGCAGAATCTTGGAAATCAGGCTGCACATAGTTAGACATCTGGTATTGGTTCCGTCTATCAAAAGTGTTAAACTCATCCTGCCTTCGTACATTAGCATCAAATCTAGCATGATCATTCATGCTGCTTCTAGGCCCTGAATATCCTGAGCGATTTCTCATTTGTCCCCGACCACCTGAACACTGCTGGACACGTAGTGCTGGACAATCGGCAGCCCAATGTCCAAATTTCTAACAATGCGCACACTGATCAACAGACAAATTCGAACGAGTGTAAGAAGAACCATAAGATCCACGTCCACCTCTATCATTACCTCTAAAAGACGGACCATAAGCTTGAGCAACATGACCTTCGTCTTTAATTCTTTAATCTTTTTATCCTCGCTACCTTTTGCTTCTACTTCCTGATGTTCATAATACTGAGCCATAGTCAAAACAGAAACCGAAACAAATTGAATCCAATAAGTAGAACTGGACTTATGAACTCCTAACGTTCTTAGTGAAAACTAGTGCCTACAATATCAAAGCACCAACTGTAGACATCTACTCCTGCAAGGCAATAGCAAAAATGAAAGTTATGGTCAAAGCCAATGCAGTACGGTTTGGATACATAGACTTGATTGGGTCTGATCTTGGTTTACCTTCAGACTTAAAAGAAATTCCAAAGAAAAATGTCTGAGAAGGTTAAGTTCAGCGGGGAAAGGCATCCAGCAGTGTTCAAGGAGGAGGCTTCATCATCGGGGAGCCACTGGACAAAGTCATGGTGAAGATTTCTACATTTGTACATTGTCACTTTTTTGGAATTTGAAGATCTCCAGCTGTACAAAGCTGTAACCTGCACCAATGAGGGCTCCACAAGTCCAGATACCCTTCTGAAGAGGAGCTGCTGAACAGGATGTGCTGCTGTGAAGAAGAGTATAGCAGGAGATACATCAAAGTCAGGCTGACCGCCGATGCCCTGTAAGTGGATTGATGACTAGGCAGATCCTTGTTTCCTGTCAAAGCACTTATTTGTGGAACATTTCCTAAGTCCATAGTTTCTGTGAACAGCTGTTTGGACACCTTTACCATGACTTCCATGGTCCAGGACTGGATGGGAATCACTTGAAGGGTAGGATTCACTTTAGGCAAGGTCCAAGTGCAGGGTTCTAGTTGCTGGATATTTTTGAGCCTCTGTAGCTCACAATATGAAGCCATCCAACTGGCCCTTGGAGTCACTCTGGTAGTCGGGGGTCAAAGAGCAAGGCAGGTCTCAAGCAGCAGGGCAGTTCTCTGAGAGTAAAACGTAGGCCTCAAGGAGGATGGCAGTCTATTAGTAGCAGCAAAGCAGTCCACTAAAGTAGGATGCAGGCCTTAAGCAGCATGGTAGTCCTCTGAAGTACAAGGCAGTCCTCCTAGGGGTACTCCCCAGGTGCAGGAGTGAACTGTGGGTCCAAAATTTATAACTTGTGCAGGCCTTTGAAGAGGAAGAAACTTCAAGACGTGCCCCTACATCTGGTTTTGGAAAACAAGTGGGGCAAAGCATTTGGTGATGTCTGAGGAGGAGATTTTATCGTCAGGGAGCCACTGGATGAAGTTGTGATGAAGATTTCTTTGTTTGAACTTAGTCTCTTTTTTTGAAGTTCAAGCACTCCTGCAGGCTGAAGCTGCAGGCTGTATTCGACCAGGGCTCCAGGAGGTCGGATACCTTTCCAGAGAGGAGCCACTGAACAGGATTTGCTGTTGTAGAGAAGAATGTAGTGTGAGCTACAGTGCAGTCAAGTCTGCCAGCAATGCACCTTGTGAGGATCGGCGAGCAGGTAGGTCCTGTTCTCCAGATGGTTCTCATATCACATTTTGTTGAGATATTCAAGATGTTTGGAGAATACCTAGTCCTTCCTAGCCATAACTGAAAAGTTGACCTGCCTTGGCTGTACTAACAGACATGATATATAGGGGCTGGCAGTGACGTTTAAAGCAGAATGAACAAGGCCTGGAATGCCTTCACGGATCACAACAGTGTGTGGAGGTCATCTCAGTAGATCACCAATATCAAGCCAAGGCCTTATCAGAGCTCCATTCTGTCCACACCCTTGTATGAATCTGAATGCTGATGAATGATGAAAGACAACATCACCAAACTGTCAGCCTTCCACAGAAGTAACCTGAACAGAACCTTGCACAATATCTGGCCATGAACCATTTCCAATTAGGACCTGCTCAACTGATTCAAGCAAGCACACTTGGACACCATCATTATCAGAAGAAAATGGAGATGCATAGGACACACCATCAGAAATGGAGAGGACTCCAACATAAGAACATCTCTCCAAAGGATTCCAGATAGAATTTCTTGTAGGAGTATAAATATCTTTTGGAAGAGAAGCATGCCGAACAACATCTGGAGACAAAATTTGGAAACAGAAATAAAGACCCTGGATCTCAGCTAAGGCACCATACAGAAACTTGCTTAAGGCACACGGAAGAGGAGGTCCTTCATTGCTGTCCTACATGTCAGTCGGCATGTTGGATAGTAAGTAAGCAATAAGTATGCAGCCTAATAAGTAAGTAATAAATAATCAGTGTGAAGATGCAAAAATAACAGCACCTCCTGTTTTATTAAATTGATGTTTATATTCTATACTGATATAATATCAGCAACAGCAAAATACATCAAATCCCAAAAAGATAAGCTGTTATTAAATTATTGAGGGTATACTTATACTAATACTCTAACTTTTATACAAATGCATGCTATTGCAAAGCTACAACCAAAAATGAAATAGTTGAAAGTGTTAGTGAACGTAACCACCCCCTAAAATTCTAGAAACTGATATCCTGTTGATGGCCGACCCCTTATGCCTTTTCTTTTGGACCGCTTTAGACTTCTTTCTATGTTTACTTTGATCCTGGTGATTATAACAGCATGCCGTTTCCGGCATTCTTGGTTTCATGCTTCGCTTTCAGACGCCAGTTGCCTTGGGGTGAGAGTGCACAGATATACCGGCGTAGTTGTTGCTCTTGTTTGTTTTTGTGCTTTGCATCAGGATCCCTTACTAATGTTAGATTTGTCCTTTACCTCACACTATATTTTTTCTTGTTCGATGGCACATTAGCGAATTTGATAACTCAGAGGATACTATTGCAGCTACTATTACCCAACAAGTTTCCCCCTTTTTAACTTACTTTTGAACATACATTTCCTTTGATCACATATAGGGGGATACTACTCTCTTACTCTGCCTATATTTTGAAATATCTGCAGGTTCCACGTCTTTTCGGGTAATCCCAGTCATTTCTTTGCTTATGAAATAAACATACCCAACTTTATAATCAGGTAACAACTTGATCCTGATAATTTCAGATTTTCATTATGTACTCACCACTGGGTGCTCCTCTTATTTCACTTCAAATTATGGCTATTTCTCTGTCTGACTTGCACTGTCTGGGCAGTATCTGGTCCTTCGCATGTGATTGCTCAAACTACTAGTGCTTTTTTGTTTCTCTGATTTTGTAGTCTTGGCAAGTGATTATTACCTTTTTGACATGGTACAATCCTCTCCTTTGTGCTGCATCGCAAACTTCTGTGCTGTCGCAGATCACTTTATATTAAGGGTGTGTCCTACCTGCTTTTTATTTAGGTAGTCAGAAAACTGTTTTTATATTTCTTGTTTTTGTATTGTTTGCATTATTTGCAGCCTTGAGAAAGTCCAAGAAGCTGAAATACGTGTCAGGTCTTGTTTTCCTTTTGGATTGTATGACTTCTTCGGCCTTGGAATCAATCCATACAATGACCATACATGATTGATCTGGACCTTTGGACTGCAAATGTTCATTCATATCAGTGTGTTCTGGCTGTTGTTGTACATATATGTCCCTGAAGTCTTTACCTATGCGTCAGCATATGTAAGTGTCTGGGTGGCTAATGGGTCTGGGAGAAGAGTAGACACAGTCAGTGTGGTGTACATTGGCTTATGGGTAAGTACGTATCTCCCAGCTATTCCCCCACACCCCAGTCATTCCCTCCAAAGTTAAAAGGGTTGCCAGCCTGGGGAGGCCACCGGTAACACTAGTCATGGTCCAAGCAAGCATTCCATGGTGTGTATATTGGATCATGGGAGCGTTCATCATCTTTTGCTTCAGTTTTCTGAGTGTATTCATCCCATCACTGTCTATTGCGGTCCCTCCATGGAGAAGCAGCCCCACAAGTACGCCTGACTCAGTCTGACCCCAATTCAGGAGCATCTTCACTGAACCCTTTAGGTCTGGTGCTGTAGGTGCCTAGCTATTTGGCGTTTGAGAAGAATCGACACCAGATTTATTAGCTTATGGATAT
Source organism: Pleurodeles waltl (assembly GCF_031143425.1). NCBI lineage: Eukaryota > Metazoa > Chordata > Amphibia > Caudata > Salamandridae > Pleurodeles > Pleurodeles waltl. Next base: position 1,099,337,737 of record NC_090437.1, read on the forward strand.
ATTTGTCCACTTTCATTTTGAGGTGGATGCACAGTATACAAGATTCGGGAGTAGGTAAGAGCATATGTTAGACAACTCCAGCCATGTGCAACGGAGTACAGCACATTGCCATGTAATGTGATAAAAACTGTACTGGTGACTTACATCTGGTCAGTCTGAGGGGGGCTCTGGACACATACTTTGAATATGGTGTGGGGTAAGGCATATTTGGTATATGAAATTAAAGTGTGTGAACAGTAATTTCGGGTTACGGGACAACTCCGTGACATGGTGCAGTGGTTGGTCCCATTGTTTATCTGTCAATGGGTGAGATAAAACGTAGTTCCACCTGTCCCAGACCTTCCCTGTGGACTGAAGAGTGTCATAGAGAGTTGTGATGGCATGTTGTGTGCCCCATAGAACAGCAAAGCATGTTATATCTGGCATTAGGTCCTTCAGGTCAGGTCCCTCCAGGTTGCATGGATTGCATGTTGGAGTGTCTGGTAAGACAGGACCTATCCTGCTGTCATCCCATATGTGTCCATAATGTCCTGGAAGGATGCAAGGCTTTCCTTGTGGTAAAGATCTCCCAAGACTAGTATCTCAGCATCCTTCCAAGATGTGAAGTCAAAGCGACATGTCACAGCTCAAAGGGCGGGAAACTGCCAAATCAGGATGAGAAGTGAGTAAGGTATGTGGCCTTCCTGACCTTTCATATAGCTACACCAGCATAGGCGGTCCACCCTCATCTGTTGTGACTCCTCCTGTAGCAGGGGTTGATAACCATGTGTATAATGAAACGCTCCTCACAGGCTTCTTACAATGTCCACCCTCTGTGAACCGTCCTCTGTGCCCAACCATTACATTGCCCACTGTAATTGCACTGCTGCATAGTACCACTCATAGTCGGGGGCACCCAGACCGCTATAAAGTTGAGGTCCCTGCAGCACAAGCAGCATCACTCAGCACCACCCCCCCCCCCATATGAGTCCCGGCAGCAGCCCATGCACTTCAATGAAAACGGTCCTGGGGAAATTTAGTGGAAGTGCTGCGAAGAAGTACAACAGCCGGTGCAGTATCAACATTTTAGAGATTGCCACACAACTTACTAGTGTAGAGAATCCTAGTTTGTTTTAATGGGATAACAGGAGTTGGCTTGGCCTCTGGCTTGCAGACTTTTAACCTACTTAGCTTGCTCTGTCTTAGCCCATTTAATTATTTAATTCTTCTAAGATGGCTGCCTTGTTTATAGTTAGGCCACTTGTTATGAGTTACATTATCAGTGTCACCGCGCTAAGGCGCCAAGATCAAGCAACAAAGACAAACAAACAGTCGGTGTTCACACTTAGGGATTTTCCCTCTCTATACTTTTGAGGGACTGTTTATTTTAATTGCCATCCCAAGCATGTCTGTTATCTATTGTTTGGGAACACACCTACATCAGGGGTCCTTGTAGATCTGTTTAAATACATTGCACTTTAGACAGATAATCAGAGGGATTCTGACCGGAGGGCCTCGCCAACATCACTGATATCGATGCTGCAGTCATCTTGACGCTGACCTAGTCTTCGTGTCCCTGAGGAGTCTGTGATAGAGGCCTCATTCCAAGGTAACGAGGGTTGGGGGCTCCTCTCATGGACATGGCATTGGCAGATTAGGTTTAGCAAACCCAGCTCTCCTTTAGGTAGGAGGTTAGGCCTCTCACATTAAGGTATTAGGGCATATTACATCTCGTATGTCTTGCTTATGCATTGCAAGATGGTGGGGGTCCTTGTAATAATGACTCTTGTCTTCACAATTCTGTTTCTTGCACTATTCACTATCCTAATCATTGCAGCCCATGCAACTAATCACAAATTGCAGTTATGTTAAATAAAAACTATTGAAACTTTACTTTGTCATTGCCTGTGTTTGTATGAGACATGATATATCTGTGAGAAAGGGGTAATCTCTGTTTAATCACAACACTCCCTGAGATGTCTTATTCTCAAGTTTATGTGTAATGTCTGCCACAAATCACCTTTTACTATTGTGTTTCTGGTGAGGTGCTGCTAGTGAGCCGGTAAGGTTGGGACAACAGTTGCGACTTGTTGTAGGAAAGGCGTAGTCGCCTACAAAAAAAAGTACTGTAATCCTTTAACCAGCAGTCTTGCCCAGAGCAAGAGTCAAAACTACGACACTAGAAACAGTGGCAGGGCATCCAGAATGGGAGGGACCTATTAACTGCAGTAAGTGTCTTCCTAATATCCGCTTCCTTGAGGTCTCCTGGGATATGATTTATCTGCACCCCTAAAGATTTAAATGTGGTGTAGCACCATTGCAGGCAGCAGCCTGGAAGGGCCTCACACTCCAGTTCAAGTTTTACCAGGAGCCCAGAAAGAAGCACAGGCCCTGGGTTTTGCATAGCCTTTATTGCTAGCAAGAGGCACTTGTGTGCTGGAACTTCAGGAGAAACGTACTAACAGGCTATGATTAGCTAAGGGGCAGAATGGCAGGCCTGAGCTCTCCCTAACCAGAGGGAGAGCAGTTGTAAATGAAGCTCCTGGAAAACCATGAAATAGGTTAAAAGTGAACAATCCACAGGAGCAAAACACAAAAAACCCTCTTTACGGTGGCCTGGAGGGACCAGAGAAATAGATCTTGGTTGTTAGTATTTGAGTTGGAAGCTGCCAGTTGGGCTGCCAGTGCCACCAGGCTTGCAATCCTCAATACTGCACTTTGCATTTTTTTAAATAGCCCTATGGAAAATCCAGCTCCTTGGGATGACTGGAAGGTGCGAATTAAGTGGTGTCCACTTACTGATTGGTCAAAGTACTCACAAGAGCATGGCCCCGGGGTACACACAGTGAATCAGAGTGCTTAGCCCTCTGCTATTTACCACTCACCCCTGGGAAAGGTCAGTACACTAGGGGCACAATGAAGCACTGCTGCTCTCCAGCTAAATAGCTTGCCAGGAGTGTTAGAACCCTGAGAGCATTACAGCTTGGGCCCAGGTTGCTGCAGTATCTGGTTGTTGGACTTTTGCTTATGCAGGGTCATCCCCAGACTTTTTTGCCTCCTGCCTCCTATATTTTTCTGACATGTTGCTGTTGGCTTTTCGACTCTGAGCACTTTACCACTGCTAACCAGTGCTAAAGTGCATATGCTCTCCTGTCTAAATTGTATGTAAGTGGTTTATCCATGATTGGCATATTTGATTTACTAGTAAGTCCCTAGTAAGGTGCACTAGAGGTGCCAGGGCCTGTAAATCAAATACTACTAGTGGGCCTGCAGCACTGGTTGTGCCACCCACATAAGTAGCTCTGTAATCATGTCTCAGACCTGCCACTGCAGTGTCTGTATGTGTAATTTTACACTGTAAATTCGACTTGGCAAGTGTACCCACTTGCCAGGTCTAAACCTTCCCTTTCCCTACATGTAAGGCACCCCTAAGGTAGGCCCTAGGTAGCCCCAAGGGCAGGGTGCAGTGTATGGATAAGGTAGGACATATAGTAATGTGGTTTATATGTCCTGACAGTGAAATACTGCCAATTTCGTTTTCACTGTTGCAAGGTCTGTCTCTCTCTCATAGGATAATATGGGGGCTACCTTTAAATATGATTAAAGTGTAGATTCCCCTAGAGAGTAGATGGACATGTGGAGTTTGGGATCCCTGAACTCACAATTTAACAATACATCTTTTAGTAAAGTTGATTTTAAGATTGTGAGTTTGGAAATGCCACTTTTAGAAAGTGAGCATTTTCTTGCTTAAACCATTCTGTGACTCTGCCTTGTTTGTGGATTCCCTGTCTGGGTCAGTTTGACAGTTGGGTTGTTTTTCACCTCACACCAGACAGTGACACAAAGGGAGCTGGGGTGTAATCTGCATTTCCTGATTAGCCATCTCTGCTAGGAGGGAGGGGTGGAGTGGTCACTCTCATCTGAAAGGACTGTGCCTGCCTCTGACAATGCTGTCTCCAACCCCCTGGTGTGTGTCTGAAGCCTTGCCTGGGCAAGGCAGGATTTCACAAGAAGGTGTGAGTCCCCTTTGAAGAAAGGTGACTTCAAAGACTAAAATGGGTATAAGAAGGGCACCCAAACTTACAAACTTTAGAAACACTTCTGGAATCAAGGGGAACCTCTGCCTGGAGAAGAGCTGATCGCTGAGGAACAAGTGCTGCCCTGCCTGTGACTGTGCTTTGTGGAGCTTTCCTGCAGTGCTGCTTCTGCCAGAATAAGAGGGCAAAGACTGGACTTTGTGTGCCTTCCATCTTGAAGAAGAAATCTCCAAGGGCTTGATGTAGAGCTTGCCTCCTGTTGTTGAAGTCTCAGGGATAGCAAAGACTTCTTCCTGCCAGCACCTGGAGTCTCTGGAGAGACCCCTACTCTGCTCTGTGGTGCCCTTCCAGTTCCTGGGACCCTGAAAGGAGAGGCTGGCAGCCTAAGGACAAAAATACACGCACCGAGCGCCGTGCGGAGAAAAGATCGACGCGAATCCGATCGCGGCTGAGAAAACGACGCGACGCCGGTTCCGCAGCTGAGAAACGACGCCGCAGGAAACGCGACCGGAGAATCGACGCCCGGAGCAGGAGAAACGACGCGCAGCATCGCTGACGGAGGCTGAGAGATCGCACCCTGCGCCGCGGGACTTTCGGATCGTCGTGTGGCTGGCTTTTTCAACGCGCACCGCCGTGCCGAGTTGTTTTCGACGCACACAGCCGTGCAGGGTTACTTTCGACGCACACCGCCCGTGCGGGGTTATTTTTGACGCAAACCAGGTACATTTTTCACGCTAGCAGCGCTAGTGTGTTGTTACAACTACCTAAAGACTCTTTTTATTTTAAACCTTTAAAAAAATCATAACTTGACTTGTGTATGTTGGATTTTTGTCGTTTTGGTCTTGTTTTGTCTAGATAAATATTTCCTATTTTTCTAAACTGGTGTTGTGTCATTTTGTAGTGTTTTCATTAAGTTACTGTGTGTGTTGGTACAAATACTTTACGCCCAGCACTCTGAGGTTAAGCCTACTGCTCTGCCAAGCTACCAAGGGGGTAAGCAGGGGTTAGCTGAGGGTGATCCTCTTTTATCCTAACTAGAGTGAGGGTCCTTGCTTGAACAGGGGGTAACCTGACTGTCAACCAAAGACCCCATTTCTAACATTGGTGACCAGCGGTCGGGATTGGACTTGTATTTGTACTTGACATACAGTAATTAAGTGTACACTACTGTTTTGATCTCAGACCACTACGTGACCACATACTACTTGTTTGGTGATCTTTTGATTTTTCTCTTAAGGACTCTTTTTGTTCTACTTCCATGATTTTGCTGATCCCTTGACTGATTCTTTTTACTTCATTGGGAACTTATTTTCTGCCTTTGGAACTTTGCACTTGTGACCATCATGTCTCAATCTGGAGATGCAACAGCTGGAGCTGTGTTTGAAATGGAGAAACTGAAGGAGTACTCAGTTGCTCAATTGAAACAGTTCCTTAAAGATCTTGACTGTCCCACTAAGAGCTCCACCAGGGAGGGGGAGCTGCAAAAGGCACAGAGGGCCGGGGTGACAATCAAGAAGGCTGGAGGGCACACAGAGGAGGAGAATGTGGGTGGGGAAGTGCAGAGGATACACAGTGGTGTAGAGGAAGAACCTGTTACGCCTGGGGGGAGGGTCCCCAGGAGGGATGGCAGGGTGTCACCCAAGGGTCTGACTCCTGAAGAGTTACAGGACAGACAGGCAGAAAGGGTTCGCCGGTTGGAGGCAGAAAAGTTGAGGATGCAAAGGGAGTATGACAAGTGGGAAGAGTTGGAAGAAAGGAGGAGGAACTTAGAGATTAAAAAAATGATTTATGCTTACGAGCTTAAATTGAAAGAGCTGGAAGTCATGAGGGCTGAGTCCAGCTGGAATGGTGGCAGCAACAATTGTATATCCAGTGATGCTGCAGAAGTGCACATGCCCAGAGAGGTGGTGCCCTACTTGAAGGAGGGAGTTAACACACGCCAGGAGGTTCAGGGGTATGAGGTAGCTCCAGTGATGCACAGGGTCCCTGAGGTGGATTGGGGAACTGGCATGGGGAGTCATATTCCTACTGGTGGGAGGGACACTCTACTGACTCTAGGTGAGAGTGACAGGGAGAGGGGTTCCCCCCAGGTAGAAGTCCTGGTTATGGAGTGTGAAAACATCCCAGAAGAGTGTGGGTTGAGTGTCAGGGACAGTCAGGTACTGTCTCACCAGTCTCAGGAGGGTGATGTGGGGTGCTTTTTCAAGGCAGAGTCACTGGATGGTTGGGTGAAGGGTACTTTGGTTAATTCATGTGAGGGGCTGAGTGATGTAATTGCTGGAGAGCATATGTCTAGTCCTTATGTTCCAGAGCTATGCCAACACCAGGTGGAGTGTGAGTTCTCTGACCCCAGGGAGCTTACAATGGAGGCAGACTTCTGGGTGAGTACCAGAGAGTCTGAAGAGGCATTTGGGGGTGCTCCTGAGAGGAGTGGTCTAGGTAGTTCCCAACCAGGTGAGGTAGGGAAGGATTGTAGTGTCCCAGGTAGGTCCCAGTGTAGTGGGATGGGTGAGGGACCCCATGTCCAGTCCCAGAGGAGAGGGAATGGGGATGGGTTGAGGCCCAAGGTGCCCGAGATCCGGTCCCAGGTCCTGGAGGGTTCCCTGCGGGAACACCAGGAAGGGAGCCTAGCCTGTACCATAGGGCCATCTGTTGAGGGAGACCCCACAGTGTCAGGAGAACTTGGGGTGGCGGCTGTAGCCAGCGTCCCACCAGTTCTGGTGTCTGGCAGTACCACTCCTAGTGAGGGGGTGCAGAAGTCCGGACAGAGGGTTGAGAGGGGGTTGCGGACCCCAGTGGAGAACCTGGAGGGTCAGGGGTCAGCTCTGAGAGCAGAGCCCCCCATGAATGACCTTGGTGAGACCATTTCTGGGTTGGGGGGAATCCAGACTCTGTCAGATGGGCAGAGGTCAGGAGACCTGCGCCAGCCAGACTCTTGTGTGGCCCTTCGGGACAGTGTGTCCCTTGAGGGGGGTAAGTGTGCCCCCCTGGAAGTCCTGGTGTGCCAGGCAATGGTTCAACCGCAGGGTGGTGACTCTGGGTTGAATGATCCGGTTCAGGGGGTAAACTCTGACCTGATGGGGGGTAAGTGTGCTCCCAAGGAAGTCCTGGTGTGCCAGGCAGTGGTTCAACCGCAGGGTGGTGACCCTGGGTTGGATGACCAGGTTCAGAGGGTAACCTCTGACCTGGTAGGGGGTAGGTATGCCCCCCAGGAAGTCCTGGTTTGCCAGGCAGTGATCCAGTCTGTGGGTACAGACCCTGGATTGGGAGGCCAGGTTAAGGGTGTCCCCCCTGACCTGGAGGAAGGGGCTACTGCTAACAGTGCCCCTACCATGTTGTCTTCTGGGGGGGTCACTCCTAGTTGGGTGGTTCAGGACCCCAGGAGAGAGGGCAGGGGGAGGGAAGCCTCACCCCTGGCCCTGGTCCAACCTGAAGGTACAGACCCCAGGTTGGAGGATCAGTTGCAGGTTAACATCCCTGCACTGATGGAAGAATTGTGCAGGACTGCTTCTACAAGCACCCTGACAGTTTTTGACTCTGGGGGTGCCGCTTCTGCAGGGAGGGTACAGAGCCCCAGAGGGGAGGACCAGGGTCAGGTTGTCATCCCTGACCTGGTGGAAGAGAGAGTGGTCAAAGGGTGCCAGGCACCTGGGGCTACCACCCCCCACTCTCCACAGTCACGGTGGTTAGAGAGGCCTGAGGTCGGGCTCTCATCCCTGACAGTTGTCTGGGGCCACTGTGGCTTGCTGTCCTGGTGGACAGAGTTGCCCCTGGGGGGGGGAGGACGAGAGTCACACCCCGGGGGTGGAGTGGGCAACACCACTGTGTTGGCCCTGGTGGTACTATCTGCCCATTGCAATACATCTGTGAGCAAAGTAAAGTTAGGTGTTGCACAGATGGTGTCTGTAGATGTGGAGAAGGGTTCCCCATGGGTTAGCTTAGTGGGCCCTGAGAGTATGGACAGAGGGATCCAACTGGAGTCAGGAAGGCGTAGAACTGGAACATGCCCCTGCTGTTGTGGGCCTGGGTCCTTGTTCTATCGCCCCAATCAGGGAAGTACATCAAGGTATTGATTGTTCTCCCCTGGCTTTAGGCTGGTAGGGGGTCGTGTTGGACTTTTGCTTATGCAGGGTCATCCCCAGACTTTTTTGCCTCCTGCCTCCTATATTTTTCTGACATGTTGCTGTTGGCTTTTCGACTCTGAGCACTTTACCACTGCTAACCCGTGCTAAAGTGCATATGCTCTCCTGTCTAAATTGTATGTAAGTGGTTTATCCATGATTGGCATATTTGATTTACTAGTAAGTCCCTAGTAAGGTGCACTAGAGGTGCCAGGGCCTGTAAATCAAATACTACTAGTGGGCCTGCAGCACTGGTTGTGCCACCCACATAAGTAGCTCTGTAATCATGTCTCAGACCTGCCACTGCAGTGTCTGTATGTGTAATTTTACACTGTAAATTCGACTTGGCAAGTGTACCCACTTGCCAGGTCTAAACCTTCCCTTTCCCTACATGTAAGGCACCCCTAAGGTAGGCCCTAGGTAGCCCCAAGGGCAGGGTGCAGTGTATGGATAAGGTAGGACATATAGTAATGTGGTTTATATGTCCTGACAGTGAAATACTGCCAATTTCGTTTTCACTGTTGCAAGGTCTGTCTCTCTCTCATAGGATAATATGGGGGCTACCTTTAAATATGATTAAAGTGTAGATTCCCCTAGAGAGTAGATGGACATGTGGAGTTTGGGATCCCTGAACTCACAATTTAACAATACATCTTTTAGTAAAGTTGATTTTAAGATTGTGAGTTTGGAAATGCCACTTTTAGAAAGTGAGCATTTTCTTGCTTAAACCATTCTGTGACTCTGCCTTGTTTGTGGATTCCCTGTCTGGGTCAGTTTGACAGTTGGGTTGTTTTTCACCTCACACCAGACAGTGACACAAAGGGAGCTGGGGTGTAATCTGCATTTCCTGATTAGCCATCTCTGCTAGGAGGGAGGGGTGGAGTGGTCACTCTCATCTGAAAGGACTGTGCCTGCCTCTGACAATGCTGTCTCCAACCCCCTGGTGTGTGTCTGAAGCCTTGCCTGGGCAAGGCAGGATTTCACAAGAAGGTGTGAGTCCCCTTTGAAGAAAGGTGACTTCAAAGACTAAAATGGGTATAAGAAGGGCACCCAAACTTACAAACTTTAGAAACACTTCTGGAATCAAGGGGAACCTCTGCCTGGAGAAGAGCTGATCGCTGAGGAACAAGTGCTGCCCTGCCTGTGACTGTGCTTTGTGGAGCTTTCCTGCAGTGCTGCTTCTGCCAGAATAAGAGGGCAAAGACTGGACTTTGTGTGCCTTCCATCTTGAAGAAGAAATCTCCAAGGGCTTGATGTAGAGCTTGCCTCCTGTTGTTGAAGTCTCAGGGATAGCAAAGACTTCTTCCTGCCAGCACCTGGAGTCTCTGGAGAGACCCCTACTCTGCTCTGTGGTGCCCTTCCAGTTCCTGGGACCCTGAAAGGAGAGGCTGGCAGCCTAAGGACAAAAATACACGCACCGAGCGCCGTGCGGAGAAAAGATCGACGCGAATCCGATCGCGGCTGAGAAAACGACGCGACGCCGGTTCCGCAGCTGAGAAACGACGCCGCAGGAAACGCGACCGGAGAATCGACGCCCGGAGCAGGAGAAACGACGCGCAGCATCGCTGACGGAGGCTGAGAGATCGCACCCTGCGCCGCGGGACTTTCGGATCGTCGTGTGGCTGGCTTTTTCAACGCGCACCGCCGTGCCGAGTTGTTTTCGACGCACACAGCCGTGCAGGGTTACTTTCGACGCACACCGCCCGTGCGGGGTTATTTTTGACGCAAACCAGGTACATTTTTCACGCTAGCAGCGCTAGTGTGTTGTTACAACTACCTAAAGACTCTTTTTATTTTAAACCTTTAAAAAAATCATAACTTGACTTGTGTATGTTGGATTTTTGTCGTTTTGGTCTTGTTTTGTCTAGATAAATATTTCCTATTTTTCTAAACTGGTGTTGTGTCATTTTGTAGTGTTTTCATTAAGTTACTGTGTGTGTTGGTACAAATACTTTACGCCCAGCACTCTGAGGTTAAGCCTACTGCTCTGCCAAGCTACCAAGGGGGTAAGCAGGGGTTAGCTGAGGGTGATCCTCTTTTATCCTAACTAGAGTGAGGGTCCTTGCTTGAACAGGGGGTAACCTGACTGTCAACCAAAGACCCCATTTCTAACACTGGTGTTCTCCCGCATAAGATCAGGAGAACCAGAACAGCTGCTTTTCCCACCCAGAAGTGCAGGAGCCGAGGAAGCAACCGGCTCCCTCGCTGGTATCAGGCAGAGTGGTGAGCAAATGGAGCTGTCTGCCTGGCTGCTCATGCTTTGTCTACCATGCATCCATATAAAGAGAGAACAAATGCCTAAACATGAGGGGCAGCTACACCTGAAGTAAACAAGATAGAAAACAAAAGAGAAAATAAATTAAGTCACTAAGGTGCATCAGAATCCAAATCTGCTGGGTTGCATTATCTCTCCATAAAGCTAAACAGGCACAAGAAGAATATGTGTATTTACCCTGTGGTGCCCCATGAGGACAGAGCCACCACATGAAATCACTAGTGTGTTGGGGGTTCCCAAGGGATGAATTTTGAAGTCAATCTATGCTCCATAGGTCATCACAAGATTCTTTGATTCACAGGCACTCTTGGAACTAGGCTGTTTAGTCTTATGGTTCTGGAGTGCAGGGATCTTTACTTCTAGCTCTGTTGTTGCTTTGTAGCAAGTGTAAAGATAGACAAAAGTATGACACTCTGTTCATTATCCTTATTGATCACCAGAGTGGTAAAAATGAGTAATTTCACATTATCTGTACATAATCAAAAGGTGGTACAATCTTGAAATGTTTTGATGTTGATTAAATGATGTTACAATCTCATAAATCTGCTTTTAAGTATTGTGATGACATCCCGATAAAGACAGTACACCTAGCTTTTATTGACTGCATCTGCTATACTAGTTAAGCACATAGGGGGGTTAAGTGGTTGAACGGTTCAGGTCTTGCAGGTATTCAGGCTGATATAGGCTCTCATTACAACCCTGGCGGTCGGTGTTAAAGCTGCATCTTCTTGCTCCAGCGGCGCAGGCCCTCCCATCTTTTACGGCACTGGGTTCTCCGTCTGTGGTAGACCCCCATACCATTCTTCTGGTAGGCACTGACCTAGAGGAATGGTACAGGGGTAAAGGACATTACTCACCCGGCTGGACCATCATACTCATTGCCCACCAGTTCCCACCCATGCCATGATGCACATACACTCACCATCCGCGCATGTAGGCCTCAGCCTCCCCCTGTTTCTTCCAGCCACACCACTTAAAGCAGGCATTGCCCATTCAGCATGCTCACAGTGTACTCACCTGTTTGTCTGGAGGACCGTATAGTTGCGTGTACTGGGTGAGGACCCCATCCACCAGTTTCTCCAACTCCTCCGAAGTGAAGGCAGGGGCCCTTTCCCCAGACACTGTAGCCATCGTCGCTTCCAGACACAGGTCACAGCAGCACTTGCAGTGTAGATCCTCTCCTGTTGAAGGTCAGGTATCAAGTGAAGGAACAGACAGAAAATGGCGGTCACGTCCGCGGCGGTGAGTACCGTCACCGCCGGCGTACATCGTCATTGGCTCCTCTGACCCATAGGACCCAATGTTAACCAATGCAGAATTGCGCCTCGGTCTTCGACCGCCCACTGCGATGGTGCACAACGCCAGCGCAGTTACCTCATTTCCCCTTGTCCCACCTTACAGGTCAGGCAGCAGTCATTTCAGGGGGCCACATGGCATTAATAGTAACTGCATCACACCTATCTAGGCCTGGAATACACACAGTTACAGGCACATTGCGGATTAATAAATTGACAGCAAATAACATTTTGTGATACCCTAGTGTTGGCTGACTCTCTGCTAGCTGTTCTCCTCCATAGGGCACGTCTGCTGGGGCAGGTGATGAGATGGCGGAATCCTCCGGTGTACAGACCCCTGGTGGACCTGTCGACAATGGAAGAGAGAGACACATCCTGGTCACATACAGACTTGATCGTGCAACAATCCAGAAACTGTGTGCCCAGTTGGAGCCAGACCTAATGTCAGCTATCTGCCATCTCACAGAGATACCCCCTCTAGTGCAGGTCCTGTCAGTACTCCATTTCCTGGCCAGTGGTTCCTTTCAAACAACAGTGGCCATTGCATCAGGGATGTCCCAACCAATGTTCTCTAACGTGTTGTCTAGAGTGCTGTCTGCCCTGCTGAAACACATGCGCATGTGAATGCCAAGTTTCCTGGCTCAGTACATGATGCTTACATTTTGAGGAATAGCAGCATCCCTTATGTGATGGGGCAACTCCAGAGGCACCGTGTGTGGCTAATAGGTGAGCCCAAGGTCCCAATACAGTTGACATAGTTGTCTGGGTATGGGGTTGTCCCTAAGGGTTACTGTGTGTCTAACAGTTGTCCCTCGACATTTGCAGGTGACTCTGGTTACCCAAACCTGTCATGGCTACTGACCCCAATGAGGAATCCCAGGACAAGGGCAGAATTACACTACAATGAGGCACATGTGCGAACTAGGAGGGTCATCGAATGCACCTCCGGCCTCCTGAAGGCCAGATTCCGGTGCCTCCATATGACAGGTGGTTCCCTATACTACTCACCGAAGAAGGTGTGCCAGATCATCGTGGCCTGCTGTATGCTGCACAACCTGGCTTTCCGACGGCAGGTGCCTTTTCTGTAGGAGGATGGGCCAGATGGTGGTCTTGTGGCAGCTGTGGAGCCTGTGGACAGTGAAGAAGAGGATATCGACAACCGAAACAACATAATCATGCAATACTTCCAGTGAGACGTAGGTAAGAAGATGTCACTGCCTCCCACATCTCATACAATTGTTGGAGCTAGCATATGTCTGTCATTTTTACTCAGTGTATGGACCCTGGCTTATCACTTTGCCTTTACATTTCACAGATGTGGGTCCCACTTTGTGCCCTCTGCTATGTTTCCTCCTGGCCTACAGCTGTGTTACATTGGTATGTGCACAGGTAAATTGACATTGCTATATTCCATGGTTATTGCAATTATACATTTGTGAAAGCACACACTGACTCCAGATTGTTTTGTGATTGAAGTGTGTTTATTTCTGTGCAAATAAGTGGAGGGGGTTGTAAACTGGGCTGGGGGGATGGTGGAGGAATGTCCATGGCAGAGTCCAGTCTATTTGTTTCACATGTACATTGTCCAAGGGGCATAGGAAGTGGAGCAACTGCAGTTTAAGGATGGACAGGGTGACATAGTGGGACAGAAGGGTGACATTTAGGAGGGTCTCAATTCCTGGCAGGGGTCTTGGCAATGCTCTCTGTCTTGTTCCTGGATCTCAGGGACCGTTTGCGGGGTGGTTCTCCATCTGCAGGGGTAGAGGTGCTGGTGTCCTGTTGTTCCTGGGGCGGTGCCTCTTGTCCACTATCGCCGGCGGAGGTGGAGGGCTGTTCATCGTCCGGGCGAGTGTTAGGGGCCCCTTGTTGTGCCACTGTGTCCCTCCTGGTGATGACAAGTTCTTGCAGCACCCCTGCAATGGTGACCAGGGTGTTGTTAATGGACTTCAAGTCCTCCCTGATCCCAAGGTAGTGTTCCTCCTGTGGCCGCTGGGTCTCCTGAAACTTGTCCTGTGCCGTTGCCATTGTCTCCTGGGAATTATGGTAAGCTCCCATGATGTTGGAGAGGGCCTCGTGGAGAGTGGGTTCCCTGGGCCTGTCCTCCCCCTGTCGCTCAGCAGTCCTCCCAGCTTCCCTGTTGTCCTATGCCTCTGTCCCCTGAACCGTGTGCCCACTGCCACTGCCCCCAGGTCCCTGATCATCCTGTGTTAGTGGGGTTGCCTGGGTTCCCTGTAGTGGTGGACACACTGCTGATTGACGTGTCCTGGGGATAAAGAGATGGGCCCACTGGGTGTTTGCTGTGCTGGTGTTTCCTGAGGGGGGTGGTTCTGTGGTGGCTTGTGACAGTGTCAGGGGAACCGATTGTCCCGAGGTCCCAGATGGGCTGGGCTGGTCATCTTGATCCAGTTGTGCAGAGCTGCTGTCATCACTGTGGGGCTCTTCTGTGGGGGGACTGGATATGTCTGGCACCTCCTGTCTGGTGACGTCGGGTAGGGGTCCTGTTGGGGTGTAAAGGCATGATTATTGCATCTGTGTGTGCCATCGGGTGCAATGGGTGAGTGACCCTCTACTCCAGTGCTTGCATTCTTGCCGTGGTCCTTGTGTGATAGTTGGTTTGGGGTCTATGTGGGTATCTGTAGTGGACATGCTTTGGTGATGGGTGTCCATGCATTGGTGTTACATGCAGGGCTTGTTTTTGGGATGTGTGGGTTGTGTTGGTGGGGTATCTGTGGGTTGTTGGGGTAATGGGTGTGAGGGTAAGGGCGGGGTATGTGATGGCATGCAGGTAGGGTGGGGGATAAAGTAGTAAATATTTGCCTTACCAGAGTCCAGTCCTCCTGCTACTCCTGCGAGGCCCTCAGGATGCAGTATTGCCAAGACTTGCTCCTCCCATGTTGTTGTGGGGGAAGAGGTGGGGGTCCACCGCCAGACCTCTGTACAGCAATCTGGTGTCTGGAGACCACAGAACGCACATTCCCCCGTAGGTCGTTCTACCTCTTCCTGATGTCATCCCTAGTTCTTGGATGCTGTCCCACTGCATTGACCCTGTTGACAATTCTGCACCATAGCTCTGTTAAAGCGTCCTTCTATGTTAATTTATACACATTAGGACTCGTTTTAGGCCGATGAATCTTTGGACCCAGTGGTGAGACACCGTAAAACGAGGTAACTAATCAATATATCAAGCAATATATCAATAATATTGTCAACATATATCACCACAATATATTTCACTTTAGACATTTGTTAAACCTTCAGCGCAACCATGACCTTTCAGTCATGAATAACCACACCTTATTAAGTTTTGTGAATTTTATTCCCTATTGATTACAATCTAATAGCAGATGTATTAATCTCAAACCAAGAAGCAAAGAGCATAGTCACAATGCAGCAACTATGATAAGGTTTCAACAATGCAAAGATCACAAACATAAGATAGGAATATGAAGGTAAACAAATCAAAATGCATAGAACTCATATATGTCTTAGTTCAGCATAGCACCACATCAGTCACGTCAATTACGTCAGTCAAGGTGAATGCCTCATCTAGCCACTAATTAGCATCAGCATGTTGGGCTTCATGCAAAACAATTTAGAACATCAATTTGGAAAACATCTAACTAAGGTCTCTAATCAAAAATACACAGCAGTTGGTACCTAGAAAGAAAAGGCAAATAGATGAATTTCAATAACAACAACATAATTACCCTCCTCTGGATAGGTCAGCATACAGGATCAGTCTTCGTCTTCAGGACATCAGTTGAATCGCCGTCAGTCTATCTAGTCTAAGGGCAGGGGACACTTCCCTCATAAGGAAGAAAGTGTATTGGGGCGACTAAGGGTGAGGATGGTTTTATTAAGTCTCAAGTCACCAAACAAAGTGACAGAGTTTCTGGATGCAATCAATATCATTCCCTACCTAGTGATCTCGAGTCTCCTGTGTCATGGGTTTTTATCCCTTTTTCATAACACATTCCCCCAAAATTCTATTGGATAGTCACTACACCCCACTATCTGTAACCTATCAAATTATACATTAAGTAATGCATTTGTCATTTTATGATAGCTTATAACACTTTGATTGGTCTTCATAATTGACGTTTTTCGTAGGTGGCACATCCGGGGTTACTTCATTTTCTGGCACGTTCTTCGGGTCAAGAGTTCTCTTTTCCGTGGTTCAGTGTCCTTGAAAGTGTCCATATTTTGTTGCAAAGCGTATAACTTTATACTAAAGCAGCTAGCATGCGGATGAGAAAAACTAGCATTGTTGCAAATAAACGAAGAAAAGAACAATTGCTGGGTCATGGCCTTTTGCAAGTCAGCACACTGAAGAAACAAAAAAATATGCTTTAATATGAGAACTACACAGCTAGTTTTCGACTCACTCTAACTTAAGGCTTATGGATGCTAATAAATGCAATCTTCGTACGTGCTAACATATTCAATTAATCAAAATACAAATAATAATTTATTTTTATTAATATTAGTATATGCGTACACTAAGTCTCCACGTTTAAAATACCTTTCAATGAAAAATATTATTAATAAAGCATTGTTAAATATAAGCATTTCATATCTAAAATAGGTAATGTTTAAACAACGCTCTCTCAGCTCCACCTTCCTTGCAATGGAGGTGTGCTGCACCTGCGATCCGAATAGCTGTGGCTCTACCCGGACGATTTCCTCCACCATGACCCTGAGCTCCTCCTCAGAGAACTTGGGGTGTTGTCGAGGTGCCATGTTGTGGTGTGGGTGATGTGTGAGGTGGTGTGTGTTGTGATGTGTGAGGGGATGTGTTTGTGTGTGTTGTTTGAGGTGCGTGGATGTTGTGTAACTTTTAGTGTTGTGTGTCTGTGGATGCTGCTGTTGTTTAAGGTAGTGTATCTCTCTGGCCTGCTTTAAATTTCTGGTAGTAAGGGTTTGTGGGTGATGTGGGTGTGTGCTTTATATTGGATTGGGTATGTGGGTGTGATGTGTGTATGTGTATCAGGTGTGTGTATTTCGAATTGGACAATCTGGTTGTGTTTTGTATACGTGTGTGTATTTTGAGCGCAGTGGTGTATACCGCCAATGGATTACTGCGGTTGAAAGACCGCTGCGTTGATTCGTGGGTCGTGATAGTGTGGGCATATTCTTGTTGGCGTGACGGTGTTGGTTTTGTTATCGCCAGATTATCACTGACCTTTGGTGTGGCGGACTTGTGTGGGTGTCTGTATTGTGGCGGATAGCGAGCTGTGGGTCGTGGTACCTGTAGCGGAATTCCTCGGGCACAGCGGTATGTTGGCGGTCTTCTGTCCGGCGGTAAGCGGGATTTACCGCCAGGGTTGTAATGAGGGCCATAGTGTTTCTTCAATTACAAGGGCTACTTGCTACATTTAGGGGGTTATCCAATGTAAGGGCACGTCTTTAGTGTCCACCCTCAATAAATTGTGAGGCCTTTTAGAGGGGGTGTATATATTTGACAAATATGTGTGTAGTATTTAGTAATATGTGTAATAAAATTGTTTTCCTGTTTATAAAAAGAAGATTTGATGAGGCAACAATGCATTAAGTGTTATTTGCAGCATTTCTATGCCGTGTCTCTAGACCACAGTACCTCCCCTGAGTAAGACTTGGGCTGCTCTGCCCCACTACCCCGAAAATCAAGTGCTGAAGTGGGTCATTGGCTCCCAATTAGAAATTCTGCAAAATGGGAACCCTAGGACACCAGTGACGAAAAACCTAATTTGTAACAAGTGGGCCCCAGTTCCCCCTACCTGCCATAGATCCTGACAATAGGTAAATATAGATGCACATTTTGATAGATAGATAGATAGATAGATAGATAGATAGATAGATAGATAGATAGATAGATAGATAGATAGATAGATAGATAAACACAAAAGAAATGATTTACCAACACCTATGATGATCTCTCATCGTCAACACAATCGCATCAACGTCCTGCAGGAGACATAAAAGTGTGTATCTTATTTTAAAACCTCCGCTTGCAGCTAGCTGTTCTTTGTTGGGATAGGAGGAAACGAAGAAAAAATGGCCTCCTGAGGAGGCTGTAGTCAGTTAATTTTTTTAGATATCTTCACTCCATGGTGGGTTGTTGTGGAGCTACAATAAAAGCTTTGGGCCTCTATCTGTTGTATAGTTTTACAGCTCACATTAATTGATCCTCCACATCGATGCATATGACCTTAGCCTCTATACAGGTATTGACTCAGACACATTGAACTTGAAATGTGCAGACAGGAAGAACTGTGGCCTATGAACACCAGTTAAGAGCAGGTGAGGAGACAAAAAGCTCTGAGGCCCCACAAACTATACCAGCCCTTACCAGTACCATATCTCTGAGAGGCTCCTGGCCCACCTGTCCTCTACGGCTAGTACCTAGAGGGACAGAATCAGCACAAGGTGAAACGGGGCATTATTAAACAGACAGGTAGTTCTTAGTTCAGACAAGCAATCTAATAATGAGCTCCGGATGGTACTGCTCGTGTCGTAAGCACGTACAATGGAATTATATATTATTCAGCAACTGTTTTATTACCAGCTGACAAAAACATTCAGCCTCTGGATTTACTGAACTTTGGGAGAGCGTCCTCACCCTCCTGCAAGGAGTTCTGCAAATTGTTTATTGCAACCATAAACATACAGATTGTGCAATCTGAACTCCTCTGATTAAATCATTAGTCTAACGACTTTGAAAGACCCTTCACTCAATAACAGCCATACAAAATACCATGAACATTTGATAATAATGTATGGCCCACACGTAATACACCTGTATCGGACTAGTTCTTACCTAGTATACGTCCATGTTTTTTCACCTGCTGTGTTTTGCACACTCCTGTATGTTTGCTCTTGATAAGAGATGCATAATTTCCCACTGTGTTGTAGCCTCCACTAGCGAAACCTTCTTTTTCGCATAGCAAGGTAATTTTCACTTCTTTATGAAATACATTTTATATCAGGCTAAGGCATGTAGGAAAACACATATAGAGCTTTTCTATGCAAATGTATCTTTTGCAATGCACTTCTTTGCACCAATAAAAGCGGTGCGGAAACTGCATCTTTAAAGTCACTGTTTCTGCAAAATATAGTTCGTGATTCTTACTTTAATGATGCAAATCAAAAGGTTTGCAACTTTTAGCGAAGTTGCAGATTGTTTTTCCTGTGCCATTCTATTTCCACAACATTGAAAACAAGATTATGAAACAGATATATATATGTATATATATATCGACTATTAAAGAAGTCATTGTGTTTTTGTTACATTGAAAGTGGTATGATATATGATATGATATAATATGAGATGATGTGATGTGATGTTAAGTAATGTATTGTGATATGTTGTGATGTGATGTGATAACAGTTTTTGCTACGCATTCCAAGGAGGCAAGTGTTACATGTGTGATGTGTCGCCAGAACAAACATGGCAGTTTTACGAGGAACCAAAGTTTGGTGTTGTGTTATCTAGAAGTTGAGGGAGTATGTAATTTTGCAGTTGTACTTATTCTCGGGCCTTTGGAAGGGCCAGAGTGAAACTGGGTGGGACTACTAGCTCCTACGACATTTGGAAATCCTGCAATGACATTAAATGTGGCCTCTAGTACACTGACTGCGAGCCTGTTGAAAATATTTTGTGCTGTCCACTATTTTCAGCAGTGCGTCTATGACATCCTTGTGAGTACTTTTGAGAAAGGTGGGCTATGACAAAGCACATGCCATGACCATTATGTGCTGGGAAATGTCTGTTGCACAAAAATGCAATACTATAGGTACTAGGTAATATGAAGTGTAGGATATTGGGTTACTGGTTGAGTAGGGTGAAACTGTACTGAAGCAGCAACCACCAGGAGTGTAACGGAGGCCCCCGCAGCCCACGTGTTGCGGGAAGGCCCAGGTTTAGGCATACTGGAAGGGGTCCCCTCAGCCCCTACTGATGTGAGTGTGAAGTGCCTGTTCAGCATATCTTGCAGGGGCCCCCACACGTTTTGTTACGCCACTGGCAACCCACAGCTCTGATCAGGGTGAAGTTACAAGCAAACCCCAAATTATTCTGTGCTTAAGCCTCTAGTAGGTTGGTACAAAGCATTAAGGCTCACCTTGGAGGCAATGTGTAAAGTGTTTATGCAGTAATTCAAACAGTCATAAGGTGAAAACATAGCACAAGAAAAATACCACACCTATTTAGAGCCATAGAGTAAATATTAATACATTATTTGAGACCAAAATAAGGAAAATCCAATCAGTAGATCTGAAGATATGCAATTTCAAAGAATTAAGTTGAAATGGTGCCTAAAAACACGAGCACCAGCTAAGGTTATCTGGTCACGTTGGACCAGGACAAAGTCACAATTTCAGAGGGACTGTGATGAAGCACGGGCTGGATACCAGGACTAAGTCAGGTCCACTGAATAAAGTACTTTAAATCCTGGTTGCAGAGCATTCATTGTTCCTGCGTCGTGGATGCATCATGCAGCAGTGGTTCTGAGAAGCTGTGAGCTGTGGTGCGAGGTCAGACAGAGATGCGTTGCAGTTCTGATGAAGCCGGCTATGTGGCTCGTGATGCAAGGTCCTGCATTGTCATCAAGCTGCAGGCTGAGATGCAAGGTCCTTCATCAGAAATGAATTGTGTTGCATTGGTTTGGATGCAGAGCTGTGAGAGATGCATCGCACTATATCGGTTCTGCCCCAGAGACCACAGCTGGGCTGGCAGAGCACCCTCAGGCCCACGTCCAAGGATGCAGAAATGGAGTGGTACTACTTGGGAGCAAGACCCACAGCAGACAGAGTCCAGGTACTTGGTTTCTGTCTCTGAGGCTCTGATCAAGAGGCCAACCCACTAGCCCTTGCAGTCATGCTGGTGGTCCGGGTTTCATAGGCAAGTTCAGTCTTTTCCACCAAGGAATCTGGGCAGCAGGGCAGCAGAAAATCAGGGCTGCACTTTAGCAGTCCTTCTTGCAGTAAAGTAGCACAGGAGTTCTCCTGAGTCTTCCTCAGGTCCAGATGTGTACTAAAGAGTTGAGTCTGAGGGTCCAATATTTATACCAGCCAGCTTTGGAGTAGAAGAAAGCTCTGGAGGCTCAGAGGTCTTTGGAATTTCCTGCCTCCCTGCCCTGGCCCCAGCTTGTCTGGGGGCACAAAGGAGTAGTGTGAAAGCCTTTGTGAGTGTCCTGAGGCCACCCATTTGTGATGTGCAAGTGTGGTAGGTGGTAGCTCTTCCCCCTCTCAAGTCAGAGATGGCCCATCCTGCCAAAAGCTATTTCCCCTTTGTCTTACTTTCTGGGAGCAATACCTAAAGACCACCTGCCAGCTACACCTAGTCATGTGACCCAGGATACTGGCTACAGGCACCAAATAGCTGGGACAGTAAAATGTCCACTTCTTAAAACTGGCATTTTCAGAATGTGGACTTAAAATCTGACCTTACTATAAAAGATGTTTT
Source organism: Pleurodeles waltl (assembly GCF_031143425.1). Lineage (NCBI taxonomy): Eukaryota > Metazoa > Chordata > Amphibia > Caudata > Salamandridae > Pleurodeles > Pleurodeles waltl. The sequence goes on from NC_090437.1 coordinate 1,099,358,886, forward strand.
TACATTTCTTTAGACACCAAACTCAAAATTTGTACGTGCTCCCAATAGAAATGTATCACTTATTAAATGTAATAAGATAACCCAATATTATCCAATCGGTGAGGTAGGCCTTGAAGTGGTGAAAAATGAATTTAAGAGTTTTTACTACCAGGAAATGTGAAACTTAAAAGTGCATGTTTAACTTATTAAACACACTGCACCCTGCCCTAGAGGTGACTTACATGTATTAAAAAAGGTTTTGGTCTGGCAAAAGGTGTGCTTTTCAAGGTTGAAATGGTATTTCAAAACTGCACACACACACACACAGGCTGCAATGACAGGCCTGAGAGGTGTTTAAAAGGCTTGTGAAGTGGGTAGCACAATAAGTGTGGCAAGCCAACTAGTAGCATTTAATTTACAGGCCAGGGGTGCAGTTAGTATCAATATACTAGATACTTACAAGTAAATTAAATGTGCCAATTGGGTGTAAGCAAAAAATACTGTGTTTAGGGAGTGAACACACACATTTTAGCACTGTTCAGCAGTCGTAAAGTGCACAGAGTCCTAAGACCAACATAAACGAGATCAGAAAAAATGGAGGCATAAGCCGAAACGTTTGCGGGAAGACCGTACTAAAGCTTGCAGGTCTAACAGGCAGTTTCTATCCCTATGTTGGACTTCAGCGTGTAATCAATTACATTTATTTTCCCAATGTTGAGAAGATACAAAGTCAATATCAGGTCTTCTATCATGATAAATGGATTGAGGCTTATCCTGGCAATCCTACACCTTCTCTTTTGTTTATGAATTGATCTTTGGCACTCTGCAGCCTGGCTCCTTTCCTAAACCAGCAATGTGTGTTATACAAATAAAGGATATTGGTGTAGAGAGAGGAAATGTCTCAACAGCTGCCTCCTTGTTTATTGTTGTGTTTAGATTTGATTTAGGTCAGTGGAGGTTATTTGGGAGAACCTGTTATGTGTGGTATGTACGTTTTTAAGTGCTTTTGTTTGGGTTGATTGTGAAGATGCAGTGGTTCACCCGTGCAGAACTATAATTACGGTCACGAGATATATGAAATTTAACAACTGTGCACCATCCTCACTAAAGATTGGTCTGTTCCAACCAATCTCCTGCGTGTATCATTTGTAACATTTTTATGTGATGTATGCCCTCGCATGAAAAATTCACAATATACCAGTAAACAAAGTATAGATCAAAACGCATCATTTAATGTAACATAATTTTCTTGTACTTTTAGTAATGGGTTGATTAGTTCTTTAAACAATTTTCCGTATTTTATTTTGTATATCCTATTATGTAGATTTTCTTTCATGTAGTTTTCATGTCTTTTGTGTAGTTTCATTGACTTTCAATAGCGTTTTTGGAAAGTTATACAGCAATACCTAATGCATCATCTAGCCAACTGAAAATATACATTGGCGGTTTTGGGTTACTGCTTTCCCACTGTCATTATTACAACATACTAAAACCGCATGTTTGAAAAGATGCTTACATTTTTCATGTGCTAATCCAATTTTCCTGCATCTTTCACATGTAGCTTTACGGAATATCCCGTTACTATGTTCTTATGGGAATTCCTTGGGGGAATGTCTCAAAACTCTAAATGGGCCTAGACAGAAATTAACAGCAGTTTGCTGCTGGTTGTTATTCAATACATATTTAGTAGCCAAATGTAAAGTTTTAGCAGATAACCAGCGTTATTGTATATGTTTTCTTAAATAAAGAGGGGCTGTTGGTCTCGGAACACAAACCTAGCTCATTTTATTAGGATGCAGTTTAATGTGAGCTTTACAATGACTAATCATTCTCTGCAGAAGAATTCGAAAAGAAGCATCGGCATTGCAAGTATTGCCTCGTGGCATTTTCATTTTGAAGTTCTCATTTTCCATTTGCAGGCAACCTTTCCCCTCACACTACTGTACCTATTTGTGAAAGCGGTCCCTCCGCCTCGGTTTGGGCAGCCCTTGAATGCCAGACAACCTTCAGCCCATGGCACATATCGCAGTTTTCCAAATGTCATTTCAGCAAGAGCTCTCGTGCACGAACATGGGTGAGATGTCTGCCGAGTTCATGTGCTATATGATCTCATTTAAAAATGTGTCTGATCTTTCCACTCTCTGTTTCTGCTTTTGGAGCAGAGCAATTCACAGCAATCTAGCCTATGTCTCTCCCGTCAAAGCTCTCGGCTGTCCCCTGATGACTGGACTCTTATCTTTGACAATTTGATTCTCTACGTTTCTCTATATAAATCTTGTTTGACTAACATTTACAGTGATGTACAAATAAACAAATAAACATGACGATTACATTTTACAATTACATATGTTTAAAAGCTCCGTGAAATGTTGGGCCTGTTCATGCTTTTTATGCAATACTTGACTTTTCGTCCTTTTATTTAGCGCAAGTAAGACCTGCTAGGTAGTCAGAGGCTTTTACACAAAAGAACGAAAATACGAATGTAGTATCACGGTAATTATCATTAACATTAGAATAATAAAGCACAAATCCTGATGAGAGACAGTTACAATGATTGCGATAGCACCGTAAGAATTGAAGATAAGAGTAGAGCACACCAACGCGGACACCTACCAGAAAAGGAAGGGCACTTACAGCGCTCAGGAGAGGTCTCTCAGAAGGAGGCATATTAATGTAGGGCAATAAGAGGGCCTGCATACAGTGCTCAGTACTGACATGGATGGGTGTTTGGTCTATTTTAGAGGTAGCATAAAATACCGCTGCTGCTTAACTCATCCTCATGTAGGAAATCAAGTGACACATTACATCACATTGCCGTAGTGTACTCTTGCTGAGATGATGACTGGGATATTCTCTGTAGTCCCACCTGTCATGTCAGTCACATCCTCCGTTTTGCTGATAGCCATCCACTGTGTATAATCTCTATTACTACTACTCTATTATCTATTGAAAACCGGTTTATCCACATGACCGTCCGAGCATCTTTGCGTAAGGTGATACCTCAACCACAAACCCGAGGAGCAGACTTGCCAAAGTTTGTGCCCATTGTCACAAATTGTACAACTAGTCTCTTGCATTATTTTGTGCTGTTGATTGTTTCTACTCCCTTAATTTCTTGCTTAGCCATCAATTTTTAGGTTGATGTTGACTGCGCAGCTGAGAGACGTATTGGTTACAATACATTCATGTACAGTGGACTTTAGGTCAACCCCTTTGAGCCATTGGCTTTTTTGGATCAGTCTCCTTAAGCCATTGGGTTTAAAATTTGTGAATCGGGATTTAACTCATCCCAGAAGAGTGCTTACCTATCACTTAACTGTAATAACTGTTTAATGTTTTGCATCCAGGGGAGTTTTCTGCCTTGCAACACTGTGAGTTCATTTAAGGATTTCAGTTCCCGTAGAAGCCTAACAGTGCATCAACCCTGGTGGTTGATAATTGTGTGTGATCGAGTGAGCCTTCCAGATGTACGTGCTCTGATGGCCTCTATTCCTGCTGATAGTGCTTGGGGGCCATATGAACTTAAGGGCCAGATATACTTAGCTGTTTTCATGTCGCAAGCGGTCGATTCTCAGAATTGGGATGATTTGCAACAAGAAAAGAGCATTTTGGCAACTAATGCTAGTTTGCGATTGGGTAATCTATTTACATACTACATGTTTTCCCACACAAACATGATTTCAGAGTATCATGGTTCATTTGTGGTTCTAAAGGTAGATAGCAGGAGAAATGTTTTCAACTCGCCAGATTAGAGACTTAACAAAGACTGCAAAAGTGTGTAGGAGTCAAAAACACTAAGTAAAAATCAAAAGAGGGGGAAGAGGGAAACAGTGGTTGTGACTCACCCTCCTCATATCGTGTCACAATCGAAAGGGAGTCACCTCCAGTTGTCTAGGGTGGGCACACTGGATATCTCTCTGGTGAGTCCTCAGGTTTCATCTAGTGCTACCCCTTTCCTTCAAGTTATGTACCTGATTTGCTGCTCATGTGTATCTCGCATCACTGCCTCTTATTATCTTCTCACTTGGACAAAGGTTGCCTGCCTCTTCCCTTATGTAGCCACTTTGTGTATCTGAAGCATCTCTCTCTAGGCTCTATGGAGGTGAAGATCCCCAAGTTCTTCCTCGTCCCAAGCTACGAGGAGCTGTTGCAGTATTTCCTATGCTTTTCACCAGTACTTAGAGCTGGAGGATGTGTCTAATAATCCCATGGGCATAGGTCCTTTTTAGGGTCGAGTGCGCAAGCGCTCTAGTCTACTGTAATCTCTCTGTAGATTTTAACCACATCCACTGCACTCCCATCACTTTTGTTGGTTCGTGGGCTTGCCTTTTAAAAATCACCTGATTGAATTTGTGAAAGGCATGCATACGTCATGCATTTTCCAGTGTGTAGCCCTCCTCGAGCGTGCCGGCCCACTACTGAAAAAATACGAGGCTCCATGTTTTCCGCATGGCTTCTGGACTACTTTTTATTTTTATTTCCTACGCAGCATGATCACACTGGCCAGCAGTCGAGCGCTTTGCATGACATAGTCTCTGTTACATGGATAATAGCATAACTGCTGATACGTTTGACTGCAAGCAAACTTCTCTTTCCTTTTGTGTGCTCACTCATGCTTATGGTGTGGTGCTTTATATCGGCTCGTTTTTAATAAGTAATTGCAGCGAAACAGAGTGAAATCAGTTTCCCACAAGCTTTGCACAGCTGAAAAAATAGTTTGGCTAAAATGTAAGATTACAGTTACATGCCCTTTTTTACCCAGCAGAGCGTTAATATCAAATTATTATTAAATTAAACACAGTACATGTGTTTTATGTGATGAAAGCCAGCTCTTTTGAAAGTGACCAAATTATTTTACACCCTTTTTGTTTTCACATGTTCTGACCGTGAGCCATGTATCAGGTCAACTGAGTCTTGATATGTGGAAAATATACCTGTGATTTGTAATAAGTAGAACAATTTTTATTCTTTTCACATTTGCTTTTAAGACAATATCTAGTTGATCATTGTTTCTCTCTAGTATACAGAAAGCCTAGAGGACGCTTCTGAGTGGTAGAAACATACGCAAACCTACGAGACATTATGGCGGTCATTCTGACCCTGGCGGTCAAAGACCGCCAGGGCAGAGGACCGCGGGAGCACCGCCGACAGGCCGGCGGTGCTCCAATGGGGATTCCGACCGCGGCGGTAAAGCCGCGGTCGGACCGGCAACACTGGCGGTCTCCCGCCAGTGTCCCGCCGCCCCATTGAATCCTCCAAGGCGGCGCAGCTTGCTGCGCCGCCGAGGGGATTCCGACCCCCCCTACCGCCATCCAGATCCCGGCAGTCCGACCGCCGGGAACCGGATGGCGGTAGGGGGGGTCGCGGGGCCCCTGGGGGCCCCTGCAGTGCCCATGCCACTGGCATGGGCATTGCAGGGGCCCCCGTAAGAGGGCCCCTACAAGTATTTCACTGTCTGCTTGGCAGACAGTGAAATACGCGACGGGTGCCACTGCACCCGTCGCACAGCTTCCACTCCGCTGGCTCGATTCCGAGCCGGCTTCATCGTGGAAGCATCTTTCCCGCTGGGCTGGCGGGCGGCCTGAAGGCTGCCGCCCGCCAGCCCAGCGGGAAAGTCTGAATTACCGCGGCGGTCTTTTGACCGCGCGGCGGTATTCTGGCGGCCCCCGACAGGCCGGCGGCGACCGCCGCCGGTCAAAGTCGGAATGAGGGCCTTTATCTTTATCAGAAATGCGTGCATATGGCACCATAGTGATTGCAGCTATTAATGTTATGAGATGAATGCATGGATAAAAAGTGACCATGATCCCCAGGGCTCCAGTGGCGTGAGATGCTCCTGATCATGAAAAGAACGGTGCTACACAGCTCCTTTCAAGATGTAGTAACCTCAAGGCACAATACAGGTTTATGTTAAGACACCTCACTACCCTGCATTCCTAGGATAAACTGATATTTGTCAGACTCACTGCGAGAGTCTAATCCCTCCTCAGACAGTGGACAAAGCCAAACAGGCTCAGAGACACAACACAGTTGCAGACATGCTTTGATGTTCCAGGCTTCTCACACCAGCAGAGAAGGTGTGTTGTAAACACACTTCACATATAAAAGGGGCCAGTGCAAGGAGGGCAGGGCTGCTGGAAGTACCTTTTGTTTCCCTGGTAATCAGATTGTAAAGTCTGTTGTTGTGACAACTGCTTGTTGGTTACCGCCTTGGACATCAACCCTGTTACATGGATTATTGCACTTTTGCTGAGAACTTTGACTGTGAGCAAACTACTTTTTCCTTTGGTGTCTCTCCTTCACGCACATGCTCATGGCATCTGTGGCGCTTTGAATCGGCTCACTTATGTCAATTGTTTTACATTTTATTTTCAGTTTGTGTGGCAAGAAAAGTCCAGTTAGGAATTTACAACGCTGATAGCACTAACTCAAGCAAACGCGAGACCCATTGCATTACAAATGCTTGTTCTTACTGCTGATGTCTCTTCCCACTTTTCCGCTCTCTTTTGGTAGTGAAATTTGTATTTATTTCATGCAGTACGAGGTCTTTAACTATGGCTGCAAAATCTATCTCTGGTGGCTTGTTTTGTTCTGCGAGACCAGACTAGGGTGGTCATTCCGACCTAGGCGGGCGGCGGTTGCCGCCCGCCCGTCGGAATCCGCCTGAATACCGCCCCGCGGTCAATTGACCGCGAGGGGTATTCTGACTTTCCCGCTGGGCCGGCGGGCGATCTGATTCAGATCGCCCGCCGGCCCAGCGGGAAAGCGCCTTCCACAAGGAAGCCGGCTCGGAATCGAGCCGGCGGAGTGCAAGGCGTGCGACGGGTGCAGCAGCACCCGTCGCGCTTTTCAGTGTCTGCATCGCAGACACTGAAAAGCCTAGTTGGGCCCTGTTAGGGGGCCCCTGCCGTGCCCATGCCATGGGCATGGGCACGGCAGGGGCCCCCAGGGGCCCAGCGACCCCCCCTACCGCCATCCTGTTCATGGCGGCTTTCCCGCCATGAACAGGATGGCGGTAGGGGGGGTCAGAATCCCCTCGGCGGCGCAGCGAGCTGCGCCGCCTTGGAGGATTCTAAGGGTCAGTGGAAAACCGGCGGGAGACCGCCGGTTTTAAGGGTGCACCGCCGGCCTGTCGGCGGTGCTCCCGCCCCCGTTGGCCCTGGCGGTAGGGAACCGCCAGGGTCAGAATGAGGGCCTAGGTGTTGTTCAGTGAGCTAAAACGTGGACGTAATGAAGGATCTCTTATCCCTTATTTATTGAGGCATTTTTGTAGTGCCCCACACAGTGTAGAGCGACATCTTCAGTGTTAATTGTTGTTAGATAATGATGAAAGGAACCGTCAAAGTAAATGCAATTTGGAGGTGTAGTGAAGAGCGGTGCCACTGGAAGTTGTATGGAACCGCACTACGCTCGCAGCAAACTGGTGGAAATTAAATAAACACGCATTGGAAATGCCGCCACGTTTGTCTTTAGAATGCTAACACATGAAAACACTAACATGCACAAATGCACTCTTGTGTATACCTACATTTGCATGTGTTAGTACATTAAACTCAGTCCTATTAAATTCGTCTGTGCTTGTTTTGCGCTTGTAGATGTTTTAAAGTGCGTTAATCTCACGCACTACAGCTTGTTTTCCTAATGTTTTCCCCATTTGTTCCCCTTAACTGATGATGAATTCTTATCCGGCAAGAGTAGTCTTTTAATTGTAGCCAGCATTTTCTTTCATAATTGCTTGATATCCGCCTGTAGCTATTGTTATGTCCTTCGTAATTTTACCTAGATCTAAAAATAAAAATCTAAATAATAAAATCTTGCGAGAAACATGCATCCTCCAATCGCAAACACACTACAAACACCATGCATTGGCCCAGACCTCTTACAGAGCTTAACCTGCAGTGCTCAAGCGCCAAAGCCAAGAAACAGCATGCGGATTGAAAAATCATTCACTTCAGACATAGTGAGTATCATGCACTGCTTTTATGAGCGCTTTCAGAAACTTGACACAAGAGGCTTCCGCTGCGAACGCAGCCTTTGACTAATCAGCAAACTGAAAAGAAAGTGATACGTATTCCCTTCCCTTCATTGCTGAAATTACATTTTCATAATTCATTTGATATAAAATAAATATAGAAAATAGATGCCACACTCTCCTTCCTGAAAATGCTGCGTCCCCCACTGCAGAAGCAAAGTAATATTGACTGGTAAATGAACTGTTGCTGCATAAGGGAGCCGACAAACTGATGTTTCTAAACCCATTATTGAGAGATTAGTATCACCGTTTTCCATTAGCAGAAGTACGTAAATGCCCTTCTATGTAGTCCCGAGAATAAGCGGCTTTTTTTTAAAAGCAATGCAGTCAATATGGTACTGCCTACGGTAGCGTATTGATTGTAATTTGTAACCATTCTATGAACAACATTTAACCTTGACTGCGCCTATTAATAATTTTCGAGTATCTCGACGGGTTTATTCATATTTTCGCAGGCACAACGTCGACAGTGCTGGTAGTTTTCAGGCTTTGTCTATCTTCCCCCGTCTTCCTCCCCGCTCCATATCACAGAGCGCCGCATGCTCCCGGTGAGCAAGCGGAACGTACCGCTATATTAAGCGCAAGAGTATTTTAGCTACCGCCAAGGAGTTTTCAGATTTGCCCTTCTCATGCTTTTATCATGCAGCGAGAAAGGCGCGATACCATTATTCCCGGAAGCCTCTCCTCCGTTGGCCAACAACATTTACCTTCATCCTCTCGTTTCATGCCTGAGCAGTTAAATTTTTCACTGTCACCGTATTCCTCAGTGAGCCTATTCCCCGTGACGCAGCAGCATAGCCTGCATGGGTCCAGGCATGCATCTCACTCCCCTGTGTACGGCAGCCGATTCCGATAATTTTATGCAGCAAAATACATCACTGTCCAGAGTAGAATGAAACTATCATCGGAGACGTTGACACCCTCTACAAACCCTCTTTGACATTATATTTCAAAGCAGATTGTGAAAAGGTCAGAGTCTGTTTGCACTTGTTAGCTACCAGGGAAACTAGAGTTATTTGGCGGGTCAAGAAACTTATAAATTACATTAAGCGGCAGAGACTATTATTCATCTGCTTCATGTTTTTCCACATAAACATGATCTCGGAGACTCATGGTTCCTTTGTGGAATAGGCCATCTTATAAAACAAGCCAAATGTTTAATTCAGTTTAAAACCTAAAGGTAGATAGCAGGAGACATGTTTTCAACTCGCCAGATTAGAGACTTAACAAAGACTGCAAAAGTATGTAGGAGTCAAAAACAATAAGTAAAAATCAAAAGATGGGGGACGAGGGAAACAGTGGTTGTGACTCACCCTCATCATATAGTGTCACAATCGAAAGGGAGTCACCTCCAGTCGTCTAGGGTGGGCACACTGGATATAGGAGAAGTCCTTTTTCCTAAAGGAACTCTCACTCAAAGTTATCAAGTGGCATGCTTCGTCATCGAGGCCTTCCTAATCCTCTGAGTGTCGGAGTATGCTGCAACCCCTTTCCTTGCAAGGGAACACTTTTTAACGAAAAAGGGTGTGGAATCAATATGAGGTTATCTTTAAAATTGCCTAAGCAGTGCCCCCATCACTTTTTATTCACAGGTCAGTCTGAAAAGTTTGAAAACTAGGGAAAATGAGCTAGTTGGAGTTACTATCACTCACTGGCCCTTACCTGTGATCAACTAGTTTAAATCCAGTGGCTTTCATCAGGATCAATATGTCCCTATTAATAGCCTTTTGAGAAAGGGTGGCTGGGTATTTATTTAATATACCATCCCACACACATACACAGTACACTAGCGTAATAACCTTTTGTAGTAATCACACAGAGCAAGGTGAATTCACGTGTGAGTTCTGAGCAAGCTCCCAGCTACACCATTGACCAACATTCCAAGGTAAGCAGGAGCATACCTGTGAAGATGGCTTGCTACTCTATGTGATGTGAAGGGTCAATACTAGAATGTGATGATGTAGGTTGTGATCTCAAAATGGAATGGTGTGAGTGCTGAGGAGAAGGAAGAAGGAAGGAGCTGTGCTGGAGGTGCTGTGTATTAATTGTGAAATAAAAGATGGAATTTAACTAGACTCATCTTTACATTGGTGACGAGCTGACAGTGCAGGAGACGGATTGACTGGAACACCTCCACTCCTGGAAGTATATACAGCTCAGTGGCTCAGAAACCTTATAGAAAAGAAGAGAAACGAGAGAAGAAAGAGGAACTTTCCAATTAACTATTCAGCCTTGTCTTGTATCCGAACTGGTGAACAGAAGAGTGTCATTTGAGCTGTACTGTTTTCAAATCGACTCATTATTCTTTGAGTCTTGTATATCTTTAAGTAGATAATCTATGTTACTGTGTACCGAGTAACAATTTTAAGCGCAAAATTTATTAAAGGAATAACTTGGTCGGATTAAAGACACTTAGGGGGTGATTCTAACCCTGGCGGTCGGTGATAAAGCGGCGGGCAACCCGCCAACAGGCCGGCGGTCCAAAAAATGGAATTCTGACCCTGGCTGGAACCGCCAATACAGCCCGCCACATTAACACTCCGACCGCCACGGCGGTACAAACAAACAGCGCGGCGGTCACCGCCAACAGACAGGCGGCAGACAATGTACCGCCCACACTATTATGACCGGCCAATCCGCCACCTTTTCCGGGGCGGGAGCACCGCCGATAAAAACACGGCGGAAACAGACTACGAACGGGAAAACGCACACCTCTACGCACTCCACGAGGAAGGAGGACAGCATGGAACCCGAATTAAACATCCTACCTGCTCTCGTCTACCTGCTCATCTACCACGAGTACGAACGCCGGCGCAGACGACAACGGTGAGTACTGCACCTACGACACAGGGGAGGGGGGAGGACGAAAGGTTACGTGCACACACATACGCGATACACCCACCCCCCCAAACCATGTACACACCAATGCAGAGCAACAAGTCACAGTGACGCCACCCAAACCCCTGTGAAATAAGCAAGGACATAATTAAATTGTGACTCGAAATTTATGGGAAATAAAAACCACTGATAAGTCACGGTCAAATAGCAATAACAATTCAAAAAAATCAATTCAATATTCAGTGCATACGATAAACCGAGGCAATAAGTCCTGCACATCTAACGAAATTCCAACTGTCCGTGGGGCAAAGTGTATCAACACAAGGGCAAAGCCCACACAGGAGACCTGAGTCCTTTGGAGAGAACACTGCAGGGGCATCTGATGAAAAAACTACAGGCACCTCAGGGGGAAGGGAAGGGGGGGGGGGCACCACAGCCACATGAGTCCACGACGCCAGATCCACGAAGTGGCCACCATGCCCACTGTGCCATCCTGGGGAGTGCAAAGCCACAGTCTCTCAAGTCTCTACAGTGGGTGGCTTGCCCACTGTGCCATCCTGGGGAGTGCAAAGCCACAGTCTCTCAAGTCTCTACAGTGGGTGGCTTGCCCACTCTGCCATCCTGGGGAGTGCAAAGCCACAGTCTCTCAAGTCTCTACAGTGGGTGGCTTGCCCACTGTGCCATCCTGGGGAGTGCAAAGCCACAGTCTCTCAAGTCTCTACAGTGGGTGGCTTGCCCACTCTGCCATTCTGGGGAGTGCAAAGCCACAGTCCATCAGGTGGATAACAGTCTCCACCGGTCAAGGAGGAGGCATGGTGGGCACAGTGAACCGTGAACAGTAGCTCGAGACAGATCCGGCACTGTCATTGTGCCAGTGGTGCATGAGACGGTGGGGCCCAGCAGAGCGGTGCTTGACAGGAAGGGCCCAGCGGAGCGGTGCTTGAGACGGCGGGGCCCAGCGGAGCGGTGCTTGAGACAGCGGGGCCCAGCGGAGCGGTGCTTGACAGGAAGGGCCCAGCGGAGCGGTGCTTGACAGGAAGGGCCCAGCGGAGCGGTGCTTGAGAGGAAGGGCCCAGCGGAGCGGTGCTTGAGACGGCGGGGCCCAGCGGAGCGGTGCATGAGACGGCGGGGCCCAGCGGAGCGGTGCTTGACAGGAAAGGCCCAGCGGAGCGGTGCTTGAGACGGCGGGGCCCAGCGGAGCGGTGCTTGACAGGAAGGGCCCAGCGGAGCGGTGCTTGAGACGGCGGGGCCCAGCGGAGCGGTGCTTGAGACGGCGGGGCCCAGCGGAGCGGTGCTTGACAGGAAGGGCCCAGCGGAGCGGTGCTTGAGACGGCGGGGCCCAGCGGAGCGGTGCATGAGACGGCGGGGCCCAGCGGAGCGGTGCTTGAGACGGCGGGGCCCAGCGGAGCAGTGCATGAGACGGCGGGGCCCAGCGGAGCGGTGCTTGAGACGGCGGGGCCCAGCGGAGCGGTGCTTGACAGGAAGGGCCCAGCGGAGCGGTGCTTGAGACGGCGGGGCCCAGCGGAGCGGTGCTTGACAGGAAGGGCCCAGCGGAGCGGTGCTTGAGACGGCGGGGCCCAGCGGAGCGGTGCATGAGACGGCGGGGCCCAGCGGAGCGGTGCTTGAGACGGCGGGGCCCAGCGGAGCGGTGCTTGACAGGAAGGGCCCAGCGGAGCAGTGCTTGAGACGGCGGGGCCCAGCGGAGCGGTGCTTGAGACGGCGGGGCCCAGCGGAGCGGTGCTTGACAGGAAGGGCCCAGCGGAGCGGTGCTTGAGACGGCGGGGCCCAGCGGAGCGGTGCTTGAGACGGCGGGGCCCAGCGGAGCGGTGCTTGACAGGAAGGGCCCAGCGGAGCGGTGCATGAGACGGCGGGGCCCAGCGGAGCGGTGCTTGACAGGAAGGGCCCAGCGGAGCGGTTCATGAGACGGCGGGGCCCAGCGGAGCGGTGCTTGATAGGAAGGGCACAGCGGAGCGGTGCTTGAGACGGCGGGGCCCAGCGGAGCGGTGCTTGACAGGAAGGGCCCAGCGGAGCGGTGCATGAGACGGCGGGGCCCAGCGGAGCGGTGCTTGACAGGAAGGGCCCAGCGGAGCGGTTCATGAGACGGCGGGGCCCAGCGGAGCGGTGCTTGATAGGAAGGGCCCAGCGGAGCGGTGCTTGATAGGAAGGGCCCAGCGGAGCGGTGCTTGAGACGGCGGGGCCCAGCGGAGCGGTGCTTGAGACGGCGGGGCCCAGCGGAGCGGTGCTTGACAGGAAGGGCCCAGCGGAGCGGTGCTTGAGACGGCGGGGCCCAGCGGAGCGGTGCTTGACAGGAAGGGCCCAGCGGAGCGGTGCTTGACAGGAAGGGCCCAGCGGAGCGGTGCTCCTCTGCACGGCGGGGCCCTCTTCAGCGGTGCTCTTCTGCACGCCGGGGCCCTGTTCAGCGGTGCTCTTCTGCACGGCGGGGCCCTGTTCAGCGGTGCTCCTCTGCACGGCGGGGCCCTCTTCAGCGGTGCTCTTCTGCACGGCGGGGCCCTGTTCAGCGGTGCTCCTCTGCACGGCGGGGCCCTCTTCAGCGGTGCTCTTCTGCACGGCGGGGCCCTGTTCAGCGGTGCTCCTCTGCACGGCGGGGCCCTCTTCAGCGGTGCTCTTCTGCACGGCGGGGCCCTGTTCAGCGGTGCTCCTCTGCACGGCGGGGCCCTCTTCAGCGGTGCTCTTCTGCACGGCGGGCCCTGTTCAGCGGTGCTCCTCTGCACGGCGGGGCCCTCTTCAGCGTTACTCTTCTGCACGGCGGGGCCCTGTTCAGCGGTGCTCTTCTGCACGGCGGGGGCCCTGTTCAGCGGTGCTCTTCTGCACGGCGGGGCCCTCTTCAGCGGTGCTCGTCCAGTAGGTCAAGGGAGCCAGACCTGGCCTGGACTCCCTGCTCAGTCGCCCTCCGACCGTGCTGTTGCTGGACCCTTCGGTGACGGAGTCCTGGGCCCTTTGGTGTTCTTCCTAACACCCGGGATGGGGCTTGTGGGCCCCTCCTGCTCCGCGCTCCTGCTGGCTGACTTCTCCGCCCTGCTGCCCTTTCGCTCCTTAGATGGGGCTCTCGGGCCCTTGCCTCCCCTAGATGTTGTGGCTGGTGAAGTGGGCGAACTTTGCTCCTTGGGGGCAGCCGTGTCAGTCCTCTCACGGCGGCCCTTTAGCTTCCTGGTCCTCTTGCCTGGTGGGGGGCTGGCTGTCCCCTTGCTGCTGATTGAAGTGTCACTGCTGGCAAAGGGTGGACTCCAGAACCCATGCACCACAGTGACACTCGAAGCTGGGCTGGTGGTGGCTGAGGTGATCTTGGGACTCTTTGCAGATGGAGGGGGTGGGTCAGTGGAGGGAAAGAGGTCAAGATTAGCGAGGAAAACTTTCTTAGGACCAAGGTAAAAGGTAGGAGAAGTGGTGATGGGAGTGGAGGAAGAGGATGTGGTTGTAGGAGAGTCAGGTGTGCTGTCTTTGAGTGCAGGTGCTTGTGTCGTGAGGTGGATGGCTGTTGGGTGGGTGTCTGCCTGCGTTTGTGTGTCTTGGAAGAGGGGGTGACAGACACAGTGGGAGAGGACACAGGGGACGTGTAAATGGTAGTAGGGGTGGTGAATGCACGTGTGCGGACTGGACTGGAGGGTGTGCTGGTGATGGAAGCACTGGCTGATGGTGGTGTGCATGCAGGTGTGAGTGTAGACGTCACAGGGAGGGAGGAGGGAGACGAGGAGGAGGGGGACACAGAGGTGGTAGTGACTGTTGGAATGTCTGCATCTGGGTGTTGCTTGCATGAATGCTTGTGGGTTCTGTGGTGCTTGTGTCTGGATGAGCTGCCCTTGGGTGTTGAGGTGTGTGCAGGCTAGTCTGATGGTGTGGATGGGATAGGCTGAGGAACAGGAGACAGAGACAGGGTGGAGGCAGTCAGAAGAGGGAGGCTGGAAACAGGGACAATGGCTGCCGTCAGTGCTGAGGCCAGAGCATTGAACGATCGTTGATGGGCAGCCTGACCCGAATGAATGCCCTCCAGGTAGGCATTGCTCCGATGCACCTCCCTTTCTACCCCCTGGATGGCATTCAAAAGGGTAGTCTGCCCAACAATGATGGTCTGAAGGAGGTCAATGACCTCCTCACTGAGGGCAGCAGGGGTAACAGGGGCAGGGGCTGAGGTGCCTGGGGCGAAGGAGACGCCCGCCTTCCTGGGCGAGCGGGCACGGAGCGTAGGCTGAGGGGCTGCTGGGAGGGCGGGGCTGGTGCGCTGGGTGGCGGCTGTACCTGTAGAGGCGGGGGGCCCGGATGTTGCCGCCACCGCTAGGGAGCTCCCATCCGAGGACGTGTCGCTGGTGTCACCACCGGTCCCCGTTGTGGTGCTCCCCTCGCCCTCCGGATCACTGGTGCCCTCGGTGTCTGTTCCTGGTCCCACCGGGGCCTTGTGACTTGCAGCTCCCTCGTGCTCCGATGCCAATTCTCCTCCGCCTGATGATGCTAATGCACACATGCACAAGAAGATGAAGAAGAAGGGTGGGGGGAGAAAAATGAAGACCAGGTTGAGTGCATGCAATGTCAACACCGTTGGCGGAGAGGACAGACACAGGAGCCTCATGCACTAAGCCGCACATTCGGGGTACACTACTCAGTACTTCTGACTAGGACAACAGGTCTAGAGACGACAAAAGCGCACATGTGTGATGCTGGACCATCGATAGCTGTACTTGTCACCCTACAGAGGTGGGGGCCGGGAGCACAGGGCCATGCCTAAAGGAGAGGACTACACTACAGAAAGCGCCCTGGCCTAATGTCACCCACAACCCTCCTCCCCCACCCAGACGCCTCCACTGCGCAGAGAGATAGCAGAATGTGCTGATACTCACCCCCTTGTGTCTGCTGTGATGTCCTCAAGCGCCCATCCAAATCAGGGTAGGCCACCGCCAGGATCCGGGACATCAGGGGGGTCAGGGTACGACTGGCACCCCTCCTAGGTTGGGAGGCCATCCCCAGCAGTGACTCGGCGGTCTTCCTGGTCCCGCGGCGGATGTCCTCCCACCGCTTGCCGCAGTGGGTGCCCCGTCTTGTGTGGACCCCCAGGGCCCGGACTTCCTTGGCGATGGCACGCCAAATGCCCACTTTCTGATGGGCGCTGACCTATTTGACATGTACAGGGTGGGAAGGAAAAAATCATAAATTTTCTGCATGTTAGATGCGATTGGCCCCCCCTCCCCAACCTTGCCATATGGCACATGCTCTCATCTGTCGTGCGTTGCACTCCTCATTCGCCCCCCACCCCACCAACTTACATCCACCCCATTCCACACAGGCATAGCCCATTCAATGTGCACCCAGTGTACTTACCTGTTGGTCTGGAGGACCGTAGAGTAACGCATACTGGGGGAGGACCCCATCCACAAGTTTCTCCAACTCCTCAGACGTGAAGGCAGGGGCCCTTTCCCCAGTCGCAGCAGCCATTGTCACTTCCAGACCGAGGTCACAGCAGCACTTGCAGTATAGGTCCTCTCCTGTGGATGATCAGGTCTCGAGTGATTAAGCAGATAGAAAATGGCGGTCACGCCCGCGGCGGTGCGTACCGCGGCGGTGCGTACCGCGACCGCCGGCGCACCTCGTCAATGGCTCCTGAAACCCATAGGCTTCAATGTTAGCCAATGCGGCTTCGTATAGCGGTCTTCGACCGCCTACCGCCACGGTGTGCCACGCCAGCGCATTGACCACACATCCCATTGTCCCACTTCATAGGTCAGGCAGCCGCCATTTCAAGGGCCCACATGGCATAATTTGTACTGCGTCACACAGGCCTAGGCCTTGCATTGTCACACATACACGCCTTTCAATACATAGATAATCGTGTGCTATGCATGCTGTGGTGAACGTACCTGTGATTTGCTTGACTCTGTGCTCCATGTTGTCCTTCCTAGGCACCGTCCGCTGGGACTTGCGAGGAGACGGATGAATCCTCGCGTGTACCGACCGCTGGTGGACCTGTCGACAATGGAAGAATGCCATATCATACTACGATACCGACTTGACCGAGACACTATACATGAACTGTGTGCCCAGCTGGAGCCAGCCCTGATGTCCCCCATCCGCCAACCCACAGGAATTCCCCCTCTAGTGCAGGTTCTGTCAGTCCTCCATTTTTTGGCAAGTGGCTCA
This sequence comes from Pleurodeles waltl, assembly GCF_031143425.1. Taxonomy (NCBI): domain Eukaryota; kingdom Metazoa; phylum Chordata; class Amphibia; order Caudata; family Salamandridae; genus Pleurodeles; species Pleurodeles waltl. Next base: position 1,099,375,879 of record NC_090437.1, read on the forward strand.
TTCCAGACAACAGTGGCCATGTAATCTGGAATGTCTCAGCCTATGTTTTCAAAAATCTTGTCTAGAGTGTTATCTGCCCTGACGAAACACATGCGGAGCTACATTGTATTCCCTGAGGAGGTTGATTTGGCCACTGTGAAGGGTGATTTTTATGCCCTTGGACATATCCCCAACATAATTGGTGCCATTGATGGGACCCATGTGGCTTTAGTACCCCCAAAAGACGCTGAGCAGGTGGACAGAAACAGGAAAAGTTACCATTCTATGAACATCCAGGTGGTCTGTTTAACTGACCAGTACATCTCCCATGTGAATGCCAAGTTCCCTGGGTCAGTGCATGATGCGTATGTGATACGAAATAGCAGCATCCCTTATGTTATGGAACAGCTACAGAGACACCGTGTGTGGCTAATTGGTGACTCTGGTTACCCCAACCTGCCTTGGCTATTGACCCCAGTGAGGAATCCCCGGACCAGGGCAGAGGAACGGTACAATGAGGCCCATGGGCGAACTAGGAGGATCATAGAAAGAACCTTTGGCCTCCTGAAGGCCAGGTTTAGGTGCCTGCATATGACAGGGGGATCCCTGATGTACTCACCAAAGAAGGTGTGCCAGATCATCGTGGCCTGCTGTATGCTTCACAATCTGGCATTGCGACGTCAGGTGCCTTTCCTGCAGGAGGATGGTCCAGATGGTGTTGTTGAAGCAGCTGTGGAGCCTGCGGAGAGTGAAGAGGAGGAAGACGAAGAGGACGACCCAGACAACAGGGACAGAGTTATCCAACAGTATTTTCAGTAGCACACAGTTAAGAATCACCCACGCCATTTAACATTTACTGAAAGCCCCCTGCAGCTTTACGTTGTGTATTTCCCCCCAGTTCCTTTAAACTGATGTTTGATTTTCCCTTCCCTTTTCAGTGCTGTATGACCCACTGCGTGACTTCTGCTTGGTTAGCCCATGGACTAATGCTTATTGACACTGGTATGTTGTCATCACAAAAGTAACAGAACATTATTGATCAGTAATGTGTTATACATTTGTAAATAATACAGGCTGACTCCTGAATGATTTCAGTGCAATGAGTGATTTATTTGTAGTGCTAGATACTGGTACATGATATTAAAACGGTGATGGGTGAGGGTGGAGTTATGTCCATGGCAGAGTCCAGTTCTCGGTCGCACAGGTGCATTGTCCATATGCCTGTGGAAGGATGGAGCAGGGGCAGTTCAAGGTTGGACAGGGTGACACTGTGGGACAGTGGAATGACATCCGGGGGGATATTAGGCTGGCGGGGGTCTTGGCATCCTACTCTGTCTTCCTTTGAGATTTCAGGTTCCTCTTGCGGGGTGGTTGTTCTTCAGCAGGAGGTGGGGTTCTGGTGGCCCGTCGTTCTGTGGGGGCCTCCTGACCACTAGCGCCGGCGGAGGTGGTAGGCTGTTCCTGGCTAGTGACAGGGGCCCTTTGCGGTGCCACATGGTCCCGCAATGTGGTTTCTATCCGGTTGAGGGCCTGGACTATGGTCCCCATAGCGGTAGCGATGTTCCTGAGTTCATTGCTGAACCCCATGTACCGTTCCTCCTGCTGTGCCTGGATCTCGGTGAACCTGGCCAGTACCGTCGCCATCGTCTCCTGGGAGTGATGGTATGCTCCCATGATGGTGGTGAGGGCCTCTTGGAGAGTCGGTTCCCTGGGCCTGTCCTCCCCCCCCTGTCGCACAGCAGCCCTCCCAGTTGCCCTGTTTCCCCGGGCCTCTGTCCCCTGGACGGTGTGCCCACTACCACTGCCCCCAGGTCCCTGTTGTTGTTGGGGTGTTGGGTCAGCCTGGGTGCCCTGTAGTGGCGGACACACCGCTGATTGACGCGTCCGCGAGACAGAGGCATGGGCCCGCTGGGTGGGAGCTGTGCTGGTGTTCCCAGAGGGGTTTGGGTCTGCTGTGGCCTGTGTCTGTGTGTGGGGAACCGACTGTCCAGAGGTCCCCGATGGTCCGGGCTGGTCATCAGGTTCTAGGTCGACAGAGCTGCTGTCCTCGCTGGGGGCCTGTTCTGGGGTGGGATGGACAAATCTGGACCCTCCGTGGCGGTTTGTTGGCGTTCGGGCCCTGCAGGGGTAAAGGAGTATGGTTATTGTTTCTGTGTGTGCCATGGCGTGCATTTTGAGTGCCCTTGTCCCCCAGTGCTGGCATTCCCTTGTGGGAGGTGTTGTGAGGGTGGTGGGGGGGGGTGTATGGGTATGTGCAATGGTCATGCTTTGGTGGTGGCTGTCTATGGTTTGTGTTGGCATTCAGGGGTTGGTGTTGTTTAGGGTGGGTTGTGCTGGTGAGACATTGGCAGGGAGGTTATGTGCTGGGGGGTTGAGATTGGGGGTGAGGGGGGGGGTTGGCATGCTGGTGGTTGGGGGGGGTGAAGTAGTTGAGATTCGACTTACCAGAGTCCATTCCTCCGTGTACTCCAGCGAGGCCATCAGGATGCAGGATGTTTACTACCTCTTGCTCCCATGTTGTGAATTGGGGTGGAGTGGGTGGGGGTCCGCCGCCAGTCTTCTGCACAGCGATGTTGTGCCTGGAGATCATCGAGCGCACCTTCCCCCGTAGGTCGTTCCATCGCTTTCTGATATCTTCCCGATTTCTGGGATGCTGTCCCACAGCGTTGACCCTGTCTACGATCCTTTGCCATAGCTCAGCCTTCCTTGCTATGGTGGTGTGCTGCACCTGTGTGCCGAAGAGCTGGGGCTCAACCCTCATAATTTCCTCCACCATGACCCGGAGTTCTTGGTCCGAAAACCTTGGGTGTCTTTGGGGTGCCATGGGGTGGTGTGGATGAGGTGTGGGGTGGTGTTTGTGGTGATGTGCGTGGTGATATGTGGTGATGTGTGCGTAGATGTGGTGTGGGTGATGAAGTTGGGTTCCTGTGTGTGTTGGGGTTTTCTATTGCTGTGCTCACTCTCTCTATCTCTATCTCTATCGCCTTCGCTCCGATTTCCAACTAGTGGGGGTTTGTGGGTGATGTGGGTGTGTGTTTTATAGTTGATAGAATGTGTGGGAGTGTTGTTTGTATGTGTCTCAGGTGTGCGTATTTCAAATTGTCCAATGTGGCTGTGTTTTGTATGGGTGTGTGTATTTTGAGTGCGGCTGTGTGTACCGCCAATGGAATACCGCGGTTGAAAGACCGCCGCGTGGATTCGTGGGTCAGAATGGCATGGGCGTGTTTGTGTTGGCGTGACGGTGGAGGTTTGGTCATCTCCAGTTTTCCGCGGCCCGCTGATGAGGCGGCCTTCCTTGGATGTCGGATTGTTGGCGGTTTCACAGTTGGTGGTCAGAATGACCGTGGCGGTTTACCGCGGCCGCGGCGGTAGAATGGCGGACTTCTGACCGGCGGTAAGGGCCTTTTACCGCCGAGCTCAGAATGACCCCCTTAATTGTGCGCTGCCAACGGATTCTGGGCCGCGCATACCCAAAGGACAGTGTGTACTTTTGAAGACGCGTTCATCCCGAGCAGATGAGGCGCGTGCGGCGCTTTGATAGAATCCGAGACGCGGCTCGAGCAGCTTTCCTAAAATGGTAAAATGGTAGTACCTGAAAGTAAAGAAAGACTTTAATCTTCAGAAAACTACAGGAAACTACTGAAAAAAAAGAGACACTTTGTGAAAGTGAATGGAAAAAATTAAATAAGTAAAGAAAAATAAATACATTAATAATATTAAACAAGGAACTAAGGAAATAATAGTTAAATTGAATAATTGGAGCGATGGGTGATCAAAGTATGTCTTCTCCACCACCCTTTTTACCAACTCCTGGGGAGCCACCAATTGCATGGAAACAGTGGAAAAAGATGTTCACTACCTACTTACTGGCAATTGGTGGTGATTGCTACAGTCCTATTAGGAGGCAGGCGATTCTTCTTCATCATTTAGGTATAGAAGGGAGAAGAATTTATGAGGACTACCTGAGGTTTCCTTAGGTATGGGAGATGGTCAACCCTCCAACGTATTTGAGATGTCTTTGCAAATGCTAGATCTACAATTTACACCCAAAACCAATTTAGTTCTAGAACATCATAAGTTTTTCTCCAGGATGCAAAATGCGGAGAAAGATGTGGCATCATATGTGGCAACCTTGCGTGGACTCGCGTTGTCTTGCCACTTTGAACAATTATCAGATTTCCTGATAAGAGACCAGATAGTAAGATGTGCTTATAACAATAGGATAAGGGAGAAACTATTGATGAAAGATCCTAATCTCGATGAAGCGATACAAATTGCCAAAAGAATGGAGCACACGGCTGTGTGGCTACAGGAAATGGATGACTCAAAAAAGGAAGGAAAACAGAATGTCATTAGCGAAGTGAAGAATAAGAGTAAGTTTCTAGTTAATGAAGAGAAGCAGAAATCAGCAAAAGGTTGGGATGGCCCTGATCGGGTAAAGTATGATTTGAGGGAAGTAAAATGCTATCGATGCAGAGCACCGGGGCACATTGCTTCAAGTAAAATGTGTGCTGCAAGGGGCGCAATATGTCGCAGTTGCGGAAAAAGAGAGCATTTTGCCAAAGTCTGTAAATTTAAAATTAACAAAGCACAATTCAAGAAATTCAGGACGTATGTGGGAACCTGGAAGAAATAATGTTGGCGGTGGACGGGAATCTCAATGAACTAACGTCCAATGAGAGAACTACCAGTACACAGGATATGACACTCGAGATTGGTTTGGAAAGTACGAATGTACTGGAGAAACCTCATGCTCAGGTGTTACTGAACAACATCCTAGTTAAATTGTTAGTGGACTCTGGAAGCCTGTTTACTCTCATTTAAAAAAAAGTATGAGGAACTGTGGAGTAACGCTAGAAATGAGAATTTGTTGGAACCGGATATAAAAGCTGTAGGGTATGCAGGGAAAAGAATTGAAATGATAGGCATGATTTGGATGACAATTGTTTTCAAGGGTAAAGCAGTTAAAGGAAGGAAATATATTACAGATTTCGGAACCAATCTTTTAGGCTGGCATCACCAGAAAGATTTGGGCATAATTCTGAACCCCAATGCTAAGGAGCCTGTAATGATTCTAGAAAAACAAGGAATCGGTGAAATAAAAGAAAGCTCTTATTATCCCTTAATTCAAAAGCATCCACAAGTTATTTCCCCCAAATTAGGTATTCTAACAGGGGTTTCTCACAAGATTGTACTAAAGAAAGGTGCAAAATCAGTGGTCCATAGAGTGTGAGGTATACCTAACTTGATGAAAGAACCTTTGAAAAAGGAATTGTACAGATTGTTGCAAGATGGTATCATTGAGCCCATAGAGTCTTCAGAATGGCTCGCTACAATTGTGGTGGCACCCAAGGAGGCAGGAAAGATTCGGTTATGCGTCGATCTCAGAGACTTAAACAAAAATATTTGGGTGGACAGACAACCATTGCCAAATATCTCTCAGATGTTGTCTATAAAGGGCAAAGGGCGTATTTTTATTGTATTGGATATGTCCTCAGCATATCATCAGATTAATCTACATGAATATTCCAGGCACTTGACATCCTTTGTAATGCCTCTGGGGGCATTCCGTTACAAGAGGATGCCCTTTGGATTAGCCTCTGCCTCGGCCGTTTTCCAGAGACTGATGGAAGAGATTTTGGGCGATATGGACAAGTGTTATGCTTTCAAGATGAACATTTTGATTGTGGGTAATGATGTAAGAGAGCAGCATCTCTTATTTGAAGAGGTAATGTCCAGATTGGAAGAGAGAGGCCTAACCATTAAGGAGGAGAAATGCCAAATTAGAAAATCTGAAGTAACTTATCTAGGACACACTGTTAATGAGGATGGTATTAGACCAAAGAAAAGCATAGTGGCTGCAATCGAGAATGCGCCAGAGCCGAGTAGCAAGGATGAGTTAAGATCTTTCTTGGGTCTTGCAGAGTACTGTTCCAAGTTCATAAGGAATTTTACAGAGGTTGTAGAACCGTTAAGGAAACTAATGAAGAAAGGGGTAGTATTTGATTGGAATGAGATTGCAAATGTGCTTTTGAGAGTGTGAAAAAATGTATTTTGAGTGTTCCTACTTTTGGTGTTTTTGATGTAACAGCAAAGACGTATATAACCTCGGATGCAAGCAATGTAGGAGTGGGAGCAGTATTGACACAGGTAAAGGATGGTGATGAATATGTGGTGGGTTTCACTTCAAGACGATTGCAAGGTGTGGAATTATCTTATTCTGTAATTGAAAGAGAGGCTTTGGCTTGCTGCTTGGGAAATAATCACTTCAGATTTTACTTATGGGGAGTGCCTTTTAAACTGAAACCAGACCATAAGCCTTTAATTTATATCTTCAAAGGAGGGCGTGGTTTATACGGAAATGTAACACCGCAAATTTCAAGATGGTTATTGTCTGTAATGGAGTATCATTTTGATGTAGAGTTTGTAAAAGGTAAGAGAAATGTGGTGGCGGATTGTTTGTCAAGAATGCCGGTGGTCATGGAGGAAATTGTAGGCGAAGGAGTTGAGAATTTTGTGGGAACGATTCTGGGTGAACTGGCCTTGAGTGAAAGCGAGTGGGCTAATGCCAAGGCGAACGGTCCCATTATGAGTAAGGTGGAAAGTAAAATAATTAATGGTTGGACAAATGAGGATGAACGAAGTTGTGATGTGTCTTGCTACTTTAAGATTAGGGATCAACTAAGTGTGCAGGAGGATAGGTTGTATAGAACGAATCAGATTGTTCCTCCTGAGGGTGTTAGGAAGCACGTTATTGACATCACACACCACGGACATTTGGGACGGGGAGTAATGAAGAGGAAAATAAGACAAATGTTCTGGTGGCCTGGAATAGATAAACAAGTAGAAGAGACGGTAAAGAATTGTGTGCCTTGTAGTAATAGTGACAAGACTAAGGTCTTAAGGCAAACTCCTTTGGCTCCTATGAAGTTTCCGAAAAGACCTTGGGAAAAACTTGCTGTAGATTTCATTGGTCCTATCTTCAAGTTGGGTGCCAGATGCAAGTTCATTATTGTGCTAGTGGACTATCACTCAAAATGGTTTGTTGTCAAGATTGTTGACCAAGTGAATACTGCGAGAGTCATGGAGTTTTTTGAAGAAGTTTTCTTAGAAGAAGGTATTCCTAAAACTATTGTGTCTGACAATGGTGTACAATTTGTATCACGTGAGATGGTGAAATATTTACGAAAGATGAGTATTAGTCATGAAAGAGTTGCCCTGTTCCACCCACAAGCCAATGGGTTAGTTGAGAGGGTGAATCGAGTGATAATGGATAATATTCAGTTGTCTTTGGCTAATCACCTCTCTTGGAAAAAAGAATTATGTAAAATGATGTGGACATATCGCACAACTCCACATTCTGTCACTGGCGTGGCACCGTTTGTGTCTCTCAAAGGGATGATGCCTGGTTTAAAGGAATGCCCAGTGTGGTTAAAAACTGAAAGGAATGTGAGGGTGGACAGGGAGGCAGTAAAAGATAAAGTAGAGGAGATGCAGAAGAAAAATGTCCAACAGTAGAAAAAGAGAATGAGTGTGAAATATGGTCACATAGGTAAAGGGGATTGGGTGGTGACGAGAAGAGGTGGTGTAGTTGTGAAGGGTGACAGCAAGTATTCTGCTTCTCAACTGGGGAAGGAAGTAAAAAGAAATGTAGTAATTTTAGAAGATGGTTCTTCCTGGAGTATGGGTGGTGTGCGCAAAGTTCATCGTAAAGTTTCTTAATTATTTTATAGAACTTGTGTTGTGAACTGATGTTAATAGCTTTATCTTATCTTTGTATCTTTTCTTCTTCTTTTGTTTTGTTATTCTTTGTATATCATATAGGGGGAGAAGTGTGAAGATGGCTTGGTACTCTATGTGATGTGAAGGGTCAATACTAGAATGTGATGATGTAGGTGGTGATCTCAGAATGGAATGGTGTGAGTGCTGAGGAGAAGGAAGAAGGAAGGAGCTGTGCTGGAGTACTGTGCTGTGTATTAATTGTGAAATAAAAGATGGAATTTAACTACGTTGAAAGACTCATCTTTACAATACCATTGTACATATTTTCAATAAATAAACACTTTTAACATACCTTTAACAATGAATAACAGTATTATGTATATACAATATATACAAGATTCATGAATGTAAAATTGTTTCCTTACTATTTTGGATGACAGATAGTTCTTATGGTTTTCCCTTGACTTCTCATGTGCTTATAACATATCTCCTCCCCATAAGAGGATAAATCAAAGTCCTTGTGCCAACTTGGTACTCTCCTGACTCAGGAACTACATCTTCTATGTTGTGCACTTGAAGCATGTTCAGTGTCGTCCTTAGTAGCTGGATCATTTTCCTGCCTGTTGACTCTACCACGGTGGCACACAATACGGTCCATACTCCAGATTTTAACATCCTCCAACTTAACCACATTCCAGTATGCCTCTTTAATCTTAATAGGTTCTGAAAATTTGCTACTACCACTTTGTGCACTAGAAGGAAGTTTGATCCTGACCCATTGCCCTACTTGCCATATTCTATTTTGGTCCCAAATTTGTTCTTGTACCATCTCTCATATTGTTCTTGTTTATGTCGGGAACACTCCGCAGACATTTCTCTTTGTTCACAAACATGCTCACCCCCCTTTAGCCAGTTAGGATTCAATTTGGTTCCAGGCTGCCTTCCTTTTAGGGATTGGAAGGGTGACAATCCTGTAACTACATTGGGAGTGGTGTGGTACGACCACAACATTTGATTTATCGCTATTTCACTCAACATTCCCGACACCCTAGCCCTTTGAATGCACTCTTTCAACATCCTGTTCATTCTCTCAACCAACCCATTGGCCTTGGGGTTGTATAACGCAGTTCTGAAATGATGGACACCCCACTTCTTAAGGAACTCCTTCATGCTGTCAGAAGTGAACTGTACACCATTATCAGTTTCTAATGTGCTGGGAATTCCTTCCTTCATAAATGCCTCAGTTAGAAAATTAATAGCATCCATAGTTGTGATTTGATTCACAATCGTAAGCATGGTCCAAGGCGAGTGATAATAACTAGGACAAAAATGTAATGACCCTTGCTCCCCAGATAATTCATAGGTCCTAGTATGTCAAGCCCGAGTTTGTCCCAGGGATTTTACAGGAATACTCACAGGTGATAGCGGGGCTTTACGTGTTAGGCTGGTTTTATCACTCATAGCACATGCAGTGCACTCTTGTACCACATTCTCCACCACTCTATCCATCTGCGGAAACCAATACGTAGCACACAGTTTGTTTTTGTTGAAGCTATGCCCTAGATGTCCTTAATGTGCAAGTTCCACTAATGTGTCCCATAATTTACAGGGGGGTATAATTCTTTCACCTCTCATTACTAGATCGTTGGAAATGTGTAGTTCCAATCTGACATTCCAATAACTCTTTAGATCCTCCTCCACATCTTTTACTTTATTCTGCCAACCTCTGACAATTCTTTCTTTAAGTATTTGTAATGCATGATCCGTTTCAGTTTCCTCCACCCATTCCTTCTTAGTGAGACTAGCTAAATCTACCCACAACACAGGTTTACACATCTGTGATTCCTCTCTATGTTCCTGGCTGCCATCTTATTCCAAATTATGCTTTGCGGATCTCGACAGGTAATCAGCAATATTATTTTTGCTACCAGGAACATATACAACATCAAAATTATAACCCTCGAGGCCCAACATCCACTTGGCTATACGTGGAGTGGCACGTTCCCTGCCTTGTGTTGTGAATATGTTGACTAAAGGTTTATAATCAGTTTTAATCGTGAATAGTAGACCCCATAAGAAAAATGTGAAGTGCGTTATGGCCCAGAAGCAGGCCAGGGGGTCCCTCTCAATGGTAGAGTAATTTCCTTCTGCTCCACCCAGCGCCCTTGACGCAAAAGCCACAATTCTTTCCTGTCCATTAACATGTTGAGATAGCGTTGCCCCCAATCCTTGACCACTCGCATCTGTGGTCACATATATTTTCAATTTAGGATCAAATTTACCTAAATGTGAAGAGTCAGTGATGGCTTCCTTGATGTCACTGAACGCCTGTTGGCACTCACCGTTCCAAACAAACGGAGCATCCTTCTTTAGGAGTGCCCTCATGGGAGCTGTGACCATGACAAAATTCCTTACGAATTTTGCCATGTATTCTGCCAGACCCAAAAATGATCTGAGTTCTTGTTTGTTAGTAGGAGCCAATGCTTCTTCCACTGCCTTTACAAGGTCATACTTAGGTTGGACACCCTCCTCTGTGATCTTATGCCAGAGGGATTCTACCGATGCCATACCAAATCAAAAGTTTTCCTTCCTAATTGTTATTCCCGCTTGCTTAAGACGTTAAACACTTGCCTTAAGGTGCCATCATGCTCAGCCCTGTTATTGCCATAAATCAAGACATCATCTTGGAAGCACAGGACATGTTCCACATCCTGCAAGATGTTCTGCATAATGCGTTGGAACACAGCCGCCGCAGATGCCAAGCCAAATGGCATCCTGCGGTACCTGAAGGCTCCAAACGGCGTAATAAAAGAGGTGAGTGAACGTGAGGAAGGATGTAACTCAACTTGATGACATGCTGAAGATAGGTCTATGACACAAACATTTTTTGCAGGACTCATAGTACTTAGCATGTCATTGATTCTGGGTAACGGAAATCTTTCTACCCAAATGTTAGCATTCAGGTCCCTCAAGTCTACACAAACTTGTATGCCCTTCCCTCCAGACTTCCTAGTGACCACAATAGGTGCCAACAATAGAGCGCTATCAATCGGCTCAATTACCTCTAACTACGAATCAGCGTATACTCTCACATGTTCACCGTTAAGAGTTATATCACAAGAGGGATACATGGTATTCTTACATATGCTCTCATTGCTTCCTTTTACTTGCAATACAAATTTACTATGAGAATCTTGGAAGTCCTCCACTTTATGCACTACTTTCCTGCCATTATACTCATTTTCCTCTCCTTTGCACACTCTTGCATAGTGCCCCTTGGCTCCGCATTTCCTACATATACAGCTCTGGGCCGGACACTCAGGACTGTTAGCTAAATGTCTAACATTTCCACATATGTAGCATCTACTTTTAGTGTTTCCTGCAGTGTTTCTCTTTAGTGAGATTTCTTGGATTTTGATTTCTGCCTCCCCTTTAGACTCCTTGCACTCTTGATTTGAAATAGCCTTGACCTCCTTTACCTCATCACTTATGGTGGTACTTTTTATTAATCTCATACACTCTGCCATATGTTCAATACCCTTAGCTACTTCGACAGCTTCTTTTAATGATGGATTTAATATTAATAGTTTCTCCTGCACTTTGCTAATGTTGGTGCATCTTGCTAATTGATCTCTGATTAGAGAGTCTTCTAGATTTCCAAAATCGCATGTTGTGGCAAGGCCTTTGAGACTAGCAATGTAACTGGAGACCTTCTCATCTCTACCTTGTATCCTACTGAAAATGTTATGCCTCTCAAGTACCACATTAACTCTTACTGCAAAATGACCTTCTAATTTTTAAAGAGTTTTCTCATATACGTCTAACTCTTCCTCCTCACCCTCTTCCTCCTCTTCCTCGGGCTCTGCTAAGTTGTCATAGACTTTCCGTCCTTGTATGCCTAAATTCTAGTCTTATTTTTAGGCAAATTCCAATTGAGGGGAGGAACACTCTACTGGTGTTAGAAGGGAAAGACAGGATGAGGTATCCCCCTGTGAAGGAGGCTCTAATCGGGATGTTTGTTCTGACCCAAGAGAAGTACAGACAAAAGTTCAGGGAAAGTCAAGAGTGCTGTACTTGACCCAACAGACCTGGGTGGATCCCAGCTATCCCAACACACCTGGGTGGATTGTGCGGGTTCCTTTTACAAGGCACTGGATGGTTGGGTACAGGGCAGTGAGGTAAAGGATTACCAGGGGCTGTGTAATTTGTTGGGGACAGAGCAGTTGCTCAGACGTTGTTTTACAGATCTGCATCAATATGTTGTTGACAGTAAGCTCACTGAGAGCTTTCTAAAGAGGCAGACTGCTGGGCTAGAAACCAAGGTCCACAAGAAGGTATCTGAGGGGGATCACCACAAGGGTGGGTAGGGTCCACACCAGAAGATGGAAGGAGGACAAAAAGAGTAAGGGGTTATCTAAAGGGCCCCAAACTAATTACGTGGGCCACCTACTACTGAGAAGAAACACAAGTGGTTCTCTGACAGTAAGTCTGCAGAGAAGGTTCTTGTGAAGTGTTATGAGTGTCAGCAAGAAGGACACTACAAGGGAGATGCCAAGTGTCCCAAGCGGGCATAGCCTCCCACTGGTCAGCAGTCACTGGGATTGGCCAGTGTAGTCCTTGGGGAGGAGATTTCCCCAGATAGTTTTAGGGAGAGTGTAGAGGTTGCCTTAGTGTCCCAAGGTGACAGATAGGCCCAGGTATACAAATGTACTCTGCTGGCAGAGTTTGCAGAATTTGGGCACTTCGTGTTATACGGAGAAGCGCAGACTTTCAAAATTCCACAATCCGGCATGGATCGGAGTTTGCGTTAGATCTAGCTTTTTCCGACCACTTGTGCTAGTCCTTGCATTTACTCACACTGCTTCCGGCCGTGACGACGGCCAAAACAGTCTCCCTCGCAAGCGTGAATGCACCTGGAGTAGATTTTCTACTCCAGATACATCTAAATCTAGTCAAAAAGTGGTTTTGAGTGGATCTTCTTCTCCAATGGACAATTTGAGCTGTTTTATTTTAGATTGAGAAGCCTTTTTTTCATACAGGAAGGGAATTCCCCAGAGACTCCAAATATCTGTTCCTCTCCAGCAGGCTCCTCTCAGTGCTTTGTCCATCTCCTGGTCACTTTTCACTTGAATTTTGAGGTGGAAGGATCACTCTCTTTGTCTCCTGGATATACCTTTGGATTTAAGGACTTTATTTTTGTAAAATCACACAAGTAAGTTCCAAAACCATTGAATAAGGCAGCTGTTTGTTTGCTTTCGCATGCACCAATATTTCTTTGTACTTTAACTTGATTTTCAAAACGATAGTGGTGGGTGGCCTGGAGTTTAAGTATGCGTCTAATTATTTATTTTGAATTTCATTGATTATTCATCTTTTGTACAGTAAAATTGTTGCCCAGATCAGTACCAGTCCTTTTCTACGTTTGTAATATTTGCAATATTATTTTACTCTGTGGCCTAGATTTCCAAAGGGCCATCTAGCCAGTAGGCCCAGTACTAGTAGTCATCTGTGCATAAAATAAATATTTCAGTGATATATGTTTTTAAAACTTCATTTAGGGCAGGGATGGTACTGGATTAAATTAATAATGTTAGCTATTTTTGCATTTCATTTTTTTGCAAAAAGTGTATATGTTGTGTGGTAGTATTTGATGGCATATGAGGAAGTGCGTACTGCTGTTGTGAAATTTGTATAGCTCAGTTAAGTTTTGTGTTTTGCAATGCTGAATTAATGTTAGTGTTTCTTCAGTGTTGCCACCATGCCTCCTTATGGCCAGTGTGTGTGTGTGTGTGTGTATGTGTGTGTGTGTGTGTGTGTTATCGTCCACTCTTTGTCTTTGTTCTCCATGCTGTGTGGACAGGGGCCATTTTGTGTGTAGTCTATGTCGATAGGATTGCTTGTGCCTCCTTGTTCGTAGTTGTTGTTTGACCATGTGGCTGACAGCCATTTTCTTCATCTAGCCAGTGTGTCTTTGCCATAGGTTTGCATCTGTTCTTTTTTGTTATCTGTGCTCCTTGTTGGTGTTGTTTGACGTTGTGGCTGGTAACCATTGTGTGCATGCAGCCAGTGTTCCTTTGCCGTGGGATTGCATGTGTTCTTTCTTTGTTCCCCATGCCTCCTTGCTCCTAGTTTTTTGACCATGTGACTGGCTGCCATTTTGTGCATGCAGCCAGTGTAGTCCGTGTGGAGGAGATTGCCCCAGCTAGTTTTAGGGAGAGTGTAGAGGTTACCCTAGTGTCCCTTGCTCCTTGTTTTGTTTGTTCATGTAGCTGGCAGCCATTTTGTGCATGCAGCCAGTGTTCCCTTGCCATATGCTTGCATGTGTTATTTCTATTTTCCCCATGTCTCCTTGTTATTGCTTGACTATGTGGCTAGCAGCAATTTTGTTCTTGCAGCCAGTGTTCCTTTGCCATAGGCTTGCATGTGTTGTTTTTTGTTCCCTATGCCTCCTTGCTCCTTGTTGTTGTTGTTTGACCATGTGGCTGGCAGCCATTTTGTGCATGCAGCCAGTGTTCCTTTGCCATAGGCTTTTATGTGTTCTTTCTTTGTTCCCCATGCATCCTTGCTCTTTTTTGCAGATGTTTGACAATGTGGCTGGTGACCATTTTGGCATGCAGCCATTGGTCCTTTGTCATAGGCTTGCATGTGTTCTTTCTTTGTTCCTCATGCCCCCTTGTTCTTTGCTATTGTTGGCTGGTGGCTATTTTGTTCATCCAGTCAGTGTCCCTTTGCCATCGGCTTGCATGTTTCTTTGTTTGCCATGCCTCTTTGCTCATTGTTTTTGTTTTACCATGTGGGTAGCATCCATTTTGTGCATCCAGCCAGTGTGTCTTCACCATAGGCTTACATATACAAATCTTTAACTATTGATCATTTGTTAATTTCAAGTGTATAATTTATCTTTGATTTTTACTATCTATTTTAATTGTTCATAATTAATATTTTATTCTATTTTTTAATTCAAATTTGTATTTATTTTATTGCATTTTTTTTCTTCAGTTTTTTGTTTTAGTTTTTATTTTATTTTTTAATTTTGATTTGTAATTTTATTTTTGTAATTTCTTGTTTTTTATTTTAATTCTTACCTAATTAAAAAAAAATTAGATTCATTTTGATTTTTTAAAAATTTGATTTCATTTTATTTGTCTGCACTTTGCCTTGATTCATCCATCCATCCATCCATCCCTCTATCCATCCATCCATCCTTCCTTCCATCCATTCATGCATCCACCAAACGCACACGCCACACTACAGCATTTGTTTTATTTAGGTGTCTAATAATTTTATTTCCTCCTGGACTCCCTAGCTGCGGAGTACTCCAGACAAATCAGCAGCAGAATTCATTTTTTTAATGATTATTCAATTTTCCCTGTACCACCTTGCCGAGAAACGTAGTTTTAAGGATTATTCCATTTACCCATGCACCTCTCGCTGACTCCCCCAGGTGTCTGCTCTAAAACAGATAGAAATAAAGCAAATAGCTATATCTGCATGTTGTGCTGCCTGATTTGAACTTATATTTTATGGTGTGGTGTAGTTTGACTTTACAATGTTTGATTAAATCAGTGTTTATTACAACAATTCTAACTGAAGGTTTTTCTTTCTTGTTTACTTTTAGGTGCACAAAAAATAGACCTCATAACACCTACAGTACTGCCAAAGAGAAGGCCTTGCAGTTACTTGGGTCCTCCAAGCTCTTCCCCTTGTACATCTTAGTGCCACTGTCAACTTAGAGCTTAAGATGGTCTCAATGAAAGTTGCTCCTAAGAAAGTGGTCAGTGAGAAGAAACTGCTTTCCACCAGTGGTATGCTACCCACAACCTTTTTCAGGAGACATGTGCTTCCTGCTGCAGCCACCGGGAAGGAACCTGGTAGCAGCACTCCTGCATGAATAGCAGGACCCCAATGAATGCCCAAGACCACGTCTGTCAGAGAGGAAATCACTGCAATCATGGCAAAGCTGACACGAAGTGACATTGAATTAGATTTGTCCTTTTTGCAAAGTAGTACCCAATCTTTTCAGGAAACAGAGCAAAGTGGACAGAAGCCGCAACCAGCAGTAATGGATCTTCCCAAAGTTGGAGCAAAACAGCAGGTTGAGCTTCCCGTTGAGAAAGAAAACTCAGGGCAGATTAAAGAGCCCCTAGCACCTTCATTGCGCCACATTAGTGTAATCTTTTTTTACGCTAATGTGGCCCAACTAGGCCAAAATCACCATGCCAAATTTACAAAGTTGCACAATCCATGCACTGTGATACTTTGTAACGGTTTACGCTACATTATGTCTGTGCCAGGCATAATGTATGCACACGGGGTGTTCCCCTGTTAGGGGGGGCAAAAAAATGGCACAAAGAAATCTGAGAATAAAAGGAGGCACACCATTGTTTACAATGGGCCTCAATGGGCTTTGCAGGATTAGCGTCAACATTTTTGACGGTAATCCTGCAAAGCTCTGAACTAATGTCAAAAATCTTGATGCTAGTTCCCTAACTACTGCCATGGTGTGCCTTGTCTTAGATACGACATACACATGATGGCATTAGAGGGACGTTAAGGGGCACTAGAAAAGTAGTGCTGAACTGAGTGCAGCATCACTTTTCTTAAATCTGTCCCTCTATCTTTTAGAATCAATGGCTTTTGGATCTCCAGAGAGAAAAAAGAAGGGTACTACTCCACCATCTTCTCCAAGCACCACTTCTGATGACAATGATAGGGACATGAAGTGGACCCCAGCAGAGTCTGGGAAACACCATGAAAGGCAAGGGAAAAGAAAAGTTCCAGAAAGCCTTAGAACCATGAAAGGGCATGGTGATGAGGAGGATGATGACCATGAGCCAGTCATTGTGGAAGCTGGCACAGAGGAGTCCAATATCACTATCCAACTTGCTCTGAAGGATGTGGCATACGCATCACCACCAGCTCCCATATTTGTAAGGCCACAGCAGAGACCTGCACCAACCCAGGAGCTGCAGAGAAGCAATTGACACACCCACCTACCTCCACCTCATTGTTAGCCATTGATGTGGGCCAATAAGAAAATACTCCTCCTCAGTTTGTGACTTTTTCACGGTTAGCAAACAGGAGGAGAGCATCGCAATATGCTACATTTTCCACACAAGTGTTCGTCAAGATAAGCCTGGTTGACATTATGGTACTGGAGGCCAGACAACCCATATGAAAAAACATCATGCAATCCGGTGGGAGCAGCCCCTTAAAAAAGCTGGCTGAACGTGGTTGAAGTGCTGAAGGTGAGGAAAGCCAGGAAACATCAGCTATAACTGGTCAAATCATGGTGGAGGTGAGGAAAAAGCAGGTGACATCCTCACCCAAAGCAGCCCTGTCTCCAGCAGTGCACCAGAATCACCCTCCTCAGTGACCTCACCATGGTACAGGAAGACTCAGAGTCAGATGGAGACACAACGGCATGTGATGACTGCACTACAACACACATCAAGTCTACCACTACCTACATCTCAAAAGTCACCTGTGTCATTGACCCAGAAGAAACTACAGTGAATGTTTAGGCAGGAGGGTCCCTACACCTACAACCACCGAATGGCACCTCCGTACAATGGGAAGCTGGCAAAAATGTTAGTGTTGGACCCCCACCTTTTTTCTTTTTTAGGAAGGGGTGGAATACTTTTAGTTTGTGGCAGCCATCTACCTGAAATGGAAGGTTTCAAGTCAGACATTTTTTGCCAGAGTTGCTGTTCCAAAGCTGCATCAAAATTTGCTGCAATTGGTTGGGCATGCTTTGCAACAAAGTGTTGTCCACACTATACACCTGACGACAGACGTATGGATCAGTTGTCAGGCAACTGATCACATATGCATCCCTGCCCACTGTATCTCTTTTGTAGGAGTAAAGCAAAAGCTGTCTACAGGTCTTGTCCCTGAAGACTTTTTTAAAAGCTTTCAGTGGCATGTAACAATAACCATGTTCACCATGGAGAAAACACTCACAGCTACAAGCAACTTGGATAAATTTAATAGCAAGGTATCTGAAGGGCTGTGACCCAGAGGTCTCTAAATTGAATTTTTGCCATGGACAATGACAGTAACATAGTGAAGACCATGACAGATGGTGGTTGTTTCAGGGCCCTGTGTTTGGCGCACTACATCAACCTGGTTGTGCAAGACGTTCTAAAAAAAGAAGACATAGGTGTTCATTACAACCCTGGCGGTCGGTGTTAAAGCTGCAGTAAAACTGCCAACATGTCGGCGGTAAAAAAAATGGAATCACAACCGTGACGGAAACTGCCAACATAGACAGCCACTTTAACACTGCGACCACCAAGGCGGTACAAACAAACACCGCAGCGGTAACCGCCAACAGAGAGACGGAAGACAAGGTTCCACCCACTGTATTACAACACGCCAATCCAGCACCTTTTTCTGGGGCGGATTCACCGCGAACAAAAACACGGCGGAAACAGGACTTGGAAGGGAAAATGCTCACCTCCACACACCCCACGAGGAATCAGGACACCATGGAACCTGAGCTCCAGATTCTTCCAGCCATTATCTTCCTGCTCCTCTACCAGGAACAACAAAGACGGCGGCAAAGACCACAGTGAGTACTGCACCTACGACACAGGGTAGGTGGGAGGGAAAAAACTGTGACACATGCATGCAACATGTAACACTCCCACCCCCACCCTCACCCACTACAACACACACACAAGTACATGTTGATACATTACATTAAAACCCCCCACAGAAGAATGCAAGGACAAAAGGAAATGAGTTGAACAATTGTAATATATTCAAATACAGTAATCAAAAAAAGAAAGAAAAAAATATATATATATATATATGTATATATTTACACTATAAACCAATATATACACCAAGAATACAAGTCCAAGGTGTTCCACCATCATAATCCGTGGACCACAGGGCCCAAAATGCATGGGCGAGGCCCACACTCAATACCCGAACAAGACGGAGAGAACACTGCTGGGGCATCGGATAGAAATAAAACAGACACCGCAGGGGGAAGGGAAGGGGGGGCACCTCAGCCGGATGAGTGCACAACGCCAGATGCACGAGGGGGTTCCATGCCCACTGCTGTATCCTGGGGAGTGCAAAGCCACAGGGGATCATTACAACCCTGGCGGACGGTGTTAAAGCTGCGGTAATACCGCAAACAGTGCGGCGGATAAAAAAATGGAATTATGACCCTGGTGGAAACCGCCAAAAAAGACAGCCACTTTAACACACCGCCCGCCACGGCGGTACAGACAAGGAGTGCGGCGGTCACCGCCAACAGACAGGCGGAACCCATTGTACCGCCCATAGTATTACAACCCGCCAATCCGCCACCTTTTCCGGGGCGGATTCACCGTGGATAAAAACACGGCGGAAACAGCTTTTGCAATGGGAAAACGCTCACCTGAACACATCCCACGAGGAACGAGGACTCCATGGACCCGGAACTACAAATACTCCCTGCGCTTGTCTTTCTGCTCCTCTACGACCAACATCTATGTAGGCGCCGAAGACAACGGTGAGTACTGCACCTACGACATGGGGGAGGGGGGTGGCAAAAGTTAGGGGGACACCCACCAAACACCCCCACACCCCCAACCTCGCATAATACAACATACACACCAATGCATTCACAAAAATCACAGTAACAACCCACAACCCCCCGGAAGAATGAAAAGACAAAGCGAAATTCAGTCAAACATTGTAATGTGGCAATATACATGTCATACAAAAATATACAGAGATATATATGAAAATCAGTCATAAATATATACATTACGAGAAGTAGTGCAGATATGTACATAACAATGTCCGTGCACCAACAGTCCAAAAATGCATGGGCGAGGCCCACAAAGGATACCTGACCACAATCGGAGAGAACACTGCCGGGGCATCAGATAGAAATACTACAGGCACCTCAGGGGGAAGGGAAGTGGGGGCACCTCAGCCGGATGACTGCAAAGCCAGATCCACGACGGGGCTCCATGCCCATTGATGTATCCTGGGGAGTGCAAAGCCACAGTCTCTCAAGTCTCTACAGTGGGTGGGTTGCCCACTGTGCCATCCTGGAGAGTGCAAAGCCACAGTCTCTCAAGTCTCTACAGTGGGTGGGTTGCCCACTGTGCCATCCTGGGGAGTGCAAAGCCACATTCTCTCAAGTAGATGCAGGTCTCCACTGGTTCTGGAGGGAGCTTGGTGCCCAGACTGGATGAGTCTCCCCGTGAAAGTACCTGTCCTGTCACTGTCCCAGCTGCACATGGGATAAGGATGCCTGATGTGGAGGTCTATTCATTCCTACCCGGTGCTTGCCCTGTTCAGCGGTCTTCACCATGGCGGTCTTTGCCCTGTTCAGCTGTGCTTTGCCATGGCGGTCTTTGCCCTGTTCAGCGGTGCTTTGCCATGGCGGTCTTTGCCCTGTTCAGCGGTGCTTTGCCATGGCGGTCGTTGACCTGTTCAGCGGTGCTTTGCCATGCTGGTTCTGGACTGTTCAGCGGTGCTTTGCCATGGCAGTCGTTGCCCTTGTTCAGCGGTGCTTTGCCATGGCGGTCGTTGCCCTGTTCAGCGGTGCTTTGCCATGGCGGTCGTTGCCCTGTTCAGCGGTGCTTTGCCATGGCGGTTCTGAACTGTTCAGCGGTGCTTTGCCATGGCGGTTATGGACTGTTCAGCGGTGCTTTGCCATGGCGGTCTTTGCCCTGTTCAGTGGTGCTTTCACATGGCGGTTCTGGACTGTTCAGCGGTGCTTTGACATGGCGGTTCTGGTACGGACATTGGTGTGTGGCATGACGTTCCCTACACTGGGCATTGGTGTGTGGCATGACGTTCCATCATAGCCCACCTGGGCTGTGGCAGCCGGGGCCCTCCTGGGCACTGAGTCCGGCGGTGGCGGTGGTCTCCTGACCAGTGACGATACTTGTGCCCTCCTGGGCAATGACTCCGGGGGTGGTCTCCTGACCAGTGACGATACTTGGGCCCTCCTGGGCAATGACTCCGGCGGTGGCGGTGGTCTCTGGACCAGTGACGATACTTGGGCCCTCCTGGGCAATGACTCTGGCGGTGGTCTCCTGACCAGTGACGATACTTGGGCCCTCCTGGGCAATGACTCCGGCGGTGGCGGTGGTCTCCTGACCAGTGACGATACTTGGGCCCTCCTGGGCTGTGACTCTGGCAGTGGTCTCTGGACCAGTGACGATACTTGTGCCCTCCTGGGCTGTGACTCTGGCGGTGGTCTCTGGACCAGTGACGATACTGGGCCCTCCTGGGCTGTGACTCTGGCGGTGGTCTCTAGACCAGTGACGATACTTGGGCCCTCCTGGGCTGTGACTCTGGCGGTGGTCTCTGGACCAGTGACGATACTTGTGCCCTCCTGGGCAATGACTCTGGCGGTGGTCTCTGGACCAGTGACGATACTTGTGCCCTCCTGGGCAATGACTCTGGCGGTGGTCTCTGGACCAGTGATGATACTTGGGCCCTCCTGGGCTGTGACTCTGGCGGTGGTCTCTCGACCAGTGACGACGGTGCTGGCGGTTGTGTCTCGACCGCCGGAAATGATGGCGCACTTCTCCGCCGTGACACACACAACAGGCTGAGCAGACTTCCTCTGGCCCTTCACCACCTTTGGGGGAGTCACAGCTGACTCTCCAATCCCCTTGGAACCCATGTGAGTTGTTTTCCCACCAGGAGTCTTCACACAGTCCCGTCGTCCACTCTCCAATTTTAGAGCCTTTACAGGTGGTGGGCTGTCAGTGCCTTGGCTCCGGGTCACACTGCCTGCCCTGGTGGCCGGTGCACTCCACAAACCTTGAACAGGCAACACTGGTATTGGAGGCTTTTTGGCTGAGGCGTTACAACGGGACTGATGAATTGGA
Source organism: Pleurodeles waltl (assembly GCF_031143425.1). Lineage (NCBI taxonomy): Eukaryota > Metazoa > Chordata > Amphibia > Caudata > Salamandridae > Pleurodeles > Pleurodeles waltl. The sequence continues at coordinate 1,099,397,436 of NC_090437.1, forward strand.
GGGGGGGTGGGGGCAAAAAGGTCAACTTTACAGAGGGACAGTTTCTGACGAACACTGGGATGGGTAGTTGGAGGGGGCCTGGGAGTGGAGGAAGAGGAGGTGGTTGTCGGAAGTGTCACTTTAGGTGTTTTGGGTGCAGGTGCAGGTACTGGAGGCTGTCGTGAGGTGGATGGATGTTGGGTGAGTGATTGCCGGCCTTTGTGTACTTTGGGAGGGGGCGTCACAGACACACTGGGAGAGGACACAGGGGACGTGTAAATGGCAGTGGAGGTGGTGAGTGCAGGTGAGCGGCTTGTGGTGCTGGGTGTCCTTGTGCGATTCATGGTGCCTGTAGATGTGGTGCATGCAGGTGTGTGTGTAGACGAGACTGGGAGGGAGGAGGGAGAAGAGGAGGAGGGGGACACAGTGGAGGCAGTGGATATTGCTGTGTCTGTGCGTGGGTGAGGCTTGCGTGAGTGCCTGTGGGTTGTGTGGTGCCTATGTTTGCTTGAGCTACCTGTGTGTGCTGACTTGTGTGCATGCTGGTCTGTAGGTGTGCTTGGGATGGGGTGGGGTACAGGAGATTGGGTCTGGGTGGATGAGGTTGGAGGGGGGAGGCTAGACACAGGGACAATGGCTGCCATCATTGCTGAGGCCAGAGATTGCAGGGTTCGCTGAAGGACAGCCTGACCAGAATGAATGCCCTCCAGGAATGCATTACCATGTTGCAACTCTCGTTCTACACCCTGGATGGCATTCACAATGGTAGACTGCCCAACAGTGAGTGACCTGAGGAGATCAATGGCCTCCTCACTGAGGGCAGCAGGGGTGACTGGGGCAGGGCCTGAGGTGCCTGGGGCGAAGGTGATGCCCACCCTCCTGGGTGAGCGGGCACGGGCCGAACGCTGAGGGGCTGCTGGGAGGGCGGTGCTGGTAGGGGAGGTGGCGGCTGTACCTGTAGAAGTGGGGCGCACAGATGGTGCCGCCACCACAAGGGAGCCCCCATCGGCGGACGAGTCTGTGTCGCTGCTTGGTGATCCGGTGGCCGACGTGAAGCTCCCCTCGCCCTCCGTCCCACTGGTGCATTCTGAGTCTGTGGTGTGGCCCTCCATAGCCATGTGTGATGCAGCTCCCTCGTGCTCTGGTGCCACTGTACCTCGCCTGATGATGCTGATGTACAAAAGGACAGGGAGAGCAGAAAAAGGGGGGGAGACAGTAGAAAGAGAGTTTTAGTGCATGGCATACCGCTACCGTTGACGGACAAGACAGACACAGCAGCCCCCTGCATTACGCTGTGCTCCTGCCCTCTGCACATGCAATTTCTGGGATATGGCCTACATGGCAATGGTGGATATCTGCGCACATGGATGCCACAGGGGCAACTATACCTCGACTTGGCACACTGCTGAGGTGGGGTAGAGTGCCACATGGGCTACATTACGGAGGGGCCTTGCCTACCGAACTCGCCCTGGCCTAGGGACACCCACAGCCCACCTCCCCACCCAGACCCCTCCACTGCACGTAAAGTCCGCAGAATGAGAGTGTACTCCCCCCCTTGTGTCTGCTGTGATGCCCTCAAGCGCCCATCCAACTCAGGGTAGGCCACCGCCAGGATCCGGAACATCAGGGGGTCATGGTGCGACGGGCACCCCTCCCACGTTGGGAGGCCATCCCCAGCTGAGCCTCCGCCGTCTTCTTGCTGCAGCGGCGAATGTCCTCCCATCTCTTACGGCAGTGGGTGCCCCGTCTCTGGTGGGCCCCCAGGATCCGGACCTCCTTGGCGATGGCACGCCAAATTTCCCTCTTCTGGTGGGCGCTGACCTACATGACATGCACAAGGAAAGAGGAACAGTCATTACCAACTGCACCGTCGTTGTGAGTGGCCCCCTCCCTACTCTGGCCATGTGGCCCATTCATTCCCATGCATTAATGTTCTATGAACTCTGCCCCCTTCCCTCTTCCAACCAGCCCTCCCCACCCAGGGCTAGCCCATACAATGTGCTCCCTGTGTACTAACCTGTTGGTCTGGAGGACCGTAGAGTAGCGTGTACTGGGGGAGGACCCCGTCTACCAGTTTCTCCAACTCCTGTGCAGTGAAGGCAGGGGTACTTTCCCCAGACGCAGCAGCCACCGTCGCTTCCAGACCGAGGTCACAGCAGCACTTGCAGTGTAGGTCCTCTCCTGTCGAAGGTCAGGTATCTAGTGATTGAATGGCGCACCTGTTCATTGGCTCCTGGGACCCATAGGGTCCAATGTTAACCAATGCAGAATTGCGCCGCAGTCTACGACCGCCTACCGCGACGGTGTGCAACGCCAGGGCAGTTACCCCACAATCCCATTGTCCCAGTTTAGAGGTCAGGCAGCTGCCATTTCAGGGGCCCACATGGCTTAATTTACCTCTGCGTCACACATAGCTAGGCCTACACTCAACACACATACAGGAAGGGTTTGTGAGTGGTGTAGCCTTGTGTGTAACTGTGGGTACATACCTGGAGGAATTATGACTGATTCGTCGCTGTTGTCCTTCGTAGGCACCGTCAGCTGGGACAGTTGAGAAGATGGCGAAATCCTCCGGTGTACCGACCGCTGGTGGACCTGTTGACAATGGAAGAGCGACATGTCATCGTCACCTACCGGTTTGACCGTGCCACAATCCAGGAACTATGTACCCAGTTGGAGCCAGACCTGCTGTCACCAATCCGCCATCCGACTGGAATCCCCCCTGACGTGCAGGTGCTGTAAGTGCTCCATTTCCTTGCTAGTGGGTATTTTCAGACAACAGTGGCCATGGCATCAGGGATGTCCCAGCCTATGTTTTCCAACGTGTTGTCCAGAGTGCTGTCTGCCCTGCTGAAACACGTAAGGAGATACATCATTTTCCCTGAGGTGGCAGATTTGCCTACAGTGAAAGGTGACTTCTATGCCCTTGGACATATCCCCAACGTCATAGGTGCCATTGATGGGTGTACCGGAACAGGAAGAGTTATCATTCAATGAATGTCCAGATGGTATGTTTGGCAGACCAGTACATCTCACAGGTAAATGCTATGTTCCCTGGCTCTGTGCATGACGCCTACATCCTGCGGAATAGCAGCATCCCTGATATGATGGGTCAACTCCAGAGGCACCGTGTATGGCTATTAGGAGACTCTTGTTACCCCAACCTGTCCTGGCTATTGACCCCAGTGAGGAATCCCAGGACCAGGGCAGAGGACCGGTACAATGAGGCCCATGGGCGGACTAGGAGGGTGATCGAACGCACCTTCGGCCTCCTGAAGGCCAGGTTCAGGTGCCTCCATATGACAGGTGGATCCCTATTCTACTCACCGAAGAAGGTGTGCGACATCATCATCGCCTGCTCCATGCTTCATAATCTGGCTTTGCGACACCAGGTGCCTTTTCTGCAGGAGGATGATCCAGATGACGGTGTTGTAGCAGCTGTGGAGTATGTGGACAGTGATGAGGAGGAAGCTGAGGAAGAAGACAATGACAACAGGGAGTCAGTCATACAGCAATATTTCCAGTGACACTCAGGTGAGAACATTTTCATGTTTGACATTACATTAACATACTGACTACCTGCAGACAAATCTGTTTGGGAGGTGCAGACGGATTCTAAGTGGAGGCGATGCAATTGGGAAAGCTTTGACCATGGGTGCGGACAAATGGGGCTTAGTTAAATGTTTGACACAGATGCCGCTCCTTTTTGAGGTTTTCGCAGGAGAAGTTAACAAGGAGGACAGTACGATGGGCCAAGCTATCCCGTTGTTGCATCTGCTACAAGACCAGCTAAAGAAGGTGTCTGAAAATTCCCACTCTGAGGTGTGAAGGAAAACACAGAAGCGCATGCCTTGGTTAAGAGCCTAAGCTATCGCTTCACTTATCGTGTCCAAAGAGTACACCTTTGCCACCCTACTTGATCAAAGCTACAAAAAATGATTTCCTCTTTCATTCCTTTTTCAGACGGAGCTGTTTCAAAATGCAAGAGGTGCATCATTGAGCGAACTGTAGAACTATCAGAAGAACGGCTGGATATTAGAGTCCCACTCTGCAGTTCTGGCGTGCCTCCTTCAACTTCCAGAGGGCAGTCTTGTCTCACAGCAGCCAACACCAGCACCAAGAACACTGGCAACAGCAGCATCAGAAGAATCAGATCCAACCTCTACATTGACTTTGTTTCAAGTGGCAGGTCTTAAGTGCAGAGGTTAAGGCAAAAGAGGTCAAGCAAGTGGCAGCACCAATGACACTTCAGAGGATGTTCCAGATGTATCTGGATGACCTAAAAGATGTATATGTAGATCAAAAGCCATTGGTATATTGGTATGGGAAAATGTTCCAATGGCCAGAGCTCACATGCTGGCAAAAGTGTTTGGCTTGCCCTGTAGCCAGCATGTCTGCTGAAGATGTGTTCAGTGCAGCTGGTTCAGTTGTTATAGTGAGAAACGTAAGCCTCTTGCCTCAAAATGTGGAGATATTAACCATGACCAAAATGAACCAGCATTTTATACCACCTGATTACACTGTTCCCGAAACACCACAGGAGGAGCAAGAGGTCAGAATCAAATGTGTTTCCTGACCAACTTCTAGGTGAACCACCTGAGTTTAAGGACAAACTCTACCTGGACTGAGTAGGTCAGTGCCACCAAAACCTTTTAAGTATTTCTCATTGAACTTCTTTCTTTCTTTCTGTGGAAAAAAAATGCTTGTGGAATGTTATTTTTGTGTCAGATTTATACTGGCCAAAAAATGTTTTGTCATATATTATATGGCCGGATGGGAGTTGGACCTGTATGCAGGGAAGAAGGCCCCACATTCCTTTCAGGACGCTGGAGACGATGCCTGCTTCCCTCACCTGCCATTGCCTACCCTTTTTTTTACATCACCAAGCAGGGATACCCCAGAAGATCATTGATTAAAAAACTGTGAGTGCTAATGCCAAATTCCAGTGTGTTGCTATCAATGGAGGAAATAATATTTTGTTCAGCTGCCATGATTGGATTGGTACAGGTAACTACTAACTATTTCACCAATAGTGGTAATATATTGAGTGATTGTGAGTGATGATTGATGATGCATGTGGTGGCTGAAAGTGAGGGAGGGAGTTCAACAAAAGTGTCAACTTGATTCTGATGATTTGCGATATTTGGGGCTGATGAGTTATCATTTTTTCCTGAAAGTGATTGGTCTTTCAAGCTTAGTGAAATTTACCTGCAGGGTCCACTACTTTTTTCTGTTATTTTCAGTACAGGTACAGACTAGTCACTTTAGTTACCAGACACAAATACTCCAGTTCTGTTTTTTTATTTGTTCTTCAACAGCAGTGCGCTTGACTACAGAGGTCTACCACACTCGGTTTGGGGCTGGGACAAAGTTCCTCAAAACCAGGAGGAGAAGGATGGAAGGACTCATGGTGGGACTACCTCAACAGTTGGAAGGAAAAAGTTATCAACTGGGAAAAACTGCTGAGTATGTGTTTGCTGTATTGCTGGCTCAAATGTCAAACTCCTCTTATGTCCTTCTCTGCCTCTGAGTCTTCTTGGTGTACTCCTGACTCCTCATGAAGCTACCTTGCTTTCTTTTGTCCTTCTCCTTAACTCTGATACAGTTACTTTTTAAAAAAAAAACACAGGCCTTCTCCTAGTCCTCTCCTGCATGAATAAAACTTGGTAAAGTATCAAGACTCCAGCTTACCTACCAGATAGGTTCATCAGCCAGGTAACCAAGAGTGATGGACACTCCAAGAAGAATGGAGATGCACTTCCCAATTAGGCAATACAGTGCCATTTTCCTTTTATCAATCATAATTTTTAGACCTGGGTGGGTTAACTTCAATCCTCCTTAATTTTTATTTTTCAAACCTAGAAGACATACCATTTAGAGATACTCTATTGTGGATCTCTCTGGGGCAGAAGGACTGTTTCCAATGCATTTAACTGAACTGTGTCATTTTTATCCCTTCATAGTTTCCTTCCACAACAGATTGATGATGATGTGTTGCTCAGCACTCTGATTAATATTGCTGTGGTGTTCTTTGTGTAGTGTTTGTATTTGTCACACATTTTCCCAAATCCCCTTTCCCATCCATTTATCGAGCCCCTACCCCTCTTTCTCCGGGCTATGTGATTTACTGAGGTGTGACTTCATTTTACACCATAAATAGATCATACACTTGCTGGGGTGAATATGGTAAAAGCAACCCCAACTCACTGCAAGACCTGACCAATATTTCAAACTAGTCCCAGTCACTAACTCTCTGTTTTCTTTCAATCTAGTTGACAGTGATGGACAGCTCCTTGATTGGTGGGAGGGCACATTAACTTCTGTGTTCCCTATTAACATGCTAGGCCACTGCTACTACTACCTACCACCCCCTTAAGATGCCACCTTGGGAAAGACCCTGCAGTAAAAAGACTCCTGTGCTTCATTTTTTCAGGTAAGAGAAGAAATGTGGATTGTAGTGAACTTGTTTAGTTTGTAATTACCTCCTATTGAAGAAGATGATGCCTGTGTTCATCTAGGTTGTGTAGGCAAAAAGACAATGGCAGTCAATATAGTTGCAGAGGGCAATAGAGCAAGGGTGTAAGTAAATGACGTACACATTTTCAGCAGATTTAAAGAACAGGCTACCGTAAAAGACAGCAGTGCAAACTAAAACATCTAAATAAACATTTGAGGCATAAAACAAGTAAAATAAAGTATCCCTTTTTTTATTTTTAACAAAAACCCACCCTTTCCACTGACAACAGGCCAACCCCTCTCACCAAAAAATAGCCCCTTCCCCAAAATGCCCAAATGGGCTCTGAAGAGGGCACTGTCTATACAGTATGGGTCAGAGCTGGTCCAGGCTCTGCTGAATCCTAGTGAGCCAGCTCTCCACCTGGTCCATCTACTGTAGGATATGGTGGAGTAATGCCCTGTTGGAGTGGGAGGGGTAGCACCCTGATATCTGGCAGCAGTGCTTGCAAAGTGGTGGCCGGGAGGCTGGGGATGATGTGCTGCTGAGCTGTCCTGGGCCTGAGGCAGCTATTTCACCCTCTTCCTCCTCTAGGACAACCACCTGCCGGTTTTCAGCCTGGATGTTCTCCAGTCTCTGTAGCCACAGATGGGCCTCTATCTCCTGACTGGCTGGTGGTCGTCCAGCAGAAGTAACTATATGGAGAAGAACAAAAATAAAAATGACAAATGATAAATAATGCTCTGAACAAACACTTACTCAAAAGTAGGTACTGGGTGGCAGAGCAGCACTACATTACGGCCCCCCTAGGGACATTGACATTTTATATGGTTATGATTAGGAGAGTCACAGGGCCAATTTTATTTGTGTACTCACACATGCCTTACATAAAAATCACTGATTGTCTGGTAGAAAATAATTGAGGCAGGATAACACCAGGTTAAAAGATTTTAAAGGTTTTTTCTAGTAGCTAAACAAACACTTTTTGTGGAAAAATAAAAATGATGTACTTCTCATTTATGAGAAAGGTATTATGCACTATAAAGTACAAGTTGTTTTTCTAAATTAATGGAAGCATTCTAGTACTTTTCTACAGTCTGCAGCTGGAACAGTTGGAGTTGACAATTACCCATTTTTAATTCAAATGCCTTTCACTTAGTTTCTACCCTGACTCCAAAGAGGCAGATGAATAAATAAGATATGTCACACATGTCATGAATAAAATGTGAATATATTTATCCTGTCTGCCATAATTAGATTGTGGGTAAAATAATGCACTGCACTACATGGGAAAGGGATGGACTGTGTAGACTGTATTTCACATGTTCGTCACAGAGTATGCCATACACCAAACTTGAAATCAAATTTGGCACTTACTAGTCCCACTTTACTCACTGGCCTCGCCCACCCCCACGAAGTCTTCCAAAAAATTCATTTGCTGGTTAGCAACTTTCTCTAATGCAGAGTAAGGCAGAAGGATTAGGCAGGTAACTGGAGCTTTGGCTATAAAATAGAGGGGTGTCACTGATCATCGATTCATCATGTGCCTAAGCTTTGGCTTATTCAGTGACTGTACAGATGAAGGTCAAAAGGAAAAAATCTGAAAAGGCATAAAATAAAACTGTTATGGGAAAGCATGAAAAATATTTGGAAACACTTCAAATAGCCATAAAAATATGGCACATGCAAAGAATGAATTTTTGAATTTATTTGGTAGGCTAGAATGGAAGAACTTAGGAAGAATGAAGGAGTGAAGTACTAAGATGTGACTGAGTGGGTGGAGGGAAAATAACATCTCCTGTGTGTTCAGTTTACAATTCATTAAACCTTGTAAATACTGCATCAACTGAAGGCATTGTACATTGCACAGCCGTCACTGTAGGCACAAATCGAACCATACTGCAGTTCTTAGGTCATGGGTGGCAAAATGCTATGGGCAGGGATGGAGTTGATGAATAACAATGATGGCTGGGATACATATCTGCCTTGTTTAACTAATGCAGTAAGTCAAGGGATTAGAACACAAATTAAAATAACACCCACTCTGAACCATCACTTTGATAACCATACACACAAAGTAGGCAAAGTAGATGAGCAGTATGCCCCACTTCAGAAGATCTCACTTATTTATTCAACCAAGGAATTATTCAATCAGATTTTCATTCTTCCTAATATATTCACTCATAGCCACCATGATTTAGGCTTTACTTTCTCTCATACAGCCTTTCACCACAATTCACAAACCATTATCCTTCTATTCAGTACCCATTATCCAACCTCTTTCTCAATCATACTTTCGCCCATCCATCCATTTTCCAAATACTCACCCATGCATCCTTTCAACCACCCATGCATTCTTTCCTTTCACTCATTTCACCCATCTGTTCTTTTAACCTTCAGTTCTTTACCATTTCCATCAAGCCATCATTTGTTGCATACATTATATGTGCTCTTGCTGAGTTGCAGATAGAAGAGTCATACGTAACCCAACCACCGCTGTAGCTGTAACATGGGGAGTTAACGGTCATCACGAGGCCCTTGTAGCTAGTGAATATTAGTAATTGTCAATAAGCAAGCAATGTGACTTACCACCACCCATCCCTGCCACTGCTTCTCCCATTGCTCCATCTGCTCCTGCAGTGGAACTTCAGCCAGCTCCACTGGTGGTCAGTGGGCTAGGAAAAAGCATTATACAGTTTTTAGATGACAGGTACACCTGCCCTTAATTTTTCAATAAACCAAATGCAACCCCAGTACATCATTATAGTTCGGTTAGCACAGCAGTATCTTCTATCAAAAATATCACTCTGGGCATTTTGTTGGTTCACAATGTTAGAAAAGCCAGGTAGTCAAGCCAACCAAAAACTTTATGTAACGGAGGGCAGAGCAATAGCCTATGATGATGATGACTCAGAGTCACTGAAGCACAATGAAGAAGTAGAATAAAAATGGTCAATGAAAGACAGAAAAAATGATAATGCAGGGACAACAGGATTTAAACAAAAATTGGTTAGGGGATTTGGAAAAAAAGAGGACAGTGTAAAAAAGTAAACAAGGCAAAATTAAAACAATTATAATAGTGGGCAGAAGTAAGTAGAGAGATAATAATAATATTAAATGATAGGACTTGCTGGGATGAGCATAGCCCTCAACATTGGCACTGGTGGTTGTCGCCTCCCCAGCACCTGCTGGACCCACCTCTGTGGTGCCACCTCTTCTTGCCCTTGGGTTCTGATGTAAGAAATAATTAAGATAAAAAAATAGATTAGTGGTACAGTTTATAATATCCACAAAATTATCATATAACAGGCAATCACAGTAACATTGTCTTTATCTAAATCAGATCGCCTATGGTACTAGTATGATTGACTATTGTTGAGTTGGCTATAGTCCTAAAATCCCTATTCCAGATTTCCTTACCAAAAACTACATTTGGAACTAATGCATTGCACTGAATGATCTTTGATTCTATTCTCATTTCTCAACCTCCTTGATGGACCAACTCAGTCTCCCTTTTTTGCACTGCAAAGATGCATATTCTAGTAGTACCAAACATCACTATGAAATTGCTTGGGACTCTACGAGCTACGTAGATAAAAGTCACAGAGACTACTGACTCGCTAACATCATTAACTCACTATGGTGAGGGGAGAACAGAAGAGCCTGCATTACAATGGCTAAATAATCAGCCAAAGTGATTGCTGATGAGTATGATGAGGTAGCGCTGAGCACCTGCCTAGCTCTAACTGATTCGCATAATAATATTCCTAACGTCAACTAACTGTAACTTACGTCTGAGTTTGAGCAGCATGCTATTCAGAAATATTTTTAGCATTCTAGAACAAAAAACACAATAATATATTTAATACTCACGAGCTCCAAAATCGCTATGCCTAGCAGGTCAAGGAGGTCCTGCTCACGATCGATGATATCTGTGCAGCAGTGCATCAGCTGCTGGGTGGTGCACTGGACCCAGGTGGCGCTCCGAACACACCTGAATAACCTAGCCCAACAGAGCCGACGAAAATGAGGGGTAGATTAATTTGTAGAGTGAAGGACTGAAACAATTATTAATGGATGAAAACACATCATAAACAGAGTGAAAAACAAGATGGCCGCATCCATGCAAACCGTGTGGTATTGTTTGTGTGTGATGTTGAACCAGAGTACATACTTCATGTTGCATTTGATGTCAAATGCAATGTGAATGGGCGCAACAAGAAACTCTACCTGTGGAATTCCACATAGTCTGTTTTTTTGCCACGCCTTGTCTGGTAGAGGTTTTTTCCACTCCTAGTCTGGTAGAGTTTTTTTGCCACTACGCAGAGTTCTACATAGCACCACTCTGTGCATTCCGCCCAGGCTTATTGACCGAGAGATGGTGCAGAAAACCCACATGCCTGACAAATCTAGGAAGTAGAGTCAGTGGCTCACCATCAACGGGCAGAAGGTGGAGGCTCTAATAGACACTGGAGCAAGCATGACAAGGGTCAGGTGTCATCCGGTGTCTTCAGAACAGGTAGTCCCTAATGCGTTCCACCAAGTTGTTGCTGTTGATAACCGTAAGGGCTACTAACTAGTAACACTGGTTGCCTTTAAGTGTTTAGTGGGGTCTCAGGTCTCCTAAGCTAGTTGTGAGTCCATACATGCCTGTGAATTGTCTGCTGGGCAATGAACTGGAGCATACCATATAGAAGAGATAGAGCTCAGGTCATACTTGGGAATACTGGATTTGAGTGGGTATGCCTGACCACACTGTCCATGGCAACTCAAGAAGGTGATCAGAAGGACCTGGAGCCTGGAAAAAAGGCAAGAGAGGAGGAACGGCAAGGGGTGTGGGAAACCTAGTCCTGAAATACCCACAGACTTAGAGGAGGCTGAACCTGAGGGGAGGGTCCAATACCTACAGGGGAGAAAGGGGCCGAACAGGGAACCTTCCTGAGCTGTACAATTGGCAGCAGGAAGGGGGTTTTCCCGGGAGGAATTCTTCAATGCCCAGAATGAGTGCCCTATTATTGTGGGTCTTTGACAACAGGCTGAGTCCCAGGCATTGGTAATACCTTGTGCAAGCACCTTATGTACTGGGATAAGGATCTCCTGTATAGAGAGCCTAAGGCTCCTGAGCCTGGTGCAGCACATGTGTTGGTAGTCCCTCAGTGCTACAGAGCCATCCTACTGGGTCTGACTCATGATGTACCACTGGCAGGTCATTTGGGGGCAAGACAAGACCTTTGACAGGCTTGTCACCCACCTTTATTGGCCTCAAATGAAGGAAGGCATCAGCTGTGTACTGCAGGTCCTGTCCTATCTGCCAGGCAAGTGGCAAGTCAGAGGGGAAGTGCAAGACCCACTCGCAACCTTAACCTGTTGTTAACACCCCTTTTGAGCGGGTTGGCATTGACATTGCGGGGCCTCTGGATCACAAGACAGCCAAGGGCAACAGATTTGTTCTGGTCTTGGTGGACCATGCTACCCAGTACCCGGTAACTATTCCTTTCAGGGCACTAACTGTGCCGACAGTTTGCAGGGCACCAATGTGGATATTTACACTTGTAGGTTTCAGTTAGTAAGTGGTATCTGACAGGCGTACCAATTTCACTGCTAACTACATGAAGGCATTGTAAAAGGAGTTTGGGATAACATACGAGTTCTCCACTCTTTACTACCGGCAAACCAATGGGTTTGTTGAGAAATTCAACCAAACCCCTAAGGGCATGATTTTGGGTCTACCCAAAGCTATGAGGGATGATTGGGAAATCCTACTGCCATGCTTGCTGTTCACCTACCGGGAGGTACCACAGAAAGGGGTTGGCTTCAGCCCCTTTGAACGTCTGTATGGGCATCCTGGGAATGGGCCTCTCAGTCTGTTAAAGAAGGGTTGGGAGCAAGATCCTGGGAGAGCCTCCATGGATGTGGTCAGCTTCATTATGGCCCTCTGCAACCAGACAGCATGCTTCAGGAAGCTTGTGCAAGGAAACCTAGAAGCTAGACAGGAAACACCATTATGACCATAATGCCACTAAGGTGGAGTTTTAGCCTGGCCAAAAAGGTAAAGGAGCAGTAGAGCTATGTCACCTAGTTGGTGGACCTCAAAACTCCTAGGAACCCTTTGAGGGTCCTGCATGTGAACTGCCTGGTAAGAAGCTAGCTATGTATGTATTGTACCAGTTTAAGGGGGCACTATGCAGATTGCCCAGGGCAACCCTAAGAGGCTGACGAGGTTAAAATATTAACCCTAATAAATCATTTTGTGGCATTGTGGGTGAGCAGGTAGGCTTATCAGAGCATGGTGCTAAGCATTTATAGCACGCACAGAGCAATTAAGTGAGACACACATTCAACACAGAAATCTGATACTAATTTATAAAAATAACACATATTTTAATATTAATTTAGACACCAAGGTCATCCTAATCAAGTAAGTACTTTTCGAGTTGTCAAATTTTAAGTAGCAATAAAATACACATACTATGGTGTCATGCTGTAATGTTTTTCTATGGAGAATAAATATATTTGTCATTTGGGCACTTAGCAATGATTTACAGGACCAGTTTTTAGGAGTTTAGGTGAGTATGGGGCAAGGTCCGAGGTAGCACCAAGAGTTCAATTCTGGAGCCCCGGGGGCATCCGGATGCAGAGGTGCATTACCGCATTGGGTGTCCCACTCACTTTAATATGGAATGGTCCTGAGGAAAAGAGGCTGCAAGTGGGGACTGAGTGACCAGTCGAGCTGAACCCAAAGGGAGGCTTAGGTCTTAAGGGTCCTGGACATGCAAGGACACCATTGGTCTACTGAAACTCAGGCTGTGGGGCTTGTGTGCAGTGGGGCTTTGAGGCATTTGGTTGCTATGCTGAAGATACTGTTGATTCTTGGTTCCTACAGAAAGAGGCTGCAGTTGGCAACTGGATGGGCAGTCTGGCCAAACCCAAGGGCAGGCTCAGCTTCTGATGGTCTGAGGACCCTGATGGCACTGTCTCCTCCCTCGTACTAGGGCTACAGGGCTGAGGTGCAGGGGTGCTTTGAGACGTCAGGTCGTGGCTGTTAGAAACTCACTTTGGGCCTGATTCCGAGTTTGAGCCAAACGGGAACCGCCACTTGGCCGCTCCGCGGTCAAAAGACGGCAGAGGCCATTCTGGCTTTCCCGCTGGGCCGGCGGGCGCCCGCCAAAGGAGCACCCGCCGGCCCAGCGGGAAAGGCCCTGCAACAATGAAGCCGGCTCCGAATGGAGCCGGCGGAGTTGCAGGGGTGCGACGGGTGCAGTTGCACCCGTCGCGATTTTCACTGTCTGCAATGCAGACAGTGAAAATCTTTCTGGGGCCCTGTTAGGGGGCCCCTGCACTGCCCATGCCAGTGGCATGGGCAGTGCAGGGGCCCCCAGGGGCCCCACGACACCCGTTCCCGCCATCCTGGTTCTGGAGGTGAAAACCACCAGAAACAGGCTGGCGGGAAGGGGGTCGGAATCCCCATGGTGGCGCTGCAAGCAGCGCCGCCATGGAGGATTCTCCCAGCCGGGGGTAATCCAGCGGGAAACCGCCGGACCTCGCTGGGCGACTGCGCCGGCTTCACAGCCGCGGTCGGAATACACAAGGAAGCACCGCCAGCCTGTTGGCGGTGCTTCCGTGGTCGTCGACCCTGGCGGTCAGAATGACCCCCTTTGTGTCTTGGTTCAGCAGAAGATGGGCAAACAGGACAGCTGGCCAACCCTTGATGTGGGTCTCACTGTCCCTCAAGTCCCTCAATTTGTAGGTCGGTTTTCCTTGGCGTTGGTGCCTGAGCTGGATACAACAAGCTTTGACATGCAAACCCAGAGTATTCGTGCTGTGGGGCTCCTGAGGGGGTCAGCACCTCAAAACTCACTGGGGAGATGGGGCTGACCTCCTAGAGCCTCAGTAACCTCCTCCTAGTAGCTTGCTCCCTCATTTGGCCTGATGGTTAGCAACACAGTGGACCGGACAGCTGCTTGAGGTGCCTGTGGATGCTGGGAAGTAGCTCCTCTACTCCAAGGATGATCTTTCCTGGTTGTTCCGGTGCTGGGCAGTCCTCCAAGGCTACAGGGAGTTGTCCAGTGTTTTGTCAAGTTGGCCCCAGTGATTGTCAAAGTGTAAGCAGCTTGGCAGGGTTCGGCATCAATCTTCGGTACAGGTCTTCAATTCTCCCCCTCTTGGTCCTTCTTCTTTGTTCCTCAGTTCCCAGTAGTTGAAGTCTTGACTTATCTATTTTCCTGGTGTCAAGGGGTCTCTTAAATACTGACCTTAGGGTTGTTAAGGGCACTGAAGGGTAGTGGCCAATGTGCTACTTACCCTTGGGGTCACTATGCTCCCTAGATGACTACTTCCTGTGGGGAGTGGGCTTAACCCTGTCCCAGAGTTCCTAATTCCACCACACGCAAGATGGTGAAATTCTGTTCTTCATGTTCATTTCTGGCTGCCCACCTTAGGGGTGTGTCCAGCCTGAAAGTGCAACGTGCCTCCTGACAATCTAATTTCCTGTCTATCCTGGTGCCAAATGGGCCTCGGGCAGTGGGTAGAATCCTCCATGTCTGGGGGAAGCACCTCTCGCACATCAAATCCGATGTGCTCTTTGAAGCTCCCTTCCTTGACATGCTTATTTACTAGGCTTCCTGCCAGAGGGGGTGTAAACACTGTCTGCCAGAGAAGGCATTGGTTCTTACATCTAAGAGTGGGGGATCTCACTTCCAGGGGGTCAGAAACTTGTCTGTGGTGGCAGGCTGGTCGATACAAATAAGCCAGCACACTAGAGGGCCAGTAGGTTTCAAATGTACCCTTTAGGTACATGGCATAGCATAATAAATACAACACTGGCATCAGTGTGGGTTTATTACGATGAGGTGCTTGATACCAAGCACCATTACTTTCCATGCAGCAGTCCTATAGCTAGGCCACTTATGATGACCTGTGTACAGTACAGGGTTTAAGACAGACTGCCCGGTCATTTGCAATATCTAGGAATAGAACTAGACATCACAGGGACATATCTGCTGATGCAGGCAAGCCCTTCCATGTATTGTAATGCACCCTGCCTTAGAGCTCTTAAGGCCTGCTGCAGGGGTGGCTTACATGTAATACATGCAGTGACTCTGGCATGGCACACAATGAGTGTGTCAAGTTGTGTTTTCACTATGAGCTTACACCCTGACATGGAGACCGAAATTAAAGGCTGTGTGCAATTTGTGTAAGGGTCCCTTATGGTGGCAAGATATGCTGCATCCCTTAGGGACCCTCTTTGGGATCCATGCCCAAGGGTGCCATTTCCTTACAGGATTGTTAAAGCCCTGTGTCTATTGTACAACAATCAGGCATACCCTGATTTAAAAGAAAGAACACTGGCACTGAGGTCTGGTTAGGAGGCCTCAGTGCACTGTCAGGGTTGAAAACCAGCATCCAGTAGTTTGAAAGAGGGCGAACACTGAGGGGGAGGGAGGATTGGCAAAGAAGTCCAGGTTCCTACACCCCTCAAACCCCACTTTGAGAGGTCTGAGATTACCGCGCTCTTGGTAACTGATGATAGGGTGGAAGAGGAGAGTGAACCTCTGCATGACTTCTTTTCTTCCAAAGAGCATGATGGGTCAGTAGAGGGTGTCAGCCTCTCCTCTACACTGACCCTAGATCAACAGAGAGATTGTTGCCAGTTGCTGGGGGAGGTTGTCTCTCTCCTCTCACTTATCTCATGGCTAACTAAATGGTGCACCCTTGATACTGACACTAGGGACAGACCACCTGTGAAAAACAAAATTGGCAGTTTGTTTCACAAAGTGAGGGCTAGCATTAAGGGGGTGGTGTCCAAAATGTTGGAACTTGGGGTTATTGAGCCCTCCAACACCCTTGGTCCAGTGCAGTGATGCTGATCCCTAAGACTGCCCTGCTAGGTGGTTCTGTGTTGACAACTCTGGGCTCAATACAGACATTAGGACTAATGCACAGCCCGTCCTCAGAGCTGATGAGCTCACAGATCCACTTGGAGCTTCCAAGTTCCTCAGCATGATTAACCTAATGTCTGGGTACTGGCAGATTGCCTTGACTGATGGGGCAAAAGAGAGGTCTCTTTTCTCTACAACAAAAGGGCAGTTCCAGGTCATGCCCTTTGGGTTAAAGAATGCTCATACTACCTTCCAGAGGTTGATAAACCAGGTCCTAGCTGGACTGAAGAACTTCAGTGCGGCTTACCTAGGCAACATTGCAGGCTTCAGTTCTAGCTGGGAAGATCACCTGTGCCACCTGAGGGAAGTGCTTCAAGCCCTGCAGAAGGCAGGTCTGACTATCAAGGTCTGTAAGTGTCAGATAGGGCAGGGTGCAGTGGTCTACTTGTGTCACCAAGTAGGAGGTATCATGGTGCAGCCACTCCAGGTAAAAACTGAAACCATTCTGGCTTGGGAACCCCTCACAAGAAATGTGTTAAGGGATATGGCACCATTGTTGCCCCCTTGACAGAGCTGAATTCTAAAAAGCAGCCACATCAGGTGATCTGGACAGAAGCAATCCAGATATCTTTTGACACCCTAAAGGATGCACTGTGCATGGCACCTGTGCTCAAGACCCTCAACTGCTCCCAAGACTTTGTAGTACCAAAAGATGCCTCAGAGCATGGCATAGGAGCCATGGTCTCACAGCTAAATGAAGAGGGCCTAGATCAACTTGTAGCCTTTATTAGTAAAAGGTTACTCCACAGGCAACAAAGGTGGAGTGCAATGGAAAGGGGAGTCTTTGATGTGGTCTGGATACTGAAGAAGCCACGGCCATATCTTTTTGGCACTCACTTCTGGGTTAAGACATACCACAGGCCCATCAAATGGTTAATTCACATGAGGGGTGAAAATCCAAAACTGTTTAGGTGGTCCATCTCCCTATAGGGAATGGACTTTATGGTGGAACAGTGACCTGGAACAGACCACACCAATGCAGATGGTCTCTCCAGGTTCTTCCACCTTAGTGATGAGAACTCCCAAGGGGTTAGGTAGATCTCTTCACTTTCAGCTGAGTGTACACGTTAGACCTGGCATCCTTGACATCATTTCCTCTGACTTTTTGCCCTCTGACCTCCTGTTTTTCTGATTTGATTTTTTGCTGGCTTGAGGATTCTGTGTACTTTACAACTGCTAACCAGTGCTAAAGTGCAGGTGCTCTGTACTCTAAAACATGGTGATATTAGTTTATCCACAATTGGTATATTTAATTTACTTTACTTACCCAGTAAAGAGCACTATATGTGGCTAGTGTCGGTAAATTAAATGCAACTCGTGGGCTTGCAGCACTGATTGTGCCACCCACTACAGCAGCCCTTTAAACATGTCACAAGCCTGCCACTACAGAGCCTGCTTGTGCAGTTTTAAATTGCTATTTCGACCTTGGAAGTGCACCCACTTGCCAGGCCCAAACCTTCCTTTTTATTACATAGAAGCCACCCATACGGTAGACTCTAGTTAGTCCCAAGGGCAGGGTGCAGTATATATAAAAAGTTGGACATGCACTTTGAAGTTTAATATGCCATGGTAGTGAAAAAGTATTAAATTCATTTTTCACTGCTGCAAGGCCTATCTCTCCCATAGGTTGACATTAGGGTTACATTGAAGCATCCTTTAGGTGTAACATCAAATTGGGAAAAGATAAAAAATTGAAGTTTGTTGTCTTTGGACTCACAATTTAAAATCACAACTTATGGTGAAGTCAAATTTTAAATTGTAAGTATGAAAATGCCACTTTTAGAATGTTGGTATTTACCTACTTTAACCATTCTGTGCCTCTGCTTGTCTGTAAATAGACGTCTGGGGTGGGTGACAGCTGGGCTTTCTGCATTCCTTCTAGACAGCCACAAAGAAAGGGAGTTGAGTTGTAACATTTACATTCTGATAGCCCCGCACCATTCTGATGGTCCTTCTGAAGCTAACACACCTGAATAGGGCTGAGTTTACACCCACACAAAAAGCTGCATAGCCCCCTGTAGAGTGTCTGGAGCCAGAAAAGGAAGGGTAGGGACCTTCTGTACTTCAAAGTCCTCTCTTTGAAGTCTCCCTCACTTCACAGGCTCAACCGGGTATAAGTACTGGACCCCAAAATCCATCAAATCAGTATACTTCTGAATCTGATAATGTTCTGCCACGAAGAAGGACTACTGTGCTGCCTGGAGGGACTGCCACTCTGCTGAACTGCTTTGCTGTGCTGGCCTGCTGCCTACTGCCTTTCTGCACACTCCAAGAACTTAAGTGACTCAAAGGATGTGCTGGCTTGCTTCCTATTTTGAAGTCTCAGTTGAAGTTTCCTTAAACCTTTTTTTCAGCTGCTAGACTTTGCCAACTGTGAGGCATGTCCTGCCAATAGGTGTCAGTCCAGTCCTGGGCCTTGAAAGCTACGAAAATTGAAGCACTATTGCCATTGCACTGATTGTAACTGCCTCATTCATCCTTGAGGCCGACTCATTGCCGCTGCCACCAAGGAAGAGGGCTCAACTTCGACGGCTCCGCAGCTCCAGACCGATGCATCACCACCAGCCTCGTTACCTCACCTTCTCATCGATGGCTGCACTGCTCTACGTCAATGCATCACCTTTCTTACATAGGGTTTGATGCTGCATGTTAAGGACATTGCTTCAGTGATTGCTCGACTATGATGCATCCCCTGACTGTGCAGATCAGAACTAACACATCACCTTCACATTGTCTCTTCGACAACGACGCAACTCTCCATCTAAGGTACTTTTCAGCAGGCTCTGCATGTGTCCTGTAGCTGGCCTGCCCTCCATCGCGGTCAGCCTGAACTTTGGATTTGCCCAGGTCTACCATGACCTCAAGTAACCTTTAAGCACTATTGATTTCTAAGCACTATATTGAGGTTTATTCTTTCAAAAATCATATCTCAAGTTCTACTTAATGGAGTTTTTTTTAATTTTAGTCTGGTTTTACTCATAAAAGTATTTTTTGTTTTTCTAAAGTGATGTGGAGTGTTTTTATGGTGTACTTTACACATTGCCTCTTAAGTTAAGCCTGACTGCTCTGTGCCAGCTACCTGAGGGTGAGCACTGGGTAATTGAGGTTGTGCAGCTGACTTACCCTGACTATTACTGTGGTCCCTACTTGGACAGGAAGCATACCTTAGCCAATTATACACCCAATTTCTAATACCTAGGATCGCTAGGAAGGGCTGATCTATAAGACATAGACATGTACAAGACGTACACATGCATTGATTCATTTGAGGGGCAAAAGTATTTTGATGTTAGAAGGCATTGAAAGTTGCAAATGCCTTAGATATTCTTCCTCTTCAGTGCTCCACATTTAATTTCTAATCCTTCAAAAAGAGAGGAAATAACACAAGCCAACTCAAATAGAGTGTATGAAAGTTCATCTGGGAAACAGGAATCAAGCAACACTTGATGATGAAATTGTATGGCAGGATGGACTAAATTATGCAACAACAAAAGCACATTACACAGTATCATCTGCACATTCTGTGTCAGTGTTACTGAACTATTGTTTCATTTTACTACACACTGATGCAAAATAATTTATATAAATATAAACATTCCAAAGGGTTCTTAACAAAGTAAAGTATAATATACACATTCACCATATCCCACTGAAACTGTTATTAGGGAAAGGAGATAACATCTGAGGGATATAGGATACTATTTCTACTGCTTTTCATATTATAAGTTTGGGAAACAGATTTTCTATCCTTTCCCTAGTTCCTCTTGGAATAGAAGGGTCAGTGTTACCAACATAGTGTCCCTGCGCTTCCAGACAAGACAAAAGCAATGTTTCTTAGTAAATAACAGTTTCAATGGATTATGGTGAATGTGTATGTTATACTTGACTTCAATCTTTGTGCTGTCAACATGTTTCAACCCTTACTACAAGGTCCCCAAGGGTCCAAGGCTTTCAACCAGACTATTGTTAGTGCCCTGAAATCTATATTATTCTCATAATATATCAATCAGTAATCCCAGTTTATTATGTCCGGCCGTACAGCATAAACATAGATCATGCCCACAGACTCCTTGCCCTTTCCTTTTGGCACATGTTTGTGTTCCTTATTTTGGGATTGTTGTGGGTGACATCTACTTAAACCCTGTTCCCTTTGTAGTAACCAAGAGGAAAATGGGGGTGCAAGTAGTTGTTAAAAAGGATATGGCACCCTTGATGACTGAGTGGATATAGGAGCTCTTTCCCATCATTCAAACATATCTCAACAGCACTCAGATCCACCACTATGCAGAGTCCTCTGGCTATAAAGAACTAGTCTAGCTGAAGCCTTACCCTCACCCAAGTCCCATTAGGTGGCACACCCCCTACTATGCACGGCCTTTACCCTAGACTGAGCCCTTCATGAGTAGTCAACCTCTTGTGGACATTCAACCAGACACATGTTAGCAAGTCCATCCTGAGCACAGTTTTTGGCCTGTGCACAACCATTCACAAATAGCTCACTCCTTTCATACAGTGAAGAATGATTGGAAGGCCAAGCATGTTGCAAAAGCTTACATACATTAGCAGTACACAGGTATCAGGAATGAGGCTGTGCGCGCTCCAGGTCCCGCCCGAAACTCCGCCCGTGCGTATTTGCGGTGCTTCATGCGCACCACTTGCCATCCCCTCTTGTTCTAGAAGTGATCATCAGCGTCGCCTGCCCTGTGGTAAAGCTCATTTAGCTGAAGGGTCAGGACATTAATGGACAAGATGCACTTATCAGTGCTATTCTAAGAATGGACTACAATTCCCAGGTTTCTAGAGGCAGCGGCCATCTTGGGGTGTGGCAGGCCTATAAAGCCCAGCCACACCCAAGCACATTGCTCACTCTTTTGAAGACTTCGATGCAGTCAGACCTCGTGGGGGTTCCTCTGAAGAAGAGCAGATTTTCCTGCATGGCAGATTGACAGCAAATCGGAGTATCCTTGTTTCCATTGGGAATTCAGATATGAGTAGGTTGTACTCGTAGCAGTAAGGTCTTGGTGAGCTTAATCTTGAAAGGAGTTGTTACTTCCAAAAGTAAAGTGCCCCTTAGCACAACGAGCAAAGCGCTTTCAGTCCAAAGAGTAAAGCGCTCCTGGCATGACGATAAAAGCACTTCAGGCCAAACAAGTAAAGCGACCTTGACGCGACAATCAAAGCGCTTCGGACCACATGAGTAAAGTGCCCCTTAGCACAACAAGCAAAGCGCTTCAGGTCACACGTGTAAAGCGCCCTTGGCATGATAATCATAGCGCTTCAGGTCACAAGAGTAAAGCGCCCTTGGCATGACAATCAACGCATTTCAGGCCACATGAGTAAAGCGGTCTTGGCACGAGGATCAAAACGCTTCAGTGCACATGAGTAAAGCGCCCCCTTAGCACAACGAGCAAAGCGCTTCAGGCCACACGTGTAAAGTGCCCTTGCCACGATAATCAAAGCGCTTCAGGTCACAAGAGTAAAGCGCCCTTGGCACGACAATCAAAGCGTTTCAGGCCACATGAGTAAAGCAGTCTTGGCACAAGGATTAAAACGCTTCAGTTCACATGAGTAAAGCGCCCCCTTAGCACAACGAGCAAAGCGCTTCAAGTCACAAGAGTAAAGGGCCCTTGGCAAGACAATCAAAGCTTTTCAGTTACATAAGTAAAGCGGTCTTGACACGAGGATCAAAACGCTTCAGGCCACATGAGTAAAGCGCCCCTTGCATAACAAGCGTAGCGCTACAGACAAAGCAAGTAAAAGCGCTCTCTGGCATAATGAACAAAGCGCTTCATGTATGATGATCAAAGCGCTTCATGAACAACAAACAAGGCACTTCTGCCCAACGAACAAAGTGCTTCAAGTTCAATGAGTAAAACTTTCAGGCCTTGGTACTAAAAGTGAAAACATTTTGGAGATAAGCAAATTATAGTTTCATTGTTTTTTGGGAAGCATAATATGTGAGATACATATTTAAGTCTTTGAGAATTTATAGGCTGAGATCAAACGTTTATGTTATGAATGCATAGTTGTTACATGATTGATCTTCAGAGTATTACCATAGTCCAAAGCTCTTGCCATCTCTAGGTTCAGAGGTTGCAGCTTGTTCTTGTTCCATGATTCAAGGAAGGGGCTACGCCCAATTCACAAAGGGTCTCAATCAGATATCACGGAGACGCCTTTATTCAAGAGTCTATTGGTGAGTTTATACTGTTATGAATGAGCATATGCATATTTGTTCTAACCGTTTCTTTTCAGATCTCTCTCCCTGCAGTTCACTACCCTAATTCCCTTCCCTCGCCTGACTTCATCATAACTCTGTGCTCTGATAGCTTTCTGAGTTGGTGACGCCGGGAGGTGGGCCTTTTGTTCAGCAGTGTGCAGATCCCGAGGAAAGGGCACTGTGACAACAGGCTATTGAAATTTTAGTCAAGATGCACTTCGCTAAATACTTTCAAGTATGATAAACGTATAGCAAACTGTTACAATAAATGGATGGGGTCATCACTGATATAACCAGTTATCTCATCAATTATGTCATTTTAGATGTCAGAGATGTTATCATTGATGTCATTGAATACGTCATGAGTTAAGAAATATGTGCTGTCATAAGCAGTGCCTGACTTTTAATATAAGTTAAGGTATTTTTTCTATCCCAGCTGTAACAATACTTTAACCTTTGTTTTTTCAGTGAATTTCTAGGTTTTTCCATACCTGATTATAATATCATTCTAACCTTTGTGTTTTGTCAGTGAATTTCTATGGCTGTTTCAACATAATGTTAAATATTCTTGCCATACCTAACTGTAACATCACTTCAACCTTTGTTTTTTGAGTAAGTTGCTAATGTTTTTTTTAAGGTCAGTTAATTTTTATGCCCGTATTTAACTATAACACTACTTAAACGTTTGAGTATTTCAGTAAATTTCTGGGTTTTCATGCAAAGTGCAATCTTGTTAGGACAGTTAGGCATAATATCAATTTTATCTTTAACTTGTCTAGTGAATTTTCATTAGTTTGATTTAATTTTCATCCTGCTGGTAGTAATTTTATATATATTTTTGACTTTACACAGATCACACAGTACCTTTGCAGGACTCTAAGAACAAATGGGAGTGTCTCATGGGAAAACTGTGAGGGGTTTTACTTCCTTTTCTGGGTCCAGAGGAAGTACCATAGTGAAAACTGCTTGAAAAGTGCTGTTGGGTATGCAAGACTCATTTCTATTTAGGTTTGAGTCTAAAGGTGCTCCCATGGGCACAAATAATGAGGATGCTTGGTGTCTTTTTGTGACATTTCCCTACTTTTTGTGTGCAGCAGTACCTGAAAAATGTACAGCAGGATCTATAACTCAAAGGAAAGACATGTTATTAGTTTAAAAAACTGTATTCCTTTATTTATAGGAAGCTCCCACACTTCCAACCTCATTTGGACATGTGAGAGTAGCATTTGGGTGTGATCACCTCTTGTGGGTCCTACTGTATTTTTGGGAAGTTTACATTTTTTGGGATTATCTCCTTTAAAAAATATGGCATCTGCAGAAGACAGTAGTGAGGAGATGGAACACAGGAGGAGATGCTGAAAACTACTAACAAGTCAAATTGTCTGACAATTCTTTATAATCCCTGACAGCAGCGGCCAACATAAATTATAAGTGGTGGGGAGGGTGGGGGGCACGGCTGGGGGGAATGAGGGGGAAGTGCAGGGGGGAGGTGATACAAAATAATCTTACCTGGTGCTCTGAGCCATCTGGCTTTCCTCTGCTTCCTGGTCCCAGCAGTCCCTGAGGCAGCATGAATGACTCCCTGTGCAATTCCCACGCTGCTCTCATGCTATTACCTAGCAATAGAACGGCACTGGGATTAGCCTGACCAGTCTGTTTGCTGCCTACTCAGGTACAGGGAGTCTGTGCTGTTTCTCCAACCTGGCTGTCAAATACAGCTGGGTCGGAGAAACCTAACTGCGCATGTCTGTTTGGCGGCCTGGAATGGCTGGTCAAACAGATATGCACAGTTAAGAGCACACTCTACTTCCCTCCTCAGTCCCCCCCTCCCATGGCCCAGCCACACCCCTCCCTACACTCACTGGCTCAACCAGCAGCAGAAAAATAAAACTATATGGAAAATTATTTTATTTTTCTGCTGCTGGCTTTGAGCCAGTGGGGAAATGCTCCTCCACCATTGAGGGGGAGCCGCTGCTGATCCCTGGGGATGAAAAATGGCATTGGTGAAGATTGTAACTTCCAATATTTACCTAAAGCAGTTCAGTCAAGGAAATGCAAAGCAATATTGTTACCACACTTCAGGAATGAGGAAGCATATGCAGGTGAAGCATCTTAGACACATGTAACATGCACAGCACACCCGCAAAAAAGAAGAGGAGGAGGTGTTTACATGGAGCACTGGACTATCTGTTGTACCTGGTGACCGTGTCCCTTTGGTAGTAATGGGAACAACAGTAAGTCTAAAAGATACCAACACATATTAAAACCACATGATCATGTACTATAGCAAGTGCAAGAATGTGGTCATTGTGGAGGAGCTGAGTGCATCTGCACAAAACAAGTGATAAGCTAAAACCAATGGCACCACAAAAAGAAATGTGGACTCTCAAATTCCAAACAGATGCCCATTTTATTTTTACTTGAGCCACCTAAAAATATTTTTAAAAGAACCCCCAAAATACTTTAAACTCTACCAAAAATATATGTTTTTTTTGGAACCAACATATTTGACTTTAAGATAGAACCATTTAATGATATTTGTCATGTATGCCAGTATATCATAATAGTCTGCTACATTATTCTATACATAATAAAAAGAAAGTCTATTGTTATAAGTACAGGGGAAAAGAAACATTTATAACAATCAACTTGTACCATATTAACAATGATTTTGTGTCAGGTTGGTTTTATATTTAGAACATGCATCCAACACAAAATGCAGGTTGATATTTATAAACTATCACAAATCATGATTTGTGCTAGCTTGTAACTAATAGTAATGCAGCACAATGTGTTGCCTTGCAGTAGTTTGCATCAAAGGGATGTTCCATGGGTGAGGCTGTGGGCTGTAGAGACTTAGCCACCTTCATCACATTGATTGTGCATGAGAGATCAGCTACCCTCAAAGGGTCTGGTTCAGGGCTGAGGCTATACGGGTTACAGGCTTGGCCACCTTATGTTGTCATAAGCAGTGCATGATTGAATGGAGGGAGTGGAGTTAAGTGGAGACTTCTGTATAAGGCAACAGCTGTATGTAGTAGGGACTTGACCACCCCTGTTTCATTGATTGCATACAAGAGGTGGGCTACATGCAAAAAGACTGGTACAGGGTGAGTGCTGTGCATAGTAGAGACTTGACTATCTAATGGGTCTTGAAAGTCTGAATGGAGTGGACAGTCCATGAACAGTTGTGCACAGGGGCAATGCTGTGTCATAAGGGTCTTGAATGTCTGAATGTAGTTGTGCACAGGGTGAATGGCTTACATAGTAGGGACTTGACCACCTAAGGGGGCATCTGTATCTGGAGGGAGTGGGCTCTTCTTGAAGATTCATACAGAGGGTGAAGGCTGTACATAGTAGGGGTTTGACCACTTAGGGTGCCTTGGTTGTCTGTGGAGACTGGGCTGTTTGTGAAGAGTTGCAGTCAGGGCAAAGGCTATACATAGTAGGGGATTGGCCCCCTTACGAGGCTTGACTATTTCAATGGAATAAACTCTCCATGAAGAGTTGTGTATAGGACAAACACTATACGTAGTAGGGTTTTGTCCATTTAATGGGACTTGAGTGTCTGGAGTGAGTTTCTCTCCATGAGTTGTGCACAGGATGAAGGCTGTATGTAGTAGGGGCTTGTCCAACTATGGAGGCTTGTTTGCCAGGAGGAAGTGGACTCCCTGTGAAGAGTTGTGCACAGGGCAAAGGCTGCGCACAGTAGAGAATTGGCCACTCAAGTAGGCTTGACTATCTTGATGGAGTTGCATCTCTGTGAACAGGTGTATATGGGCTGAGTGCTGTGCTGAACATGAGCCTGGCCCCCTAATGTGGTCATGAGCAGTGCATGAGTTTCCAGAGGGAGTAGACTATCACTTAAGACTTCCATACAAGATAAATGCGGTGCGTATTAGAAACTTGACCACCCGTGTCTCATTGATTGTGCACAAGAGGTCAGCTACATGTAAAGGGACTGATACGTCCCCCGCATTTGCCACACCACCGCCAGAGGAAGATCCTTCTGTCACCTTGCCGCCAAGACCTGGAACTCCCTACCACTCCACCTACGCCAGTCCCAGGACCTCCTGTCTTTCAGGAAACACCTCAAGACATAGCTATTCGACCAGTAGCTCCCCCCCAGCGCCTTGAAACCCTGACGGGTGAGTAGCGCGCTTTATAAATTACTTGATTGATTGATTGATTGATTGATACAGAGAGGATAGTAGGGGCTTGATCACCTAATGGGTATTGAATGTCTGAATTGAGTAGACCGTCCATGTAGAGTTGTGCACAGGGAGAATGCTATATGTAGTAGGGACTTAAGAACCTAAGGGGGCTTGTGTGTCTGAAGGAAGTGGACTGTTTGTGAAGAGATTTGCACAATGTGGACACTGTGCTTAGCAGGGGGTTGACCACCTAAGAGGATTTGAGTGTCCGAGGGAGTAGGCTGTTGGTGAAGAGTTTTGCACAGGGTGAGGGCAGTGTGTAGTAGGTGTTTGGCCACCTAAGATGGCTCGGTCATGTTGGGTGAGTGGCCTGTGTGAAGAGTTATGCTCAGGGCAAAAGCTATGTGTAGTTGGGTATTGACTACATAATGAGGCTTGATTTGCTCAATTGAATGAACTCTCCATGAACAGTTGTCCATAGGGCAAACACTATGGGTGGGGGGGCTGTACCATTTAATGGCTTGAGTGTCTGGAAGGAGATTCTCTCCATGAAGAGTTGTGCACAGGGTGAAGGTTATATGTAGTAGGGACTTGATCATCCAATGAGACTTGGTTATCTTGATGGAGTGAGCTGTCAATGAACAGCTAAATGTAGGGTGAACACTGTTCTTAGTAGAGGCTTGGACACTCAAGGGAGCTTGATCGTCTGAATAAACTGTCCTCTCTGTGAAGAATTGTGCACAGGACCAAGGCTGCATAGTAGGAGCTTGACCACCTATAAAGGCTTGGTTGTGTTGAGAAAGTCGGCTCTTTATGAAGAGTTGTGCAGAGGGTGAAGACAGTGCATAGTAGAGGTTTGACCACCTAACTGGGCTTGGGTGTCTGCAGGATGTAAAGGGCAACCGCTGTGTGTAGTAGGTGCTCGGCTAAATAAAGGCATCTAGATAGAGCGGGCTGTCTGTGAACAGTTGTGCACAAGGCAAAAGCTGTGCACAGTAAAAGAAGGACAAACTAATGAGGCTTGAATATCTGTATGGAGTGAGCTCTGTGTGAACAGTTGTATACATGTTGAATGCTGTGCATAGTAGTTACTTGACCACCTAAGAGGGTGTGGGTGTCTAGAGGAAGCAAACTATCCATGAATAGTTGTGAATACAGTGAACACTGTGGCAGTAGGGGTTTGATCACCTAAGGTGGCTTAAGTGTCTGAAGGGGGTGAGCTGTTCATGAAGACTAATGCACAGTGTGCAGACTGTATATAGTACAAGCTTGACTACCTAAGGTGGCTTGGTTATCTGCAGTGAGTAGGCTCTCCAGGAAGAGTGTTGCAGCATGGAAAGGCTGTGTGTAGTAAAGTCTAAGCCATCTAATGGGTGTTGAGTGTATTACTGGATGCCTTTTTCAGTTGAGTGCAGGGCAAACATTGCATGTAGTAGGAGCTTGACCAACTATGGGGTCTTGAGTGGCTGGGCACAGTGGGCTCTCAGGGAAGAGTTGTGCACAGGGTGAAGGCCGTATGTAGTTGGGGCTTGACATTCCATGGGGACTTGGTTGCCTAGAGGGACTGAGCTATCCTTGAATAGTTGAGCACAGGGCAAGGGAGGTGCATATTAGGGACATGGCTACCTAAGGGGGCTTAAGTGTTTAGATGGAGTGGATTCTCTGTGGACAGTTGCGTACAGGGTTAATGCTGTGCATAATAAGGGTTTGACCACCTAAGGTGGCTTGTTGTTCTGAAGGGAGAGTAGTCAGTGGGTTGCCTTTAAGAAGAGATGTGCACAGGGCAAAGGCTGTGCATATCAGGGACTTGACCACCAATGGAGGCTTT
Organism: Pleurodeles waltl; assembly: GCF_031143425.1. NCBI lineage: Eukaryota > Metazoa > Chordata > Amphibia > Caudata > Salamandridae > Pleurodeles > Pleurodeles waltl. The sequence goes on from NC_090437.1 coordinate 1,099,426,009, forward strand.
AGTGTCTAGAGGGAGTGGGTCCTCTGTGGAGGGATTGTGCACAGGGTGACACCGTGCTGAATAAATGCATGCCCACCAGTGCATTAGCGAGTGGTCAACTACACGTGAAGGGTTTTGTACAAGGTGCAGGCTGTGAGTATTAGCATCTTGGCCATCCAATGAGGCTTGAGAGTTTGAATAGAATGTCCTCTTCATAAACAGTTTTCTATGGGGCAAATGCAGTGCGTAGTAGAAGTTGGCCTTCTAATGGGCTTAGGGATGAACAGGGAGTCTGTTTTCTGAGAGTTGTGTCCGCAGGAAAATGGGTGTTTTTTCTTTTTCTTTTTTACCTTTTCATTTCTGTTGTGGTACCTTTGTGGGACCCAGCAAAAACCTCATTGTGATGTCACAGGAGTCCTGCAGGACCCCATGGGTATCAATGCTTGGCCCTAAGGGGGAACACCGGGACTCACAGCTGAAATGTTTGTTTTTATTTTTTTCATCCCCAAATGGTACCTTTAAGGCCCACCCATTACTGCAAGGGTCCAGGGTGCCCCTACCCTGCTCCCTTCATCTTGTTTTATTTTGGATTTCAGGATAGTGGGACCTTGTTTTTCCATAATTGCAGCCTAGACATCTCTGTTTGTATTGTGGCTTGCAGGCCATCAGGACTGAGATGGCTGATGGGAAAAAAGCTCTCTTGGCCAATGAAATCACTCTTTTTTAAAATTTTCAGTACCATAAGTGTACCGTGGGGCTCTTACTGGACCAACCATCCAAATATCACTGACTTTTTAACCTTAATTTCTCAAAGATGTCTGAAGAGATGTACACTAAATCACAAAAAACACATTCTGAGTATAGTTCTAGCTTGGTGACAAATATAGAGTAATTATGTTGAAAATCATTTCTTAAAATCCATATGGGAAATTGCATGGGAAAGACATGTTTTTGCCCCACCTGCCCACCTTTTAATTGGCCCCACACTTGACTGATCACTCTGGAATATTCCAAGAACAGCTGAAGTAAATGAACAGTCCTTTTAAAAAAACAAATGTGAATATTAGTCAAACGGCATGAAAGTTATTGGTAAAACAAAAAAATATATTTACCTGAAATATATAGACAGTGTTGTCATCAATTATGTCATTTCAGATGCTGCATTGATGTAATCAATGATATCATAGAACATGTCATGAGTGATTTCATATGTGAGTTAATAAGCACTACATGGTGTGAATGTGAGCTGTATTTACTTCAATTAAATATAACTGGTGAGCCTCAGTATTTTGTTTAGTTTAAAATGTAACATTTTAAATGAATATTTCACCTAACTGTGATGTCACTTTAACCTTTGGTGTTTTCAGTGATTTACTCAGAGTTTTTTTAAAATTTAAAGTAAAATATTTTCTTTTCAGTAGTTTTTTTTTTTTTTTTTTAAATGTGAAGTAACATTTTATTACCAAAACGAATTAGGTCTACCTTGTGCCTTTGGTCAGGCCCTGCTCCCAACTACTGTGGGTGGCCAACTCCCCATTGCTTTGTGCAGCTTGGGGTTGGCTGTAGCATCTGGCCTTTGGCTAGGCAGTACACTCAACCCCCTCATAATAGAGCAAGACCATGTTGCTAGTCAACATACATGGTCTTACAATGCCCCAAGGCCCCACTCCTCTTTCTTCACCCCAAAACAATACTGTGCTTCTACAGTGAAATTATGTAGGAAGTGCCTCAGTAGTACTGTGGAACAACCGCTTTGCAGAAAAATTATCTTTTTAAATTTGACCCCAGGCTGTTTCCCTCTATGACCCCTATCCTCAAAACGAGCTAGAGGGTCAGTGTGCGCTTACCCTCCCCACATTCCTTATCTTTACTTGCTTTTGGTGACATGAACCCAAGTGCTTGAGTTATGATATGGCAGCCGCAAATTTCTCGTCATGTTGCAACCAGACGCTCAAATAACATGTTTTGAGCTTGCAGTGCTGCAGTACTCCGCAATAGAACTACTTTAGTCCTGCGTCATTAGATACCTATAACGTTCCTAGTTCAGCCTAAGCTGCTCTGCTTCAGCTACCTGTAGAAAACCTAAGCTGCTAGAACACTGACTACATTTCACTAATAGGGGATGACTGGACCTGGTATAAGGTGTAAGTACCTAGGGTACCCACCACAAACCAGGCCAGCCTTCTACACAGATATACACCACAACCACCCATTCATCCGTCACGCATCCCCCACCCAAAAATATCTTAACACCCTCTGCACAACACACACCCATGTCCCTACAAAGGCACCCCTGTTTCACTGATGAGGAGTTGCAGGTCGTGGCTGAGGAAATAGTCAAGGTAGAGCCAGAGCTGTTTGGAGCACAGATCCAGCAGATCTCCATTGTCAGGAAGCTGGAGCTATGGTGGAGAACTGTAGACCAGTTGAACGCTGTGGGACAGCATCCACAAACAAGGGATGACATCGGGAAGAGGTGGAACAACCTACGGGGAAGGTACGTTCCATAGCAGCGAAGCACCAGCTCGCTAGCCAGAGGACTGACGGTGGACCACCACCTTCTTCCCCACAGCTGACAGCATGGGCGGAGCAAGTCTTTGCAATCCTGCATCCTGAGGGACTCACTGGAGTTGCTGGAGGACTGGACACTGGTGAGTCAACATTTACTACCTACTCCCATACCTGCATGCCACCACTACCCCTCACCATGTCACCCATCACTCCACTCCATCCGACACAGTGCATCACCACAATTAGCTAACCTAAATGCCAAGCCCTGCATGCCATACCCACTGCTTGCACATCCCTCCCAGCCCTGCATGTACACCCAGCACCAACTCATACACAGCATGGAGAACTAACAATCCTACTATACATCACCATACACAAACAAAGGTGGCAGGGCAACAGCAATCGTATAGAGGAAACTATGGATGCAGAATGTGTCACAGACATTTAGCATAATACACCACTTACATCCCTACAGGTGCCCCAGAAAATCTCAGCAGAGAGGAGGTGCCACAGCTACCCAGTCCCCCACCAGAAGATGCCCACACTGATGACTGCAACTCTGGACTTCTGTATCTGGACAAACTCCCTGGCCCATCAGGGACCAAAGGTCAATCGGATACCCCTGCCCACACCAAGTCCACCAAAGAGCCTCCCCCCTTAGTATCCAACACCACAGCAACAACCCAATGTTCCCAGACCTCTGTCCCCAGGATACGTCAATCAGCAGTGTGGCCACTCATACAGGAACCCCAGTCCAGACCTCACAGGCAAGACAATCAGGGTCCTGGGGTCAGTGGCAGTAGGCACACCATTCAGGCGACACAGGGGCCAGGGACACTGGCAGTACAGCTGTGTGCCAGGGGATGGACAGGCCCAGGGAACCGAATGGCCAGAAGGCACTCACTAATATCCTGAGGGCTTACCAACAATCCTAGGACAAGATGGGTCAGGTGATAGACATCATGCAGAAGAACCAGTGGCAGCAGGAGGAACACCACCAGCAGATCAAGAAAGAATTGCAGGCCCTGCAACAGGACCCACAGGCCACCAGCACTCCTCCCCCTGCAAAAGGTGAACCACCCCGCAAACATTCTCTGCGACCCAGACAGACACCAGAGACACATGCCAAGACCAAGACCACTGCCAGGAAAGGAGACCCTCCTGAATGTCCCCCTTGTGTTTTACTGTGTCACTTTGGCCACTTTTAACTGCCATTGCTCCCCTTCCTTTGGCCCCTTGGACACTGAACCTGTGCTACAAACAGACTGGATCTCTACACTGGACTTTCCTCTACCGCCACCACCCCATTCCATTGCATTATTCCTTCATAATTTTCACTTCAATAAACACACTTGAACACAACTGGAGTAAAAGTGCTTTATATGAAAGAAATGTGCAATGTACTGAACTGCATCATCCTGTGCAAATGTCCATAACTTTGTGAGTCCATCCAACAAATGGCCTGTAGCAGTTTGTAGTCATCACATCAGTACACACTTGTAACCACACCAACATCTGCAAAACGGAAAGGCATAGGTAGCGGTCAGTTGGAATCCTAAGGAAGTGACTGTCATCATGCTACAGCCACACAGAAAAATAATTTATTAGAGGAATGGTCAGTTATACTGTCTTACCTGTGTGTCATTGGAAGTACTGCTGTATAACTGATCTCCTGTTGTCCACATCGTCATCCTCTTCCTCCCCATCCTCACTGTCCTCAGGGCCCACTGCCGCCACTGGAGCATGTTTACCCTCCTCCTCCTGCACATAGGGCACATGTCATCTGATGGTCAGTTTGTGCAACATGCAGCATATAAAAACTATCTGGCAGACCTTCTTAGGGGAGTAGCAGAGGGATCCACCTGTCAGATGGAGGCACCTGAAACCGGCCTTCAGGAGACAGAAGGTCCTTTCAGTAATCCTCCTGGTACACCCATGAGCATCATTATACTTATTTTCAGCTCCTGTCCTCAGATTTCTTACAGGGGTCAAGGGCCAGGACAGGTTTGAGTAGCCAGAGTCACCTGCAAGAAGTGAGGGGCAAACATTACCCTTGCACAATGACATAGGGGATGACTCCTGAAGGCAGGCACTGACATACATTGGGTGGAGACTCAGGCTCACCAATAAGCCACACTCTGTGCATCTGTAATTGTGCCATCACTTGTTGGACGCTGCTATTCCTCAGGACGAAGGTGTCATGCACCAGCCCAGGATACTTGGCAGTGACGTGGGAGATGTACTGGTCCGCATGGCACACAATCAGGACATTGAGTGAGTGGAAACTCTTACTATTCCTGAACTCCTGTTTATTGGCCGGGGGAGGGGAACTAAGGTAATATGTGTTTCGTCAATGGCTCCAATAACATTTGGAATATGTCTCATTACATAGAATCCAGCCTTTACAGTGGCCAAATCTTCTACTTGGGGGAAAGCGATGTAGCTCACATGTGTTTGAGATAGGCAGCCTAAAGCCTTGCCAGCACTATTGAGAACATTGGCTGTGACAGTCCTGCAGCCAAGCCTACTGTCACTTGGAAAGAGCCTGTTGCCAGGAAATGCAGGCAGCACTGATAGGACCTGCACAGAAGGGGGGATCCCAGTGGGATGACAGATAGCAGATCAGGCTCCAATTGAGTACACATCTCAGTGTCCAGTCTACAGGTGAGTATTTTGTGCCTGTCCTCCAGTGTAGCCAAGTCCACAAGGGGTCAGTAAATAGGAGCTTGCCTCCTCCTCCTATTCCTCCACAGTGGTAGGTCCCTAAGGAACACAAGAGTGAGAGGGGAGTGACAAATTGAACAATGGAACCACGACTTCAGTGTGCATTGAGCATGTATGCAAATGGACTATGTAAATGGTGAATATATGTACAATTGAAAACAATGACACAGTTTTCAATTTAAAATTGTGCACCAGCACCATAACATGGTGACTGCCTGTTCTATATGTAGGGACAGGTGGAAGTGATGTAACTCTGCCGGCATTGGGCGTCATGGCGGAAGGCGATCTTGCACCGCCCTGCTATTCCTCATTGGCTAAAATGGGGCTCTATGAAGTTTAGTGTCCAATGAGGATCAGTGGTGGCGGTGACGGTGTACACCTCCGCAGACATGACCGCCATTTTCTTACTATAACCTCACTTGATTCCTAACATTCCACAGGACAACATCTCCACTGCCTGTTCTGCTGTGACCTGTGTCTGGAACCTGCCATGGCCCGTGTGACAGGGGAAATGGCCTGTGCCCTTCAGGTGAGTTGGAGCGCCTGGTGGATGGGGTCCTACCCCTGTATGGACAGCTGTATGGGCCTCCAGACCAACAGGTGAGTACACCATGGAGACATTGCATGTGACAAGACTGCATGGATATGTGTGTGTGTGCTGGCAGTGTGTCATTTGGGTGGGGGTATGGCTGGTGAGTGTAAATGCAGGGCTCCGGGTAATGTGTGTGCCATTTGAGGGGCAAATGATGTCTGAATGCCATATGTGTGACAGGCTGGATATTCGGATTCATGGTGTCCCTCTGTTTGTGTTTCCCTGCAGGTCAGCGTCCATTAGAAGAAGGACCTGTAGCTTGCCATCGCCAAGGAGGTGCAGACCCTTGGGGTTTATAGCCGGCGGAGCACCCACTGCAGGAAATGGTGAGTGGACCTGAGATTCTGGGCCCGGAAGACTGCGGAGGCCCAGCTGGGGATGGCCTCCCAACGAGGAAAGGGTACCCATCGGAACTTGACCCCCCGATGGCCCGCATACTGGCGGTGGCCTATCCAGAGCTGGATGGGAGCCTGAGGGCATCACAGCAGCCACAAGGGGGTAAGTCTAGTGTGTGACAACCATCTTTGTTGCCTGGCATAGGATTTTGGTGGTGGGTTTTAGTCAGTGGATGCCCCTTTATGCCAGCTCATACGTTGCTGCGTGATCCATCTCAGGGTTATTGGGTGAATAGCAAAATCTGGATATCTAGCTAGGTGGCTTTCAATGTCAGACAGGGCTTAGTAGGTCCCAGGACGGGTGCAGATGGCAGTGTTTGGCTCTTATCCTGCTCTGGTACATAGTCAATGGTTTGCCAGTGTGGTGCATACTGCTCAATCTTGGTCCCTGGTGTGTGTGGATGTGTATGCCATCTGTGGTGTTGGTGCTGTAATTGACCCAGTGCTCCCTTTCTTTCTCCCCCTCCCTATTTTCTTCTGTCATCCTGTCCATGTGTGCATTAGCATCATCTGGCGAAGGAGCTGGGGCACCAGTGAGTGAGGGAGCAGCAGCCCACAGGACCCAGGAGGAAGAGTCCACTGATGCCGAGGGGACCAGTGGGAAGGAGGGCAAGGGAGCACCACCGCGGGAACATGAGGTGACAACACTGACTCTGAAACCTCCTCCAATGGGAACTGCCTGGTGGTGGCAGACACCTCTGGAACCACCCCAACTACAGGTACAGCCACCACCCCCTATACCAGCTCTGCCCTCCCAGTAGCCTTCCATGAGTTGCCTGTGTCTGCTCACCCAGGAGGGTGGGCATCTCCTTCACCCCCAGGCACCTCAGGCCCTGCCCCTCTGAGCCCTGCTGCCCTCAGTGACTGAGATCCATCACTGTAGGGCAGTCAACCATAGTGAATGCCATCCAGGGGCTGGCATCCCAGATGCAGCAATGCAGTGCCTTCCTGAAGGGCATTCATTGTGGCATGGCGGCCCTACAGAGATCGTTTCAGGCTCTGGCCTCCCCTCTGATGGCAGCCAGTGTCCCTGGTCCTACTGTCCCCCCTCCAACTACAACTTCACAGCCCCAGTCTCCTCAACCCCAACCCATCTCATGCACACATACAGACAAGAATACACACAAAAAATCACACGAGTGGCACAGACAAACACAGGCACCAAACCTCAAGTCACAAGCAGTCACACAAACAACAGACAGATGCACACACAACAACATCCACTGCCTCAACTGCCTCTCCTCCTCCTCCCACACATTCACATCCACACTCGCACCTGCATGCACTGCATCAACAGTCCCAGACCATGCCACCTGTACAACCTTGCCCACAGACACCACAAGAGCAGACCCACAAACATGCACACCACATGCGCATCACCACCATCACCTTAACCCCCTCAAGCAGCACACACATCCCACTTGCAGAAACCACCACAACATCCATCCACACGTCCTATTTGTCATCTCCCACCCTGTCTGCCCCCTCCAAAGAAACACAATGCTTACAATCAGACCCCCAACAGCCATCCACCTCACACACGCATACCGTCCATGCACCAGAACCCAAGTCCAGCACACCTACTCCTCCTACTACCACTCCCTCTACCTCCACTCCCATCCCTCCTCCCACATCCCACGCCAATGTCCCATAGAAGGTTTTCCTTGCCCATCTTGACCTTTTCCCTACTCCTACCCTCCTGTCCTGCACGTAAGTGCAAGGTCCCAACCACCCAGCCAGGCACCTCAGCCAACCAGTCTGCCACTGCGCCCATCTAAAAATCTGCTGCTACCACTAAGAGGCCCCCAAGTGGGACGGCAGCCACTCCCAGCAAGGACACACCTCTGCCTCAGAAACGGAGGTCTAGGGTGGTGGAACCTAAGAGACAGAGGACGGGGTCAGTGGAGGCACCTCCAACACCTGGAGGCAAGGACACAAGTCACATGACAGGAATGAACCCAAGGATCCCCATCCACCACCTGAGGGCAAGGATCCCCATCCACCACCTGAGGGCAAGGATACCCCTTTACCACCAGAGGACATGTAGCCCCCCACTCCAAGGACTGTGGCCTAAGACTCCCCTCCAGGGACAGTGGGCAAGGAACACCCTCCAGAACCAGTGGGCAAGGAGCTCCCTCCAGAACCAGTGGGCAAGGAGCCCCCTCCAGAACCAGTGGGCATGATACTCACTCCAGAGAGTGTGGCCTAAAACTCCCCTCCAGGGACAGTGGACAAGGAACCCCCTCCAGAACCAGTGGGCATGATATCCACTTCAGCTGAGGTGCCCCCCACCCCCTTACCCCTGAGGTGCCTGCCCATTTCCAACATGATGCCCCTGAACAGTGGAGTCTGGATGATGTCAGGAGTCAAGATGGGGCTTGGACGATGCCCTGTGGCCATATGGCCCTTTAGTACTTTGGACTGGCCATTCGCCAAATCTGTACATTGATGTGTATATAGTTATATATTTATTAATTATGGGGGCCGTTGGCAACAAATTACAGTAATTGTACTACAGGTATGTGTCCTTGTACTCTGTGCTCCTGGGTCCTGTAACTGTTGATGTACTGCGCAGCTGGTTGTGTGTGTATAGTGTGTGTTGTGCATGTGTGCTAGGGGGCTGTACTCACCATCATTGTCTTTGTCGCTGTTTGTGATCCAGGGCGGCCATGGCGTGGTAGAGCATCGGGAACACTTGGAGTTCCGGTTCCATGGCGGCTGCGAAGTCCTCTGTGTCCCTGAAAGGGAGTATTTCCTTTTCTGTAATGTGTTTCCACCAGAAATGTTATGGCGTTGCTAATGCTCCGGAAATCCTGGTGGTTTGCTATGTCATAATATGGTGGGCGGTACCTTGACCTCCACCTGGTTGTAGGTGGCTACTGCCGTGGTCTGTGGTGTTAGTGCCATGGCGGTTGGTTGGTACATTGGCTGTCTATGGAAGGTCTCACCACCATGGCCATAAGTGTGCAGTAATTACCTTCAGCCTGTTGGCGGTATTACCGCCACTTTAACAGTAGCAGTCAGTACACCGCCAATGTCATAATGAGGGCCATACTCTATTGTTATAATTGGGGTTGGATCTTTATTGTGTTTTGTTTTTTACTTATTTACTGTTTTGTGATTTTAAATGCTTTATACACCTGTCTCCTAAATTAAGCCACACTGCTCGTTGCCAAGCTACTAAGAGTTGAGCTGGGATTAATTTATTAAGATCTAACTGGACTTAGTGGGGGTTAGTGGCCTATTGCTAAGTGTAGGTACTTAGCTGTCCTTACAAATTACCCACTTTCCAACAATAACGTCCCTGTAACCTTTTTTCCCAGTGAATTTCTTTAGTTTTTTTAATGTTACCTCCCAACTAAAGTATCCCTGTAACCTTTGTTTTTGCTCTCACACCAATTTTGTGCATGGCTGCTGCTTGCCTTTCCCTCATTCTTACTGATTTCTCCTTCCTCTCAGACCTGTTTTGAGCATGCCTGCTTCTTTCATTTCCTTCATTCTTACTTCTTTCTCCTTGCTCTCAGCCCTGTTTTGTCTTGACATGCTTCTTGCCTTTTTCTTGTTCTCCCTGCTTTCTCCTTGCTTCCCCCATTTTTTGCATGCCTGCTCCTTGACTTTCCTTCCTTCTGACTGCTATCTCTTTGCTTTCAGTCCCATTTTGTGCTGCCTGTTGCTTGCCTTTCCCTACTTCTAACTACTTTCTCCTTGCTCTCAGCCCCCTTTGTGCATGCTTCCCGCTTGCCTTGCCTCCTTCTCACTGCTTTCTACTTGCTCTCAAATCTGTTTTGTGTGTGCATGGTGCTTGCCTTTTTTTCGTTCTCACTGCTTTCTCCTTCCTTCCCCCCATTTTCTGTGCCTGCTCTATGACGTTCTCTCCTTCTTACTGCTTTCTCTTTGCTCTCAGCCCCATTTTGTGCTTCCTGCTACTCGCCTTTCCCTACTTCTCACTGCTTTCTCCTTGTGCTCAGCGACGTTTTGTGTTTACCTGCTGCTTGTCTTTCAGTCTTCTCATTGCTTTCTCCTTGCTCTCAGCCCTGTTTTGTGCATGCCTGCTGCTTGCCTTTCCCTCATTCTCACTACTTTATCCTTGCTCTCAGCCCCGCTTTGTGCGTGTCTGCTGTTTGTCTTTCCCCCACCTCACCGCTTTCTCCTGGTTCTCAGCCCTGTTTTGTGCGTGTCTGCTGCTTGCCTTTTCCTCATTCACACTGCTTTCTTCTTCCTCTCAGACTTGTTTTGTGCATGCCTTCTTCTTGCCTTTCCTTCATTCTTACTGCTTTCTCCTTGGTCTCACCCCCATTTTGTGGGTGTATGCTGCTTGCCTTTCCCTACTTTCAACTGCTTTCTCCTTGATCTCAGCCCCCTTTGTGCATGCCTTTTGCCTGTCTTCCCTCCTCACTGCTTTCTCCCTGCTCTCAGCCCCATTTGTTGTGTGTGTGCTGCTTTCCTTTTTCTCCTTCTCACTTCTTTGTCCTTGCTTCCCTCTCATTTTTTGTGTGCCTGCTCTATGACGTTCTCACCTTGTCACTACTTTATCTTTGCTCTCCGCCCCATTTTGCGCTGCCTGCTGCTTGCCTTTCCCTACTTCTCACTGTTTTCTCCTTGTTCTCAGCCCTGTTTTGTGTGTAGCTGTTGCGGGCCTGTCCCTCCTTTTCACTGCTTTCTCCAGGATCTCAGTCCCCTTTTGTATGTCCCTACTCCCTTCCTGTCACCCCTTCTCCTTGCTTCTTGGCACTCTCAGTCACCTTGTGTGCATGCCTTCCTGTCCCTCTTTCTTACTGTTTTCTCCAAGCTCTCAGCCCCATTGTGTACATGCCTGCCTGTTCCTCCTTCTCACTGCTTTCTCTGGGATCTCAACCCTGTTGTGTGCTTGCCTGTTGCCTTCCTGTTCTTCCTTTTCACTGCATTCTCTGTCCCTCGTCCTCACCACTTACTCTAGGCCATAGGCCATAGTTTGTGCTTGCCTGCTACCTGCCTGCCCCTCTTTCTCACCACTTCATCTGGGCTCTCAGCCCTGTTGTGTGCATGCTTGCTGCCTGCTTTTCTTAGTTGGGACTGCAGGAGGAACCTTGAGACCCCTGTGTTCCCAGCCTGCTTCCCACCTCCTGCAGGAGCCGGCATTGCTGATGCATGCAGGGAGCCACATGAGATGCAGCTCCCCGCATGCAGGAGCAATACTTTTATCTCTTTCCCTGCCTGCATGTGAGATGGCAGGAAAGAGATGACAACTCTGCTTCCATTTTTAAAGCTTCCACTTGCTGAAAGTGGAGTGTTTGCTTCTGCTTGGTGGGAACTGTTTCAACCTCCTGCCACGCAAAAACAAACAGCTATCTACTGAGGATGGGCACCTCAAGAGATAGCAGGAGCCTGCCCTGGGGGGTTGCAGTCCCCATGGCCATATATGGCTCCAGGAGGGGGGCTGCCCCCCTTCTTTGATCAGCATATGGCAGCCCTGGAGAGGTGGTGGACCCCAGGGCTGTAGATGGCCTAAGAGGGGGTTACGTGATCACCCTCTTCATGTTTAAAAAAATGTATATGGCCCCAGGGAAGTGGTAGTCCTAGGGGCTGCGTGGTGTGCACGGTCCTACTCTTTAAATGTCTTCGTATCCCCGGGAGGGGTGGTGGTCCCTATGTCCCCCCCAACAATATGTATTATGTAGCCCTGGGGAGGTGGTTGTCCCCGGGGCATGAAGGGGCCTGTAAAGCCCCCATATGTTTATTGAATATAGCCATGGGGAGGTGGTGGTCCTTTAGGCTTCTAAAAGACCTTGGAGGGGGCCTCCATGTACCCCCCTCCTTTTTCATAATTTTGTGCAAGCTCCTGGGACCAGGCCCATCCGATGCCAAATTAATTAGAAGTGCAGGAGACTGCATTTTTTCAATTCTCTGCAAAATCTATAGATCCACCTGCGGATTTCGCCAAGAATTACAAAAAAATACTTTTAAGCCCAGGTGAGGTAACAGGAGGAATCTATGATCAAGGCAAGCAGTTTAGGGTATACCCACCCTGCCCCCTTTTCTTTCTTTTTCCCTTTTTTATTTAGGGACTCACCTGAAGCTGAGCCCCAAAATGGCTGCCAATACTTCATAAGGAAGTGTTGGCATCCAGTTAGATACCAGCACGGGGACTATTGGCTCTGCAGAGGATTCACGTCCCTAAATATCTATATTTTAATTTTTTTAATACATTTAAAACTGCTGAACAGATTTACACCAAAGCACAAAAAGCATGACCTGTGCACCAGTGCCAGCCTCAACAAGTCAAAGGTACTCTCCGCACACAAAGATACAAACAACCTCAACAACCCCATCAACTGCCTGCTCCTGAACATCCGCTCCCTCCGCAAACATGCCACCGAACTCTGGGACTTGATCGACACCGCCCGGCTGGCCATCGCCTTCCTTACCGAGACCTGGACCAACCCCACCTCGGGTACAGACATCACCTTCGCCATTGCCATTTCCGGCAGTTACAGCATTCTAAGGAGGGACTGGCCCTCCCACTCGGGAAGATGATTTGCCATCGTACACAAGTCCCCACTACGTGTCAAGGCCGTCTCAGAAGAACACTGCACCACCATGGAACACCTTCATTTCCTGGTCTCCTCCAACCACAACTCCTCCATCCGTGGCACCCTGGTGTTCAGGGCACCCGGACCCTGCCCAGCTTCCATAGACAACATCTTAGACATCGTTACCCCTCAGGCCCTGGCGTCAGTCGACTACCTCCTCCTTGGCGACCTGAATTTCTACCTTGATGGCCGCACTGACCCAAACACCACTGCTCTACTCGACAACCTCGCTACCCTCGGCCTCAGGCAGCTTGTCTTCACACCCAAACATATCGCAGGACATACACTGGACCCCATCTTCACCTCAAGCAACCGGATCACCATCAAGACCATCTGCAGCCCTGAGTGGACCAACCACCACTGCATTCACTTCACAATTGCTGCATATTATCACTTTTGAATGCAATCACAAACAAGCACTAGTCAAAAAATAAATGTGGAAAATGTTGAAATTTTTAAACAGTTAGTACAGCTACTCCAGCTGAAGTTGGGTGACCAATTCCAGAAGGACAGAGGTCTAGAGAGCCAGAGTTGATACTTTGTACAGTTACCGGACACCAGGGTGTTTTTGAAACACAATCCAAACTTTACAGCACAACCACCATAGAAGATAATGGAGTCACAGCAGTAGGTTGGGAATCAACTTTTCTTTCAGTCAGGACCCACAGGCACAGTCCAGTCCAAAGTGCATCAGGTACAGACCTTTCAAAAGTGCAGCCTCTTTTTGTGCGGATCCGATGGCAGCTAGGCAGTCTTTCTTCAGTCCTCTTTCCAATTCCAGAATGGTCTGAGCGTCAGAGTGACAAGGGTACCATATTTATCCCAGGAAAGTGCCCATAGGAAAACATGCCACATGTCACTAGTCAGTGGGATACCGGGCCACCTCCTACATAGTGATGAAATTCATGTGATATGTGGCATCGGGCTATCCCAGAGTGACACTTTCTTATCCCTTTCAAGATGGCACATCTCTTACTCAGTTGTTTGGAGCTTGATAGCCCAACATAGATGTGTGTTTATCAGAGAGCTACATCCCCACAGCTATCTGTGTGACAGGACCATTGTGAGGCCACTGGACTAGCTGGAGTAGAGAGTGGCAACTTTCTAAAAGTTGCTTACCATTAATAGTGGTGTTAGACCTGACATCCTTGGCATGGTTTCCCCTGTATTTGTGCCTCTGCTTCCTGTATTTACTCTGTAATGGACTTTGTTTTTGCAGGTTTTGGTACTCTGGGTACTTTACCACTACTGACCAGTGCTTAAGTGCAAGTGTTCCCCGTATAAGTTGTGATTATGATTGGCTATCCCTGATTGGCATATTTGAATTACTGGTAAGTCCCTAGTAAAGTGCACCAAAGGTGCCCAGGGCCTGTAAATCAAATGCACCTAGTGGGCCTGCAGCACTGATTGTGCCACTACATGTGCAGCCCTGCAAACATGCTTCAGACCTGCCGCTGCAGTGTCTGTGTGTGCAGTCATGTACTGTCAATTCAACCAGGTACCCACCTGCAAGGCATAAACCTTCCCTTTTACTACATGTAAGTCACTCCTCAGGTAGGCATTAGGTAACCCCATGGGCAGGGTGCCATGTATTCAAAAGGTAGGACATGTATTGGTGTGTTTTCCATGTCCTGACAGTAAAATACTGCCAAATTCAGTTTTGACTATTGTGAGGCCTATCTCTCCCATAGGTTAACCTGGGGACTACCTTTAAATATCTTTTCAGTGCAGTTTCCCATTGGGAGCAGATGGAGATGTGGAGTTTGGGATCTCTGAGCGCACAATTTAAAAATACATCTTTTGTTAAAGTTGCTTTTTAGATTGTTTATTTGAAAATGCCACTTTTAGAAAGTGGGCATTTTCTTGCTTAACCATTCTGTGCCTCTGCCTGCCTGTGGAATCCATGGATGGTTCAGACTGACAGTTGGGCTGTTTGTGAATTCCCTCTAGATAGTGACACAAATGGAACTGAGGAGTGTCCTGCATATCCTGATGAGTCTCCTGGGCTAGCGTGGGGAGGGAAGAGCTGGCATGTACACCTGAAAGGGCTGTGCCTGTCCCCATACAATGCGGTCTCCAGTCCCCTGGAGTGTGTCTGGGGCCAGGCCTGGGCAAGGCATGGTCTTGTTAACAACAGTGACTTTCCTTTAAAATGTGCCTACTTCAAAGGCAGAAATGAGTAATGTACCCCAAACCCCAAACTATTAGAATACTTCTGGATCAAGAGGAACCTCTGCTAAGGAGAAGAGCTGACGAGCTGGAGGAGGAGTACTACCCCTTTGCTGGGTGTGCTTTACTGGGTTGGCCTGATGTTGCTGCTTTTGCCTTAAGAAGACAAAGCTTGACTTTGCAGGGCATCCTGCTTGTGAAGATTCTCCAAGGGCTTGGACCTACCTTACCTCCTGTTCTGAAGTCTCAGGGCCATCAAAGACTTCATCCGCCAGCATCTGGGATCTCTTGCTGAGACCCTTTACCTGCCACATCCAGTCCCTGGGTGCTTGAAAGAAAAAGCTGGTGATCCGAAGCAGAAAATCCTCAATTGACACAGTGCCTGCACTGCGGCTGAAAAATCGATGCATCTCCGGTAAAATAAGTGCATCACCAGCTCATCGCAGATTCATCGCTGTTGTGCGTCTGGATTTTCCACACATCATCCCTGGGCGTCCAAACCTGCAACGTCACTGCGCAGACCCGAAGCTTCTTGTCCAGAAATCAGTGCATGTCTTCCCTGCGAGGAAAGAATCGTTGCAGTGCTTGCCCGGCGGAGAAAGAATCGATGCACGGCCTCACGTGTCACTTGCTTTTCCAACGTACGCTCGCTCATGCAGCTGTATTTTTGATGCACACCATGTACTTTGTGCTAAAACAGTGCTTCGATTGATTTCTATGGATTAAGACTTATTTGACTTTAAAAATTCATATCTGTGCTTTTGTATGTTGGATTTTTGTCTTTTTGGTCTTGTTTGATTTAGAAAAATATTGGTTATTCTTCTAAACTGGTGTGGCGTTCTTTTGTGGTGTTTTCACTGTGTTACTGTGTCTGTTGGTACAAATAATTTACAAATTGCCTTTGAGATAATCATAACTGTGTGTGCCAAGATACCAAGGGGGTGTGCAGGGGTTATCTGAGCTGTGTATCTTCCTTATCCTGACTAGAGTGAGAATCCCTACTTGGACAGGGTGTAAACTGACTGTCAATTAGAGACCCCATTTTTAACAAGCTGTATTCAATTCTACCAAGGCATCAGGTTGGGGTTAACGCCAGGATTAATTTGACACCTTACATGACCCAGTTTGGTTCTGGAGTTAGCCGGGTTCGGATGATAACCGGGTACCTTGTGTTAGCCAATGGGGCTACCAACTTTATCCACAGCAAAATGACAATTTGGAAGTGTTGCTGTTAAGGCATATCAAGAATATATGTATTTCTTAACGAAATGCAGCTCCCTGTCATAGCGCTCCATAGGCCTTCACTAGGGGAGACGTTCATATAGTGTTAAGGGACAGGGTAGCTTTGCCCTTGGAGTAGATAGCAAAGTCAAACTAGCAGTGAAAACACTGTCCTTCCAGTCTGCAGTGGCAGACTACAGGGCATTTTATACTCTGTAACACATAGGTGGCATACTGCCACCAGTGCTGCAGCCCTGACTAGACACTCTGCCTTACACGCATGGATACCCACAGTACAATATACTAAGAAATTATAAGTAAGTCAGTCCTTGCCAATTGAGTTTATCCAATTTGACATGTAATTTGTATAGGGTGAGAACACTAGCACTGAGGTCTTATCTGCAGCCCTCAGTGCAATCTCAAAGTGGAAAAACCTGCAGCATCAGCCCAAAAAACGGAGAAGGACATGCAAAAAGAGGCATTTCCTTACACTATCTTTACATGGAAGGTTAATAGTGCCCTCTTTCTCTAGCATCAGCATTTTAATATTGGACTCTACATACTTCTCCAATGTTTGCATGAGGTACACAATCTGTAAGATTTAAGGAGCTCTTCTTCTACAGTTGTGGCAGACTTGTGGTGTGGATAAAGTGTAGTTAAAGGACGACTCCAAAGAGCTGCCTTAGCTTTTTTGAGACTTCTCTCATACTAATGTCTTTTAAAATGTTTGCATACTCCACATCTGCAGCCTGTCTCATATTTCTAGTTAATTTTTTGTATTGGAAATTTAGGCGAATATTAACATTTTCAATGCTGCCTACAAGATTTCTAGTTTGCTCGTGAAGCAGTTTATTGAAAACTGGCTGTACTTTAGATCCCCACACACTATAACATGTTTCTTACCAAACAAAGTATTGTAGTTTATTTTAAGAACTTCTTCCATTCTCAGATAAACAAAGGCTAGTATTAAGTTTGAAACCATGCTAACCTCGTCTACAATCAAAACCTTAAATGTTTTAAGAACTATTGATATTGCATGACAAGCAATACTGGATAACATGCAGCATGCCAGTTTGTCGTTGTGCTTCCCTGGCAACATCAATATTCAATAGAAAGTGGGTGCATTTTTATCAGGAAATCTTTGCCACGGCCTTCATGACCATTAGCAAAGAAAACTGTAGGCTTCAATGTGCTACGCGCACATTCAGAGTTATTGTGCAGTCTTCCATGATCCACTGATGTAGTTATTTCCTCGTAAATCTGCAGTTGTTTATCATTTTTTAAGCTACTAAATTGGCTAAGTCAATAGACTGAGGGGCATATTTTCTGCCTGGTTTGCTTCGCTGTTGCACCACACAAATGGGGTCTTTGTTTGGCAGTCAGGTTACCCCCTGTCCAAGCAAGGACCCTCACTCTAGTCAGGGTAAAAGAGAATCACCCTCAGCTAACCCCTGCTTACCCCCTTGGTAGCTTGGCATGAGCAGTAGGCTTAACTTCAGAGTGCTTGGTGTAAAATATTTGTACCAACACACACAGTAACATAGTGAAAACACTACAAAAAGACACAACACGGGTTTAGAAAAATAGAAATATTTATCTAAACAAAACAAGACCAAAACAACAAAAATCCCCAATATACAAGTCAAGTTATCAAATAAAAAGCAAAAAAATTCTTCATGTAGTTTTAAACACACACTAACACTGTTAGAGTGAAAATGTACCTTGTGTCAAAAATAACCCCGCCCGGGTGAGTGTGTGTCAAAAAGGGCTTGCTAAGCGTCATTTTCACTCACAAGCGAGACCTTGTGTCGTTTCTCCTTTCGTCAGGTCGGGCCATGTTGTTTCTTCTCTCTGCAGGAGGAGAGTGATGCATCGACCCGGTCAGCACTCTTGGGTCTGGGCATGCCTTGCTTTGTTTTTACATGCCCAGCGGTACTTGCGTTGGAAATCCAGCTGCACGATGATCCGAGAACCATGCAGAGCGGGTTGCGATCTCCCCAGCCTCAGTCAGCGATGCTGCACGTAGTTTCGCAAGCTCCGTGCATCAATTCTTCAGCCGCGTAGCAGGCGCGTGTGGATTTTCAGCCGCGAAGCCAGCGGCACGTTGATTTTTCGCCGCAGATCGGAGTCACGTCGATCTTTTCCCCACATGGCATTCTGTGCGTGGATTTCTTCCTTTTAGGCTGCCAGCTTCTCCTTTCAGGGTCCCAGGAACTGGATGGGCACCACTTGGCAGAGTAGGAGTCTCTCCAGAGACTCCAGGTGCTGGTAGAGAGAAGCCTTTGCTGTCCCTGAGACTTCAAATAACAGGAGGCAAGCTCTAAATCTAGCCCTTGGAGATCTTCACAAGAAGGAAGGCAACACAAAGTCCAGTCTTTGTCCTATAGCACAGGCAGAAGCAGCAACTGCAGGATAGATCCACAAAGCACAGTCAGAGGCAGGGCAGCTCTTCTTCCTCAGCTCTTCAGCTCTTCTCCAGGAAGAGGTTCCTCTTGGTTTCCAGAAGTGTTCTAAAGTCTGTGGTTTTGGGTGTCCTTCTTATACCCATTTTCTCCTTTGAAGTAGGCCTACTTCAAAGAAAAGTCTCTCTTGATGGTGAAATCCTGCCTTGCCCAGGCCAGGCCCCCGACACTCACCAGGGGGTTGGAGACTGCATTGTATGAGGGCAGGCACAGCCCTTTAAGGTGTAAGTGACCACTCCTCCCCTCCTTCCTAGCACAGATGGCTCATTGGGAAATGGAGACTACACCCCAGCTCCTTTGTGTCACTGTCTAGTGGGAGGTGCAAACAGCCCAAATGGCAAACTGACCCAGACAGGGAATCCACAAACAGGCAGAGTCACAGAAATGGTTTAAGCAAGAAAATTCTCACTTTCTAAAAGTGGCATTTTCAAACACACAATCTTAAAATCAACTTTACTAAAAGATGTATTTTTAAATTGTGAGCTCAGAGACCCCAAACTCCACATGTCCATCCGCTCACAAAGAGAATCTACACTTTAATCATATTAAAAGGTAACCCTCATTTTAACCTATGAGAGGGACAGGCCTTGCAACAGTGAAAAATGAATTTAGCAATATTTCACTGTTGGGACGTATAAAACACATTACTATATGTTCTACCTTAACCATACACTGCACTCTGCCCTTGGGGCTACCTAGGGCCTACCTTAGGGGTGCCTTACATGTAAGAAAAGGGACGGTTTAGGCCTGGCAAGTGGGTACACTTGCTAAGTCGGATATACAGTTAAAACTGCACACAGACACTGCAGTGGCAGGACTGAGACATGATTACATAGCTACTAATGTGGGTGGCACAACCATTGCTGCAGGCCCACTAGTAGCATTTGATTTACAGGCCCTGGGCACCTCTAGTGTACTGTACTAGGGACTTACTAATAAATCAAATATGCCAATCATGGATAAACCAATCAACCCTACAATTTACACACGGAGCATATGCACTTTAGCACTGGTAAGCAGTGGCAAAGTGCTCAGAGTTCAAAAGCCAACAGAAACAGGTCTGAAAAAATAGGAGGCAGGAGGCAAAACGATTGGGGATGATCCTGCAAAAGGGCAAAGTTCAACAGTGGTGCAAGAGTGATACAAACCCTAAGTGAGATTTATGAAGCCATGCAAGGCCACCTTGCCCTGTGTGGCTTCATAAATCTCAAGTAATGTGACTCAGCTCAAATCACATTAGTGTGAGCAGGGGGAATTTCTATGGGTGTTGCGTGGATGCTCCCATGCCACATCCATGGGTTTTGATGTACTCCCAGATTTCCAAGAACTTGTCAACTTGGAAATGCACCAAAAAGATATGCCTCCCCAGTAGAAGTGTAACAAGCAGACATATGTTTATCTCTCCTTGTTTGTTCCTCTTTGTATGTGTGTTGCATTCTGCATCACATAGAAAGAGAAAAAAGCTTCTCAGGATTGTTTTTGTACAAGAAAGTATCCCTTCCTGCACAAAAGCAATCCTGCATGCAACGTAGATACCCTTGCATCATGGTGCAAGGGTGCCCATGGTGGTACTAGGCTGCCAAAAGGACACCAGCTCAGGGGAAAAGGTGCATTCCTGCCCTATCTGTGTGACACAGGACAGCACAGCAAGGTGACTCGCTGTGGTACCCAGCACCTAAAACGCATAAATATGGGCCTGATTCCTCACCTGATCCATAGAATTTTGCACCTCATTCATAGATGCCTTATTCTTAATAATAGGCTGGTGAAGAATGTCTTGACTACAATGTCCTGAATTCTGGCTGTCTTGTGAACTATCCTTCTCAATCTTGACTGCTATTATTTCTTCTTGTTGAATCTCATCATTCAACATTTTCAAATAAGTAGGAAACACTGAAAGTTGATTCCGTCTTAAACTGCATTGAAAGCATTCTCATGGCAGTTGTATAGGCCCAACAATTGTACCTCATTATGCCAAGCTTCGAAGGGTTGCAGAAGAGGCAATTAAAAGAAGTCTCTCTTATCTGCACTTTCACAACTGAGTTTCGAGTTCTTGATGAGATTCTGTTTATCATGTCTCACTAAACAACCATTAGACCCAGGTACAGCAAACTTGCCACTTTCAATCTTTTTATACATATTGTTTATGTATGAGTCGAACTGAGCTATTTCTAAATGAACACTTCGATTTGGGAAGTAACTGTCAAACATATCTGTTTTGACACTGTCTGTGCTACCAGAATCAGAATGTGTGAGATATTCAGTCTCCGTAATATACCTCAATACTCTATTAGGGGTAGAAATAAGGCCTACACTAATCCAAACAAAGGACTTGGGCTTTTCATATAACCTAGCCAACCACAATCAATCACGTGGTTTAAGAACTTACTTCCCTGTGGTACACAAAAAGGACACATGAAACATATAATAATATGAAATAAAATAAATAAAATAATAAACAATAATGAAAATGAAAAATAAAAAATGATGGAAAAATAAAGCTGTGCCAAGCAACAGCAAACACTCTGCTCACAGCAAGGGAGAGCTGCCAAACAGCTCTCCCTTGCTGCGAGCGGAGGCTTTATCTGTGTCCATGCATGTGGAGATACAGGCAGGGAGACAGAGGAAACAATTGCTCTCACAGAGAGGCACATGCTCTAGCAGTTTCCTCTGCTGTCACCCATTGGGGCACCCAAGTCACATGGCCGGGCCCTGGGCGATTGGGTTCCCAGAGCCAAGATCGGCCTGGGGATGGGGACAGCACAGCCCTCCTCCCCCTAGAAAAATAATTTCTTAGGCCGCACCCCAGAGGATGGGGCCCGAGACCAAGAGCAGCCTGGGAAGGGGGGCTCATGCTGCCTGCTTTCCCATAAAAAAAGAGTGTATAGGCTGGGCCCCGGGGGATGGAGCCCCCAGGACCTACATCGATATGGAAGTGGTGCTGCTTGGCTCCTCTCCCCGCAAAAATTTAAATATTTAGGTCGGACCCCAGGGAATGGGGTCACCGGGACTGAGATCGGCAAGGGGAAGGGGGGCACGCAGCCCCCTCCCCCAAAAAAATCGATATTTTGGCTGGGCTCCAGGGAATGAGGTCCCCGGCACTGGGTTTGGCTTAGGGAGGTGGAGCTGTGTGGGTTTGGGATGTTATAGGTGTTGGCTGCAGGGACTGGCCGCAGGCCAGGACCTACGCCCAACCACTGCTGCGCATGGCCAAAGTGTGCGCGCAGTGCACCACAGTGCAAAGTTGGGTGGTTATAATGGTTGGTTGCAAGGCCTGGCTGCAGGCCAGGCTCTGCAGCCAACCACCACCACTCACAGTCAAAGGCTGTGCATGGTCATGATTGGATTAACGTATTCTAATGAAAATTACTTTACATTAAAAAAAACTTAGACATTCACTGAAAAAAACAAAGGTTACGGGGACCTTATAGTTAGGAAATAGAATTAAAAAATATATAGAAATTCACTTAAAAAAAACAAAGGTTACAGGGACGAGTAAAGTTGAATTTACTCGTACAAAACTATAAAAATTCAGCAGTTATATTTAGTTATTTTAAGTAAGTATAAATTGTGCCCTAAGGTAATTACAACTCACCAAGCACTGCTAATTATCCCAGATATTACAGTGCCCATGACAACTTCTATAATGTCATTAAAATATAAATGAAACATTAGTAGTCAAATTATTGAAGAAAAAACTGTGCATGGCGTAGATAATGTAAGGCTGAGTTGTGCAATTCTAACCCTGTTTGTCACTTACGCCACGCAGCATCGCAAAGCTTAGACCTTCAGGTAACAACTTCACAGTTCCACAGATAGCTGCCACATGCTGTAATGTTAGGCTTTTGTAAATGCGTAGCGTTTTATTGTTTTCCTCATTACTGTGTTTTTTCGTTTCGTTCTGGATACTTAGCACTTAGCATGGTCTGTTCATGGGGTGTTGCTCTCTCTGGGACCTCACACGTTTGAGTGCTACTTTGGAGGTGGGTTTCTTTGCTTTAGTGTTGCATTAGTTTCCTTGGTTCTCCTCTTGGATTGCCTTTTTGACACCAGTTAAATTGATTTCTCTAAAAAATTGGGGATAATTGCGGGGTTCACCTGTTCAATGCATTAAGCATGAGTCTGGATACGAATTGTGTTGGGGTCTGGTGTGGTTCAGGTTATACTTTACAGTTTTATGATTGTAGGATTAGTCTGTGCTATTATTCACATTCTTTCTGTTTATTTAGGTTATTATTGGATCTATCTTTGATCATTGGACATATTTACTTGCCACTATTTGGGTCGTACTGTGGACGCTTTGCTAGTATTGTGGGAGTACAAGGCACCTTGGCAGCCTTCCGATAGCAACCAGCACAGACTTTCCATATTCAGAAAATATTCCCGGAGATTCCCAACGAGGGCCTGGACCGCATATCACATGACATTATCCTTTAGGTTGGTTGCTCCGTTTTGAACTCACTATAGGTCTGGTTACTCTTTGTCAATTCTTTATTTCTGCCTTTCTTTTACTCTTCGCTAGCATATTTTCATTACTCCTCTCAGGTAATGACATCATACTGATTCTCTGGGGCATTTACTATGCCTTAAAGTATCAGTCACAAACATTTATCCTTTCCTTGCAATATCTCTTGTAGTTGGATCTTTTCTTTTCATTATCTTTAGCATGTCATTTTAAAATCACCCTCAATTTGGCATTTGCATCACCTTTTGGACACATGTATGGATTTTGTGTTTCGAACATATGTATCTCTGTCATCATGGTAACACCATCTTTTAATATTTTAAATATTCTTATGTACTTTTTAAAGCCTTGAGAAAGTCACAGAAGTGACCAAACATGTGTCCGCTTCAGAGGATTCACATTATAAACCAATAAAAGGATTAGAATTTCACCTGCTTCGCTAAATATCCTTACTGCAAAGGGATTTTGAACTGAAAAACTTCTTGTAACTTAAATGTGTGCACAGGGTATTTTTGTGCTATGTAAGTGTGTATTGATCCATTTGAGGCCAATGAACTACTAGCTCTGGGTAGTAGGACTTTTAATACCTGTCTAGAACCACACAGACTTTACATATCGCTATTGACGAGTCCCATTAAAGTCCTATGCATTTGAGTGGAGGTGTGCTAAATACATCACTACTACTTGCATTGTCAGGCGTCCGTGGATGTTGCAGTGGGTGTTCCCACGTAAAACCTATGGATTTTGACAAATTCCCAGATTTACAAGGTTTTCAAATCCTGGAAATCGGCCAAAAGCTCACACCTTCCAGGGGCGGTATAAGGGTGATGCAACGGGGAGAAGTAACATTATTCCCCGGTATTTTCCTCTTTCTATGTGTCTACGTGTGTTGCACTGTGCACTGTGCAGCACACATAGGAGGTAAATGCATCTCGGGATTGTGTTTGTTCAGGAAGGGGTTCCTTTCCTGAACAAAAACAATCATCCCCGAAATGTTGCAAGGTTGCCTGCATTGGTGCATGGCAGCAATTTGTGCACCACCGCAGGAGGCAAGAGACGGAATGAGCTGTATCTCCTGGATATTGCGCATTCCTGCCCTTTTCTTTTGAAGCAGGGCAGAGCAGCAAGAAGGCTTGTGTCTCTGTCCTGCGCCTAATGGTTGTCAATGAGGAACATAGTACATTGCAAAATAGTTTGTATTAGAAGATTGACATAACTTTGGAGAATGACAAGTAATGATTTAATTAAATTTCAATGAACTAAAAATAAATTTTCTTTCTCGCAAGTAAGGGAAACTTTGGCATTGTTTTATATTTACAAATGGATGTGCTGTTTGTCAAACTACATATACTGTATTATAGTCGTATACGGGTATTTTGTATGCCTATGCACATCAATTCTTTATATTATTGCATGAAATTGTGTTTGTTGAACACTCAGAAATATTATTCCTTTCTGTCTATGGGTACTTGTTTTATGTTTATGATTTAAAATGTTGTTTGTAAAACATGCAGTATGATAATTGTGAGGAATGGGTTGTTGGTTGCGGGGGTATGAACCTTTCTCAAGCAACAGCCACAATCTAGACAGGGTGAACCATAGACAGTCACTAATTTAACCTATGCTGAACCGTCTGGCATCTTGGTACAATAGCAGTCAAGCTAACTTACAAGCAATGTGTCAAGTATTTATGCAGCACACAAGCAGTAACAAAGTGAAAACACGATACCAGAAAAATCCCACACCAAATTAGAAAAATAGAGTAAAGTTGAATAACTTATTTTATACTAAAATGACAAAAATTCAGACAATAGAACCACAGTTATACATTTTTTAAATTGAAGGTAAAAACTAGCGGCTAAAAGTCAAAGTAGATTGGGCCTGGTCAGTGCTTACCTTCAGACTTAGAAGAAATGTCATCAAAAGTAATTTGAGAAGGTTAAGTTCAGAGGGGCAGGCAGTGTATGAGAAGGAGGCATCATTGTCAGGAAGCAGGTGGATGAAGTCGCAGTGAAGATTTCCAATTTCAGCCTTAGGAGCATATTTATGAAATTGTAGCGCAGCACAGCAAGTCACCTTGCTGCAATGTCCTTTGTCAAATGGAAAGGGCAGCAATGGGTCGTATTTAAGCAATACGCCCATTCAAGTCCTTTCCGCCCCCACTAGTGCCCTTTTGGCTGCCTAGCACCAACACGGGGACAATGTACCATGGTGCGTGGGTGTCCGCATTTTATTCAGGATTGTTTCTGTGTAGGGAAGGGACACCTTCCTGCACAAACACAATCCTGAGAGGCTTTTTCCTCTTTCTACGTGAGTTGCAAAATGCAGCACACATGTAAATAGGAAACAATGATGAGAAATAGGAATATGTCTCCTTATTGCACCTCCCCTGGGAAGGCATACGGTTTTGTACAGTTTGGGATGCATCAAAATCCATGGGGGTTGCATGGGAACACCTACTGCAACGCCCATGAAACACCACCCTAGCACTGAGTAAGGCAACACAATGATTTGTACTGCCTTGCCTTACTCCAGATTTATGAGGCCATTCAAAGCCATGCAAAGTGGATTTGCATGCCTTCATAAATATGACTTGGTGGTACCAAGCATTGCATCATGGCACCACCATTGCACCTCAAAAAGTGATGCAACAGTGCTGCAAGGGGGTTGTAAATATGCACCATTACTCTCTATTTTAAGTCAGAAACCACCATTGGGACAAAGCTATAAGCTGTAACCGACAAGAGCTCGACAAGGCTGGATACCCTTTCTGTGAAGGACCATTGAATAGGAATTGTTGAAGTGGAGAAGATCATAGCAGGAGCTGCCACGAAGTCAGGCCAATCAGCGATTCTCTTTGATAGAATCGATGAGTAGTCCTGGTCTCCTCTTGTTTCTCAGAGAAGTCTTGGGTCAAAACTCTTTGGATTTTGGCTTTTTGGACATCTTTAGCATGACTTTGAGGTGTCCAGAACTGGAGAGGCACCATTTAGAAGGTTAGAACTGACTCAAGCTGGGTCCAGGTGCGGGTTCAAGATGTTTGGAGACTTTTCTCTCCATGAAGTTCTGATCAGGAGGCCAGCCAACTGGTCATGTGAATCACTCTAGTAGTACTAGGTTCAAGCAATGGAACAGGGCCCAAGCAGCAGGGCAGGCCTCTGAGGCTTGAAGGAATGCCTCGGGCACCAAAGCAGTCCTTCCAGGTGCGGAAAAGCAGTCCTCTGAAGTGCACAGAAGACCAGAGCAGCAGGCAGTCTTCTTAGAGTCTTTCACCAGACCAATAAAGTGTACTAAAGAGTGAGAGTGATTCTGAGGGTCCTATTTTTATATTTGGTGCCTTTTTTGAAGTAAGGAGCAGTTTCAAGAGATTCTCTTTGAAGTGCTTGGAATTTCCTGCCTTGTCTCCTGCCTGGCTGCAGGCATAATGGACTAGTGTGAATTAATTTATGTGAAGGCACAGTACAGCCTATTGATTTGCAAAGAAGAGGGCCGTGATCAGCTCCACTTCCCCATCCTGCCAGCATAAGGCCATCCAGGCACATCTAATCCTTCTATTGTGTGGCTGTATGGAAGGAATATACAAAGTCCAACTGACAACTACGCCCAGTCATGTGACCCAGGAACAGGCTGCAGGCACCAAATACTTGGGAGAGGGAAATGCAAACTTTCTACCAGTGACATTTTCAAAATTATAACTTAAAATCTGGCCTTACCAATAAAGAGGTGTTTAAATTACAATTTCTCAGATACCAAACATGGATTTCTTACCTGTTCCCAAATAAACACTAGCATTTACTAAATGTAATAAGGCAACCTAATGTGATCCTTTGGGACAGTGTTAAAAAATTGGGTTTATGGTTGGCAGAGGTATGCATCCTTGTCCAATCAGGAACCACAATCCTAGTCAGGGTAAGTAAGATACACACCATAAATTAATCTGTGCTCACCTCTGGTTGCTTGGCCCAGAGCAGGCAAGCTTAACTTATGAAGCAATGTGTAAAGTATTTGTGCAACACTTAAAACAGGAGCAGAGTAAAAACACCACAAAAAGACTCCACACCATGTTAGAAAAATATATTGTATTTCTTTGAGTAAAACAAGACCAAAATAACAAAACAATCCAATAAGTAGAAGTCGGATATTAATTTTTTAAGATTTTGGGGCAGATTTAGAACTCGGCGGATGGGTTACTCCATCACAAGGGTGACGGATATCCAGTCTGCCGAAATCTAAATCTCATTATATTCAATGGGATTTAGATTTCAACGGATGGGATATCTGTCACCATTGTGATGGAGTAACCTGTCCACAGAGTTCAAATCAGGCCCTAAATTTGTTTGTAGTGCTTTGAAACATAAAGCTTCAACCAGGGTTATCTTGTCTTAATAGACCGGGTGAAATCCAAAAGTTCAGGCCGACCGTGATGCAGCACATATTGGATACAGTCCCAGAAAAGTCCTGCTGAAGATTTACCTTCATAAAGTTGAGCCAAGAGTCCCATTTGCGTGGAAGAAGTTGTTGGTGGTAGTCTGCAGGCACAGAGAGTTGGGCAGGTTTCGCAGACAGGTGGACTGGAACCTCGCAGTCATGAGCGGTGATGCTTGGTATGCAAAGAGATGAATTTGCAGTGACTCATGCTGATTATTCATGCAGGCAACAGGGTTCCGTTGTGATTGGGCCCATTTGTGGTAGCGAAAAGCCCAAAAGAATGATCGCTGGAGCCAGAAATCCCAGGGCTGGACATCTTAGTTCCCTTTGTGCGTGACTGTCAAGAGGGAATGCACAAAGCCAAGCTTTCACCCAACCCAGATGTGTATTGGAGGAAGGCAGCAGGTACACATGGCTTAAGAGCATAACAATGCCAACTTTCTAAAAGTGGCATTTTTTAAATTCTAATCATAAATCCCACTTTACAATTAAGAAGAATTTATTATTCCATAGGTACCAAAAAGTAGCGAAAAATGAATTTGGGAGTTTTTCACTACCAGGACATGTAAACCTAAAATATATATGTCCTGCCTTTTACCTGCACCCTGCCCAATGGGCTACCCAGGGTCTACATTAGGGATGTCTTATGTGTAATAAAAGGAGAGTTTAAGAGTCGGCCAAGGGTTTTAAATGCCAAGTCAACAAGGCAGTGGAACCGCACATACAGGCTCTGCAGTGGCAGGTCTGAGACATGTTTAAAGGGCGACCTAAGAGGGCGACACAATCTGTGCAGCAAGCCCACTAGTAGCATTTCATTAACAGGCCCTGGACACATATATTGTGCACTTTCCTAGGGACTTACAATTAAAATAAATATGACAGTTGTGGATACACCAATGTTACCATGTTTTAGGGGACTGAACATATGCACTTTAGCAACTGGTTAGCAGTGGTAAAGTGTCAAGGGTCCTAAGGCCAACACAAATGTGTTCAGTAAAAAAAGTAGCGGGAAAAAAGGCAAAATGTTTGGGGTGACCTTGCAGAGAGGCCTTTTTCCCCTCACAGAGAGGTACAGTATTAAACAAATGAATTGGTGAGTTTCTTTCTGCCAGGACATGTAAAATTTAAATTTACATGTTCAGCCTTTTAATTACATTGCACCCTGTTTATGACCTACCTTTGGGGTGACTTTTGTGCAATAAAAGGGGTGTTTAAGGTTTGACAGAGGTCTCTCTATCTATTTATCTTCACTGAAAAACTCAAAGGTAAAAGGACATGTAGTTAGATGAAGATACCAGTTTACATATAAAACCGAAAAAATAAAACACACCCTCACTATGCACAGTGTTGTTATCATTGATGTCATTTCCAATGTGTTAGACCTGACAGCCTTAGGGTGGTCACCCCTAACTTTTTGCCTCCCTCCCTCCACTTTTTATATACTGTTTTTTTCTGGTTTTGAGACTCTGAGCACTTTACCACTGCTAACCAGTGCTAAAGTGCATATGCTCTCTCCCTTTAAACATGGTAACATTGGATCATACCCAGTTGGATTATTTAATTTACTTATGAGTCACTTATAAAGCGCACTATGTGTGCCCAGGGCCTGTAGATTAAATGCTACTAGTGGGCCTGCAGCACTGATTGTGCCACCCACTTAATTAGCCCCTTAACCTTGTCTCAGTCCTGCCATTGCAAGGCCTGTGTGTGCAGTTTCACTGCCAATTCGACGTGGCATTTAAAAGTACTTGCCAAGCCTAAAACTCCACTTTTTCTACATATAAGTAACCCCTAAGGTATGCCCTAGATAACCCATAGGGCAGGGTGCTGTGTAGGCAAAAGGCAGGACATGTACCTGTGTAGTTTACATGTCCTGGTAGTGTAAAACACCTACATTTGTTTTTACAATGCTGTGAGGCCTGCTCCCTTCATAGGCTAACTTTGGGGCTGCCCTCATATATTGTTTGAGTGGTAGCAAATGATCTGAAAGGAGTAGGCATTTCATTTCATATTTAGTATGGTCAGAATAGTAATACAAAATCCTGCTGACTGGTGAAGTTGGATCTAATATTACTATTTTTGAAATCCCACTTTTATAAAGTGAGCATTTTTCTGCACTTAAAACCTTCTGCGCTTTACAATCCACGTCTGGCTGGGTTTAGTTGGCAGCTCCCTTGTGCATTCACTCAGACCCCCCCCCAAACACAGGATACTCAGCCTCACTTGCATACATATGCATTTTGAATGGGTCTTCCTGGCTGGGATGGTAGATGGCCTGATACTTGCATGTCAAAGAACAGCAGCCTGCCCTCACACAAAGGACGGCCTCACCCTCTACAGGACCCTGGCAGCCAGGATTGAACTGAAAGTGGATCTTGTGCACTTCTAAGCCACTCTTTGAAGTCTCCCCCACTTCAAAGGCACATTTGGGTATTCAACAAAGGCCTCTACCCCTAGCAACTCAGACACTTCCTGGAGAAGAAAATTGAACCAGAACCTGCATCCTGTTAAGAAGCACTGCCTGGATGCCCAAAGGACTCACCTGTCTGCTTTCTGTTAAGGACTGCTGCCTTGCTGTTGCCCTGCTCCCTTGCTGCTCCCTGGCTGTGGTGAAGAAGTGCTCTCCAAGGACTTGGATACAGCTTGCCTCCTGTTCCCTGAATTCTTAGGACCAAAAAGCCCTCATCTCTACAAGAAGGACTCCTTGTGCGGTGAAATTAGATGCACAGCCTGCACCGCAGTGAAAAATTCACTGCACGCCAAACCGGAATGACGCAGCCTGACTTTGCATCGAGGAGATCGATGCAGCACCAGGTTAGCAACCGGAAATTTGACGCATGGCCCACTGGATCCACGCACAGCCAAGCTGGAACGATGCAGCCCGACTTCCAGAGAGGAATCAATGCAGCACCTGCCATGCGGTAGAAAATTTGACGCACCGCCCACCGAATCGACGCAGCCCCTGTGACTTTGTCCTGCCAGCGCAGGAAATCCACACATCGTCCCCGGGGCATCTGAAAACCCCACAATCCGAAGAGGATCCAAGACCGAGCACCGGAAATCGACGCACAGCCGTCCCTGCGTGAACACTAAACAATTCATTGCTGTGTGCAGCCCGTGAAAGCGATGCACACCCCTTTGTTTCCACGCATCTCCTCCTCTGCGTTTCTTTGCGGAGATTTTGCACGCGAGCCAGGTACTTTGTGCTTGAAAGAGACTTTGATTGCTTGTAAAAGACTTAAGACACATCATATCACTTTCATAGTGATATTTCAACATATACTTTTTGCATTTTAATAGTTTGACCTGCATTTATCCAGATACATATTATATATTTTTCTAAACACTGTGTGGTGTAATTTTGTGGTGCTATACTGTGTTGTTGTATGATTTATTGCACAAATACTTTACACTTTGCCTTCTATGTTAAGCCTGGCTGCGCAGTGCCAAGCTTCCAGAGGGTGGGCACAGGATAATTTGGATTGTGTGTGACTTACCCTGACTAGAGTGAGGGTCCTTGCTTGGACAGGGGGTAACCTGACTGCCAATCAAAGATCCTATTTCTAACACAATGTCATTAGGCATGTTATCAATGCAGCCACTAAACATCTCATGAGTAAAGTAATATGTGAGGGTACAAACATTGAATGGTGAGGATGAGAGTTGTAGTTAATTTAGGGCATAAGCTATAGTTACTTGAGATAACTAATGCTGATGATTTTCAGTGGTCTTTTTACTTTAAAACATTATTGCCCAAATTTAATTAATATGGTGCTGCCACTTATCTTGTGCCCATCAGTGTGCCCCTTACGCCACCATGTGTACAGTGTATTAAACATACGGCACACCATGGCGCATGTTAGGGACAATTGCGTCAATATTTTTGACACTCTTGTAGTACATTGCCGGATTAGTGCCAAAAAGTTTGGCGCTAATTATGCAAGCTACATAGTGGCCCATTATAAATAACGGTGTGCCCCATTTTAACACCTGTTCTGTGTAGTCATTAAAAATAGCAGCTAAAAATGGCAAAAGTGAAAGTAGATTTCACAGTGCCATTTTTGTGGTCCCCCTAACGGGGGAATGCCCCCCTTGTATACATTATGCCTGGCGCAGGCATAATGTGGCACAAGGAGTTGCAAAGTGGCTCAATGCATGCATTGCGCCACTTTGTAAATGTGATGCAGGAAATTTGGTCTTGTTGAGCCATATTAGCCTCGTAAAAAATTATGTTAATGTAGCGCAAGAAGGCGCTCTGCCCTTATTTGGGCCGATGCTTTACCTGACATTTTCACATAACTACAACATGCCTTTAATATATTTTTTTTTTCTTTGACTTATGTTTTTTAAGGTAAAATAACTTATTATCACAGTTCCTAATTAGAATGTTACTTTAATCTTTGCTTCCGCAAAGAATTTCTGTATTTTTGTAATGTAAAGTAAGATGCCCTTTTCTGTGCTCTGTGTGGAGCTGGGTGCAGTTGTAGCTAGGTCCTGTGCCCATCCTCCAGGTGGTGCCCAACCTCCTTTTTCATTTAATTGCACCACAGATCTGTGGATCCACCAAAATTCTCCTGGGGGCCACACTGGGGCTTGTGATGGATCTCTGGAGTCACAGAAATCCCAAAATAATTTCTCCCTCTGAGACCCTGCCCATTATATATTTTTATTTTATTCCCTGATCCTAAGATGGCATCTGCATCTTTTCCTTCAGAGTGCAGCCAGTCAATCACAATGCACGCTTAAGCTCACAGATCCACAAATCCACCACTTTAGATCCACATCAGAACTATGGCATAAAATATACATAAATGGGAGCTTTAATTTCTCAACAACTACTGAATGGATTCATTCCAAACTTCAAAATCAGGATCTGGATCAAGATCTGGCTTTCTGCCAAACTTCCATTCAGCCTTTTTTGCAGTATTGCCCTTCAATTTTTCTATGGAAAACTGCAAGGGAAAATTAACTATAAGACCCCCTTTTTCTTGGCCCCAAATGGGTGGCTCACACCAAACTTTCCAGGAAGAAGATGGTGTGGATGAGACTATTTTTGGAAAGTTTTGTAAAGATTCATCAAATGTCACCAAAGTTATTAGCATAATAAAAAAAACATTTTCTATGGAAAAGTGGTTCAAACTATAACTGCGCAGTGATGTTGACTGTGGATGGAAGGGTTCAAGCCATCATCTACTAGCTGTGCACAGTAGGTGTAGGCCACCAGCTAAGTTATGGGTGTGGGGAACTCTTGGATGTGGACTATGATTAAAAAACTGAAATGTATAAAAAAAAAAAAGTTAAAATGAAATTATGATGGTTTTGTTGTAGCACCTTACCAAAAGTTAAATGAAACATCAGAAATTATCAGAATAACACACAGTTAAAGTGTAGTTATGATTACTCGTAAAAACTGAAAAAAATACTAACATTTGCAAGCTATAGTTAGGATCAGAATTTATAACACATGAAAAAGCCATACAAACCATAACTCCAGTGGTTAATTTGTAGAAGATTAAGGCCCTCATTATGACCCTGGCGGTCGGTGACCGCCAGGGCTATTGTGGCAGTAGTAGCGCCAACAGGCTGACGGTACTGCCTGCCTCATCTTGACCGCAGCGGTACGGCCGCAGTAGCACTGCCGGGACCGGCGGTATACCGCCATGGCGGTCCCGATGGTCGTAATCCGCCAGGGCAGTGGGATTTCAACTCCCCTTACCGCCAGCCTGTCCATGGCGGTAGACACCGCCATAGAAAGGCTGGCGGTAAGGGGAATCGGGGTGCCCCTGCACTGCCTATTCACTTGGCATGGGCAGTGCAGGGGCCCCCTGGCATACCCCCATCACGCATTTCACTGCCCGAATTTTGGGCAGTGAAATGCGTGACGGGTGCTGCTGCACCTGCAGCACATCAGCATTGCCGCCAGCTCTATTATGAGCCGGCAGCAATGTTGATGTGACTTTTCCGCTGGGCCAGTGGACAGTAACACTGTTACCGTCCGCTTGCCCAGCGGAAAAGTCAAAATAGGGAGCCAGAACTACCGCCAGCACTGGCGGTGTTCTGGCGTCCGCAGCCTCGGCGGTCTTCTCGGAAGACCGCCGAGATTGTAATGAGGCCTTAAGTGCCACATTTTGGTTATGCTCCCACCAGCACTGTTGCTGATTGTCGTGAATGCTAACTATCAAGCGTCTTTTCCACCTAATGCCTCTTTCTTCCCCCATCAGACTCTCCTTGCCCTGTAATCTCTCTATTTCAGGCTTTTTTCCTTCCTGTTTCCACCCTTTGTCTGTTTCTATCTTTCACTTTGTCCACCTTTCCCCCAGGCTGCCTTTCTTGCTCAAGTTCAGGGGCATAGAGTTGTGATTTAAAAAAAAGGCACTGGCTCAAATAAAGTGCCAGATAGCACACACTCAAGACTTCGGGCCAGATGTAGCAAAAAATTGCGAGTCGCAAAAGGGCCGATTCGCTATTTGCGACAGTGCAAAATCGGAAATGGGATGCAAAAACCCAATTTCCGACTTGCAAAAAGCGATGGGAGCCGTTTGCGAGTCGCATCAGTTGCGACCCCATTTTGCGACCCGCAAATAGCAAGACGCAATTTGCGAGTCGCAAAGCTTATGCAATTGCAACTCGCAAATTGCGACTAGTCGCAAAAAGCCCAGTTTGCATGTCCCATTTACCACTAACTCAGAGCAGGTGGTAACCATAACCAAAGCATACAAGGAGACCCAGAAAGCATCTGGGTCACTCAAGATGGCGGAGATATACCTGATAGCAGTGAGCGCCATCCCTACGCATGTGCAAGTGCTATGCTCACTGCACCCCTTGGCCTCAGGGAGCTATCAGGGGGTAATTGCTGTGGCAGGTGGGGTATCCCAAAGTGCAGTGTCAAGGTTCCTCAGGGCCTTCCTAGATGCCTTAGTCACGCACATGTCTCACTTCATATACCTACCAAAGAATGAGGCAGAAATTAACAGCACCAAGCTGGACTTTTACCGCATTGCCAACTTTCCCCATGTCATAGGGTGTGTAGATGGGACACACATTCAAATATGCCCACCTGCAAATCTGGAACATATTTTCCGCAACAGAAAGTGTTCCCACTCACTGAATATTCAGGTTGTTTGTGACGCCCATTATGTCATCACGGACATTGTAGCTAAGTTTCCAGGCAGTACCCATGACTCATACATGTTTAGGCATAGTGGGATATATCAACGCCTGGAACGTGGGGAATTTGGAGACGGATACCTCCTAGGTAGAGCTACAGACACCTTGCAGACATACACACAGGTCACTGTGCACAACAATCAGGACTTCCTAACAGTGTACTTTTTGTGCTCAACAGGTGACAGTGCATATGCTCTAAGGCCATGGTTATGACTCCGTTTTTAACACCCAGCAATGAATGTGAGAGGCGATACAACAATGCACATAAGAGGACCAGGAACATCATAGAGCGCACCTTCGGACTCCTGAAAGCAAGATTCAGATGCCTCCACCGCAGTGGAGGTGCCCTCCAGTATAACCCCATTACAGCATTCAAAATTGTGGTCGCATGCGCCATCCTTCACAACATAGCCATCCGACGTGGGCTACCTCTCACCCCTGCAGACCCAGATCCTGAGGATGAAGAGCAAGAACAACCACATCGCCATCATGGGGATAGGAGTATAGCTGATCAAGGCAGAGTGAGACGGGAACACATCGCAAACCAATATTTTGGAAGGTACGTGTCAACTCCAACCATACTCACCTATTGACCAAAAACTCCATTTGTTAAGTGGAAAAAACATAACTATTTTATTAGTGCAGAAATGAAACTATTTACAAGTACTGAATGTCCATGGGCATGAAAATGCAAACCAGGCATGTGGCACATTGACGTCATGTGCCACTTCTAATGGTCCAGGGTGATCTCTATGACCTTCTGCCCCTCCTGCCAGCCTGGCTGGTCCCTGGAGCTTCTGTGGTGCTCTGCCTGCTACTCCTGAGCACCCTGCTGTCAGTGGCAGAGACACTGCTCACTGTCGAGCCCTCCTCACTGTCCTGGGGTGTTTCCCCTGTGCCCCTAGACATATTCCGTGCCTCCATCAAGTCAATGATGTGGGAGAGACGTCCCAGGCCCCTAGCCACATCCCCAGCGAAATGGCCCATTTCCACCTGCAGCCCAACTGTCCTCCTCCACAGGCCTGTGGTGTTCATGGCGAGCCTGCCGATGGATGTGGCCATCCTGTCCAGTCTGTGCAGGAGCTGACGGTCCCTGCGCCGCCCAACCTCGGCCTGGGCCAGTAGTCCTCCCACCAGTTCCCTCATGGCAAGGGCAAGGTCCCCAGTGTTCGTGCAGATCATGTCCATCCTGGAGTTCAGTTGCTGCATGCTGGCCTGGTTATTGCGCACGAAGCGGTGCAGCACACCACTAATCCTCCCTAAAATTCGATTTTGTAGGCACTGACCATGCAGCAGTTGTGCCTCACTGGTGCTGGGAGGTAGTTGGCCGGATGCAGACTGCAGCCCTGATGTCCTGGACCTGCGACGCCTGCACAGCGGTGGCTGCCCTGTGATTTCCCCTGTCTCATCCCTGCCTGTTGCTGGGGCAGCCTCTTGGGATACTGTTGCAGCAGGTGTGGCTACTGCAGGGATGCTGTTGGCCGTTCAGGTGGGAGTGCTGGCGGGTCCTGAGGTGTCCTCATGGGGCTGGCTGATTGGAGTAGTGGTGGTGTCTTGTTGGAGACCTGTGGGACATGGGGAACAGACTGTCAGTGTCTACTATCTGTTGCACACTTCCTAATAAACATTTGCCTATGAACTGCCTACTTGACTACATTTCCCATAATGCATCATTCTGGCGTTTGCTAGCTGAAATTGAACTATCTTGGTTGTGCATGCCCCCGTGTACATGGTGGGTGGGGGTATGGCATTGATAGGGGTACAGGCATGTCACATGCTACTCACCGGTGCTGGGCTCTGAGGTGTCAAGTTCCCCAAATCCAGAAACCGCCTCCTGCTCCAAGGTTTCCTCCACCCTTTCTTCCAGGGGTGTGGGTGGTGGCACAGACGATGGTCCCCCTCCTGTGCCTCTCATCTCCCGGAGCCTTTCAGCCACCCTCTCCTTGGTCCGGGAGCGGAGGTCATACCACCTTTTCTTGATGTCATCTATGCTCCTGTGGCTCACCCCCAGGGAATTTATTTTGTCCTGGATGTCCTGCCACAGCTGTTTCTTGGTGGCTTCAGGAACATTGAGGGCTGATTTTCCAAACAATTTGTCATAGTGCTGACAGCATTCGTCTGTCAGCACCTCCAGCTCCCTCTCAGAGAACTTCAGCTTCCTCTTCCTTGGAGTTCCTTCCATGGCAGCTGCTGTTTGTCCTGTGTGTAGTTCAGCAGTTATAAAAGGGTGTGGTCCTCCCTCCTCCCAGGTGTATTTGTTAACTTCCTGGCTGTGAGGTCATCATCATGTGCCAGGAAGTGTTTCCAGAGTGTTCTGGAGTGGTTTCTGGAGATTTCTGCTGCACCTGTAATCAATTAAAAAGCTAATTGCAATTTGCGACATCCACTCGCTAATTGCGAGTTCGTTTTTTGCACACTCGCAAAAAGCGACCTCGCAATCGGCGGACTCGCACACTGCGTTGCGAGTCCGGGTGCGAGTCGCAATTTCGGCACTGTTTTTTTGCCTGCATTCCGATTTGCGACTCGCATTTTGCGAGTCGCACCAACTCGCAAATTCCGAGTCGCAAATTTTTTGTTTGCTACATCTGGCCCTTCATCCTTTAAAAATAGATGCAACTACAAATGAAATAAACCTACTTACAGATACATATTACATTGGCCTTACCTCTTTGACACAACTGACTGTACTATCATTAATTGTTTGGATCTAATTACATTTTGCTTTTAGGTGTTTTGTCGTTCATATAAAGAAGGTGAGGTCATAAGCATTGCATTCTTTGTGGGCACAGGCTAATGCTAATTGCAGGTCGCTTTTCCTTTAACTTTTTCTACATGACTGTGATAATAAGCACAAACTCCCTCTGAAGTCTAATTACTTAACTCTAAACTTACTTAGAGGAAGGTGAAGAAGGTGAAGAAAGTGAAGAAGCACCAAACAAGAAACCAAGAAATTGGCAGAGAAAAAAGCAAACAAGTTAGAGAAAAATAAAACTTAAAAATACGTAAGCAAAAACAGAAAGAAAAAATAAATGGGCGAAATCCTAACACAATAATTCTATCTAGAACTCAGAAGAAAGGCTTAGCAAAAGTGCTAGCACAAGAATTATAACCAGAAACAGATAGCTGAAACAAAGGAAAAAGGTACAGTGGGCAAATAACTCAATAAAGACAGATTCTTAAACATTGAGACACATGGAGGATCAGACGTCATGCCCTTATATAGCCAGTTCCAACACCTCTTCTAATGACCCAGAAAGCAGAATAACGCTATCTTCTATTTACAAGACACCTTGAATATCATTTACTTGTTGTTACTGAGAAGCATGTAGGTATGTTGTCCTACTACTACTAGATATCTCAGGCCCTTTAATTTCTCTGTAAGAAATTGGATTATTAATTAGGGTAACTACCCACTTCAATGAATAGGGTGAACCCTTAATGTGATGATATTAACCAGAGTTCAACCACCCTGGCAGATATTGCACAGAGCAGACAAGATTAACCTACTCAATGTGCAAAGTATTTATGAAGAGTCAACAGAGTAACACAGTCAAAAGACAAAACAATAAAAGTCCTGAGCCAAATTAGAAAAATGAAGTAATACTTAATAAATAAAATGACACCTTAATTAAAAAAATCCAACAATGGGAACTGGAGATATGACATTTAAAAGTTTTCAGAAGCAATAGCACCAAGAAGCACAAAGTGTCAAAGATAGTAAACAGTCATGGTAGACCTCTAACAAGGCAGACTTTGAAGCTAGCTGCGATGGAGCAAGGGCCCAATACACCAACCATGTTCAGGCTGGTCAAAGATTTTACCTTCTGACTTAGGGCCTGATTTGCATCGTGGCAGTAAGCATAACCTATCATAAAAGTGACAGAGAATGCATACTGCCACAATAATTGTCCAACTGCCAGACTGAGATGCGGGCAGACCATAGGTTTACTCATGGTAGAGACAACTCCATCGCTACTTTGATTAATCCTCTCTGATGGCCTTGTAAAGTAAGGGACGTGGGAGGCAGACCTGTAATTCCTCGTACCTAATTTTGATGAGCAGAATTGCCAGTTTTTATTTTTCATAACTGCCAGGAAAACCCTGGCCACAAGGGGCAATGAAAACTGATAAATGCTCCCCTACCTATGGGGAGAACTCCATAGTTATACTTTGGTGCTAGACCCGTCTAACACCAAGGCCCTGATTTATACTTTTTTTGCACCACATTAACGTCATTTTTTGACGAACAAGTGGCGCAAACTTACAAAATATTGGCCCTTATTTATACTTTTTGCTACAAAACTGCACTAACTCAGTATTGCACCAAAAAGTTTATCACCGACTTGCACCATTTCTGTGCACCAGCCGGGCACCATATTTATGGAATGGTGCAAGCCGGTGCAAAGGGTAGGCTAGAGTAAAAAATGACTTTAGTCGGGTGGGGCTGGCAGTATAGAAGAAGAGGGTTTAGCACCAAAAAATGACCTTAGGCCAGTTAGAGTAAAAAAAAATTACTCTAACCAGATTAGCATTATTTTATGGTGCTAAACCTACCATGCCACATGACGTCACGCCCACCACCCCAATGGCCAGCACAGAGGACAAGGGTGCCCAGGGCATGGCCATTGCACCCTGTGCCACGTATGGGGGCCCATTTCAGGGCCCCCTATGGCACTTTCAAAAATAAAATGCAATCTGACCTGTACTTACCCCATCCTCCGCAGTCCCTCTGGTGTGGGTGGGGGTGCCCCTGGGGCGCGGGGAGGGCATCTGTGGGCTTATTCCATGGTGTTCCACCATGGAAATAGGCCCACAGGTCCCCTAACGCCTGCCCTGACCGAGGTTTTGACCCCTCCTCCCTCCCTTGCACCATTTTTGCATGGGAGTATAAATATGGCGTTAAGGCCATAGAGTCATTTTTTGCATGGAAACGTCTGCTTTGCATCCCACTAAGGCAAGGTAGGTTTCCACTTCCAAAAAATGACTTTAACTCCATAAATGTGGCGCTAATTCGGTGCAAACAGAGTATAGATATGCCCCTTAGCGTCAAAACATGAAGCTAATCTGGTTAGAGTAATTTATTTTGACTCTATCCTGCCTAACATCATTTTTTCTTACGCTAGACCACCCTTTGCACCGGCTTGCACCATTCCATAAATATGGTGCCCAGCTGGTGCTAAAAAATGGTGCAAGCCGGTGCAAAACTTTTTGGTGCAAAACTGCGTTAGTGCAGTTTTGCACCAAAAAGTATAAATAAGGCCCTTAGGGCCATATTTATACTTTTTGATGCACACCTGCGCCAAAGCAGTTGTGCGTCCAAAATGTTACCGCCGGCTAACGCCATCCAATGCGCAATGCGGGTGCCTTATTTAAGGAATTACGTTAGCCGGCGCTGCGGACTGGTCTGAATAAAAAAAATTACGCACACCTGGCAGCGCCGGCGTAGGGGAAAATGGGGGTTGAGAGTCAAAAAATGGTGCAAGTCAGGTCTGAGGCAAAAATCAGGCCTCAAACCGGACTTGCGCCATTTTTTTTTTACACAAAATCCCCATTGACATGACTCCTGTCTTAGCAAAGACAGGAGTCATGCCCCCTTGCCCAATGGCCATGCCCTGGGGACTTCTGTCTCCTGGGCATGGTCATTGGGCATAGTGGCATGTAGGGGGGCCCAAATTAGTCCCCCATGCCACTTTAAAAAAACGTAAAAAATATTTACCTGAACCCTACCTTTACTTACCTGGGATGGGTCCCCCCATCCATGGGTTTCCTCCAGGGGTGGGCGAGGGTGGCAGGGGGTGTCCCTGGGGGCAGAGGAGGGCAGCTCTGGACTCCTTCTGAGCCCACAGATCCCTTAACGCCTGCCCTCACCCAGGCATTAAAAAACAGCACACAACAGGCTGTGCGCCATTTT
Source organism: Pleurodeles waltl (assembly GCF_031143425.1). Classification (NCBI taxonomy): domain Eukaryota; kingdom Metazoa; phylum Chordata; class Amphibia; order Caudata; family Salamandridae; genus Pleurodeles; species Pleurodeles waltl. The sequence goes on from NC_090437.1 coordinate 1,099,466,602, forward strand.
TTAAGGCCCACCCCCTTCTGTGCGTCAAAATGACACTAGGGTATAAATAAGGCGCACAGGCTTTAAAGTCATTTTTTGGGCGGGAACGGCTACCTTACATATCATTACCGCAAGGCAGTTTCCCGCTCCAAAGAAATGACGCACATGGTGGAATTTTGACGTCCGTACAACAAACTTACTCTTCCTATAATAAGTCTGACCTACCTATATCTTCCCAATTGTGACCATCATTGGGTAATATAGCACAAACTTAACTGGAGGAATATTGCATATAAAGGGGGTGGGGAGGCACAAGAAACTGCAGATTTTAAGTCATGTGTTTAAATTACTCAATTATAATACATTTTACATGTTCAAAACTACTTTACATACTTATAATTTTTAGGTGCAAGACGATTAAATGATCACACTATACTTTCAGTCATGTGAGCCGCAATTACGCCCCCAAGACCATAGTTAGCAAATATGCCACTAAATAATTTCTCCTCCATTAATTTGCAGATGTTGTGTTACAGAGCTTTATTTATCTTACACTATTCTCATAAAAAGGTATTGAACTTAATAAATATTCCTTTACAAAAAGGAGGTTTCAATTATGCTAATTTTATTGAAAGCAGTGTGGGTTTGATGAAGTTTGAGCAAATTCACTGAACAGTTTTTAAAGTCAAACAAAAATGATTGTGCATACAATGAAATAAACATTTCATAGAAAGTAACACATGCTCAAAAGGAGACCTATTTCTTAATTACCACATCACATGAAAAGAAGTGGAACAGCCTTTTATATTTTCCTGATTTGAAAAGTGGATTGAATTGTCTATATTTTAACGTATGACTTCCTTCTGCAGGAGAAAATAAAAGCGTGAAACAAGGACCCAAAACACAAATATATGAGTTAATGATAGATCAACTGAATCATTTACTTGTAACCTTTTGACAGAATTTCAAGAAACAGGATTAGGAAAAAGTTTAATTAAGACCAAAGTGAGCTCAGGAAATACATTTAGAGTGAACTCAAGCCAGTCGCAGTAAAGGAGATTATCACATGGTTTTTACATATGGCTGCCAACATTGACATAAAAAACATGCCTTTCACCTCCACTACACATTAATAGGAAGTGGCGTTATAGGCAAGCTGAAAGCGATGTGAAGTGATTCCATGCAGTCTCAGTCAATCTACTCTGATCCACTCTGTTTCACTCAGTCCCACTCATTCTGATTCAATCTGAATTAGTCATTCTTACTGTGTTTCACACTCACTTCATTCTCACACATACTTGTCCTTGCTGTCACTCATTCTCACTTACTCTGACTCACTCCTTCACTCACTCTCTGTCACTTAACTTCACACACACAGTCACACTGACTTTCTAACAGTGCTGGAATTTCATCGCTGATGGCTGGCGCAGGAACCTTCATGCATCTCTGTCAGCAAACAATGTCACTTGCTACCTCAGTTTGTTAATGGACATGAAGCGGTGTGCATTTTATTTTTATTATATTGTTAGAAATGTGGTTGCCAGTCAGGTTACCCCCAACAAAAGTGACCTCACTGTAGTCAGGGTAAAGGAGAACCACCCTCAGTTAACCCCCGCTCACCCCCTTGGTAACTTGGCATGAGCCGGCAGACTTAACTTCAGAAGCAATGTGCAAAGTATTTGTACTAACACACAATAATCCAGTTAACCACTACAAAATGACACAACACAGGTTTAGAAAAATAGGTAATATTTCTCTAAACAAAACAAGACCAGAACGACAAAAATTCAACATACACAAGTCAAGATATGAACTTTGGAAGAATAAGAGTCTTAGGGGGTCATTATGACCCCGGCGGTGAGTGGTAATGTGGCAGTAGTACCGTCAACAGGCTGGCAGAACATACCGCCACATTGTGAGAATGGCTGGTTATCTTCAGCCAACCCACCACTTCTCCACTCACACCGCCATGACAGTAGCAGCCGCCGGGCTGGAGATGTCAATCTCCAGCCCGGTGGCCGCTATGGTACAGCTGGCGGCATTATGAGCCAGCCTACCACCAGGGTTTTTGAGGTGTTAGCAATGCCACCAAAACCATGGCCAAAGGCCCTACCAGTGACAGGGAATTCCTTTCCTGTCATGGGTAGGCGGCTCACCCACCTCCCAACACTCCCCAGACATCCCCCACACCCCCTCCATCCATGCTCCCCCCTTCTAATTCCCTCACCCCCATACACGCACACACTCGCAGACATGCACAATGCATACACTCACTCACTCACACTGGGTACATGCATTCATACACTCATACATCCAGTCATGCTCGCTCACACACACTCAACACCACCCCCCGTCAGAAGCCCAACTCACCGTCTTCCAGGTGGTCTTCCTGCAGGGAACAGAAAGGGGTGCTGCTACCGCCAGCAGCGCCCGCCAGCAGAACACTGCCAGGTCGTATCACAGGTCATGATACGTCTGACGGCTGTCAACTGGCATGGCAGTGATGATGGTAGCAGCACCACCTTACCACTATCCGCAAGTATGATCACTGCCAGATTTCCACCCTTCTTGTGGCGGAAGTCTGGCTGGGGTCATAATCTGGCAGACGGAGAGTAACCGTGGTGACGGTCTTTTGGCGGCAGTCACCACGGTGGTTTTTACCGCCAATGACAGAATTAGGTCGTTAATCCTTCGAAAACAGTGAGAATGTTGATGTTACGCAAATTACCTGGTTAGCAATAAAAATAAAGCCGCACGGGCGAGTGTGCGTCAGAAAAGTCAGCAATGCATCGATTCCTTGTTCGCAAGTGAGGCCTTGCATCATTTCCTTCTCCGGTCGGGTCGGCAATACTTAACTTTTCTCCCGCAAGAGAGCGATGCGTCGATTTCCAGATTGGGCACCCCAGATCTGCTCCGAATCGGGTTGACAGCCAGGGACGATGCGTGGAAAAACCGGTATCACAAAACCGTGCTGCATGGGGTTTGCGTCATTATCAGCCTCTGTTAGCGGGTGTTACATGTTGTTTCTCCAGCTGCATTGCATTGGTCTTCCAGCTGCTATGCAGGTGGAGCGTTGATTTCAGCCGCAAGGCTGGTGGCGCGTCGTTAATCAGCCGCCTTACGGAAGGTGCATCAAACATTTCCCCCCACAGGGGTCTCTGTGTGGATTTTCAGTCCTTTTCTGCCAACTTCACCTTTCAAGGGCCCAGGGACTGGATAGGGCACCACGTGGCGGGGCAGGAGTCTCAGGAGAAAGTCCAGGTACTGACAGGGGAAGTCTTTGATTGCCCTGAGACTTCAACAACAGGAGGCAAGCTCAATTCAAGCCCTTGGAGATTCTTCTTAGGCAGGAATGCACAACAAATTCCAGTCTTTCTCCCCTTTCACAGGCAGAAGCAGAAACTTCAGGACACCCTAACAAAGCACAGTCACAGGAAGGGGCATCACTTCTCAGCTCTTCAGCTCTTCTCCTTTAGAGGTTACTCTAAGTTCCAGAATTGATCTGATTTTCAGGGGTGTTGGATGTCCTTCTTATACCCCTTTCTGCCTTTGAGGTAGGCCTACTTCAAAGAGAAGTCTCTGTTGTTTTCAAGATCCTGCCTTGCCCAGGCCAGGCCCCAGACACACACCAGGAGGTTGGAGACTGCATTGTGTGACACAGCCCTTTCAGGTGAAAGTGACCACTCCTCCCCCCTCCCACCACAGATGGCGCATCAGAATATGGAGGCTACAACCCAGCTCCCTTTATGTCACTGTCTAGAGAGAGGTGCAAACAGCCCAACTGTCAAACTGACCCAGACAGAGTCGCAGAATGGTTTAAGCAAGAAAATGCCTACTTTCTAAAAGTGGCATTTTCAAACATACAATCTAAAAACTAACTTCACTAAAAGATGAATTAAAAAATTTGGGCTCAGAGACCCTAAACTCCATTTTTGTATCTGCTCCCAAAGGGAATCTAAACGTTAATAATATTTAAAGGCATCCCCTGGGTTAACATATGAGAGAGATAGGCCTTGCAACAGTGAAAAACTAAGTTGGCAGTATTTCACTGTTATGACATGTAAAACACATAAGTACATGTCCCACTTTTAACATACACTACACACTGCCCATGAGGCTACCTAGGGCCTACCATACGGGTGCCTTACATGTATAAATGGGGATGGTTTAGGCCTGGCAAGTGGGTACACTTGCCAAGTCAAATTGGCAGTTTAAAGCTGCGCACACAGACACTGTAGTAGCAGGTCTGAGCTATGTTTACAGGGCTACTAATGTGGGTGGCACAACCAGTGCTGCAGGCCCACTAGTAGTATTTGATTTTCAGGCCATGGGCACCTCTCGGGCACTGTACTATGGAATTACTAGTAAATCAAATATGCCAATCATGGAATGCCAATTAGACATATATTTTACATACAAGCACTTGCACTTTAGCACTGGATAGCAGTGGAAACGTGCCCAGAGTATCAAAAACACCAAAACGGAGTCCAGCACACATCAACAACCTGGGAAACAGGGGCAAAAAGTTAGGGGAGACCATGCCCAGGATGCCAAGTCTAACATATATCTAAAGTGAATAATTATTCACTCTTCATACAATAAAAATGGACCACAAATTAAGGAGGGTGTAATGTAGTTGTGAAACCCATAAAATAGAGCCGCCACTAGTCCAGGGACACCTATCAATTAAATGTATCCATCCACTCAATCTTCCATCTTTTTGCTTATCCATCCCCCTTTCATCCCTTCAGTCAGCCATCCTTTCAATCATCCATCCATCCTTTCGCTCATTCATCTACCCTCTTGCTCCATCTGTCCATTCTTTCACTCCATCCATCCGTCCATCACCCTCTCTTTGGCTCATCCACCTATCCACCCTTTCACTCAGCCATATATCCTTACACCCATCCATCTACCCTTTGTCCCATGTATCTATCTATTCATACATGCCTCCATTTAACCTTTCATTCAGCCAATCATCCTTACACTCACTCACCCATCTGTTTATCCATCCGTCAATTCTCCCTTTCACTCATCCATGCATCCAGGCATCCATCTACCCTGCCTTTCTCTCATCCATCCTTTGGTTTACTCATCGATCTTTACATACATCCTTTCTATCATGCATCCATACTTTCACTCCATCCATACTTTCACTCACCGATCATTTACCCTTTCACTCATCCATCCATCCTTCCACTCATTTTGCCATCCATCCAACCTTTCTCTCATCATCAATCAACCCATCCTTTCCCTCCATCCATCCATCCAGCCATTAATCCATCCATCCACCCATCCTCTCATTCACTTAAACATCCTCTCTCCCTTTTACTTTTCCATTCTTATGTCCATCCTTTCACTCATTCATCCATGCATCCATCCAACCACTATTTCATTCATTCATCCATCTAAAGCAAGGGGGTAGACGATGCCCCTAATGCAGAAAGAAGCTTAACTGCACACGTACTTAGTCCACCTTCTCTTGGGTCTCTAAGAAGTCAAGATAAGGAGCACTCTGTCATGCTCAGCTCCCTAATATTTTTTTCAAAGGGAAACCAAATGCACTCCTAAAGATGTGTTACTGCCAGGAGAGCAGCCCCCTCCACCTCACTTACAGCCTGCCCCTCGGTGATGATCAATAAATTGTTCCCACTCTCTCTCTCCTTGTTCTTCCCTGCCTGCCCCACCCCCAGCCACTGAAGTAAACGGAGCTTTGTAACTCCTCCCACCGACATTGTTTATGTGCCCCAAAAGCAACCTGACCAGTCGTATTCTAATTCAGCACTGCTCATATGATGTCACTGCTGTAGTTTGTGCCTGCAGATTGAAGGATAGGGAAGTTAGCGAGAAAACAGTATCACTGAACTGTGTCAACTCACATGTGCCCTAAAACCACAAAGGCTGTGTAAGGCCATTATGAACATAAATATACAGTGAAGATCTGACTGTTAATTTTTACCTGTGCACTGATGAGAAGCCATAAAGCCTTAAAGGTATTTTCTACTTCTTACATGTGATTACATCAGTATGCGATGGCTCAACTTTTCTGGACTCTACTTCTGTCCTTCGGTTCTCTGTCCTTCTCTTCTCATAGACAATGAGCAAAAGGGCATTTCAAAAGGAACATGCACCCTATATTGCCTTTTGAGTTTCAGCAAAGGGTGATTTGGCAGAACTGATCCTCTTTCATAAGGCCAAGGGTTCTTGTAGGTTTCCCAGCCTTATTGCACAAAAGAGACCTGGCTAAATTATGACTGAAATGGAGGGATGAAAGTACAAGTGTGGCTTATGGTGACCACCTGACAAGAAGGCAAATTCAGGACATTGACTGTAAAAATTCAGGACAAAAGGTCAATAATCTGGACAAAAGGTTATTTTTACGGACGCATTAAAGGATGTTCCACGATTATAAAATACACAGCTCACAGAAGTACAAACCAAAGTTGCTTTATGTTCTTTAGTTTGTTTTAAAATTGGAATGTTGAGCAAGTGTTCACACATTGCTGGACAAATTAAAGATGAACAAACTAGAAAACACACTCAAAGCAGCCAACATAAGGGGCAGTTTTCACAATTCTACCCCGGTACCATGAATTATAATGTTAGAAGTAGTGCTCTGTTACAGAACAGAGGCTTAGAGTTAATATTAGAGAGTGTGAAAAAGAGAGAGAATTGATGAGGAAGAAGGACAGGGCTACATACTGAGAAGGAGAGACAGTTGTTTTGACCAGTGATAGTTAACGGTGAAAGAAAAAGCAATAAGGCGAGGATCTGTAAACTGAGATAAAAAGCAGTTGGAGAAAAGAGAAAAGAAGGCAACAGAAGATGGCACAGAGAAAGGAACAAAACGCAGATACAGAAAGATACTGAAGGTGACAGAGAGGAGGTTGAAAAGAGAACTAAAGGTAGAGGGGTCATATAAAAGGGAAGGTATAAGAAACTGCTAGGAAGCATGTGGGGAAAAGTAAGAGACACAGACAAATGGCAAGGCAGGAGAGAGTAAGGAATGGAGAGAGAAAGGGGAACTGAGAGATAGAGAGGTTGAATAGGGAATAAACAGAGAGATGATGTGAGGGTTCACTTTTGTAACTTGCAGGTTAGACCTTTCAATCCCATGTCTAATACACCATATATTTGAAAATATGCTGATACTCAGCTCTTTCCCTTTCATGCAACACAGTGCAGTAACTTCACTTGCTGTCTTGTGTTACTTGAATTGTTAGTAAATATATCCCTCAAAGATTTGGCACAGGTGTCCAGATTTGTTTTGGACCAAGTATGTGCTCCACTGCTATTTGGCTAGGGTCCTACTACAGAAACGACAGATACATGCAGACAGAAAATTACTGTATGTCATTTTTAAAAGAATAAGGGAGAAATTCATCCAAGGTTACAGCCCAGAGCATTTGTCTGGCAAACTACACTGTGCCACTGGAAGATTCTGGGATTAGAGCACTTTGGTCTAGATATGTAGGCCTTACTACTTGTGCTTTTCATTGTCCATTAACTGGAAATGATTAAATAAAAACTTTACAGAAACACGGATTACAATAAAAATAAATCTTTCCATTCATAGCACCTTCGTACCAGCCCATCACATAATCAGCTGAAGTGCTTTAATCTCAGGGTCTGGGGCACTGCACAGGCTGTAGGAATGATAGCTTTGTGCTTGACATGGCTGGCTTTAATGCTGATGCCAGATGTTGTGAGAATATTTGTTGTGTCCTCACAGACCTCCTTCCTCAAAGATTCAATCAGTACCACCCTCCAATGTGGCCCTAATCCTTACGTAGACCCACTCTCATGTGTACTTAATTCTATTTACAGCACTATTCATACCAAGTATGCAGGGTAGAGTAGGGTGCTAGAGTGAGTTATATCACACATATATTGTATAGGGGCAATGGTGTGTAGGTTTGTAAAGCAGTGTATAGGAAATGTTACTTACAAGCATGGCCAATGGAATTATGCAATTGTGCAGCTGTGGCGATTTTTTCATAGTTATAGATATGCCGCACAATCCATCATCTGCTGTACAATGTGCAGCGTTTAGCTTAAATGGTTCAAAGCTTACTAAGGGCCAGATATATCAAGCCCTCGGTTTGCATTTCTTAAATAGCAAATTTTAAGAAATCGTTATTTAAGAAATACAAAATGGGATGTATGAAAATTGCGAATCGGTAATAGCGATTTCTTAAAAATCGCAGTTGCAATTTGCGAGTTCCAAATACCGAATCACAAAAAATAGTGAATCAGTATTTGCCATTCACAAATTGCGAAACCGGGAACCTGGAACAGCCTGATGACATCACAATCAGGAAGTGAGTCAGTGCATGTTGTTTCCAGAAGCACCAGCCGCGGGAGCAGGCAGAGAGACCCAGCAGAGCACCAGGGAGGCAGGATTGAGAGTCAGCCAGGACCAAACAGGATAATGGCTACTGATGGGAATGTGAAGGAGAAAGGAGAGAGGAAGCACAAACTCAAATTCAGTGAGCAGGAATTGGAGGTGCTCACCGAGGAGGTGGTCAGGAACCATGACAAATTATTTGTAAAACACCCACTACAGGTACCTGAAAGTGAGAAGAGGAAACTATGGTCAGACATCCAGACCAAAATATGCGCAGTGGGCGTTGCACAGCGCTCTGTCGAGGAGATATGCAAGCGATGGTATGACTTGCGTTCACGTGCCAAAGAGAGGGTAGCAAGCAGGCTGAAAGAGGCAAGGAGCACCAGAGGAGGACCACCCACCCAGACACCGTCTTCACCAATGGAACACATGGTGGAGTCGACACTGCTTCCTGAAGCTGTCAGTAGTGTCACTGACATTGACACCTCAGGCACACCCAGCACCAGCAAAGGTAAGGGCAGTAATGATGTGTTTCCCCATATGTGCATGTACAAATTGCCCTTAGAAAATAGCTTTGGCACTATGCAGTGTGATAAGTAGTCCATGCCACATCTTAAATGCAACACAACCCCTAAAGTGCAACTACCACATAAATAGCGACATAGTGTAAGACCAAACAGATACACAACACAAAAGACTCTCAGAGATACTATGCCAGAGCAAATTTAATCCTATTATGCAACTGTGTGAGTACATATCCAAGAATGACATGCTGCACATTGTTGTTGCAGATGTTCCAGGCCATGATGCAGCAGAAGCTGTGTGGGATAGCGAAAGACCGCCACAGTCCGACTCAAACACCAGTGAGTCCTTCATACAAGCACCAACTAGACGCAGGGCAAGAGTGCTACCCCTCCCGAGTATAACCTGGACTCTGATGAAATGCCGGATGAAGTACCCACACCACCCCCAGTGGCTAGATGCACCGACAGACAGCAGTCCCTGCCCCAGCATCAGTCCACTCCCCTCAGGAGGCATCGCAAAGAAGACAGACAGTGCACAGAGGAACATGAGGGCCCATCACTGATTGGTGGCCTTGAGGCTTCCATGCTGAAAGTACAGCGCCTGCAACATAAACACATGAGGTCAATGCACAGGCAGTTGGTGTCAATCGATCATAACATGGGAGCAATGCACAGGTAGTTCGAGTCTCACAATGACAACATGGGATCAATGCACAAGCAGTTGAAGTCACTCAATGAAAACATGGGATCAATGCACAAGCAGTTGGAGTCTCTCAATGAAAACATGTGCAAGCTGCATGAGGGACAGCAAACAGCAGTAGAACATGCAAAGGAGATGACAAATGCCATTAGGGAACTCTGCACTGTGATGCAGCAGGAGCATGTCAGCCACTGTAGGTGCCATCACCAAATGATGGGCAGGTTGGATGGGTTCTGCAGATCTGTCAATCGGCTCGATACCACAACTACTTTGGTGTCACAACGTGCTGTGGGCATGCAAGTGGAGATGGCACATTGCAGTCGGGAAATTGCACAAGGGTTGATGCAAATCACAAATGTTTTGGAGACAATGCAGACCGCACGGAGTGCTACAAACAGCGAACTGGGTGATGGGGATAGTGAGGAGCTCTCTAGCCTCAGCAGTCTCACAGCTCCTGTGATGGATCCTAGGCGTTGCAATACAAGACACAGACCTGTCTTGGAACCCGCAACAAGAGATGCAACTGAGACCACTGAGCACTCAAGTGGAGTGCATGGACATAGAAAGTAATGTTGAGAGATACAGGTGACTTGCATACCATGTAGCAATGCAGTGATACTATGATGCTAATAGTGTGACACTGTAACTAGCACCTGTTTGTTTATAGTGCTTAACTATCTCCTAATCAAACATATATTACCTGTAGTGAAGGCAATAAAGATGCTACCTACAGCAATACACAAATGTTGACGTGGTGTTGTCATTACTTACACCAATAATAGTTGCGAGTGTTCTGATCAAGTCTTTGTCTGCCCTCTACTGCACTGCTTCTGTCTGCTGGCTGGAGGGGTGGCAAGGTATTGTCATCCTCATCGGAGTCAGGCTCTGTGGGTTCCACTGGTATGCTCCTCGTTGTTGCAATGTTGTGCAACATAGCACATGTAGCCACAATTTTGCAGGTGTTTTCAGGGCTGTATTGTAGTGCACCACTACTCTTGTGCAGGCATCTGAAACAGCTCTTCAGCAGGCCAAAGGTACTCTCTACAACGCTGCGTCTCATCCTGTGTGCTGCATTATACCTCCTTTCGCCTGGCGTGGCAGGATTCAGATAGGGTGTAAGTATGAAGGAGCGCACTGCATAGGCACTGTCTCCTAGAATGAAAGGTGAGTAAAATGAATATTTGTTATCTGTGAGATCACATATACATCAAGGCAACATTGTCCACTATTACATTACCAAGTAGGTATCCTTCGCCAAACTCCCCAGCAAGTAGTCTTGTATGTATTCCATTGTGCCTGAAGATGTAGGAGTCATGTGTGCTACTTGGTATTTGGCCACAAGATCCGTTATAACGTTGGAGGCATTGCTTATGACTTGTATGTTCATAGAATGTGTACTCATTCTGTTCTGATAAACATACTCTGTGGTAGATGGTGGACAGATAGCTACATGTGTCCCATCGATACAGCCAATGACATTTGGGAATTGGGCAATCTGGTAGAAATTGTATTTGGTTTGGAGCAATTCCTGTGGGGTTTTGGGGAATCTTATATGCTGAAGGATTTTGTAATCATGGCATTGGGGAAAGCATTGAAGAAGCGAGAAAGGCGCACTCTGTGAGACACCTCCAGCTGCTATTATGACCCCTTGATAGCTCCCTGAGGCTAATAGGTGCAGGGAGCCTAATACCTGCACATGGGTGGGTATGATATTGGTCCTGTGCGTGTTTCGTTGCAGTAGGGGTTATGGATCAGCTATCAGGTCAAGTATCATGGCTGAGTTTAACCTGTACTTATCATATATCTCCTCCTCTTTCTGGTCAAAAAGGGTAATGCGCACTCTGAAAATGCGCTCCTGTCTCCTCCTCCCTCTCCTCAAACATGCCAGGATCCTCATCCTCCTCGCCATGACTTAGAGTGCAGCCATTGTGGAAAAAAGACTGAGTCATTCTGGGCCTCTTTATATTGGTTGCACCTGTTTACCACCTGATTTCAATTTGTGGTAAATTGCACGTGCAAAAAGCCATTCTGCAAATATTCGCAATTTGCGACTTGTTGATGCATTGTATGGAGTTGGCGAATCGCAGAATCCGAATTGCAAATTCACATCGTTATTTGCAAATCACAGTATGTGATTCGCATTATCTTGTCGAAGTTGCAAGGAATCGCTATTTTAGCGATTCCTTAAATTTGCACTACGAATGCCTTTCATACATAGTGAAATGCGATTTTGCATTTGCAAACGGTGGAATTTACCGATTCACACCGTTTGCAAATGCAAAATCTTTTGATACATCTGGCCCATTAAATACTGCAATATGTTTCTGTGGAGTGGTGGGCTCTTTGCGAAGGTTGACTGGACACCTTTCTGTTGATCACAGCTAAATTTGCCTGTTAAACTGGAATTAATGAGGTGCAACCAATACACAGACAGTGTTGACATGTTTAAAAATGACAAAGTAATTAAGTAATACTATTGCAAAATGTGCAGCATTACACAGCATAGTTTAGCTTTGCTTGTTGCTCAATTTGCTCAACCCTGCTGCATACTTTTGCCCTCCCTTTCAGCATCATTACAGTGGCCCTTCTTAAGTCAATGAGGATTACAACGTGTAGAAGACACATGTCATCCATACCAGAAGGCATTATATGTTAAGAGTGCTTAGTCAGGTGAAATACAAACATGGGGTTTAAAATGTAACATATCGCTAGGGGTTGTTTTTACTAATAAATATTTAGTATCATCCAAAGGAACCCTATTTAGCCACCTTAGAATAAGGAAAGATTAGGTAAAAAAAACAATAAAGTTGTAAACCCATGGCTTGCAGGTTCTATGCTTCTTTTTGATTCTCGTTCATATCAATCAATCAGGTGTTGTACTTTTAGTTCAGTCAGAACTCTGGGCAAAACTCAATCCCTCAAACAGATACATTAATCACTAGGATTGGATTGATGTTTTTATTAGCAACTGCTGGCATATGATGAGCTCTAGATTCGGTGCGTTTAACCCTGCAGGAAGTGTCAAAATGCATCCCTCCCCCAAAGCTTGGCCCCTGGTGCGGTGACACCAGCCTCTGAACAAAATCAGAATGCCATGTCCTAGGTCAGGCAGGAAGAGGCCCATCAGCATATGCTGTGACTGCACAGAGAGGCCCATTATCATTCTGCATGTTACAATCGCCAGCAATCAGAATGACAATGGTCTGATAGCAGTCTGTGGCAGGTGCCAGACGGGCTACTGCAGACCCTTTAGTTCACAGCAGGAGTATGAATTGGCCTAGTGAGTGCTAAAGAAATTAGGCTTCTCACAGGTGGAAGCGCATCTCGCAGCAATGTGCAAAATTAAAGACACAAGGGGGCATATTTATACTCTGTTTGCGCCGAATGTGCGTCAAAAATTTTGACGCACAAAAGGCGCAAACCCTGCCCCATATTTATACTTTGACGTCCAACCCCTGCCACCCTTGCCCACCCCAGGAGGCACCCAAGGATGCAGGGACCCATCCCAGGGAAGTAGAGGTTAGTTGGGGTAAGTATTTTTTTCCGTATTTTCTTTTGTGGCATAGGGGGGCCTGATTTGGGCCCTCCTACATGCCACTATGCCCAATGACCATGCCCAGGGGACATAAGTCCCCTGGGCATGGCCATTGGGCAAGGGGGCATGACTCCTGTCTTTGCTAAGACAGGAGTCATTTCAATGGGGTTGGGCGTCAAAACAAATGGCGCAAATCGGGTTGAGGCCTGAATTTTGCCTCAGACCTGACTGGCCCCATTTTTTGACGCCCAACCTCAATTTTCCCCTACGCCGGCGCTGCCTGGTGTGAGTAATTTTTTTGGACACTCACCAGTCCGCAGCGCCAGCTAACGTCATTCAATAAATAAGGCGCCCGCATGGCGCTTTGGAATGGCGTTAGCCGGCGGTAAAATTTTTGACGCACAACTGCGTTGGCGCAGTTGTGCGTCAAAAAGTATAAATATGGGCCAAGGAGTCCATGAAAGTGCTCTTCACAGACAATGGACGTGAGGCCAAAAAACGGACGGTCCGTAAAATGTACAGATGGGAGGTCATCCTTGTGTGGCATAGGAATGCAGACAATTTCCACTACAAGACAAATGGCAACCTCCTCAAAATACATGACATATCAAGACAGCTCAGTCAGCTGCACCTCCTAAAGCCGAAATGTTTGCTGTCACTAAGTAAGTTTCTAAAATCTACGCATGGATACAGGCCAGAAAATATGTATCAACATTGTGATTAGTGATTAAAATATCCCTAGTTGGAACAAATTGGGAGTGAGTATGTCTAAATGTTGGACATGAAAGGAGATGGGAACTGAGGATGAGTCAAATGGAACTACAAGGGTAAAAGGTCCCCTCCTCTTATTAATTTGCAAGTTGATATTTACTGACCACATGAAAATAACATAATCATGTAGACATTAAATCGTGACTCGGAGAAAAGGTGTTAAGTTGTGTCAACTGAAGAAAATGGTTGATGGCAAAGAGTGAAAAACTGCAGGGGAGAATTGCACATTGAAAATCTGAATATTGCACTTTCTTAATAAGTAATGTTAAATGTCTACCAAGAGAGGATTGATATTGCAGTAATATATTGTGAGATGCTGGATATGGAAAGGAGGTTGGAAGATAGCAATATGGCCTTGTGGAGAGAAGTGTTAATCTACAACTGTATTTGGGAGTTACCTCGCAGATGCATAAATCAGCTCCTACATCTTAATGTTTGCTGGTTCCAGGTTCTCGCTTTTCCATGGCACTTCCCTCATCAAGTTCTTTGTTTGATATAGGTATAGTCCAACAGGCAACCAAGGGAGTCAGCCTTTGATCAAGGTAGTAAAAGCAGTTGTTAACGTTGGAAGCATGGGGTAAGCACCCTGCAGTGCCTTGTTTAGGTGGATAGAGAAAGGGCTTGGCTTGGAAGAAGGGCAAGTGGAAAGTAGAAAAATACATTGCAAATCACAAATCATTTCCTCAGAATTCATAATAGGTGATATTTATCACACCTGATGAATAAAATACCCTTAGGCGTCATCATTTATTGGTGTAAATATTGCACCTTTTACTGAGACACTCCTAATGAGGGCCAAAGAACAACTTGGTGTAATGAACCTAGTTAAATGTGAGGTATCTTTGTGAATGGTACCACTATACATCAAATAATATGTGGCAGTTATTGCAGATAAGAGAGGTTAGGATTGTGCAATTGAGAAATCCAACATTGGAGCAAATTTTAAAATGGCCCTAGTACATCCTGAAAGAAATCGTTTGGTAGGGTTGCAGTCACAATCAAGAATTAGCCTGATTGAGCTTGGTTTGTTTCTAAAAGGCCATTTATATTCATTGAGTTTGCAGTGTGGCCAATAAAGGGGAGGAATTATTTGACTAGATGAGTTGCTATTCATCAGCTCTGGATGGGATTTAATAAGCAAAATCATGTTGCAGAGCTTTCAAGATACAGGCCACATTTCTGGCTGAGGATTCTGCATGACAATATAGATATTATTTGTGAGTTATTTTGTATGCAGTAATAGGGAGAATAATTAATGAATTGCTGGGGTAAATCTATTTGTCTATCTGTTTCTAGAATGTTTCTAAAATGTCGTGGTAACAATCCATTTTTTATTTTATTTTGTTTTTGTATTGCTTGGCAATGGGTGCTTGCCACACGCCACAACGACTTCATGCCATTTTTGGTTCCACCTCCAGAGCTTCACCCCCCAGGACCTACTTAATGGTTGCCTCAGTATGTCTGAACAGTGAACTTGTGCAGCAGACATGCCCAAGGTGCACCTAAGGCATGACAAAGGAAAACCCATCCGTGCCTTGACCACACCTAGCACGCAAAACCCTGGTCCCCCACCACCCACAGTTACTCCTCCTCAGAACTCCATTGCCTGAACCCCAGACAGTTAGCCATTGCTTCCACCCAACATCATGGTAAGGCCTTTCTCATTATCATTCAGCCACTCCTCATCACATCCACACCCTAGCCACCCCGAGCACCCAGCTCCCAACACACTGGGATGCATAATACTCAACACCCGTTCCTTAAATAAACATGCCACAGACGTTTTGGACCTCATCCACACACACACATATGACCATGCCCCCTCACAGAAACATAGCTCAACCCTTCATTCGCCCCAGACATTGCCAATGCCATCCCAGCAGGCTGCAAGATTCTGCACCAAGACAGAACTGCAAAACCCGAAAGAGGTGTCTCAATAATCCACAAAGACAACATAAACTGCACCACCACAAATAACTCAGATACCACCTTCACTGAGTACCTCCACTTCAAGATCTAAAGGGACAGGAAGTCAACCCCCAAAGAAATCCTTGTCTGCTGATCACAGGGCCCCCAATGGAATTTTAGCAACCTCATCACTCACCTTATTACCCCCGCTGCCCACAGTTCCAAAAACGTTCTCCTCCTCAGCAACCTCAACTTCCATTTGGATGACTCCCCCAACACCACCAACCTTGTGGACAACCTCCCCAACATCAGCCACACAATGTTTGCGACTGGCCCTACTCACAAAGTAGGCTACACATTAGACCCATCTTCTCCATTTGCAACACACCTAAAGTCAAACACATCCACCAGCTCACGTGGATGGACCACTTCATCATTCATTTCAACGTCTTCATCCATCCCTCACATGCCGGCAGTGACACTGCCTTCCCAGAACCACAACTGGAAAACCATCACCCAAAAAGCATGGATCAACACCCTCAACCTACACTATCCTACTCTCTCTGACGATGCCAACAGAAGCACACAGCGCCTCAATGGCTGGCTCACCACCTGCTCCTACAGCCTCACTCCCTTCAAGGCTAACAAACCCAGTAAAACCTGGAAACATGCCAACTGGCACACAGACGCCCTCAGGAACTCCAAGAGGCACTGCAGACAGCTAGAAAAGAAGTGATGATCCTCCTAAAAAACCTCAGACAGGAGCACCTACAAAGATGCGCTCAGATTCTACACCAAGAGCTCATAGAGACCAAGAGGAGGGCCTTGTTCCAGAGAACTGAAGCCAGCAGCAAAAAACCTAAAGAACTCTTCACAATCATCAGATAATTCACCCTCCCCGCAGCCACATTCAACTCCATCACCCCATCGCAGGACCTCTGCAATTAACTTTTAGACTTTAATCAAAAGGAAGAATGGAGCACACTATTATTGATTTACTTCCAATAATAATTGAAACCCTGAGTCCTTTGGTTCTATTTAAACTTCAATAGACAACCATGGTACAGTTCAAATACATAATAAGTTCTACATATTGGCTACACTATTTGAAATTCACATTTAATACAAATAGAAACACACCTATACAAATAAAACTAATAATTCAAAATAACAACAGAAAATTAAAGAAATAAATATCACAAATTTGACACAACTCGTCTAGAAAGTCCATATCATTGAACTCCAGAGACTTAAAAGTCAAAAGACACCCAAGTCCAAAAAGTCCGTGACAAGGGTGTATGTTGTCCCATATGTTGACTTGAAGCAATGCAGTTTCTTAGTATCCAATGCGAAACAATTCGCTGCAGAATCCGAACCAACTTCAGCCATCACAAATTTGACACAACTCGTCTAGAAAGTCCATATCATTGAACTCCAGAGACTTAAAAGTCAAAAGACACCCAAGTCCAAAAAGTCCGTGACAAGGGTGTATGTTGTCCCATATGTTGACTTGAAGCAATGCAGTTTCTTAGTATCCAATGCGAAACAATTCGCTGCAGAATCCGAACCAAATTCAGCCGACACGTGTTTCGTCCCTAAAGGGACTTTCTCAAGGCTCGTCCCTTCGCATTTGGTATGAACTTTTCAAAATCTGTTTGTCCAGTAGGGTACAGGGGTGCTACACATCTGTACTAATTTCATTTCCAGTGGAGAGATTCCCGATGAAACGTAATTTTCTAACCCTAGTTAAAAGCGAGGCACAACAACCTTTCTTCCACTATATCCTGAGATGCATTTTTTTTTTTTTTTTTTGCATCTCAGGATATAGTGGAAGAATCCTGTACAGATGTGTAGCACCCCTGTACCCTACTGGACAAACAGATTTTGAAAAGTTCATACCAAATGCGAAGGGACGAGCCTTGAGAAAGTCCCTTTAGGGACGAAACACGTGTCGGCTGAATTTGGTTCGGATTCTGCAGCTAATTGTTTCGCATTGGATACTAAGAAACTGCATTGCTTCAAGTCAACATATGGGACAACATACACCCTTGTCACGGACTTTTTGGACTTGGGTGTCTTTTGACTTTTAAGTCTCTGGAGTTCAATGATATGGACTTTCTAGACGAGTTGTGTCAAATTTGTGATGGCTGAAGTTGGTTCGGATTCTGCAGCGAATTGTTTCGCATTGGATACTAAGAAACTGCATTGCTTCAAGTCAACATATGGGACAACATACACCCTTGTCACGGACTTTTTGGACTTGGGTGTCTTTTGACTTTTAAGTCTCTGGAGTTCAATGATATGGACTTTCTAGACGAGTTGTGTCAAATTTGTGATATTTATTTCTTTAATTTTCTGTTGTTATTTTGAATTATTAGTTTTATTTGTATAGGTGTGTTTCTATTTGTATTAAATGTGAATTTCAAATAGTGTAGCCAATATGTAGAACTTATTATGTATTTGAACAGTACCATGGTTGTCTATTGAAGTTTAAATAGAACCAAAGGACTCAGGGTTTCAATTATTATTGGAAGTAAATCAATAATAGTGTGCTCCATTCTTCCTTTTGATTATAGTTTGTTGGTGCAAGTTTCTTGCCCCTTAATACATGTTGGACAACGGACATGTTTAGGATGTACTGAGCACCTGTGTTTACACTCTATATCAAAGGAAAGTGCGGGCTTTCTGTAGGGTTTTCTGTTGTCAATTGTTTTGGTCTAATGAAATAAACTTTTAGACTTCTTCCACAACCAAATCTCCAACATATACAAGAACTTTGACCCTTCGCCTCTTCTCATGACCCTCCCTCAAGAACCTCAGGCACTCCTGTGGGAGCACCAAATCTCTCCAACTGGACCCCACTGACCGCTGAAGAAACCACAGAGATCATGGCATCCACCCACTCATGTGCACCCAAGGATCTATGCCCTCACTGCCTCCTCAACCTTGGCAGTATCACTTTTAGCTTGGTACTACAGTCCATCATCAACACATCCAGCACCACAGCCACATTCCCTGATACGTGGAAATACACAGGTGTCACCTTGCTCCTTAAGAAACCATCTGCAGACCCAGAAGCCCTTAGAAAATATCAACTCATCTCTCTTCTTCCCTTCCCTGGAAAAAACTTGGAAAAAGCCATCAAGAGCCAACTTTCAGCTACATTGAACAGCGCGAACCCCATGACAACTAACAATCAGGATTTTGCAGCAACCATGGCACCAAGATGTCCCTCATCACTGCAATGGATGACATTTCCACTATCATGGACCAAGGACACTCCACAGACCTAAATCTTCTAGACCTCTCTGACACTTTTGGCATAGTCTCCCACCACACACTCATCACCAGACACTCCACAATGCAGGAATCCAAGGACCAGCCCTCCAAAGAACGCATCCTTCCTGTCTGGAAGAACGCCAAGTGTCAGACTGCTGCCTTTCAGCTTTGAACCCAAAGACTTCATCAGCGGAGTCCTACACCCTCTTTAACATTTTTCTTGTGCCCCTTGCAGAGAGCATCCACTCCCACGAACTCAGCATCATATCAAATGCTGATGACATGCAACTCATGCTGTCCCTTTCAGAAGACCCTATTAACACCACTGCACAACAGAAGTCGTCACATGGATGTGCACCAGCTGCCTGAAATTCAATGGTGAGAAAACAAAGATCCTGATTTTCGGACCCAACAATGCCCACTAAGACACCAGCTGGTGGCCCGCTGAACTAGGACCCACTCAACTCCCACTGACGGGGCTCAAAACCTGGGCATCATCCAGGACACTTAACTCTCCATGAGACCCTAAATCAACGCCGTCACTTTCGCCTGCTTCAACATCTCCACATGCTTAGAAAGATCTTCAAATGGCTCCTCCCCCTGGACACCATGAAGACCGTCACCCAGGCTTTGATCACAAGCAGGTTAGACTACCGCCCCACCTTTACTATGGAATACCTTCCTACCTCATGCACATTCCCAAAACCATATAAAATGCTGCTGCCAGACTGGTTCTAAGTCTAACCCGCCACACCCACATCACACATCCTCTCTGGCAACTTCACTGGCTCCCTGTCCAGAAACGCTGCCACTCCCCCATGCCTACAAAGCGCTGCAAAAAAACAGATCCCACTACCTCAACTGCTGTCTGCACTTCCACTAGTCAACTTCCTACCTCTGATCTCACACACATTCCCCTCATTCCGAAAAGCAGGGCAGGAGGTTGCTAATTCACTTATCTAGTAGAAAAGACCTGAATGCTCTCCCCCAGGACATCAAAACAGCTATCATGCTCACAACATTCCACAAGAAACTGAAGACCTGGTTCTTCCACTGATGTTCCAGACCTTCCTCACATACTCAGTGCCTAGAGACTCTTACCGATGATTAGCTGGGCTCTGCAAATCCTTTTACATTACATTACATTAAATTACTTTACATAAAACCTCGAAATTGTATTGAGCAATGAAAGGCCTATATCTTTGATGGCGTTACCGGGTTGTGTTTCTTAGAGAAGGAGGCCACAATTTTGTGTCAGCAGACATTACAAGCCAACTTGTGTTTATTAAAACGACCACTGAATTGTCATTGAAGACATTTGGGGCCATATTTATACTTTTTGACGCAAAACTGCGCTAACGCAGTTTTGTGCCAAAAAAATTAGCGCCGACTAACGCCATTCTGAAGCGCCATGCGGGCGCCGTATTTATTGAATGGCGTTAGCCGGCGTTAGTCGACCGGCGCTGCCTGGTGTGCGTGAAAAAAAACCACGTACACCAGGCAGCGCTGGCGTAGGGAAAAATGGCGTTTGGGCGTCCAAAAATGGGGCAAGTCAGGCTGAGGCAAAAAAATCGTCTTAACCCGATTTGCGCCATTTATTTTTGGCGCCCAGACGCCATTAACATGACTCCTGTCTTAGCAAAGACAGGAGTCATGCCCCCTTGCCCAATGGCCATGCCCAGAGGACTTCTGTCCCCTGGGCATGGTCATTGGGCATAGTGGCATGTAGGGGGGCACAAATCAGGCCCTCCTATGCCACAAAAGTTTTTTTTTAAAAAAACTTACCACAACTTACCTTTTCTTCCCTGGGATGGGTCCCTCCAGCCTTGGGTGTCCTCCTGGGGTGGGCAAGGGTGGCAGGGGGTGTCCCTGGGGGCTTGGGAGGGCACCTCTGGGCTCATTCTGAGCCCACAGGTCCCTTAACGCCTGCCCTGACCCAGGCGCTAAAATCCGGCGCAAATGCAGGTTTTTTAGTCCCGCCCACTCCCGGGCGTCATTTTTGCCCGGGAGTATAAATCCGACGCAATAGCATCGGAGTCATTTTTTAAGACGGGAACGCCTACCTTGCATATCATTAACGCAAGGAAGGTGTTCACGCAAAAAAATGACGCTAACTCCATGAACTTTGGCGCTAGACGCGTCTAACGCCAAAGTATAAATATGGAGTTAGTTTTGCGTCGAATTTGCGTCGAAAAAAACGACGCAAATTCGGCCCAAACGGAGTATAAATATGCCCCTTGCTGTTTCCAATTTCCTATTCCAACAATGCAGAAACAATCATGCATATAAGAATATATGAAATTATTATGTCATTTGCGTCACCATGTTTCACCAACATACAGACTTCTAGCTACACATAACTGCAACACTATCTGCGGTCGTCAAGGGAGTTTAAGAGCCCACGCCCTTTAAATCTGTTCGTTTATTTTTAATTCGTTTATTTATAAATCGTGTATTCTTGACTATAGCAGTCCTCCAGCATGAGCCTTTCGGCCACTTCTAAGCGCCATTCTGGCTCTTTTTTTTATAAAGTGTACAAATAAAAGTCCAGCGGAAAGGAGAGATTTCCATTTCAAAGCAATCTTGAACTCAAGTCAGGGGTATAACAAAGATTCCTAATGTGAGAGTAACACTAATAAATTATATGTTTGCATTCTGTGAAAATAACACCCACTATCTCGTCCTCTGCGAGGCTCGACTTTCAAGGAATTATCTGTTCATTTTTAGAAAGGAAGCAACTAGGAATTAATCAAATGGAGTTTCTAAAAATAATGCAATCAGTGGGTTTAAGAGCCAGTCTCCAGTGTGGTTACTCTGCTACTTAATACGATTTCCATGTGATTGTCCTTTTGTACAACATTTGATTCATTTACTAAACAGCTATTTAACATGGCTTCGCTAGGATTTCCCTATATGGAAGTCCTCTAGATATCTGCGCGTAAGCCTAAATGGATAACGGAGAACACGGTTATAAGGGAGAAGGGCCCTGATTTAAGCCAAAGTGGCACGGCACGGTGCTGCGCCAAAAATAGCAGTGCCATGCTGTGCCAATTTTGAGCTGCAGGGATGTGCCCTATTTACAGAAATATGACACAGCCCTCCATTTCTCCGTTCTCTAATTTCTTATATTTCCTTGTGCCATTTTTATGGCCCCTATAATGGGGGAATGGCCCCCTTGCATAAATTATGCCTGGCACAGGCATAATGTGGTGCAAGGGATGACAAAGTGTCGCAATGCATGCATTGTAAATATGGCGCAGAGAAAACGACACTTTAGCACCACCTTAGCATCGCTATGGTGGTGATAAGGTGGCTCCAGGGGCTCTTAAATCTTCCCCAAACAATCTACAATGGTAATTTGGTACCAATGCGTAATTTTGAAATGATTGTTTACATGCAAGAAGGGACACTTTCCTGCACATAAACAATCATCCATGGCATTTCGCTTCTTCTATGTGTTCTACAAAAAGTGGTGTTACACCTCCTTGCAAATAACGAAAAGTGATGCTCTGGTGGTGTTAGGCGCTGTTAAATCTGCCCCTAGGTTTATATAGCTTTGCCGGTGGAATCTGAACACGACATTTCTGGAATAACCTGACCCACTGCATCAACGCACTACATTTAGATCTCTCTGATAAGTGAAACAAGAACATTTGCAAAGAAAGCATTGCACTAATCAGTCCATTCTAAAAAAGGGTGTAACATGATAGTGGGGGGGGGGGCAACCAATGTAATACAGAAAAGTCAGTGCAAATTTTCTCCTACACTGGTGCAATCTTTGAAATGTGGGCCCAAAAGCTCCATTGCAGGAATGTGGGTTCTGAAAAGAGAGATGTGTTTTTGTAATTTTGCCCAAGGCAGATCCTCATTAGAGACAATGAAAGCATGCCGGAGCACTTCTAAATCGACTATGAAATACTTGGAATTTAAATACTGTATTAACTGGTAAGGAATGGGCCTTCTTTTAACACAGGATTTGTTTGTTTTTTTAGAAAAAATTAGATTTTCTCTTCTTTCAAGGGTGAGTAGAGAACCAACACTTGCCAGTACAGTTGAGAACAAATGTGGGTCTTGTCAACACAAATCCCATAGACGATTTGATAATAATTGCAGGAGGATTAATATAGCTATTAAAGTACATAGTGATCTGGACACTCCCATGTAAGATACAATATTTGATAGATGAAATTCTCATGTAAGATACAACATTTGATGGATAAATTAGAGAAAGAGAACAATTCCACCCTACTAATGTCATAGATACCAAAATGAAATCATTGTATGACTTGCATTGCATTTGGCATTGGAGCATGCTGGGGAAATCAAGGGTGCCAAGTGCTGAAATAGGTTGAGTAATAGAACCATCATCAGCAAACACTCACCTAGGGTCTGTTAAAGGTTTCTGTGAAAGACGTGAGTTACCTTCAGCCCTTCAGTTACCCAAACCATGCACAATGAACACAAAAGAAAATTGTGAATATGTTACACCTAGTATCTTTGATAAAGTCTCCACTGTCTTTTTGCTTCTGTTTTCTATGTTGTGACTGTGGGCCGGACTTTGTGTTTGCTGTTTTTTTTGTACTCTGGGCACTTTACCACTATTGACCAGTGCAAAAATGCAAGTGCTCTCAGTGTAAACTGTGTGTGTAATTGTCTTTCGTGTGATTGTCATATTTGATTTACTAGTTTGTCTCTAGTGAAATGCATTAGAGATGCCCAGGGCCTGTAAATCAAATGCTACTAGTGAGCCTGTAGCACTGATTGTGGCAGCCATGTGAGTAGCCCTGTAAAGATGGCTCAGACCTGCCACTTCAGTGTCAGTATGTGCAGTTTTAAACTTCCAGTTTGACCTGGCCAGTGTACCCACTTGCCAGTCCCAAACCTTCCCTTTCTGTACATGTATGGCACCCATAAGGTAGGCCCTAGGTAGCCCCATGGCAGGGTGCAGTATATTAAAGGTAGGACATGTGCTGATGTGTTTTACAGGTCCTGGCAGTGAAATACTGCCAAGTTCAGTTTTCACTGTCGCAAGGCCTACCTCTCTCATAGGTTAACATAAGAGTTGCTTTTTAATATAGTTTAAGGACAGTTTCCCACAGGGATCAGATACAGCTGTGGAGATTGGGGTCTCTGAACTCACAATGTAAAAATACATCTTTTGGTAAAAAATTAATTTTTAGATTCTCAGTTTGAAAATGCCACTTTTAGAATGTGGGCATTTTCTTGCTTACCCATTCTGTACCTCTGCCTGCTTGTGTATTCCACGTCTGGGTCACACTGACAGTTGGACTGGTGTGAATTCCCTCTAGACATTGACACAAAGGGAACTGAGGTGTAGCCTGCATATCCTGATAAGTCTCCTGGGCTAGAGTGGGGAGGGAGGAGCTGACACTTACACCTGAAAGAGTTGTGCCTGTCCTCACACAATGTAGTCGCCAACCCTTTGCGGTGTATTTTGGGCCAGGCCTGGTCAAGGCCGGACCTTGTCAACAACAGAGACTTTCCTTTGAAGTTTTCCTACTTCAAAGGCAAAAAGGTGTATAAGTAGTAGACCCAAAACCCCAGACTTGTAGAATCTTTCTGGATCAAGAGGAACCACTGGCAAGGAGAAGAGCTGAAGAGCTGGAGGAGGAGTACTGCCCCTTTGCTGTGTTGCTTTGCTGGGTTGGACTGCAGTTGCTGCTTCTACCTGAAAAGAGAGCAAAAGGTGAACTTTGCTGTGTATCCTGCCTGAGAAAATTCTCCAAGGGCTTGGAGTAGAGCTTGCCTCCTGTTGGAAGTCTCAGGGACACCAAAGACATCAGTTTCATCTGCCTACAGCACTGAGAACTGTGCGTTTTGTGTTGTTCAGGAAGAAAAACCACCACAAAGCCACCAACGATGCCGCTGGCCTGCACTGTGAACACTTCTGGGTGAAGATGAACCTCAGCCGAGAAGAGCTGAAGAGCTGGAGGAGGAGTACTGGAGGAGGAGTGTTGTTTGTGCTTTGCTGGGTTGGTCTGCAGTGTCTGCTTCTGCCTTAGAGAGGGCAAACACTGGGCTTTGCTGTGTGTCCTGCTTGAGAAGATTCTCCAAGGGCTTGGACTGAGCTTGCGCCCTGTTCTGAAGTCTCAGGGCCATCAAAGCCTTCTTCTGCCAACACCTGAACTATGTGTTGAGACTCCTATCCTGCCAAGTGTTGCCTAATCATGTCTCAGGGCCCATGAAAGGAGAAACTGGTGAAAAACCAAGCAGAACCAAGTTCACTGACTTTGGATGGCGCTCTAACTCGCAACGCCACCTGCAACTGAAGCTGTGGTCCTCGCCGGAGTGTGACAACCCCGCAGGCCTGACGCTGCTGCAGCCTTGCTGAAGTCCACAACTCTGTGAGTCCTGAAGTACCGTGTCACCGACATCCATGGTGCCCAACTCTGCTGGAAGTACAAGGACCATATGGTTGGCACCGATACCGCCTCACCTCCACAGCTCTGCAGCAAGGCCCCGATGCCTTGAACCAATGCCTCTGCTCCTCTGCTCTGCAGCCCCGGAACTGACCCCACACCAGATCGAGTGACGCCTCGATACCAGACTACGTGCACCGGCTTGTTGCCTCATTTTCAGAAGGTACTGTACCTGGATGTCCGTGTGACTTTGTGACCAGCACCATTGGCGTTGGATTGTTGGGGACGAATCCGTCATGATGCGTAATATCACCAAATTGAAGCATTTGGTTTCAAAGTGCTATATTAAAAGTTCATCTTTAAAAAATCATAACTTTGCTTATGTATGTTGAATTGGTTCCTCACTGTGATGCAGGGATATTATGATGTCCTGGGACGATGCGTTGAGAATCCTTGACATGCTGGAAGAAGAAGCAGGCACTATGTCGATCGAGTAGGCGATTCATAAAATTTTCTCTCACAAGGCAGGCGCTGCATCGAATTTCCAGTCGGGAAGTCAGTGCTCCATTGTTCCAGTGGGCTGTGCGACGATTTCTCAGCCGTGATGTAGGCTTTGTATTGATTTCTTCAGGTGTTGCGTTGATTTTCAATGCACAAGGAGTTTCTTAAAGAGGTGAAGTCTTTGTTGGCCATGAGACTTCAGAAACAGAAGGCAAGCTCAATCAAAGCCCTTGGAGGCCACTTCAGCGGGAGGCAGAGACCTTCCAGCAAAGTCAGAGGCCAGCAAGGCAAAAGCAGGGCATTAGTCATTCTCAGCAAGGCAGGCCAGATGAGTTCTTTGGGTAACCAGGCAACTCCTCTGACAGGGTGCAGGTGTAGGTCCAGAAGTGTCTGAGGTGGTAGGGTCAGAGACCCAGTTTATATGCCTGAAAATGCCTTTGAAGTGGGGGAGGCTTCAAAGAGTGCACAAGTTCCCCTTTCAGCCCAGTCCTATCTGCCAGGGTCCCTTTGTGGGATTATCAGTCCTTTGTGAGGGCAGGCCATTGGTCTTTGGAATACCTGTGTCAGGTCCTCCACCCTTCCAGTCAAGGAGGACTTATTCAGTATGCAGATGTGACTGAGTGTCCTGTGTTTGTGGTTGTCTGGGTAAAATGCACCAGAAAGCTGTCAACCAGCGCAGACTAGATGTTGATTGGATACAGGCTGTAAGGCACAGATGGTTTTAAGTGCAGAGAAATGCTCACTTTCTAAAAGTGGCATTTCTAAAATAGTAATATTAAATCCAACTTTACTAATAAGCAGGATTTCCTATTACCATTCGGGCCATACTAAATATGACCTGGTTAACTCTTTCAAATCAGAATCTACCATTCAAAATGTATATGAGGGCAGTCTTAATGCTAGTCTATGGAAGGAGCAGGCCTCACAGTAGTGGAAAACAAATGTAGGGTTTGTTCACTACCAGGACATATAAAACACATACGTACCTGTCTTGCCTTTCACCTACAGAGCACAATGCCCTATGGCTTACCTAGGGCCTTTTTTAGGGGTGACATATATAGAAAAGGGGGAGTATGAGGCTAGGTCAATGTGGCAGTGAAACTGCACACAGGCCTTGCAATGGCAGGCCTGAGACATGGTAAAGGGGCTACTTATGTGGGTGACACAATCAGTGCTGCACGCCCACTAGTGGCATTACTTTTCCAGGCCCTGGGCACATGTAGTGCATTTTACTAGGGACTTATAAGTAAATCAAATATGCGAATTGGGTATGAACCAATGTTATCATGTTTAAGGGACAGAGCATATGCACTTTAGCACTGGTTAGCAGTAGTGAAGTGTGCAGAGTCCTAAAACCAGCACAAACAGTGTCAGAAAAGTAGCGGGGCAGGAAAAAAGTTGGGGAATGACCACCCTAAGGCCATCAGGTCTACATAGATATTGACTGAAAGTTTCCTGTTTCAGTAATATGATTGACTGATAGCAATCTAAACATTACTGCATGCTTTATGGCAACTCAATTCATGACTTTTCCATTCTCCAACATAGCGTTTTCTTCTCCTGGTTGCCCAAGACTGTTTGAGCAACTTCTGAGCCTGTTCTCAAAGACCTCGTCTCCTCCTCTGAAATATTCCAAACAAGAAGGTTCAATGCCCCATCTATGACTGAATGATGGATCTCAACTTCAGAATCTAACAACATTTTATCTGAAACCGGAATAAAAAATGGATCCTCCATCACTAATTCCAATAATCCTAAAATCAAGATTGAGCTACCCAAAATGGATGGATCAGTATCTTACAATTCTGCCTCCACACCATCAACAACACTCTCTGTATCATCTCAAAAGGGGGAAAAGCATAGCCACAAAGCCCCCTCCACTTCTGTTGAAAAGCATCCACTGTTTCCTCTAGGTGATCTGGCCTCCAACTGAAATACCGAGGTAACCGAAATGTCAACCTCAATGAAAACAGATCCATATCTAAGGGTCCCCAAATCTCCTGAGTTTGTTAGAATAGAAGCATGTTCAGCTTCCAATCACTGCAGTCCATCAGATATCTTGAATCCCAATACCTGGCAAATACTATGCCTGTAAACCCATTCTGTGTACTGTGTTATCTGAGTTAGGTTCATGGATTTTCTGCCACCCAAGCAATGTATAAATCAGACTGCAGAAATATTGTCCATTTTCAATAAAACATTGCAGGGCCTCATTTACAAGCCCTTTACACCACTGCTGCATCTTTTTTTTGTACGCAGCAGTGGTGCCAGTAGTGCACTACATTGCTGCATATGAACAAACTGACTCATTGGGCCCAATGCGTGAGTTTGTACAGCCCTGCGTCACAATATACCTGCACCAGGTATAATGTATGCAGGGGAAACATTCTAAAGTGAAAAGCCACGTAGAACTGGAGCAGTGAAATTTAAATTTCCCTGCAACATTCTGCGGCTTCACTGCATCAAAATTTTACCACCTGCTCACAGCAGGCATAAAATTGACGGATGGCTTTTTCCCGTGGAAGACTCCTCAATGCATCAATGCATCAATTTTAAAATGCTACTCCAGCAATGCGTGAGTTTAATGCCAACAGATACATCATAATTTTTTACGTATCTGGGAAAATGTGCACTTAGGAGCTCGGCATTGTCCCTTTACCTGACCCCAAAAAATGTGCCCACAAATACCAACTGTTCCTCTGACACTCTCTCTATTGCTCCTTTCTTTGACATTTCTTGCATCTCTAATTCCACCAAAATGTGTTGGTCCACTTGAAATACCATCTCCAGATGCTCTACATTTTAAAATGGGTGTTCTCTGAAGTCCATTGTGAAACCGTGGGCAGTGTATCCATAACCTCCCATTATGTACAAAACATTTTAATTGACCTCAACCTTTCGTAGGAAAGAAACTACAGGCGTCCTTGAACTTACCTTGGTTTTCTTGGGTGAATTGAGCTCTTCCATTGGGCTGGCAATCTCTGCTAACTCTTCTTCTTTGAGGATAGAACCTGGTAGCAGACTGGGAGCCTCTCAGAGAACCGCATCCCTGTGACTGATAATGGGCTCTGCTGTATGACTGGCCAGAGAAACATCCCCTTGCTCCAGCCCTTTCAAAATCATGTCTGCCAAACACTCTTTTAAAAGAGCTCTGGGCTTTATCTAAACTATATATTTCTGTACACCTTTTGCTAGGCCATCTCCAAATTGAAATTCTTTAAGATTTGCACTTGGCTCCTTCTTTGCAAAATCACTAAACTTTGGGCTAATAAGCAAGAAGATAGCCTTCCGCCTTTTGTCAATTAAAGCCGCATTTGTATTTACATGAAAACAGATTGCTCTTTGAGACCAACCTCTCAACAAATCTGTATCCACTGAAACTGACTTAGGCTTCCGAAGGCATGGTAATGGACCTTGTTAAAGGACCTATGATATCAAACAGCCTATCCTGGAACTGTTTAAGTGCCCTCTCTTAACCCTTTCTTGGATCTCATCCTCATTTAAATACAAAACTAATGAAATCAGGGTCCAAATCTGGTGTTACACAGGCTTTGTGATCAATAGCTTGACGTGAGCATTCCACCCTCATCACAGCCCTTGCCTCCTTTTCCACAGGTCTTTTGATCCACAATTTTATAAATTCAGACACATGAGCCAGAGGCCAACAATCAGCACTCCTCAAGACCCTAATCTTATATGGGTTATATATTTCACCCTCTTGTGGATCTCATACAATCTCTTTCTTATTCTGCATCTTCACTACCTTGTCATAACCTGGCTCCCAACCGTCATTTCCATAGCAGTCCAACATGAATTCAACAAAGCTAGCCGCACCTTGACTGTTAGAAGCTTTATCATCCGGCCTAGCCTGAATCTCATGTGTGCCACCTTCCATTGTGCATGTAGGACACCCTCATCTTCCATGATGCTTTGACCATCCTTCTGCCATGAGGAAACATCATAATTTATGTCATTCTCAGTATTCTTTCTTTTCATTTTTTCTTACCAGAGACCTTTCTGTTAGTTAATTTCTCCTCATCAAATGACCAAAACTCTCATCTATAAAATCCTTAGGGGCATATTTATACTTGGATTGCGCCAAATTAGTGTCGTATTTGTTACGCTAATTCAGGGCAAACCTAACTCTATAATTATACTTTGGCGCTAGACACATCTAGCACCAAATTTATAGAGCTAACGTCATTTTCTTGATGTGGAAACCTACCTGCGTCAATGAGATGCAAGGTAGGCGTTTGTGTGCAGAAAATGATGATATGGCCCTTGCGCCATATTTATCCCCCGTGCTAAAATAATGTGTGAGGGGATTTGAACCTTAAATAATGGCGCTAAGCTTGCTTAGCGCCATTATATACTGCTTGGTTATGGGCAGGCGTTAGGGGACCTGTGGGCCTATTTCCATGGTCAAAGATCATGCAAAGAGCTCACAGGTGTCATTCCCTGGCCCCGGGGACAACCCCACCTACCCCTACCCACACCAGGAAGACACCTAATGATGGAGGAACCCAATCCCAGGTAAGTAGAGGTGAGTATATTTAAAAAAATGTGATGGAGGGGCCTATCTTGGGACCCCCTACATGGCACTGGGCCCAATGGATGGCCATGCCCACATAAGTCCCCTGGGCAAGGCCATTTGGCTGGGAGGCATGTCTCCTGTCTTTACTTAGACAGGAGTCATGTCCATGGGGGTTGTGCACCGAAATATGATGTTAATCAGGTTTGAGTCATTTTCTTGATTCTAACCTGACTATTGCCATTCTTTGACGCACAACCTGCAGTTTTCCATAAGACCCCCCCCACCCAGTTAGCGTCAAATAATTTCATGCTAACCGGGCATTACCACCGGCTAACGTTATACCATAAATATGATGCCCAGCCGGCGTCTCGGGATGACGCTAGTCGGCAGTATACTTTTTAATGCTAAACTACGCTACCTTTTCATGCTAAACTTCGCTAGTGCAAGTATAAATCAGGGCCTTAGTCTTCCTTTTTCTCCTCAAAATTGATTCTAAAACTTCTTTAACCGAAGCCCCCACTTCATTTTGCACTATTCTTTTTATTGTGTCCTCCTGATTAAAAGACCCAGAAGGTTACCCTTCAACACTTATATTTAAAATATATGTTCTAAACTTTATTTTTTAAATATTGTAGTTGAAAATAATTTCTTTTCTATTTCTCTTTTAATTATCTCACCAAAAACCTCTGGATTGCCTTTTCCAATCATTCTACACCATGTGTCTCATAATTTCCATCGAAGAGCCAGGAATTCCGAGTACGAACAGACAATGCACTATTTACTTAACAAAAACAGCTACAAATGGCTTCAATTGCCTTTAAAAACATTGCCTTACTAAATATGGCCATTCATAATTCAGTGACGTCACCACGTGCACATGCTGTTGGACATGGCACGTTCAGGTTGGCTGTGGCGAGGCCTGAGCCAGGCAGAACCTACCACTCCAGTCAGGGGTGCATGATTACACTCACTGTATAACTTGCACTCATCCTTGGGTAGCTTGGGACAGAGCAGTCAGGCTTATCACAGGGGCAATGTGTAAAAGCACTGGCAAAGCACTACCACACAACAAATACACTGAGCGTCACAGAAGAGACTTCACAGAAGGTGTATGTAAATGAAGTTTGAATTCAGTACACACATTCATTATCTGCTAAATAATTAATCTGAGAATAAATCACATTTAGAAATATCACTAGCAGTGAGAGGCCCAACTGTGTTAAAATGACAATAGCAGTATGTACACGTGAAAACAATAAAACCTTCGCTCCCAGCACCCTCTTGCTGTCAGCATAAGACCCACCCTAGTGATTTCCCCAATTCAATGTCAAATGGTTCTAGGGTGCACCCCAGTTCGCAACGATAGCAGCAATGTGTACATACAGAGAACAGCAGCACTTTTGGAAGGTTCTGCAGTCTGGGACCTACAGGTAAAACCAAATGTCAACTGTGATAGTCCTCAGACCAAGAAACAACGTGTACTCCACACCGCCGTGCAGTACAGTCAATCACAGGGTACTGTGGTCACTGCACTCCCAGACCCCTCCTTCGGTCCAAACCTTCCTCCACCCTCCAACCACTCCCTACTGCCTCACCCCCTCACGAGCTGGAGATGATAGCACCCTTCGGATACTATGCCACTCAGGCTGGAATTGTGCTTGCTCAGGATCCCGGAACAAAGGTTGGGGGAAGCAAAAAGATAACTCCTGATTACAAAATAGTCAACAAATGGAAATCTGGCCACCACTCAGGGTCTCTGCACCATGCCTTCTGGTGTGGGCCCCGGTCTCCCAAGCACGGGGAGGGTCACTCTGAGACACAATCTGTTCACCCTGGTGCTGCACCCAACCAGGTGCTCCAATATACAGATAGTTATCAAATCTGCACCTCCCTGTAGGAAGCACAACATCTGTGGCACAATAACTTGAGTTACCTAGGACAGTCCCAGTTGCACACTAAGAGGTACCCAATCCACTCCTGTCTCGAATGAGGTACAACATTTGGTGCATGATGACTTCAGTCATATCAGAAAAACCCAGACACACAGGAAAAGTTACCAATACAGTACCTCCCTGCAAAGAGGCACAATGTTTTGTACACAATGACTTGAGTCACATTAGACAAATCAGATCACATGCAGAAAGTTCTCAATGTCGTACCTCCTTGGAATGAGGCACAATGTCTGGTGGATGATGACTTGAGTTGCACCAGACAACTATGATCACACACAGAAAGTTACCAATGTCGTACCTCCCGGGATTGAGGCACAACATCTGGTAATCAATGTCTTGGGTCACACCAGACAACTCTGATCACACACGGAAACTTACCAAATTCATACCTCCCTGGAATAAGGAACAACATTTGGTGCATGATGACTAAGTTACACCAGACAAATCTGGCCAAACACACTGAGACACATGTTCAGCAGTGCTGCACGAGGTAGACTGCAACACTGCTAAGGGTACACACCCACCTCTGGGGGTGAAAACCAGTGTATCGGATGCCAGACACAATGAGCATGCAGCCAGGTGTCACACAAGAGAAATGCGGCATGCTCAACCAGGAGGGCCATGCGGGGTCCTGCAACCAGTAAATCTGCTCACCTCGAACCAGACACTTATGCATGTCGTGACCCCGCAATGAAGGGCCAAGCTCCCTTGAATGCGGGCAATACTTTGAAGGCTCCACACCATCATTTCCAGTCTCCAGGCGCAATACTTAGTTCCACGCCCGCTGCTACCAGGTGATGTCCAGCAGATGATGTAGGCACTTGGAGGGCATCACTCTCCAAATGACACAGGTAGAAGGTGTAGATCTATTGTGTGATGTCTTTGATGTCCCTGAGACCTCCACAAAAGAACAGGGGGCAAGCCAACAATCCCTGGTAGAGAACACTTCAGAGTGTCACACAGCAACAACCAGTTTGACCAGGCCAACCACGATGCAGGAAGGTTGCGTGGTCCCTTCCCAGGGCAGTAATTACTCCTTGTGCACAACAGATTCTTAAGGCAGTGTTCACCATGTTTCTGCAAGTGTATCTCTCCTTTGATGTAGTAGGGCACCAGTAGTTATACTGTAGTGCGCCTTTGAAGTTGGGGAGAGTGGGAGAGTTCCCCTGTGAACCACAGATGTCTCTCCTAAATTTCAGTCCTGTCTGCCATGGGGCTGTGGAATGCAGATCCTAATCTTTAGTGAGGCCATGATCTGGCTCAGAGATGTCAAGTGTCAGAACCCTTCCCTCCAATCCATCCAGCCATGCCTAGAAATGGCAGAGGTCATCTTTTGAGTTGTGTGCCCAAGTTCTATAGCTATTGCTGGGGAATGCACAGATGTGCTCCACAATCCCCCAGTGTGGACTTGAGTCAAATTAAAAGGCACACAAGGCGTGTTAGGGTCGAGAAATGTCCACTTCTTAGAACTGGCATTTCTTCATGATTATTGACAAAACCATTTTTACCATAGAAAAGAGCTTATCAAGATGAATCCTGTGACAGTAAACAACATGCGGCTGCTCTGCTACAATCCCTTTTTGCAACTAGGTGGAATGATAACACTTCTCCCATGTTAACCTATGGGCACAGCAGCTTTCCTATGCAATGAAAATACACATGACTATTCTTCGTTATCTGGGCATACATGCCCTTGCACACATACATGCCTGAATTGGCAGGTTGACACATGTCTAAAAGCACCAAAGGTGAAAGTACACACACAGGCCTGCTAAGTCAGGCAAGTTACAGGTTTAAAGCACTATAGGTTCTAGTATGCACACTTAGGCCAGTGCCACTTCCGAACATAGGTGGGAAGGCACACATGCACTTTCTCACTGTACTTACAGTGGTGAAGTGCCCAGGGCCGTGTGGGCACTAGGGGAGAATTAGCAAAACCTACCAGAAAAAGCAAAAATG
The DNA here is from genome assembly GCF_031143425.1 of Pleurodeles waltl. Lineage (NCBI taxonomy): Eukaryota > Metazoa > Chordata > Amphibia > Caudata > Salamandridae > Pleurodeles > Pleurodeles waltl. The sequence goes on from NC_090437.1 coordinate 1,099,500,971, forward strand.
TTTGAAGATACACCACCTCAGTGTGTCAGGTCTAACACGTACCACCATCACTACTCATGTCCAAAGCCAAAAAACCCTGAGACTGACACCCTGAGGGCCTTCTGCTGGAGACACATGCACCCTAGACGAGGAGTGCTTGAAATTATCACACTCAGGCAAGAGCATGAAGGAAGGCAGAGACACTTGGCACTGAAGGCCGGTATCCAGCCTTCAATAACCACCAGTCATGCTGTTACACTATTGAGGTAAAAATGACCTAAAACTATATTATGCCAAATGGTATCATAATTGTCAGAATAAGTTCTCACAATAATTCAAGTTCATTCTTTTAATTGAGATTTTTGAGCACTAGGTTAAACTGAAAATAGCTTAAATGCATTTTTAAATGCTATTACCAATATAAATAATCCTTAAACAATATGACCAATTCAGATTAGAACAGATCTCCTATAATGTCTCTAATACTGATAATAGTTACTTAACTGACACTGAGCAGCAAACAAAAGAGAAAGATGGCTGCTGGGTTTGAGTTTGTATAGTCTTTATTAGCGGTTCTAACTCTAGAATAGTACCTGTGGTTAGAAGTTGTTTTAAAGTGCTGCATAGAGTAGGAATAAAAGATGTATGCATAATGCTAAGCTCCAGTCTTTACATGGGATTTAAGCATCATTAATTATGTGAAAAACATTGCCTACAAATGCAATTAGCATATACAAGTGAGCTATGCAGCTATTATTTACATTACTCTCAACATACAGTAACCACAATATAAGCAGAGGTAAAAGCAGGGATGACCAGCAATGGGGCTTATAGGGTGCTCTCCTTGTCTGAATTGCATGTCTTGAGTTAGAGACAATTCTGCCTACTTCTAACATCAATGTGCTGAGTTGCTGCAGTCCAATGCAGCAGGTTCCAGTAGCCCTACTCAGGGAACTGATTCTCAGCCCAGCAACATACTTGGCATGTAAAGACCACATTGCTACTTTTTTTAAGCTCAGTTTAGTGAATAACTCTCTGGAGGAGGCAATTGTAGATCCTCTTGTTGCCTTGTGGTGACTCCAGAAATCTGTCTAATTCAGGTATATTTTCAATGTACCGTATCAGCTAACTCTGCTGAAGTGGGTGGTTCATCATGTGCATATCACATATACCACTATGCTGGATGACAAGGATTATGGTGGTAGATTATTTTGCTAGATCTATCAGAGACATTTCAGATAGTCCGTGACTCCATCTTCAAAAAACTGGATCAAGTCTTTTCTACAAGATTGGATTCATGTGACAACAATTCCTCTTTTTTGTTTCTTTCCTCAAATCAGACATGCTGTTCTATATGGCCTGGCTGGATCTCCTATTTTTAATGCAAAGCAACTCTCTTTGTTAACATTTTCACTCCCTTGAAGTTCAATATTGTAAGGAATCAGATTATGGCCCTCATTACAACCTTGGCGGTAAATCCCGCTTACCGCCGTGCAGAAGACCGCCAACATACCGCTGCGGCAGCGGAATTCCACTACAGGTATTACGACCCACAGCTCAGAATCCCCCACAATACACACACCTACACAAGTCCGCCACACCAAAGGTCAGTGATAAACTGGCGATACCAAAACCGACACCGTCACGCCAACAAGAATATGCCCACAATATCATGACCCACGAATCAATGCAGCGGTCTTTCAACCAAGGTGTTCCATTGGTGGTACAGACCGCCGCACTCAAAATACACACACACTTACATAACACCACCACATTGGACAACTCAAAATACACACACCTGATACACATACACACACCACACCCACACACCCAGTCCAATATAAAACACACACCCATATTACCCACAAACCCCTACAACCAAAAATCTGAAAGAAGGCCAGAGAGATACACTACCTTAAACAACAGCAGCATCCACAGACACACAACACCACCACTTACACAATATTCACGTACCTCAAACAACACACACCAGCACATCCCCTCACACATCACAACGCACACCACCTCACACATCACCCACACCACATCATGGCACCTCAATGACACCCCAGGTTCTCTGAGGAGGAGCTCAGGGTCATGGTGGAGAAAATCGTCCGGGTAGAGCAAGAGCAATTCGGAGCACAGGTGCAGCACACCTCCATTGCAAAGGAAGATGGAGCTATGGCAGAGAAATGTTGACAGGGTCAACACAGTGGGACAGCATCCAAGAATACAGTATAAAATCAGGAAGAGGTGGAACGACCTACGGGGGAAGGTGCGTTCAGTGGTCTCCAGACACCAGATTGCAGTACAGAGGACTGGCGGTGGACCCCCACCTCCTCCCCCACAACTAACAACATGGGAGGAGCAAGTCTTGGCAATACTGCATCCTGAGGGCCTTGCAGGAGTAGCAGGAGGACTGGACTCTGGTAAGGCAAATCTTTACTACTTTATCCCCCACCCTACCTGCATGCAATCACATACCCCCACCCTTACCCTCACACCCATCACCCCAACGACCCACAGATACCCCACCAACACAACCCACACATCCCAAAAACAAGCCCTGCATGTAACACCAATGCATGGACACCCATCAACAAAGCATGTCCACTACAGATACCCACACAGATCCCAAACCAACTATCACACAAGGACCAAGCGAAGAATGCAAGCACTGGACTAGAGGGTCACACACCCATTGCACACCATGGCACACAGAGATGCAATAAGTATGCTTTTACACCCCTACAGGATCCCTACCCAACGTCACTGGACAGGAGGTGCCAGACCTATCCAGTCCCCCCACAGAAGAGTCCCACAGTGATGACAGCAGCTCTGCACAACTGGATCACGATGACCAGCACGGCCCATCAGGGACCTCGGGACAGTCGGTTCCCCTGATACTGTCACAAGCCACCACAGAGCCACCCCCTCAGGAAACACCAGCACATCACCAATCCAGCGGGCCCATCCCTCTGTCCCCAGGACATGTCAATCAGCAGTGTGTCCACCACTACAGGGAACCCAGGCAACCCCACAAACACAGGACGATCATGGACCGGGGGCAGTGGCAGTGGGCACACGTTTCAGGAGACAGAGGCACAGGACAACAGGGAAGCTGGGAGGACTGCTGTGCGACCGGGGGGAGGACAGGCCCAGAGAACCCACTCTCCACGAGGCACTCTCCAACATCATGGGAGCTTACCATAATTCGCAGGAGACGATGGCAACGGTACTGGCCAAGTTTCAGGAGACCCAGCGGCTGCAGGAGGAACCCTACCTTGGGATCAGCGAGGACTTGAAGTCCATTAACAACACCCTGGTCACCAATGCAGGGGTGCTGCAAGACCTTGTCAACACCAGGAGGGACACAGTGGCACAACAAGGGGCCCCTGACACTAGCCTGAATGATGAACAGCACTCCACCTCTGCCGGCGCTAGTGGACAGGAGGCACCACCACAGGAACATGACACCAGCACCCCACCCCCTGCAGATGGAGAACCACCCCGCAAACGGTCCCTGAGCTCCAGGAACAAGACAGAGACATTGCCAAGACCCCCACCAGGAAATGAGACCCCCCTGAATGTCACCCTTCTGTCCCACTATGTCACCCTGTCCATCCTTAAACTGCCATTGCTCAACTTCCTATGCCTCTTTGGACAATGCACCTGTGAAACAAATGGACTGGACTCTGCCATGGACATTCCCCCACCATCACCCCAGCCCATTTTACAACCCCCTCCACTTATTAGCACGGAAATAAACACACTTCAATCACAAAACAATCTGGAGTCAGTCTGTGCTTTCACAAATGTGTAATTGCAATAACTATGGAATATACAATGTCAACGTACTTGTGCACATACCAATGTAACACAGCTGTAGGCCACGAGGAAACATAGCAGAGGGCACAAAGTGGGTCCCACATCTGTGAAATGGAAAGGCAAAGTGACAAGTCAGGGTCCATACACTGAGTGAAAATGACAGACTTATGCTAGCTCCAACAATAGTATGAGATGTGGGAGGCAGTGACATCTTCTTCCCTGTGTCTCACTGAAAGTATTGCATGATTATGTTGTTTCGGTTGTCGATATCCTCTTCTTCTGCCTCCTCTTCTTCACTGTCCACAGGCTCCACAGCTGCCACAAGACCACCATCTGGCCCATCCTCCTGCAGAAAAGGCACCTGCCGTCGCAAAGCCAAGTTGTGCAGCATGCAGCAGGAAACGATGATCTGGCACACCTTCTTTGGTGAGTAGTATAGGGAACCACCTGTCATATGGAGGCACCGGAATCTGGCCTTCAGGAGGGCGAAGGTGCGTTCGATCACTCTCCTAGTTCACCCATGTGCCTCAGTGTAGCGTTCCTCTGCCCTTGTCCTGGGATTCCTCACTGGGGTCAGTAGCCATGACAGGTTGGGGTAACCAGAGTCACCTGCAAATATCGAGGGACAACTGTTAGACACACACTAACCCTTAGGGACAACCCCATACCCAGACACCTATTCACACTGTATCGGGTCCTTGGCCTCACCTATTAGCCACACATGGTGCCTCTGGATTTGCCCCATCACATAAGGGATGCTGCTATTCCTCAAAATGTAAGCGTTATGCACTGAGCCAGGAAACTTGGCATTCACATGGGAGATGTACTGGTCTGCCAAACACACCATCTGCACATTCATCAAATGGTAGCTCTTCTGGTTTCTGTACACCTGTTCACTCCTGCGTGGGGGTACTAATGCCACATGTGTCCCATCAATGGCACCAATGATGTTGGGGATATGTCCCAGGGCATAGAAGTCACCTTTCACTGTGGGCAAATCCTCCACCTGAGGGAACACGATGTAGCTGCGCATGTGTTTCAGCAGGGCAGACAACACTCTGGACAACACGTTAGAGAACATTGGCTGGAACATCCCTGATGCAATGGCCACTGTTGTTTGAAAGGAACCACTTGCCAGAAAATGGAGTACTGACAGGACCTGCACCAGAGGGGGTATCCCTGTGGGATGGCGGATAGCTGACATCAGGTCTGGCTGCAACTGGACAGACAGTTCCTGGATAGTTGCACAATCAAGTCTGTATGTGACTATGATATGTCTCTCTTCCATTGTCGACAGGTCCACCAGGGGTCTGTAAACCGGAGGATGCCGCCATCTCATCACCTGCACCAGCGGACGTGCCCTATGGAGGAGAACAGCGAGCAGAGAGTCAGTCAACACTGAGGTATCACAAAATGTAATTTGCAGAAAATGTATTAGTCCACAATGTACCTGAAACTATGTGTATTCCACGCCTAGATAGGTGTGACACAGTTATTATTAATGCCATGTGGCCTCCTGAAAAGGCGGCTGCCTGACCTGTAAGGTGGGACAAGGGGATATGAGGTAACTGCACTGGTGTTGTACACCGTCGCGGCGGGTGGTCGAAGACCGCAGCACAATTCAGCATTGGTTAACATTGGGCCCTATGGGTCCGAGGAGCCAATGACAATGTACGGCGGCGGTGACGGTACGGACCGCCGCGGACGTGACCGCCATTTTCTGTCTGTTCCCTCACTTGATACCTGACCTTCAACAGGAGAGGACCTACACTGCAAGTGGTGCTGTGACCTGTGTCTGGAAGCGACGATGGCTACACTGTCTGGGGAAAGGGCCCCTGCCTTCACTTCGGAGGAGTTGGAGAAACTGGTGGATGGGGTCCTCCTCCAGTACACGCAACTGTACGTCCTCCAGACAACCAGGTGAGTACACTGTGAGCATGCTGATTGGGCAATGCCTGCTTTGAGTGGTGTGGCTGGAAGAAACAGGGAGGGGGGCAGAGGCCTACATGTGCAGATGGTGAGTGTATGTGCATCATGCCTTGTGTGGGAACTGGTGGGCAATGAGTATGACTGTCTGGCCGGGTGAGTAATGTCCTTTCCCCCTGTACCATTCCTCTAGGTCAGCACCCACCAGAAGAAGGCTATTTGGCATGCCATCGCCAAGGATGTCCGGACCCTGGGTGTCTACCACAGATGGAGCACCCACTGCCGTAAAAGATGGGAGGACCTGCGCCGCTGGAGCAAGAAGACAGCGGAGGCCCAGCTGGGGATGCCCTCCCAACATGGAAGGGGTACCCGTCGCACCATGACCCCCCTGATGTTCCAGATCCTGGCGGTGGCCTATCTGGAGTTGGATGGGTGCTGGAGGGCATCACAGCAGCCACAAGGGGGTGAGTACACTCTCATTCAGCTGACGCTGTGCGCATTACGAGGTGTCTGGGCGGGGGAGGTGGGCAGTGGGTTCCCCTAGGCCAGGGCGATCTTGGTAGGCAAGGTCCCTTGTGAGGCAGGCTATGTGGCACCCCAACCCCACTAGTGGTAAGAGCCATCTACACCTAGGCAGGCTCCTGTGACTTCCAGGTGTGCAGAAGTCGGGCTTAGGCCTCATACCCCATGGGCATGTGAAAAATCTAGGAACTATAAGTGCATGGCGTAGTGCAGAGGGCTGCTCACTGTCTGTTGTGTCCGCCAACAGTAGTGGTGTTGCAGGCACTGAACATGTCTTTCTTCTGTCTTGCCCCCCCCCTTTTTGTGGTCTCCCTGTTCTTGTGTGCAATAGCATCATCAGGCGGAGGAACATTGCCACCGGAGCAGGAGGGTGCTGCATCCCACTTGGCCCTGGAGGGTGAAACTATGGAGTCTGAAGCCACCAGTGGGACGGAGGGCGAGGGGAGCTCCATGGCCGGGACAGGAACTGTGACATCCACTCCTACTCTGATGGGAGCTCACATGCGGTGGTGGGCCCCTCTGTGCCCACTGCATCAACAGGTACAGCTGCCACCCCCCTAACAGCACCGCCCTCCCAGCAGCCCCTCAGCGTGTGTCCCGTGCCCGCTCACCCAGGAGTGTGGGCATCTCCTTCGCCCCAGGCACCTCAGGCCCTGCCCCAGTCAGCCCTTCTGCCCTCAGTGAGGAGGCTATTGACCTCCTGAGATCCCTCACTGTTGGGCAGTCTACCATTCTGAATGCCATCCAGGGTGTTGAGAGGCATTTGCAACAAACAAATGCACACCTGGAGGGCATTCATTCTGGCCAGGCAGCCCAACAGAGAGCATTTCAGGCTCTGGCCTCAGCACTGATGGCAGCCATTGTCCCTGTGTCCAGCCTCCCCCCTCCAACCTCCTCCACCCAGACCCAATCCCCTGTACCTAAGCCTTTCCCAAGCACACCATCAGACCAGCATGCACACACTTCAACACACAAGGGAAGCTCAGGCAAACATAAGCACCACACATCCCACAGGCACTCACGCAAGCATCACACACATGCAGACACACCAACATCCACTTCCTCCACTGTGTCCCCCTCCTCCACGTCTCCCTCCTCCCTCCCATTCTCATCTGCACTCACACCTGCATGCACTACATCCTCAGCCACTACCTCCATCACCAGCACGCCCATCACCACACTCCGCTCATGTGCAATCACCACCCCGACTACCATTTACACATCCCCAGTGTCCTCTACCAGTGTGTCGGTGAGCCCTCCTCCCAAAGTACACAAACGCAGGCACACACCCACCCAACAGCCATCCGTCTCACAACAGCCTCCAGTCCATGCACCTTCACCCAAATTCACCAGACGTATACCTCCTACAACCACTACCTCTTCCTCCACTCCCAAACCCCCTCTATCTACCCATCCCAGTGTGTCTAAAAAACTTTTCCTGGCTAACATTGACCTCTTCCCTACACCTCCCCCCCATCCTTCCCCTAGGGCAGGCGTTCCAGGTCCCAGCCCAGCACCTCAGCCACCAATCCCAGGCACAGTGGTGCCAGAAACTGCGGGGTCATGGAGTGCGCCAACCATCAGGGCTGCCAGTGTGCCACGTAGCGAGGGCAATGACATTCCACCACCTGCCAAGGTAAAAAAGGTACCCTCACCCCGGAGGGAGAAGCCGAAACCACCAGCCACCAAGGGGTCAGCAAAAATGAAAGGGGATAGTGGCAAGACAACTGCGCCACGATCAAAGGTGGGGAAGGGCCAAAAATAGAAGGGCAGGTCAGGAGAGGGCATGGTGGCACCGACTGAGGGACCAGTGTCACACCTTCTGTCCACGTCCACACCAACCTGTGCGTCGGAGAACACTACCACCTGCACTGCCACCTGCACTGCCACCTGCACCGCTTCCAGCACATCTACAGCCGCTGCAACAGTCCCCAGCCCCTTCCCCAGTGGGCAGCCATCTGAGACTGCAGGAGACATCCTGCTTTCTCCCTCAGCAGGTGCTGACACTTGCACCGTCGCCAGCCCCACTGCCACAGACCCCGCCGCCAGCACCGCCACCACAGACACCACCGCAAGCACTGCCATCACAGACCCCACCACCAGCACCGCCACCACAGACACCACCGCAAGCCCCGCCAGCGGCCCCATGATGTCCTCGGACAGTGGCACCACCGCTGACATGCCTACCATCCCCAGTGGTCAGTCGTCCGGGGCTGGAGAAGAGTTCCAGGACCCTGGGTAGCTTCCATGAAGCATTACTGTAATCACTGTTGGCACCTGCAGGTGGAAGGCGAAGACGCAGCAGTGTGGGGTATGTCGCTGCCTCCATGGCGTATCATGCTACCTGTACCTCGCCAATGTCATGCCACGCACACCCAGGTGAGTGAATTGTACCGGCCACACTGCACGTGGAGCACACTGGGCACCAGGCCCCCTCCAGAACCAGTGGAGAGATACATCCACTACCTCAGTCCTTGGCAGGATGAAGTACTCTGGGCACCAGGCCACCTCCAGGACCAGTGGAGAGATTCATCCACTACCTCAGTCCTTGGTGGGATGAAGCACTCTGGGCACCAGGCCCCCTCCAGAACCAGTGGAGATACATCCACTACCTCAGTCCTTGGCAGGATGAAGCATTCTGGGCACCATGCCCCCTCCAGAACCAGTGGAGAGATACATCCACTACCTCAGTCCTTGGCAGGATGAAGCACTCTGGGAACCAGGCCCCCTCCAAAACCAGTGGAGACTGCAATCCACTTGAGATACTGTGGCTTTGCACTCCCCAGGATAGAGGAGTGGGCAAACCACCCACTAGAGAGACTTTAGAGACTGTGGCTTTGCACTCCCCAGGATAAAACAGTGGGCAAACCACCCACTGGAGAGACTTGAGAGACTGTGGCTTTGCACTCCCCAGGATACAGCAATGGGCATGGAGCCCCCCCTCGTGCAGCACTGGTGTTGTGCGTTCATCTGGCTGAGGTGCCCCCCTCCCCCTGAGGTGCCTGTTTCATTTCGATCTGATGCCCCTGCAGTGTTCTCTCCGTTTCCAGTCAGGTATCATGTGTGGGCTTCGCCCATGCATTTTGGGCCCAGTGGTCCACGGACAGTGATTGGTGCACTATCCGGACTTGTGTAGTTGGTGTACATAATTGTATATACTGGATTTTGAAATTTGATAATGAGATTTCACATGAATACATTTGTTCAAATCATTTCCTTTTGTCCTTGCGTTCTTCCAGGGGGTGGGGGGAGTGTATATTTGATGTTGCTGCATGCATTTGTGTGTATGGTGTTGGGGATGTTGCATGTTGCGTGTGTGTGTCACTCTCTTTTACCTCCCCTGTGTTGTGGGTGCAGCACTCACCGTGGTCGTCGCCGCCGTCTTTGGTGCTCCTGATAGAAGAGAAGGAAGACCATCATCGGCAGTATCTGCAATTCGGGCTCCATGGCATCCTGGTTCCTCGTGGGGTGTGGAGAGGTGAGTGGTTTCCCTTCTGTGTACTGTTTCCTTCATGTTTTTGTTTGCGTTGGTTCCGCCCCGGAAAAGGTGGCTGATAGGCCTCTTGTGATAGGGTGGGAGGTACATTGTGTTCCGCCTGTCTGTTGGTGGTTACCGCCGCGGTGTTTGTTAGTACCGCCGTGGCGGTCGGAATGTTAAAGTGGCTGTCTATGTTGGCAGTTTCTGCCATAGTAATGATTGCTTTTTTTTCTGCCGGCCTAATTGCGGTATTACCGCCGCTTTAACACCGACCGCCAGGGTTGTAATGAGGGCCTATATCTACTGAACATGAATTAGCTGCTGGTTATGGTGGGAGGAAAGATGGCTGTTACCAAAGTGCCTTGTTGTGATAGGTGGCTTGATGTGTGAAAGGGGCACTCTACCAAAACTGAGATAATGGTGATAGTTGGTCCAACCACAAAGTGGCCTCTGGACATCTGACCATATAATCGTGAATAATACAGCGCAGGTTACTAAAGTGAAGAAACTCTGGGTGATTATGCATCCTCACCTATCAATGGCTCCAAAAAATTCAAATGTAGGTTTCTTCTATCTCTGCCCCTAAAGAAGATACTAGATGCACACACTGAAATGACTAGAATGTAGTGGTTCGGGTGTCTAGACTGTCTGGACTGCTGCCGTAATAAATCTCCAGTGAGTTATGCTTTGCACTGTCAACAAATGAAGCTCCAATCATTGTGCATGGTTCACTTTGCCATTAATTTCACTGGCATATATTTCATTTTTAATTGCATCACAGTACAATCCTTACAAGAACACTAGGGTATTTCTTTGCTCCCAATTCAAAAAGTGAAGGATCCAGGGGCCGGTTTTTTATTTACATTTTGCAGCTCAGTGGTGAAATGTTCTTCTTTCCATTATTTTTAAATCTCTGGATGAGCACTACGAAATCAGACAGGTACTAAAAACCTACCTCTTCATAATCTACTAGCCCAATTTGTTCTGTTATTGATAGTTTGCCAGTTTTTGTGTTTCATTAGCAAGAACCCATATGGTAGTGATAGATCACAAGGACAAAATAACAATCACGATGAACTGAGAAAAAAATGAAAGAGAGTGTTATTTCCACACGGTCTAACAAGTTCCAATGTCTAGTTCCTTATATAGAAGCACACAACTGTCTTAATAATGTGTCTGTCCTGCTAACAACGTTATACTGCTGCTACTAAACGTGACAGTAGCCCACGCCAATAACATTTAATTATTCTTATACATTCCTTTTAATAGACATTTTTCTTTAATGCACTCATTCCTTTCTCACACATATCATTGAGTTCTACATTTAATAATATAATCTTACAAGCTGCCAAAACATATATGTGTAACCATTTGGCTGGAAATTAGAACAAAATCAGTTTTTTGCAGATGTGTGTGCGTGAAGACAACACAGTGAATTGATTTCTGCTTGGAGCTGAGCACAGAGGCAGGAAAACGCCCAGGCATTGCACCCAACGCCACAGCGTACATGCAAATGTGTGCTTAGTGGGATGTGCTCACACTAGGGCTTTTCCGAGAGGTTGGTTGGTGTCCAGGCCCTTTTGAAAGACAACACAGTGAATTCATTTCTGCTTGCTACCGAGGAGCTGGGCAGAGGGGCAGGCAAACGCCTAGGCATTGCGCCCAACGCCAGAGTGCCCATGCAAATGTGTGCTGAGTGGGGTATGCTCACACTAGGGCTCTTCCGGGAGTTTAGTTGGTGTACAGGCCATTTTGAAACCCCCATTGTAGAACAGCAAAAGACAATGCACCAGGGATATGTCCACAAGACGGTTGACTGCATTGCATGTCCATAGACAGCGTATTGGGGATGAGTTATGCCTCAACTGTTAACCGCATTCGGCAATTTGCAAAGGGAATTTCTATGTTTTATTTTTTTTAAATAACTGTTCTTAATTTACTTATTACTAACTGTATTTCAAAAAAAATCTTCAGTGCAATATATATTTCAGAACCAATATATATTTGAATTATTAGCTGTAATTGCGTCATTTACATGAATCTGGGATGTAAGTCAATGTGAGAACAAGTCTCAGGGCCCGATTACAACATTGGCGGTCTGAGGATAGCCAATGCTGTGGAGGCGGTCGGACTGCCATGGTTGCGGCTGTCTGACTGCCACATTACAAGGTTGGTGGGCACACCCGCCAACCTACAGCCGTCCCTGCCAGGATCAGAGATTCCAACTGGCTGACAGCAGGTGCAGGTTGTAATCAGCCAATGTGGTTCTGAACGCAGCGCCATCCTGCTGATTACAACCTTGTTCTCCACCAGTCTTTTCATGGCAGTTCCACCAACATGAAAAGGCTGGTGGAGAACAGGTGCAGGGGCAACGGGGGGCCCCTGCACTTGCCATGCCCGTGATGGGGGCAGTGCAGGGGTTCCCTTGCCCAGCACCCTCGAAATGGCAGCTCAATTATAAGCCTGCGATAATGTTGCTGCCACTTTCCTTATGAGCTAACCGGCAGAAACCTTGGTTTCTGACAGTCAGTCCAGCGGGAAAGTCTTAATTGGGCTGGCAGGGAAGATGCCAGCATGGCGGCGACCCCCCAGTCAGGATTTTGGCAGATGGGTGTTCCCATCCGCCAAACTCCTAATAGGGCCCTCAGTCTTATTTCTTGCAAGCCAGATATGAGCAGGGAGAATGCAGGAAGACTCCCACGTGCAGGGAGGATTTGCCACCTTTAGCACACATCTTTTACTGTGCAGTATGTTGAGAAAATGCCCCTTTGCATGGGCACCCCCATTTTTGTTGAATTTAATTGCTGTTTTTAAACTCTGCGCATTGGGACACTTCTATCCAGTACCCAGTCTACGTGCATTGACCCCTAAAACATGTTGAAATTGGCTGATCAGTGATTGCCATGTTTAACTTTCCTATAAGGCCATAGTAGATAGTGCTTACAGGCATGGAAGGTCACATGTCACCTGTGAACTAAAGTACTATTTTCCCATCCAATAGCCTGTACAGGAAACATGATTTCAGACCTGGTTGTTACAGTTTGAAAGCTGAAGCCCAACTTGTCAAAATAACATTTATGCCAGGAGCAAACCTTTCTCTTACATATTAGTAAGTCACTCTTATGTAGGCCTTGCAAACTGAAAGGCAGGGTGCATGATATTCAAAAGGACGAGATATAGGAATTTTTAGTTAACATGCCTGAACAGTACCTAGCACCCAAAGCTATTTTCACTGCAGCGAGGCTGGCTGACCCATTGACAAAAACTGAGAAGGAATATTATTAAAGTACTAGAAATATGATTAAAGAACTTTCATAATTTGGTCAAAGCCCATCTTAATGGTGATTTTGGAGTTTTGATAAATCTTAAGGAAAAAATACTTTTGGAAAGTTAAGTTTTCCCTGCCTGAAGTTCCTGGAGGCTAATTTGCAATATCTCTCCAACTGTCACCCAGCTGGTGAACAGCCTTGAGGAGGTGTGAACACTGCTCCCAGATCAAAGACAATGGACTTGGTGTGGGATTGCGTTTTTGTTTCCCTAGTAGGAAGACTAGAAGGACTGTGTCCAGGAACTGAATTTACTTCAAAGAAGCCACCCCTGTCCTTCATCCTAAGGCACCAAATCTGAATGGGAAGATGCCCTCAGGAGTGGTTTTGAGTGACCACAGAGGAGGGACTGTTCCCTGGCCAAAACTATGAATGGGGCCCCTGCACTTGCCGTGCCCGTGATGGTGGCAGTGCAGGGGTTCCCTTGCCCAGCACCTTCGAAATGGCAGCTCAATTATAAGCCTGCGATAATGTTGCTGCCACTTTCCTTATGGGCTGACCGGCAGAAACCTTGGTTTCTGACAGTCAGTCCAGCGGGAAAGTCTTAATTGGGCTGGCAGGGAGAATGCCAGCATGCGGCGACCCCCCAGTCAGGATTTTGGCAGATGGGTGTTCCCATCCGCCAAACTCATAATAGGGCCCTCTGTCTTATTTCTTGAAAGCCAGATATGAGCAGGGAGAATGCAGGAAGACTCCCACGTGCAGGGAGGATTTGCCACCTTTAGCACACATCTTTTACTGTGCAGTATGTTGAGAAAATGCCCTTTGCATGGGCACCCCCATTTTTGTTGAATTTAATTGCTGTTTTTAAACTCTGCGCATGGGGACACCTCTATCCAGTACCCAGTCTACGTGCATTGACCCCTAAAACATGTTGAAATTGGCTGATCAGTGATTGCCATGTTTAACTTTCCTATAAGGCCATAGTAGATAGTGCTTACAGGCATGGAAGGTCACATGTCACCTGTCAACTAAAGTACTATTTTCCCATCCAATAGCCTGTACAGGAAAACATGATTTCAGACCTGGTTGTTGCAGTTTGAAAGCTGAAGCCCAACTTGTCAAAATAACATTTATGCCAGGAGCAAACCTTTCTCTTACATATTAATAAGTCACTCTTATGTAGGCCTTGCAAACTGAAAGGCAGGGTGCATGATATTCAAAAGGACGAGATATAGGAATTTTTAGTTAACATGCCTGAACAGTACCTAGCACCCAAAGCTATTTTCACTGCAGCGAGGCTGGCTGACCCATTGACAAAAACTGAGAAGGAATATTATTAAAGTACTAGAAATATGATTAAAGAACTTTCATAATTTGGTCAAAGCCCATCTTAATGGTGATTTTGGAGTTTTGATAAATCTTAAGGAAAAAATACTTTTGGAAAGTTAAGTTTTCCCTGCCTGAAGTTCCTGGAGGCTAATTTGCAATATCTCTCCAACTGTCACCCAGCTGGTGAACAGCCTTGAGGAGGTGTGAACACTGCTCCCAGATCAAAGACAATGGACTCGGTGTGGGATTGCGTTTTTGTTTCCCTAGTAGGAAGACTAGAAGGACTGTGTCCAGGAACTGAATTTACTACAAAGAAGCCACCCCTGTCCTTCATCCTAAGGCACCAAATCTGAATGGGAAGATGCCCTCAGGAGTGGTTTTGAGTGACCACAGAGTAGGGACTGTTCCCTGGCCAAAACTATGAATGGGCACATAGACTCTGCACAAGGTGAGAAGGGTTCCTCCATCTTGGATTTAGTGAGTGAGGCACTGTGGAATTGTTTGCAGTAGGGTGCTCAGGAGCTGGTGCAAAAGTGGATAGGCTAGTGACAAGTATAAATATGGCACCCCAAGTCACCTTCTCCGGAGCCCTCTTGACGAGTGGAAGAAAAAAAGCCAGGACCTACTGTTTGAGACCTGTGTCGGACCTTTGAGGGTTGGACCTGCTCGCACTTATATCCAGCAAAAAGAAGAGGACTCAAAAGGTCAGTTGACTGACCTCCTGTGTAAGCTACAGGGCTAAAACAAGCTGCAAGAGGACTTTTCCTGAAGAACCAAGATAACCAGTACAAACTAGACCTGAACTGGACCCAGCTAAGGCCACTGGTGGAGTGAGTGTACACACAAGTGCTGTTCCTGAGGACCTGGGAGCCTTGGCTGTGTCTAACTGGACATCGCCTAACATTTCTGAAAACCTTGTACTTAGAACATTTTTGGATTTCAAGACCTCTGGAGAACCAGGTCAAACTTCTGCCAAGCTGATCACTGGTTTGAGGAAAAAGGTTTTCCCCAATTGGATCTTCAGCTGTAAATCTGTTTCACTAGGGCCTCAGCAAGAAGGTATCCATTCTCCTGGAGCACTCATCAGAAACACCCATTAACCTTACCCCATTGGAGGATTTTGAGTTCTGAAACGATGTTAAGTCAGAAGGTAGGAATCTTGACCTGACGAAAGCACAAAAAGGACCCTACTGGCAAGAGGACTACACTGGGCTCGAAATTCAAATTTTTCCACTCAGAGCTTTACTTGCTAAAATCAACTGCTTCACCAGGACTTTGTCTAGTGCCTAGGCAATCTTGTGAAGCCCTACTCAAATACAGCCCACTGCCTTGTCCCGCTGAAGGATTTTTACTTTCAGCAAAAAGGCTATGTTATAGCCTTAGAACCCGCCGTAGCGAGCTCTACCGGCCATTAAAGGCCCACTCCCGCGTTAAAGGCCCGAGCCGAAGGCGTGGGCCTTTAACAAGGGAAAGGGCCTTAAATGGCCAGTAGAGCCTGCTACAGCGGGTTCTAAGGCTATTAGAAAATCCTGCCACTAGAGGGCAGAATGTTCTATCAAATATAACAAATTCCTCATGAAGCCCGGGGGGATTAAAATCCCCTCAGGCTCCGTGAGGCTTTGTTCACAGCTTGTGCTGAGAACAAAGAGAACATTGGAATGTTGACGCTCTGGGCTTTTACCAGCGAGTAAAAGCCTGGAGCACTCCATTGTCTGTAATCGAGCCCCCAAAATTCCAATGTTCCAATCCAAGGTAAAACCTCCAAGCTGAACCTGGTTGGTGTATCCTACTTCCTCTTCTTTGTGGTCAACCAAAAATCATACCTAGGTCCCAATCAATCAGGATGTTTGACTACTATTGGTGACTTTCACTTGGCTTTATTTTTACTTACCTCTTTACATATCCATATCTCTGGTTACCCTTAATGGATTTTTTTGTCATTTTGGTGTCATTTTGATCAAATTATTTTCTATTTTTATAAATTGGAGTGGGATTTTTATTGTGTTGTGTTTCTGACTATTTAATAACAGGACATTGTAAGTATAAATGTATATATACATGTATGTGTAGCAAAAAAAAGAAAAATATAAGAAAAATATAATACTCGCACACTCGGATTTCAGGAACAAAAAAAGATCAGTTTAATCTACACAACGCGTTTCGACTGACACAGCAGCCTTGGTCACGTGATAAACATCACCACTAAAATACCATTTAAATACCCTGTTAACATAGACATAGAAATAGGACATCTAAAATGTGCAACCAATAACAACATACACTACTTTGCAGATGTTATCATAAGAATACTTTTAGTACTTAGATCAGTTCATGCCCCTATATAATACCAGATATAATTCAGATATAATTATTAAATAACAAATCATTTCCCCCAATATTATTAATAAAATTAATAAATTAGTATTATCAGTTTTTAATGAAAATTCATTGTTGAATTTAAAAGGGGAAATAACCAAGTTAAATAACAGTGTTCTATCTATTAAAATTCATATTTCTTTGTTTTAGACCAAAATGTCTGTAAAAATATTTATCATTTTTTTTAAAATAGAGAGATGGTAAAATATACACTGCAAATATATCATCATAAGCTTATTAAAGGCTAAAAGTCATCAACAGTACTAATTTTAACAATCAAATCTGAAAATCTGCAAAGTTAACCACCCATTAATAACGTGAAAAACACTGGAGAATGAATATAAACAAGCGGGTAAAGTTTGATACTTCTTCGTCCGACCATATTATCTAAAAGAGATATCCAAAAATTAGAGTCAAAATTAGAACAGTAACTGAAAATTTAAACATCAAATTAATATTTGAATATAAACTTGACACTCATAATACATATCACATATTTGACCAAGGTACTTGATCTAAAACCCATAAATCAATTTTATATATAATAAAATTAAATCTCTGTACAGTCAACTCATTATATATCTTATGGTAAAAAGAATTTTCCAATCGGTAAAAAGTCTCATCAAGATAAATTAATAGTTATCATATAGGTGAGTATTTAATTCCTCCCCCATATTCAAACCAATCGGAGTCTTAGTCTCTAATTCTAAGATATATACTGACTCTTTTTTCCTCAACACTAATTCTCTGTTCCCTCCCCTATGATGTGGAGGAACATGTTCAATACCAAAATAGGATAATTTGGTACAGTCAGAGTTGTGTTTTTCTTTGAAATGCCTTGCTACCGGATAATGTTCGTCATTAGATGTAATTGAACGCATGTGTTCTAAAATCCGTTTCTTAACACCATGTTTGGTGCTGCCAATATACCATTGTAAGCAAGGACATTCCAATACATAGATTACAAAGGGGGTACTGCATGTTATAAATTGATTAATCTGTCTGACTTTTCCAGGTTTGCATGCGGCATATTGCTTCCGCATAGTGCTGTAGCGACATGCTTTACAATGGCCACATGGGAAAAAGCCTTGCAAATTGTGTTGTCTCAGTTGTGGAATAGAAGTGATATCATTAGACCTCAAAATGTCATGTAAACTACGTCCTCTTCTATAGGTAATCTGAGATCTCTTTTGTATATTACTTCCAATAACGGGATCACTTTTCAAAATATTCCAATTCTTTGAAATGATGTTCTTGATCTGTCTTGTATCCTCATTATATGTCATGATGAGTCTAGTCCCATCATTATCATCTGCCTGTTGTTTGGTTATATTATCAAAAAGGGTACATGTATGTGTATATATGTGTATATGTATGTGTGTGTGTATAGATCTATTTATATATTCACTGAAAAAACCGAAGGTTACATGGGTGTTATAGTTATGTTCTAAACATACTCATACAAAACCATATAAATTCAGCAGTTATAGTTACCTGAGCTAACTATAACTTGTGCTGCCGTAATGCACTGCTGATGACCTCACATATTACATCACTCATGACATGGTCAGTGACATCACTGATGACATAACTGATGACATCTCATCTGACATCACTGTTGACCTCATCCACACAGTCACACACGCTCATTTGCTGATACAAACTCTTGTATACCCACACACAACAACATCCACTAACACAGTACAAATAGTGATATTAGGACATTCATTCAGTCAAACAGCCACTGACAAAACCACTCACTCACCCATACACTACTAACTGAGGTATTCACAGGCTCATACAGTTACTTACACATCCACTCATGCACCCACTGACACACCCACTCATACTCGGCAGCCCACTAATAGATCACTATTCTAGTGACACATGCCATGCACAGTTTTCTTATCAATAATTTTATTTAAAATGTTCCAGTGATAATATCAAAGATGCCATACAATATCTCATCAATGATATAATATGTTGAGTAATTAGCTGTGCATGGCAAAGTCACAGGGGGCGAGTTATAATTACTTGAAAGAACTCTAACTATAACTGCTGAATTTTGAATGAGTAAATTCAGAACCTAACTATAACCTCCCTGTAACCTTTGTTTTATTTCAGTGAATTTACTTGCAGCCAGGCCCTTATAACCACACAACCCCCTGCCAAGCATGGCCATTGATTGTGCACAGCGCAGGTTGGCCAGAGGGCCTGTCTCTGTCAATGAATCTGTGAGTGTGTGTGCGAGTGTCTGAGTGGGTCTGAAAGTGGGTATGTGAGTCTATGAGTGGGTCTAAGTGGGTGCTTGAGTGTCTGAGTGGGTGTGTAAGTGGGTGTCAAGTCTATGAGTGCACGTATAAGTGAATGAATTAGTATATGAAGGAGTCTTTGGGTTTTCTTTAAAGATTTTTCATATTCACATTTAGTGAAATTTGTGAAAATTAATGAATTTTCATGAATAGTGTGCTTGGCGTTGGAAAATTATTTCAAGCCCATAACGTGCCACTAAAACACACCTATACCACACCCCTGGGGTCAGGGTACCTTCACCCTGACCCCTTATGCCACTTTCATTTTGGAATTTCATCCCTGTGTATAATGTCCCGTAAAATTAAATGGCGGCTGCAACTTTCTAGGCAAGTTGCAGTCATCCAATTAAAGCGCTTCTTTTTTGCACGCATAGTCATGAAAATTCACAAATAATTTTGCAAATTATTTGTGAAATAATCATGAAGTCACCTTGGCTGGAGATATACAAATTTGGATTTCCCTAAATTTGTCAAAAACTACTGAATGGATTTACATCAAATAAGCCAAAGCATGATCTGCATACCAGAAGCTACCTTTCTTTCCAAATTTGGTGTAATTCCGTCCAGTGGTTCGGGCTGTAGATGTGTCTCAAGGTCCCCATCGAATTGACATGGGATACACAACGTTTTTAACCCCCCTTTTTCTCAGCACCCACTTGAAACTTTCTGTGCATGACAAGAATCACTGCAATACTTTTTTTCTAAAATGTTGTGAAGACTCATCAAACAGTGCCAAAGAAAAATGCTTTTTCTGTGGAAACATGGTCCCAACTATAACTACCTAGTGTCAACCGCCACTGGGTAATATCTATACATATATCTGTTGCAGATATGTGTGCAGGGAAGACAGATGACAATGTTGATCAACCACAGAGATGCTATAAAAAACAGCTCCTTACTTGCTGAAGCAATGGGACTGCAGGAGAGGCCTTGAGGCTCCCCCCACTATACCAGATAGCGCGTACAGGATGAAAAATAAAAAATAAAAAATCACCAGGGACCAAAAGAGGAGGCTTTGAGGCTCCCCCCATGGGCCCAGATAGCCCATAAAGGCAAAGAAAATATTTAAAAAGTAAAAAATAATAGCAAAATGGGGAAGGTGACTGACGACAGATCTTCACTGTGAGAGTTGAGGGTTCATCTCCAGCTGTAGCTCTTTCCCTCCTTTAATTTTTTTTAAACTGCAAATGTTTAAGGCTTATACTGAAAGGTGATCTTACTATTTTATATTGACAAATACATTTTTGTTTTCAAACTGTGCAATAATATTTCATTCTATGTATATCATACATCAAAGCCTAAAAAGTTCTCTATCTCTCTCCCTCTCACTCTCTTTCTCTCTTTCAATCTCTTAATACCACTCAACCTCCCACTCAGACACTCACGCACCCATTCACAGACCCACTCAGACTATCATGGACCCACTCACAGCCCCAACCAGACCCTCACAGTCCCACTAAAAGACCCACTCATACACTCATGCTCACACTCACAGACCCACTGAAACACACACCCACTCACAGACTGAAACCCTCATGCACCCGCACACATACTGATGCACTCACTAAAACACTGATGTATGCTCGTTCACACCCAGATAGACACTCTCACAGCCACTTTCACCCCCAGATACACCCTCTCACACCTATTCTCACACCCAGAGAGGCCATAGCTGACTCCCATCGCTCATGGCCAAAGGGCCGTGCACAGCGTGGGGTTGAGCAGTTATGGGTGTTGGCCACAGGGTCTGGCTGCAGGCCAGGTCTTGTGGGCAACCTCCATTATGCATGGTGCAAGGTTGGGTGCATATATGTATATATATATTTATATACATATATATATATATTCAATTCCCACGTTACAAAAAGATGTGCACTCAGGGACAAATCAACTGGTTTTTATTGAGGTGTTATAACCAGCACCAGCAACGCATTTCAGCTAAACATCCGTGTTCACTCTTGGATGGCAGTGCATAGCAAACGAACATATACAAGCATGAGACACAATACCTTAGAAGGACTAGGAAATGCCTCTGTTTCTCGGTTATACAGGACCTGCCTTTTTGGAGCTGGGCCGTTGATGTTGCCATTGTCATAATCATACTTAAAAACTCACACCTTGATCAAGATCTATCACAAGTATTATTAAAATAATAATAGAATATCCTGCTAAATAAATTTCACCAGTCCGTTATTTCAACACTTCATTATAAACACCATCAAAAAGTCATGGCTCCCATAGTTCATAGTGTCTTGGTCACTCTCTAAACCTTTATAATGAAAACTGTTCATTTACTCCAATGATAAATAATTATTAATAATAATAATCATGACATTTACAAAGGGGGTAAATGACTGAAATAGTTTGATCAATAACAGGGTTATACATTTCCACATTAGTTATTAAGCCCCAGTGGGCATATAGTACCGTAAACATATAATAATTTGGTTCTTTTCTCAACATTCAATTGTCACACTATTGAATTCAAAATTATCATGTCAATGAAAAAACACATCAAATTCTAAAGGAAGTCATATGCTAACAACAAAACATAATCCAAAAAAATATTAAATTTGTTCAAGGTTGTCAAAAACTGCCATAGAGCCCAAGTGGGCATGTTGTTGCTGTAACTACCTCACAATTGGATTAATACAAAATAATGCAAAATAACATAAACTTACAGATGGGTCATATTTAGCCATCCTTCAAATGCCAGTTCTAGTCCACTATCTTATAATACAAAAAGAAAAAAGATAAATCATCACCTTGCCGCTCTCAGTGCCAGAAGAAAAGGGTAAGGTGCCCCTGACGGGGCCATCTCTAGCACCCAGCTTCCCCAGTCAAAGTTCCTTCCTCTCCTTTGTAAGAAATAAAACAAATACCGGTTACATTAACTGACTGAGAGGGTGTCTCAAATCATATATCATCTTGAAATTATAGTTCACTTCTTATTTTCATCTTTCCAATGACAACACAAAGTTGCAAATCTCTCCTGTTTCTAGTCAAATCCTTTCTACAAGACTACCGGCTTTCCTTTATTCTAAATGTACATGTAACTCCTCATCTGAGTTCAACCCATTCAGGACTTTAGTGTTGAGTCTGGTAATCCATCTAGATTCAGTCTTACATAGCAAGCTCACCAGGTCTCCCCCACTAGGTATTGATGGAATAGGGTCAATCCCTGTATACTTCAATAAGTTCTGGTCATTACAATGACGTATTTTAAAGTGTCTTGCAACAGGATCATTTTCCATCATGATTCATTTTTGCTTTAACATGCACCAATATTCTCTTTTTAACCAGGTGTACTGTGCTCCCTACGCAACACATACCACACGGGCATTCTAAGACATACACAATGAAAGAGGTGTTGCAATTAATGAATCCGGTAATGACTCTTGTGCTGTGTCTGGCAATGTAATTGCTTTACAGCTAGATTAATGTGTGAAGGCTTTACATTTACTACGAACGAAAAAACCCTTGAGGGATTCTCCCCTAGCATTGATATTATCAGCTCTCTTACTTATATCTGTTTTAACCAACAAATCTCTCAAGGATTTAGTTTTGCGGTACGTAATCCTGGGTATTTCTCCTATATCATTACCCAATACTGGGTTACATTTCATCACATCCCAATTTTTATTTAAGATCTCATGTCTATTTCCTGATCTGACCTAATGTGATGATGATTCTCATTTCATTCTCTTTCACTCCCTCACTTTTGGCCTCTTTCTCTATGTTAGTACCAAATATGGTTGTCATCCCTTTGGATCACTTTGTCCAGTATCCATTTAGAGTAACCTATATTCAGAAATTGTTGTATCATTGTATGCTTTTCTTCTTCATAGAGATTACCGTCACTGGAATTTCTTTTAGCCCTTTAGGGGCCAGATGTAGCAAGAACATTTTTTGCGACTTGCAAATTGCGAGTCATACCGACTCGCTAATTGCAACTCACAAAAGTGCATGCAGAAAGGTGTCTCAGACACCTTCTGCGACTCGCTATGGGGTCGCAAAGACCCACCTCATGAATATTTATGAGGTGGGTCGCAAATTGCGACCCCATATTGAGTCCCTGCACTCACAGGGATGGTGGCCTGCTGGAGGCAGCAGGCCTCCATGTCTGTGACTGCTTTTTTTAATAAAGCAGTTTTTTTTTTTGTTGAATTGCAGCCCGTTTTCCTTAAAGAAAAAAGAGTTGCAATTCAAAAAAATAATGAAACCATTTGGTTTCATTTTTTCAGAGTAGGCAGTGGTCCATTGGGCCACTGCCTGCTCTGAAAAAATATTTTCAGCGACATTCACAAAGGGGAAGGGGTCCCCTGGGGACCCCTTCCCGTTTGCGAATGCGTTACCACCCACTTCAAGTGGGTGGTAACTGCGAGTTGGTTTGCGACTGCTTTCGCGGTCACAAAGCAACTCAGCATGCGGTCGCAAATAGGAAGGGAACACCCCTTACTATTTGCGAGTCGGAATCACATTTTGCGAGTCGGTACCGACTCGCAAAATTTGACTCTGCATCGCCATGGCCATTTTGCATGTCGCAAACTGCATTTTTCGCAGTTTGCGACATGCAAACCGGTTGCTACATCTGGCCCTTAGTTCCCCATATGGGATGCTCCATTTTAGTTGACTAGGGTAGCTGAAATGTGCATGGAGCAGGCTGTTACCAGATGTGGCTTTGCGATGTAATTTGGACACAATTCTGTCTTTCATCACTTGCAACTCCACATCCAGAAACACTATGTTGTTAGGTCTGTAGTTTACTGTAAATTCCAAATTTAGGTTGTTTTCATTCAGTTTAGCTACAAACTCTCTGGCCTCTGTTTCACTACCTTGCCCTATCAGGAATAAGTCATCAATCAAACATGACCACAAAACAATTCTGTCCATTTCCTGTTTATATTCCGGTGTTCTAGAAACCAGCTCCTTCCACCAGCCAATGAACAAATTTGCATAGCTGGGAGCGAAGCTGGTGTCCTTCGCAGTCCCTTGTTCTTGTCTGTACAGAGTCCAGTCAAACAGAAAAATGTTATTGTTAATGCAAAATGTCAATATCTTTAATAGCATCTGTGTATGTGGTCTAGCTTATAAAAAAATATTCGCAAGCTTTTATACCATCAGTGTGACGTCTACTTATGTACAAAGACTTCATATCTAGGGTTAGAAACAAATACGCTGGGTCCAATGTATGTTTTTGATCCTCCCTCGCGTTGGCAGTATGTGATGGCAGGGCAATGACAAAGGGCATCAGAAATAAATCAATATACTTAGAAGTATTCTCCTATAGGCTGCCTATGAAGGAGACTATAGGTCTGCCTGGGGGATTGCTCATTGATGTACATACTTTCGGCAACACTCCTAGGATCCTCTGTGTTTCCGTGTAAATCAATAGGAGTTGTGAGAAAATCAATGTCACTAATGCTTACATTTTCAAGTTGTGGTATCTGTGATGTGTCCCTTTTTTGTAGGGCCTGTTTTGAGTTTCAACTGTCTAATAAATTTAAAAATATCAATCCTTGTGGACACAAAATCAAAATACCCTGTTGGGCAAAAGAAAAGTCCAAATTTCAACACTTTGAGTTCTTTGGTAGTCAATGGTTTGTTGGGTAAAATTATAACAGTGCTCACACCTTCCATTTCACTCTCTTTGTTCCCCTGCGAGTTTCTATAGGGGTTGCTTCTGGGTTGTCTTTGCTTCCTCTTCTTCCACCTCTTCCACCTGTGCCTCTTTAGCCTCTTCTTGGGGGTGGATTTTCCCTTCCGTTCCTTGCTCAGGAGGTGAAATTGCTGTAAAAAAAAAGGTTTCCTGCTTTCGCCTTCTGATGCACTAACATCACCTGCATCTGAGACATTGGATCCCTCTGTGTCCGAAATCTCACCCTCATGTCGATCCAATAAAGCAGTAGACATAGCGGCAGTCTCATTCATGTTATCTTTTTTAGCACTGTATATATATAATCAAACTTCTTGTTGAATATTAAGATATGTCCATAATCATAATCCCCTGTATCTCTGATAAATGTTCTCTGTTTCTGCATTTTTAAATCATTTTCAAATTTATCAAGTCTCACTTGAAGTCCTTCTTTGAATTTAGTGATTTGATCATTCTCTTTTTGTTTACTGAGCCAACAGGTGAATTTCTATGGTTTTGTACAGTGAAATGTAAGTCTCACAATAATGTCCCTGTAACCTTTGTTTTTTTTAATTGAATCTCTATGTTTTTTAAAATTCTATTTACTAATTATAAAATTCCTGTAACCCTTGGTTTTCTCAGTGAATTTCTATGTTTTTTTTAACATAAAGTAATTTGCATTACTTTAAGTTAATCAAATCACCGCGTTCTATTACGCAGCGGTTGGCCACTGGGCCTGGCCTGCAGCCAACCTCTATAACAACTCAACCACAAGCTGTGCACGGCCAAAGCAGTTGGTTGCAGAACCTGCCCAGTGGGGCCAACCCTTGGAACCACCTGCTGGAGGGTGGGTCATTAGTTGTGTGGTCTGCACATGTGATGGGTCTGCACTCAACCATCACTGGGAACCATCACAACCCCATTGTACCGCTTGACTCTCATAGGGTAGCATTGCAGAGCAGTCCAAGGCTTACTCAAGGGAGGTGGTATGTTCTAGTAATCACCATTCACGAGCTCAAAAGAATACTACTCAATAAATGATTGTCCAGTCTGTGCTTTTGCTTTCGATCTAAGCAAAAGTACATTTATTACACACACACTACTCACTACTCACCACTATGCAACAATCTACAAATATACACAAGTTGATGGAATTACTTGTGGATGGCATTGCGTAATCATTTGTCTCTTCCAAAGGAAGATGTCATTCAACAAACCACATGGTAAAAAATTGACTTGTATCGGAATGCAACATTTGACTGCAGACTCAGAGAGAGAGCACCTAGTTCTGGCAATAATGTACATCTGCTTCAATCACTGGTGGCTGTCAATCTCATTACTTAAATAAGCATGAACTAGAAGCATGCATAGCCATGTTAGAATTATTTGTGCTGTTATAATTACTCTCAGATTACTCTTGTTAAACGTGTGCAATACCATCCTTCACCCTAGAGGGTACTTTATTGTATGACCCTTCACAAGCCATTGCTGTAAAAAACATATGTAATTACAGCTATTCACCCCTAGGGAGTGCAGTTCCGCCATTCAGAAACAAAGTTCCAGCTGGGACTTTGTTAAAACATGTGGGAACCATTGGGGTGTTATCATTTTCATGTCCCAGCCAACCTAGGTGGGGGCATTAGGCAACTTCTTGGGGGGAGGCTGCGCTCCTCCTGCAGCCCCCCCATCAATTAGTGACATTTTGGTGGTGACCCCATTTTCCTGGGGCTACTACAAGCTGAGTACTGGCCAAACAGTACTCAGCTTGTGCCTCGCAAGTCATAATGAAGCGCTCTCTCGGGCATGCATATTTAATTAGTGGCTCTCCCGCTTTGCCGGGGAGAGCCAATTCACTGTTATTTTTCTTTCTTTGGCCTTGCACTGCACTCTTCATTGTCTTGAGGGATCCAGTCCCACCCGGAAACCCTTATGATGCTGCCTTGTTGGAGGGCAACTTGAGGAGCCCACCCCCGGCTGCCCTCATCTTCTGGGGTGTCCAGTCCTACCCATACACCCCTCGTAATGCCGCCTCATTGGAGGGCAGCTGGGGGAACCCACCCCCGGATGTCCTCACAGGCTACACACTCGCTCAGCACTCACAGGCTGCCTTTGGAGCCGGCAGCCTCACTTCAGTCTGCCCGCAACATGCATAGTTGCTCCACCCTCCCTGCTCCCACCAGTGATGAGCTCTGGAAGCTGGAAGAGGTGGGGAGTGCTGCGGTACTCCCTTCATCCTTCATGCTGCTCCTGGGACCCAGGGATTGATACTGGGCCCCCTTCCTTGCCGGATCTTCACATGGAGAATGACATCGCTCCCCGGCTTTACTTCGGTGAGGGGCCCCAGGATGGGATCCAGGACTCCTCTTGGTCATCTTCATGGGGGCGTGACACCCCCCAACTTCTTCTTCTGTGTGGAGCGCCACAATGGAGTTTGAGGCCCCCCTTCTTCTCCTTCACGGGAACAACGGAGCTCCCTGCCTCCATCTTCAGCTGCTGGGCCTGCCCAGAGCTGATGGCGACCTTCACAGGGAGTGCAACGGCACCCTCCGGCTTGTCTTCTTTGTGGAGCCCCATGATGGGGTCTGGGGCCCCTCTTCCACATTCATGGGGAGTGCGACAATGCTCCCTGGCCTTGCATTGGCAGCAAGGGGCCCCAGGGTGGGATCCGGGGTTCCCTCTTTGGTGACGGGGGAGTGCGTTGGTACTCTCCTGCACTCC
This sequence comes from Pleurodeles waltl, assembly GCF_031143425.1. Lineage (NCBI taxonomy): Eukaryota > Metazoa > Chordata > Amphibia > Caudata > Salamandridae > Pleurodeles > Pleurodeles waltl. Next base: position 1,099,528,343 of record NC_090437.1, read on the forward strand.
TCTTCTTCTTAGGGGCAGTCCCCATGCCATTGCCTACCCCGGAGGCACAGTCTGGAGCAGCGACAGAGCCCCATGTGCTTCACCGCTCACTCCTGAAAGGTCATAGGTCAAGTACCTTTTCCTCTTGATACCTTGGGCCCCCGTGGACCCTTTTTTAATTTCACTCCAGATCATTGCCACCAGGAACACTTTCTTTACGCCTCCTGGCCTAGAAAGTTCCCAACTCAGTAGGGAGCCAGTCCCACTGACTCCCTGCACCAGCCTTTCATTCAGGGGCCTTTTTTCTTTGGGTCTGCACACTCTGCTTGCGCTAGCTCCCAGTCTGTCCCCCAGCTGATCGTCAGAAGTATAAGGGGCCAGCTTACCTAGCCCTGGCATGCGCCTGCTGGGTCTGAAGTCATTCAGGAGAAGAGTAGTTGTCCCAGGGGGCAGTCAGGGGGTTCTTCTTTCCAGTTGTCCATGACACCCTTCTTCAGTCCCACTGTTCTGCAGGGAAGCACAACCTAGAGAGAAAGCCCTCCCCTGTGCAAGACCTTTTAGGTGGGGGCAGAAGTTTCTAGCAGGGCTGCACCTCTGGTCTATCCAGATGTGCCACATCACTTCTCTGCCCTGTCCCAACCATCCTGCACAGTCTTCTGAGATAGCTCAAAATGGCTTAATCCAAGAGTTAGATGCAACGTGTGTTGTGAGAGGGTCTCTCAGTCCCAGTTCATGGCCCAGAATGACAGCTGGCTGATTGATACAAGGCCCTGCTCGGGTAGCTGGACAGAGCAATACTGGGCCCTTAACTTGATGTGAGTCAGATAAAGATTATATTCCTGGATGACCCATAAGCTGTTCAAATATGCTTTTGTAACCTACTACATTATTTTTTTCATACAGGTTACAATGTACATTGGTGTGACTCTGGAGTTTGTGGACCCTAGGGAAAGGGAGTTGTGTCCTAGGCCATCCTTTCCCATTGACATTTAATGGAGTCTCACTACAGTGAAAAGACAGTAAGCACACAGACTATCTATCCCTAACATGTGTACACCTATCTCATAAGGCCTACTCCAGGTCACCACCCACTCTGCATAGTCCCTTCTGTGGCAGGCTGCTTAAGCGAGTTCTTGGGCTGCTCAACCCATAAATCCTCCCCTGAGCAGCACTCACATGGGTGCACACACATGTGTACTCCTGATCATTTGTAACCGGCCCTGGGCCTCCAATTCTTGCTGTATCACAGCAGCCTTTGATTAATAAGGCGGCACTGGTGATAAACATGCACAGTCCATTTTACCATATGTTTGTTTTGGGTAAGTCCCAAACTATGAGGCTCCTTCACCGTAAAAGCTAAAAAAAAAGACAAGTGATCCAAAAGTGAAAAATCAGGGCGGACCAGATAGTCAGACTGTCCTCTTACAGTACTCAACCAAGTGCCGTGCACAGCCTTTGGCCATGCACAGGGCATGGCCTGCGGCCAGACGCCTCTAACCACCCAACCCCATGCTGTGCACAGCCTTTGGCCATGTGCAGTGGGAGTAGGCCATGGCCTTTCTCTCTGGATGTGAGAATATGTATGACGGTGTATCTGGATGTGAAAGTGACTTTGACATTAAGACTGTCATTACAACATTGGCGGTAAAAGCCGCTTACCGCTGTGCAGAAGACTGCCAACACACCGCCGTGGCCGCGGAATACCGCCACAGCTATTATGACCCACATCTCGGAATCCGACAAAATTCAGACACCCACACAAGTCCGCCACACCAAAGGTCAGTGTTAAACTGTCGAAAACAAATCCTCCACCGTCACGCCAACAGAAATACGCCACACTATCACGACACACGAATCCACGCGGCGGTCTTTCAACCGCGGTATTCCATTGGCGGTACACACTGCCGCGCTCAAAATATACACACATCTCCAAAACACCACCACATTGGACAATTCGAAATACACACACCTGATACACATACACACACCACTCCAACACACCCAACACAATATAAAGCACACACCCACATCACCCACAAACCCCTACAACCACAATTATAGAGAGAAGGCCCGAGAGAGACACCACCATCAACAAACTAGCATCCACAGGCACACAAAACCATCACCCACACAACTTCCACGCACAAAATACCACACCCCACTACATATCACCACACTTATCAACACACACACCACCCCACACATCACCTACACCACCCCATGGCACGGCAAAGACACCCCAGGTTCTCGGAGGAGGAGCTCAGGGTCATGGTGAAGGAAATCGTCCGGGAAGAGCCACAGCTATTTGGATCACAGGTGCAGCACACCTCAATTGCAAGGAAGATGGAGCTATGGCGAAGAATAGTTGACAGGGTCAATGCAGTGGGACAACACACAAGAAATCGGGAGGACATCAGGAAGAGGTGGAACGACCTACAGGGGAAGGTGCGTTCCGTGGTCTCAAGACACCACCAGGCGGTTCAGCGGACTTGCGGCGGACCCCCCCCTCCTCACCCACAACTAACAACATGGGAGTGTCGCGTGGGCTCTCATTATCCTAAATGAGACTACTGGATTTCTAGGTAGCAGGATCAATAACGGTGTGGGGGACTGAGTCGGACCCACGTGTAAGGAACTCTGTCACCCTAAATCCGGTTTTTGCTCCGGCTAACTAGCAGTGCCTCATTTCTCCCACGGGGAAGAGATGATTGGGCAGCCGAGCGCATGACATCTTTGGAACTTCTCAGGGAAGTCGTGGTCACTCAGATCCAAACCAACTCTCTCATTTACAATATGATCTCATATACAAATGACAAAGACAGTATAAGTTTTATATAATGTTTTAATAAAACAACTGTATTTTAGATATTAAGGCGTGAGCCGCAATAACCAGAACAATACAACACAGTAGGATTGAAATAGTCACTAGGAGAGTAAAACATAAGAACAAAGCTATCATAGTGCCTAACAGTTTCTACTCTCCCTCTGCTTGTTCTATTTAGAGCACAGCATGTTAAGCTTCTAGCTTGCCTTTCAGAATCACTGGGGAGACATCAGCCCTCATACCTGAGCAAAGGCCTGTGATCTTGGTTCAGCATCTGCAATGAGGCAGTCAGCGTCTAGTTGTGGTTCCCTGGTCGGAATCTCCCTCTTGCGTGTATTGGGACAAGGAAGTGATTTTATAACTAACACGTCATCGTGATCACAAAATGTCCCTACGCAGGAATGCCAAATCTAAACTCCTACCACGTCTATCGGCAATGTACCAGACTGTATCCTTGACTGAAGCACAGAGTGAATATGTTATGGAGAACTCCAGTGCTGAAGTAGGCAAAACAGTGTGATATGAATTAAAAACAACACCGTAGAACTGGCTATTTGAAAAATAACAGTACGAAGCCTAATAAAAAGCATTTAGAGCAAAGTGCACAGAGGCTCTAAGCTGTCAGCAAATGAATAAAATACATTCAGGGCAAAGTGCACAAAGGCCTAAAGCCTGAAGCTAATGCGCAAAGGATACGTAAAACTAACCACACTACAGGAGGAGCAGGTCTTGGCGATTCTGCATCCAGAGGGCCTCGCAGGAGTAGATGGAGGAATGGACTCTGGTAAGTCAAATCTTAACTATTACATCCCCCACCCTCGCCCCCACCCCTATCACTCCAACTCCTCACAAATGTACCAATATCACAAACCACACATCCCAACACCAAGCCCTGCATGCAACAACAATGCATGGACACCCATCATTAAAGCATGCCCACTGCACATACCCATGCACCCCCCTAAACCATCATCACACAAGCTCACACACAGGAATGCCAGCACTGGGGTACACGGTCACCCACCCATTGCACACCATGACACACACAGATGCAATAATCATGCCTTTCCACCCCTGCAGGACCACTACCCAACGTCACCAGACAGGAGGGTCCAGACATGTCCACTCCACCCACAGAAGAGGCCCACAGTGATGACAGCACCTCTGTCCACCTGGATCTAGATGACCAGCCCGGACCATCGGGGGCCTCGGGACAGTCGGTTCCCCTCACACTGGCACAGGCCACCACAGACCTTCCCCGCTCAGGAAACACCAGCACAGCACCCACCCAGCGGGCCCATATCTCCGTCCCCAGGACACGTCAATCAGCTGTGTGTCCCCCACTACAGGGAACCCAGGATAACCCACCACCCCAACAACAACAGGGACCTGGGGGTAGTGGCAGTGGGAACACGGTCAAGGGGACGGAGGCCCAGGAACACAGGGGAACTGGGAGGGCTGCTGTGCGACAGGGGGCGGACAGGCCAAGGGAACCCACTCTTCACGAGGCCCTCTCCTCCATCATGGGAGCATACCACCACTCCCAGGAGACGATGGCAACGGTACTGGCCAAGTTTCAGGAGACCCAGCGCATGCAGGAGGAACAGTATTTGGGGTTCAGGGAGGAACTCAGAACCATCAGCTCCGCCCTGGGCACCATCGTAGGGGTGCTGAAGGAACTACTCAACACCAGGAGGGACACTATGGCACTACAAGGGACCCCTGACACTAGCATGGATGATGAACTGCCCACCACCTCCGCCGGCGCTAGTGGACAGGAGGCACCGCCACAGGACCACCACACCAGCACCCCACCCCCTGCAGACGGAGAACCACCACGCAAAGGGTCCCTGAGATCCAGGAACAAGACAGAGCACGATGCCAAGACCCCCGCCAAGAAATGGGACCACCCTGATTGTCATCCCACTGTCCCACTTTGTCACCCTGTCCATATTGAAACTGCCCCAGCTCCACTTCCTATGCCCATATGGGCAATGCACCTGTGAGACTAATAGACTGGATCCATCACCACTCACCATTTAACTTCCCCCTCCAATATTTTTTATTTAGATAAACACACCTAAAGCACCAAAAGATCTGGAGTCTGTCTGTGATTTCGAAATAGTGTATTTGCAAATACAGTGACAAAATGTTCTTGAAATAGTAATGTCAACATACCTATGTCACACAGCTCTAGTCCATGAGGAATCTTAGCAGATGAGACTCGTTGGGACCCACACCTGTGAAACGGTAAGGTAGAGTGACAACTCAGTGACCATACACTGGGTGAAAACGACAGACAGGAGAGAGGTAGAAGTGTAAAAGCACATGTAGTAGTCAGGAATGTATTCTCACCTTTGTTTCACTGTAAATATTGCTGGATCACTGAGTCCCTGTTCTGCATGTCTTCTTCCTCTGCTTCCTCCTCATCACTGTCCACAGGCTCCACAGCTGCCACAACACCGACATCTGGACCATCCTCCCGCAGAAAAGGCACCTGTTGTCACAAAGCCAAGTTGTGAAGCATACAGCAGGCGACGATGATCTGGCACACCTTCTTTGGTGAGTAGAATAGGGATTCACCTGTCATATGCAGACGCCTGAACCTGGCCTTCAGGAGGCCGAAGGTCCGCTCGATCACACTCCTAGTTCGCCCATGGGCCTCATTGTAGCGTTCCTCTGCCCTTGTCCTGGGATTCCTCACTGGGGTCAGTAGCCATGACAGGTTGGGGTAACCAGAGTCACCTAATAGCCACACACGGTGCCTCTGGAGTTGACCCATCACATAAGGGATGCTGCTATTCCGCAGGATGTAGGTGTCATGCACTGAGCCAGGGAACATGGCATTCACATGGGAGATGTACTGGTCGGCCAAACATAACATCTGTACATTCATGGAATGATAACTCTTCCGGTTCCTGTACACCTGTTCACTCCTGTGGGGGGGGCCAAAGCCACATGGGTCCCATCAATGGCACCTATGATGTTGGGGATATGTCCAAGGGCATAGAAGTCACCTTTCACTGTAGGCAAATCCTCCACCTGAGGGAAAACGATGTAGCTCCGCATGTGTTCCAGCAGGGCAGACAACACTCTGGACAATACGTTGGAAAACATAGGCTGGGACATCCCTGATGCCATGGCCACAGTTGTTTGAAAAGACCCACTTGCAAAGTAAATGGAGCACTGATAGCACCTGCACTTGAGGGGGGATTCCTGTGGGATGGCGGATTGCTGACATCAGGTCAGGCTCCAACTGTGTACACAGTTCCTGGATTGTGGCACGGTCAAACCTGTAGGTGATAATCAAATTTCTTTCCTCCATTGTCGACAGGCCCACCAGTGGTTGGTACACCGGAGGATTCCACCATCTCCTCACATGTCCCAGCGGATGGTGCCTATGAAGGACAACAGCAAGCACAGAGTCAAACAACTCAGAGGTATGTACCCACAGTCTACACAGAACACCATTCATACACAAAATGTGGCCTGTATGTGTGTTGAGACTAGGCCTAGGTATGTGTGACGCAGTTGGTAATTAGGCCATGTGGGCCCCTGAAATGGCGGCTGCCTGACCTGTAAAGTGGGACAATGGGATGTGAGGTAACTGCGCTGGCGTTGCACACCGTCGCATTAAGCGGTCGAAGACCGCGGCGCAATGCTGCATTGGTTAACATTGGACCCTATGGGTCCAAGGAGCCAATGACGATGTACGCCGGCGGTGATGGTACGCACCGCCGCGGACGTGACCGCCATTATCTATCTGTTGAATGACTCGATAACTGATCTTCGACAGGAGAGGACCTACACTGCAAGTGCTACTGTGACCTCGGTCTGGAAGAGACAATGGCTCGTGCGTCTGGGGAAAGGGCCCCTGCCTTCACATCGAAGGAGTTGGAGAAGCTCGTCGATGGGGTCCTCCCCGAGTACACGCTACTCTACGGTCCTCCAGACAAACACAGGCACTGGTGATAAACATGCACAGTCCATTTTACCATATGTTTGTTTTGGGTAAGTCCCAAACTATGAGGCTCCTTCACCGTAAAAGCTAAAAAAAAAGACAAGTGATCCAAAAGTGAAAAATCAGGGCGGACCAGATAGTCAGACTGTCCTCTTACAGTACTCAACCAAGTGCCGTGCACAGCCTTTGGCCATGCACAGGGCATGGCCTGCGGCCAGACGCCTCTAACCACCCAACCCCATGCTGTGCACAGCCTTTGGCCATGTGCAGTGGGAGTAGGCCATGGCCTTTCTCTCTGGATGTGAGAATATGTATGACGGTGTATCTGGATGTGAAAGTGACTTTGACATTAAGACTGTCATTACAACATTGGCGGTAAAAGCCGCTTACCGCTGTGCAGAAGACTGCCAACACACCGCCGTGGCCGTGGAATACCGCCACAGCTATTATGACCCACATCTCGGAATCCGACAAAATTCAGACACCCACACAAGTCCGCCACACCAAAGGTCAGTGTTAAACTGGCGAAAACAAATCCTCCACCGTCACGCCAACAGAAATACGCCACACTATCACGACACACGAATCCACGCGGCGGTCTTTCAACCGCGGTATTCCATTGGCGGTACACACTGCCGCGCTCAAAATATACACACATCTCCAAAACACCACCACATTGGACAATTCGAAATACACACACCTGATACACATACACACACCACTCCAACACACCCAACACAATAAAACACACACCCACATCACCCACAAACCCCTACAACCACAATTACAGAGAGAAGGCCAGAGAGAGACACCACCATCAACAAACTAGCATCCACAGGCACACAAAACCATCACCCACACAACTTCCACGCACAAAATACCACACCCCGCTACATATCACCACACTTATCAACACACACACCACCCCACACATCACCTACACCACCCCATGGCACGGCAAAGACACCCCAGGTTCTCGGAGGAGGAGCTCAGGGTCATGGTGAAGGAAATCGTCCGTGAAGAGCCACAGCTATTTGGATCACAGGTGCAGCACACCTCAATTGCAAGGAAGATGGAGCTATGGCGAAGAATAGTTGACAGGGTCAATGCAGTGGGACAACACACAAGAAATCGGGAGGACATCAGGAAGAGGTGGAACGACCTACAGGGGAAGGTGCGTTCCGTGGTCTCAAGACACCACCAGGCGGTTCAGCGGACTTGCGGCGGACCCCCCCCCTCCTCACCCACAACTAACAACATGGGAGTGTCGCGTGGGCTCTCATTATCCTAAATGAGACTACTGGATTTCTAGGTAGCAGGATCAATAACGGTGTGGGGGACTGAGTCGGACCCACGTGTGAGGAACTCTGTCACCCTAAATCCGGTTTTTGCTCCGGCTAACTAGCAGTGCCTCATTTCTCCCACGGGGAAGAGCCGAGCGCATGACATCTTTGGAACTTCTCAGGGAAGTCGTGGTCACTCAGATCCAAACCAACTCTCTCATTTACAATATGATCTCATATACAAATGACAAAGACAGTATAAGTTTTATATAATGTTTTAATAAAACAACTGTATTTTAGATATTAAGGCGTGAGCCGCAATAACCAGAACAATACAACACAGTAGGATTGAAATAGTCACTAGGAGAGTAAAACATAAGAACAAAGCTATCATAGTGCCTAACAGTTTCTACTCTCCCTCTGCTTGTTCTATTTAGAGCACAGCATGTTAAGCTTCTAGCTTGCCTTTCAGAATCACTGGGGAGACATCAGCCCTCATACCTGAGCAAAGGCCTGTGATCTTGGTTCAGCATCTGCAACGAGGCAGTCAGCGTCTAGTTGTGGTTCCCTGGTCGGAATCTCCCTCTTTCGTGTATTGGGACAAGGAAGTGATTTTATAACTAACACGTCATCGTGATCACAAAATGTCCCTACGCAGGAATGCCAAATCTAAACTCCTACCACGTCTATCGGCAATGTACCAGACTGTATCCTTGACTGAAGCACAGAGTGAATATGTTATGGAGAACTCCAGTGCTGAAGTAGGCAAAACAGTATGATATGAATAAAAAACAACACCGTAGAACTGGCTATTTGAAAAATAACAGTACGAAGCCTAATAAAAAGCATTTAGAGCAAAGTGCACAGAGGCTCTAAGCTGTCAGCAAATGAATAAAATACATTCAGGGCAAAGTGCACAAAGGCCTAAAGCCTGAAGCTAATGCGCAAAGGATACGTAAAACTAACCACACTACAGGAGGAGCAGGTCTTGGCGATTCTGCATCCAGAGGGCCTCGCAGGAGTAGATGGAGGAATGGACTCTGGTAAGACAAATCTTAACTATTACATCCCCCACCCTCGCCCCCACCCCTATCACTCCAACTCCTCACAAATGTACCAATATCACAAACCACACATCCCAACACCAAGCCCTGCATGCAACAACAATGCATGGACACCCATCATTAAAGCATGCCCACTGCACATACCCATACACCCCCCTAAACCATCATCACACAAGCTCACACACAGGAATGCCAGCACTGGGATACACGGTCACCCACCCATTGCACACCATGACACACACAGATGCAATACTCATGCCTTTCCACCCCTGCAGGACCACTACCCAACGTCACCAGACAGGAGGGTCCAGACATGTCCACTCCACCCACAGAAGAGGCCCACAGTGATGACAGCACCTCTGTCCACCTGGATCTAGATGACCAGCCCGGACCATCGGGGGCCTCGGGACAGTCGGTTCCCCTCACACTGGCACAGGCCACCACAGACCTTCCCCGCTCAGGAAACACCAGCACAGCACCCACCCAGAGGGCCCATATCTCCGTCCCCAGGACAGGTCAATCAGCTGTGTGTCCCCCACTACAGGGAACCCAGGATAACCCACCACCCCAACAACAACAGGGACCTGGGGGTAGTGGCAGTGGGAACACGGTCAAGGGGACGGAGGCCCAGGAACACAGGGGTACTGGGAGGGCTGCTGTGCGACAGGGGGCGGACAGGCCAAGGGAACCCACTCTTCACGAGGCCCTCTCCTCCATCATGGGAGCATACCACCACTCCCAGGAGACGATGGCAACGGTACTGGCCAAGTTTCAGGAGACCCAGCGCATGCAGGAGGAACAGTATTTGGGGTTCAGGGAGGAACTCAGAACCATCAGCTCCGCCCTGGGCACCATCATAGGGGTGCTGAAGGAACTACTCAACACCAGGAGGGACACTGTGGCACTACAAGGGACCCCTGACACTAGCATGGACGATGAACTGCCCACCACCTCCGCCGGCGCTAGTGGACAGGAGGCACCGCCACAGGACCACCACACCAGCACCCCACCCCCTGCAGACGGAGAACCACCACGCAAAGGGTCCCTGAGATCCATGAACAAGACAGAGCACGATGCCAAGACCCCCGCCAAGAAATGAGACCACCCTGATTGTCATCCCACTGTCCCACTTTGTCACCCTGTCCATATTGAAACTGCCCCAGCTCCACTTCCTATGCCCATATGGGCAATGCACCTGTGAGACTAATAGACTGGACTCTGCCATCACCACTCACCATTTAACTTCCCCCTCCAATATTTTTTATTTAAATAAACACACCTAAAGCACCAATAGATCTGGAGTCTGTCTGTGATTTCGAAATAGTGTATTTGCAATTACAGTGACAAATGTTCTTGAAATAGTAATGTCAACATACCTATGTCACACAGCTCTAGTCCATGAGGAATCTAAGCAGATGAGACACGTTGGGACCCACACCTGTGAAACCGTAAGGTAAAGTGACAACTCAGTGACCATACACTGGGTGAAAACGACAGACAGGAGAGAGGTAGAAGTGTAAAAGCACATGTAGTAGTCAGGAATGTATTCTCACCTTTGTTTCACTGTAAATATTGCTGGATCACTGAGTCCCTGTTCTGCCTGTCTTCTTCCTCTGCTTCCTCCTCATCACTGTCCACAGGCTCCACAGCTGCCACAACACCGACATCTGGACCATCCTCCCGCAGAAAAGGCACCTGTTGTCACAAAGCCAAGTTGTGAAGCATACAGCAGGCCACGATGATCTGGCACACCTTCTTTGGTGAGTAGAATAGGGATTCACCTGTCATATGCAGACGCCTGAACCTGGCCTTCAGGAGGCCGAAGGTCCGCTCGATCACACTCCTAGTTCGCCCATGGGCCTCATTGTAGCGTTCCTCTGCCCTTGTCCTGGGATTCCTCACTGGGGTCAGTAGCCATGACAGGTTGGGGTAACCAGAGTCACCTAATAGCCACACACGGTGCCTCTGGAGTTGACCCATCACATAAGGGATGCTGCTATTCCGCAGGATGTAGGTGTCATGCACTGAGCCAGGGAACATGGCATTCACATGGGAGATGTACTGGTCGGCCAAACATAACATCTGTACATTCATGGAATGATAACTCTTCCGGTTCCTGTACACCTGTTCACTCCTGTGGGGGGGGCCAAAGCCACATGGGTCCCATCAATGGCACCTATGATGTTGGGGATATGTCCAAGGGCATAGAAGTCACCTTTCACTGTAGGCAAATCCTCCACCTGAGGGAAAACGATGTAGCTCCGCATGTGTTCCAGCAGGGCAGACAACACTCTGGACAATACGTTGGAAAACATAGGCTGGGACATCCCTGATGCCATGGCCACAGTTGTTTGAAAAGACCCACTTGCAAAGTAAATGGAGCACTGATAGCACCTGCACTTGAGGGGGGATTCCTGTGGGATGGCGGATTGCTGACATCAGGTCAGGCTCCAACTGTGTACACAGTTCCTGGATTGTGGTACGGTCAAACCTGTAGGTGATAATCAAATTTCTTTCCTCCATTGTCGACAGGCCCACCAGTGGTTGGTACACCGGAGGATTCCACCATCTCCTCACATGTCCCAGCGGATGGTGCCTATGAAGGACAACAGCGAGCACAGAGTCAAACAACTCAGAGGTATGTACCCACAGTCTACACAGAACACCATTCATACACAAAATGTGGCCTGTATGTGTGTTGAGACTAGGCCTAGGTATGTGTGACGCAGTTGGTAATTAGGCCATGTGGGCCCCTGAAATGGCGGCTGCCTGACCTGTAAAGTGGGACAATGGGATGTGAGGTAACTGCGCTGGCGTTGCACACCGTCGCATTAAGCGGTCGAAGACCGCGGCGCAATGCTGCATTGGTTAACATTGGACCCTATGGGTCCAAGGACCCAATGACGATGTACGCCGGCGGTGATGGTACGCACCGCCGCGGACGTGACCGCCATTATCTATCTGTTGAATGACTCGATACCTGATCTTCGACAGGAGAGGACCTACACTGCAAGTGCTACTGTGACCTCGGTCTGGAAGAGACAATGGCTCGTGCGTCTGGGGAAAGGGCCCCTGCCTTCACATCGAAGGAGTTGGAGAAGCTCGTCGATGGGGTCCTCCCCGAGTACACGCTACTCTACGGTCCTCCAGACAAACAGGTAAGTACACAGGGAGCATGTTGTATGGGCTATGCCTGTGTGGAGAGGGCTGGTTGAAAGAAGGAAGGGGGCAGAGTTCTGCGTGCATGAAAGACGGTGGGTGCATGTGCCACATGGCAAGGGTAGGGATGGGGGCCACTCACTTTGACGGCGCCGTTGGTAATGACTTCTCTTCTTCCCCTATACATTTCATGTAGGTCAGCGCCCACCAGAAGAAGGATATTTGGCGTGCCATCGCCAAGGACGTCCGGACCCTGGGGGTCCATCACAGATGGAGCAACCACTGCCGGAAAAGATGGGAGGACATTCGCCGCTGGAGCAAGAAGACGGCGGAGGCTCAGCTGGGGATGGCCTCCCAATATGGGAGGGGTGCCCGTCGAACCATGACCCCCCTGATGTTCAAGATCCTGGCGGTGGCCTACCCTGGGTTGGATGGGCGCTTGAGGGCATCACAGCAGACACAAGGGGGTGAGTACACTCTCCTTCAGTCTGGGTGGGGGAGGAGGGCTGTGGGTTTCCCTAGGCCAGGGCGAGTTCCGTAGGCTAGGCCCCTCCATAAGGCATGGCCCTGTGGCCCCCCACCCCACCTCTGTAGAGTGCCAAGTACAGCTATTCATGCCCCTGTGTCATCTATGTGTGCAGATGTCGTCCATAGCCTTGTAGGCCATTTCCCAGGAATTGCACTGTAGAGCCCAACAGCACAATGTAGTGCAGGGGGCTTCTGTGTCTGTCTTGTCCGCCAACGGTAGCGGTTTTCCATGCACTCAACATGTCTTTCTTCTGTTCCCCCCCCCTTTTTTGTGGTCTCCCTGTTCTTGTGTGCATTAGCATCATCAGGCGGAGGAGCAGTGGCACCGGAGAACGAGGGAGCTGCATCCCACATGGCCATGGAGGGCCACACTACAGACTCAGAATACACCAGTGGGACGGAGGGCGAGGGGAGCACCACGGCGGGGACAGGAGCTGAAACCAGTGACACGGACTCGTCCTCCGATGGGAGCTCCCTTGTGGTGGCGGCAACATCAGTGCCCCCGCATCTACAGGTACAGCCGCCACCCCCCTACCAGCACCGCCCTCCCAGCAGCTCTCAGCCTTCGCCCCGTGCTCGCTTACCCAGGAGGATGGGCATGACCTTCGCTCCAGACACCTCAGCCCCTGCCCCAGTCACCCCTGCTGCCCTCAGTGAGGAGGCCATTGACCTCCTCAGGTCCCTCACTGTTGGGCAGTCTACCATTTTGAATGCCATACGGGGTGTAGAAAGGCAGTTGCAACAAACCAATGCATTCCTGGAGGGCATTCATTCTGGTCAGGTGGCCCTTCACCGAGCCTTTCAAATTCTGGCCTCAGCACTGATGGTAGCCATTGTCCCTGTGTCTATCCTCCCCCCTCCAACTTCCTCCACCCAGACCCAATCCCCTGTACCTCTGCCCATCCCAAGCACACCATCAGACCAGCCTGCACACACCTCACCACACAAGGGAAGCTCAGGCAAACATTAGCACCACACATCCCACAGGCACTCACGCAAGCATCACACACATACAGACACACCAACATCCACTGCCTCCACTGTGTCCCCCTCCTCGTCGTCTCCCTCCTCCCTCCCAGTCTCGTCTACACTCACACCTGCATGCACTACCTTTACAGCCACTACGTCCCGCACCAGCACACCCACCACCACACCCCGCTCACGTGCAGTCACCACCCCCACTACCATTCACACGTTCCCTGTGTCCTCTCATAGCGTGTCTGTGACACCCCCTCCGAAGATACACAAACGCAGGCACACACCCACCCAACAGCCATCCACCTCACGACAGCCTCCAGCGCATGCACCTGCACCCAAAGCCACAAAACGTACACCTCCTACAACCACCACCTCTTCCTCCACTCCCAAACCTCCTCCAGCTACCCGTCCCAGTGTGTCCAAACAAGTTTTCCTGGACAGCCTTAACCTATTTCCCACCCCCACACCCCCCGACCAACTCATAGGTCCCGAACTTGCACCTCAGCCACAACATCCTCAGGACCAGTGGTGCCTGTGGTCACAGGTATGTGGAGCGTACCGGCCACCAGGACAGCCAGTGTGGCACGGAGCCACAACACAGCCAGTCCCCCCTCCTGTGAAGCACCAGAAGTTGGCCAGTGCCCGGCGGGAGAGGGGGAAGACTCCAGCCACCCAAGCCACTCCCAGGGTTCCCGGTGGGAGTGTGGACTCAGCTGTGACTCCTCCCAAGGTGGGGAAGGGCCACAAGAAACCCGGCAAGTCTGGGAGGAGCAGCACGGCGGAGAAGCCCGCCATCATCCCCGCTGCCCAGGAGGGCCCCGCCAGCCCCATCCTTGCTGCCCAGGAGGCCAGCGCCAGCCCCATCCTTGCTGCCCAGGAGGCCAGCGCCAGCCCCATCCTCGCTGCCCAGGAGGCCAGATCCAGCCCCATCCTCACTGCACAGGAGGGCCCAGCCAGCCACAGCCCAGCTGCCCAGGAGGGCCCCGCCAGATGGAGCTATGGCGAAGAATAGTTGACAGGGTCAATGCAGTGGGACAACACACAAGAAATCGGGAGGACATCAGGAAGAGGTGGAACGACCTACAGGGGAAGGTGCGTTCCGTGGTCTCAAGACACCACCAGGCGGTTCAGCGGACTTGCGGCGGACCCCCACCTCCTCACCCACAACTAACAACATGGGAGTGTCGCGTGGGCTCTCATTATCCTAAATGAGACTACTGGATTTCTAGGTAGCAGGATCAATAACGGTGTGGGGGACTGAGTCGGACCCACGTGTGAGGAACTCTGTCACCCTAAATCCGGTTTTTGCTCCGGCTAACTAGCAGTGCCTCATTTCTCCCACGGGGAAGAGATGATTGGGCAGCCGAGCGCATGACATCTTTGGAAGTTCTCAGGGAAGTCGTGGTCACTCAGATCCAAACCAACTCTCTCATTTACAATATGATCTCATATACAAATGACAAAGACAGTATAAGTTTTATATAATGTTTTAATAAAACAACTGTATTTTAGATATTAAGGCGTGAGCCGCAATAACCAGAACAATACAACACAGTAGGATTGAAATAGTCACTAGGAGAGTAAAACATAAGAACAAAGCTATCATAGTGCCTAACAGTTTCTACTCTCCCTCTGCTTGTTCTATTTAGAGCACAGCATGTTAAGCTTCTAGCTTGCCTTTCAGAATCACTGGGGAGACATCAGCCCTCATACCTGAGCAAAGGCCTGTGATCTTGGTTAAGCATCTGCAACGAGGCAGTCAGCGTCTAGTTGTGGTTTCCTAGTCGGAATCTCCCTCTTGCGTGTATTGGGACAAGGAAGTGATTTTATAACTAACACGTCATCGTGATCACAAAATGTCCCTACGCAGGAATGCCAAATCTAAACTCCTACCACGTCTATCGGCAATGTACCAGACTGTATCCTTGACTGAAGCACAGAGTGAATATGTTATGGAGAACTCCAGTGCTGAAGTAGGCAAAACAGTGTGATATGAATAAAAAACAACACCGTAGAACTGGCTATTTGAAAAATAACAGTACGAAGCCTAATAAAAAGCATTTAGAGCAAAGTGCACAGAGGCTCTAAGCTGTCAGCAAATGAATAAAATACATTCAGGGCAAAGTGCACAAAGGCCTAAAGCCTGAAGCTAATGCGCAAAGGATACGTAAAACTAACCACACTACAGGAGGAGCAGGTCTTGGCGATTCTGCATCCAGAGGGCCTCGCAGGAGTAGATGGAGGAATGGACTCTGGTAAGTCAAATCTTAACTATTACATCCCCCACCCTCGCCCCCACCCCTATCACTCCAATTCCTCACAAATGTACCAATATCACAAACCACACATCCCAACACCAAGCCCTGCATGCAACAACAATGCATGGACACCCATCATTAAAGCATGCCCACTGCACATACCCATACACCCCCCTAAACCATCATCACACAAGCTCACACACAGGAATGCCAGCACTGGGGTACACGGTCACCCACCCATTGCACACCATGACACACACAGATGCAATACTCATGCCTTTCCACCCCTGCAGGACCACTACCCAACGTCACCAGACAGGAGGGTCCAGACATGTCCACTCCACCCACAGAAGAAGCCCACAGTGATGACAGCACCTCTGTCCACCTGGATCTAGATGACCAGCCCGGACCATCGGGGGCCTCGGGACAGTCGGTTCCCCTCACACTGGCACAGGCCACCACAGACCTTCCCCGCTCAGGAAACACCAGCACAGCACCCACCCAGAGGGCCCATATCTCCGTCCCCAGGACACGTCAATCAGCTGTGTGTCCCCCACTACAGGGAACCCAGGATAACCCACCACCCCAACAACAACAGGGACCTGGGGGTAGTGGCAGTGGGAACACGGTCAAGGGGACGGAGGCCCAGGAACACAGGGGAACTGGGAGGGCTGCTGTGCGACAGGGGGCGGACAGGCCAAGGGAACCCACTCTTCATGAGGCCCTCTCCTCCATCATGGGAGCATACCACCACTCCCAGGAGACGATGGCAACGGTACTGGCCAAGTTTCAGGAGACCCAGCGCATGCAGGAGGAACAGTATTTGGGGTTCAGGGAGGAACTCAGAACCATCAGCTCCGCCCTGGGCACCATCGTAGGGGTGCTGAAGGAACTACTCAACACCAGGAGGGACACTGTGGCACTACAAGGGACCCCTGACACTAGCATGGGCGATGAACTGCCCACCACCTCCGCCGGCGCTAGTGGACAGGAGGCACTGCCACAGGACCACCACACCAGCACCCCACCCCCTGCAGACGGAGAACCACCACGCAAAGGGTCCCTGAGATCCAGGAACAAGACAGAGCACGATGCCAAGACCCCCGCCAAGAAATGAGACCACCCTGATTGTCATCCCACTGTCCCACTTTGTCACCCTGTCCATATTGAAACTGCCCCAGCTCCACTTCCTATGCCCATATGGGCAATGCACCTGTGAGACTAATAGACTGGACTCTGCCATCACCACTCACCATTTAACTTCCCCCTCCAATATTTTTTATTTAAATAAACACACCTAAAGCACCAAAAGATCTGGAGTCTGTCTGTGATTTCGAAATAGTGTATTTGCAATTACAGTGACAAAATGTTCTTGAAATAGTAATGTCAACATACCTATGTCACACAGCTCTAGTCCATGAGGAATCTAAGCAGATGAGACACGTTGGGACCCACACCTGTGAAACCGTAAGGTAAAGTGACAACTCAGTGACCATACACTGGGTGAAAACGACAGACAGGAGAGAGGAAGAAGTGTAAAAGCACATGTAGTAGTCAGGAATGTATTCTCACCTTTGTTTCACTGTAAATATTGCTGGATCACTGAGTCCCTGTTCTGCCTGTCTTCTTCCTCTGCTTCCTCCTCATCACTGTCCACAGGCTCCACAGCTGCCACAACACCGACATCTGGACCATCCTCCCGCAGAAAAGGCACCTGTTGACACAAAGCCAAGTTGTGAAGCATACAGCAGGCCACGATGATCTGGCACACCTTCTTTGGTGAGTAGAATAGGGATTCACCTGTCATATGCAGACGCCTGAACCTGGCCTTCAGGAGGCCGAAGGTCCGCTCGATCACACTCCTAGTTCGCCCATGGGCCTCATTGTAGCGTTCCTCTGCCCTTGTCCTGGGATTCCTCACTGGGGTCAGTAGCCATGACAGGTTGGGGTAACCAGAGTCACCTAATAGCCACACACGGTGCCTCTGGAGTTGACCCATCACATAAGGGATGCTGCTATTACGCAGGATGTAGGTGTCATGCACTGAGCCAGGGAACATGGCATTCACATGGGAGATGTACTGGTCGGCCAAACATACCATCTGTACATTCATGGAATGATAACTCTTCCGGTTCCTGTACACCTGTTCACTCCTGTGGGGGGGGCCAAAGCCACATGGGTCCCATCAATGGCACCTATGATGTTGGGGATATGTCCAAGGGCATAGAAGTCACCTTTCACTGTAGGCAAATCCTCCACCTGAGGGAAAACGATGTAGCTCCGCATGTGTTCCAGCAGGGCAGACAACACTCTGGACAATACGTTGGAAAACATAGGCTGGGACATCCCTGATGCCATGGCCACAGTTGTTTGAAAAGACCCACTTGCAAAGTAAATGGAGCACTGATAGCACCTGCACTTGAGGGGGGATTCCTGTGGGATGGCGGATTGCTGACATCAGGTCAGGCTCCAACTGTGTACACAGTTCCTGGATTGTGGTACGGTCAAACCTGTAGGTGATAATCAAATTTCTTTCCTCCATTGTCGACAGGCCCACCAGTGGTTGGTACACCGGAGGATTCCACCATCTCCTCACATGTCCCAGCGGATGGTGCCTATGAAGGACAACAGCGAGCACAGAGTCAAACAACTCAGAGGTATGTACCCACAGTCTACACAGAACACCATTCATACACAAAATGTGGCCTGTATGTGTGTTGAGACTAGGCCTAGGTATGTGTGACGCAGTTGGTAATTAGGCCATGTGGGCCCCTGAAATGGCGGCTGCCTGACCTGTAAAGTGGGACAATGGGATGTGAGGTAACTGCGCTGGCGTTGCACACCGTCGCATTAAGCGGTCGAAGACCGCGGCGCAATGCTGCATTGGTTAACATTGGACCCTATGGGTCCAAGGAGCCAATGACGATGTACGCCGGCGGTGATGGTACGCACCGCCGCGGACGAGACCGCCATTATCTATCTGTTGAATGACTCGATACCTGATCTTCGACAGGAGAGGACCTACACTGCAAGTGCTACTGTGACCTCGGTCTGGAAGAGACAATGGCTCGTGCGTCTGGGGAAAGGGCCCCTGCCTTCACATCGAAGGTGTTGGAGAAGCTCGTCGATGGGGTCCTCCCCGAGTACACGCTACTCTACGGTCCTCCAGACAAACAGGTAAGTACACAGGGAGCATGTTGTATGGGCTATGCCTGTGTGGAGAGGGCTGGTTGAAAGAAGGAAGGGGGCAGAGTTCTGCGTGCATGAAAGACGGTGGGTGCATGTGCCACATGGCAAGGGTAGGGATGGGGGCCACTCACTTTGACGGCGCCGTTGGTAATGACTTCTCTTCTTCCCCTATACATTTCATGTAGGTCAGCGCCCACCAGAAGAAGGATATTTGGCGTGCCATCGCCAAGGACGTCCGGACCCTGGGGGTCCATCACAGATGGAGCACCTACTGCCGGAAAAGATGGGAGGACATTCGCCGCTGGAGCAAGAAGACGGCGGAGGCTCAGCTGGGGATGGCCTCCCAATATGGGAGGGGTGCCCGTCGAACCATGACCCCCCTGATGTTCAAGATCCTGGCGGTGGCCTACCCTGGGTTGGATGGGCGCTTGAGGGCATCACAGCAGACACAAGGGGGTGAGTACACTCTCCTTCAGTCTGGGTGGGGGAGGAGGGCTGTGGGTTTCCCTAGGCCAGGGCGAGTTCCGTAGGCTAGGCCCCTCCATAAGGCATGGCCCTGTGGCCCCCCACCCCACCTCTGTAGAGTGCCAAGTACAGCTATTCATGCCCCTGTGTCATCTATGTGTGCAGATGTCGTCCATAGCCTTGTAGGCCATTTCCCAGGAATTGCACTGTAGAGCCCAACAGCACAATGTAGTGCAGGGGGCTTCTGTGTCTGTCTTGTCCGCCAACGGTAGCGGTTTTCCATGCACTCAACATGTCTTTCTTCTGTTCCCCCCCCCTTTTTTGTGGTCTCCCTGTTCTTGTGTGCATTAGCATCATCAGGCGGAGGAGCAGTGGCACCGGAGAACGAGGGAGCTGCATCCCACATGGCCATGGAGGGCCACACTACAGACTCAGAATACACCAGTGGGACGGAGGGCGAGGGGAGCACCACGGCGGGGACAGGAGCTGAAACCAGTGACACGGACTCGTCCTCCGATGGGAGCTCCCTTGTGGTGGCGGCAACATCAGTGCCCCCGCATCTACAGGTACAGCCGCCACCCCCCTACCAGCACCGCCCTCCCAGCAGCCCCTCAGCCTTCGCCCCGTGCTCGCTCACCCAGGAGGATGGGCATGACCTTCGCTCCAGACACCTTAGCCCCTGCCCCAGTCACCCCTGCTGCCCTCAGTGAGGAGGCCATTGACCTCCTCAGGTCCCTCACTGTTGGGCAGTCTACCATTTTGAATGCCATACAGGGTGTAGAAAGGCAGTTGCAACAAACCAATGCATTCCTGGAGGGCATTCATTCTGGTCAGGTGGCCCTTCACCGAGCCTTTCAAATTCTGGCCTCAGCACTGATGGTAGCCATTGTCCCTGTGTCTATCCTCCCCCCTCCAACTTCCTCCACCCAGACCCAATCCCCTGTACCTCTGCCCACCCAAGCACACCATCAGACCAGCCTGCACAGACCTCACCACACAAGGGAAGCTCAGGCAAACATTAGCACCACACATCCCACAGGCACTCACGCAAGCATCACACACATACAGACACACCAACATCCACTGCCTCCACTGTGTCCCCCTCCTCGTCGTCTCCCTCCTCCCTCCCAGTCTCGTCTACACTCACACCTGCATGCACTACCTTTACAGCCACTACGTCCCGCACCAGCACACCCACCACCACACCCCGCTCACGTGCAGTCACCACCCCCACTACCATTCACACGTTCCCTGTGTCCTCTCATAGCGTGTCTGTGACACCCCCTCCGAAGATACACAAACGCAGGCACACACCCACCCAACAGCCATCCACCTCACGACAGCCTCCAGCGCATGCACCTGCACCCAAAGCCACAAAACGTACACCTCCTACAACCACCACCTCTTCCTCCACTCCCAAACCTCCTCCAGCTACCCGTCCCAGTGTGTCCAAACAAGTTTTCCTGGACAGCCTTAACCTATTTCCCACCCCCACACCCCCCGACCAACTCATAGGTCCCGAACTTGCACCTCAGCCACAACATCCTCAGGACCAGTGGTGCCTGTGGTCACAGGTATGTGGAGCGTACCGGCCACCAGGACAGCCAGTGTGGCACGGAGCCACAGCACAGCCAGTCCCCCCTCCTGTGAAGCACCAGAAGTTGGCCAGTGCCCGGCGGGAGAGGGGGAAGACTCCAGCCACCCAAGCCACTCCCAGGGTTCCCGGTGGGAGTGTGGACTCAGCTGTGACTCCTCCCAAGGTGGGGAAGGGCCACAAGAAACCCGGCAAGTCTGGAAGGAGCAGCACGGCGGAGAAGCCCGCCATCATCCCCGCTGCCCAGGAGGGCCCCGCCAGCCCCATCCTTGCTGCCCAGGAGGCCAGCGCCAGCCCCATCCTTGCTGCCCAGGAGGCCAGCGCCAGCCCCATCCTCGCTGCCCAGGAGGCCAGAGCCAGCCCCATCCTCACTGCACAGGAGGGCCCAGCCAGCCACAGCCCAGCTGCCCAGGAGGGCCCCGCCAGCCCCATCCTCGCTGCACAGGAGGGCCCAGCCAGCCACAGCCCAGCTGCCCAGGAGGGCCCCGCCAGCCCCATCCGCGCTGCACAGGAGGGCCCCACCAGCCACAGCCCAGCTGCCCAGGAGGGCCCCCGCCAGCCACAGCCCAGCTGCCCAGGAGGGCCCCACCAGCCACAGCCCAGCTGCCCAATGAAGGACCGCCAGCCACAGCCCAGCTGGGCAATGAAGGACCGCCAAAGCAAGCACCGCTGAACAGGGCACCGCCAACTCAAGCACCGCTGAACAGGGCACCGCCATCTCAAGCACCGCTGAACAGGGCACCGCCAAACTCAAGCACCGCTGAACAGGGCACCGCCAACTCAAGCACCGCTGAACAGGGCACCGCCAAAGCAAGCACCGCTGAACAGGGCACTGCCAAACTCAAGCACTGCTGAACAGGGCACCGCCAACTCAAGCACCGCTGAACAGGGCACCGCCAAACTCAAACACCGCTGAACAGGGCACCGCCAACTCAAGCACCGCTGAACAGGGCACCGCCAACTCAAGCACCCCTGAACAGGGCACAGCCAACTCAAGCACCGCTGAACAGGGCACAGCCAACTCAAGCACCGCTGAACAAGGCACCACCAAACTCAAGCACCGCTGAACAGGGCACCGCCAAACTCAAGCACCGCTGAACAGGGCACCGCCAAGCTCAAGCACTGCTAGCCCATGAGGGCAGGGGCACCGACGCAACTGGGACCGTCACGAGGTGAGTGATGGACTCTGGGAACCAGTCCCCCTCCAGAACCAGTGGAGACATGCATCCACTCCATCTGTCCTTCACAGGATGAAGCACTCTGGGCACCAGTCCCCCTCCAGAACCAGTGGAGACATGCATCCACTCCGTCTGTCCTTCACAGGATGAAGCACTCTGGGCACCAGTCCCCCTCCAGAACCAGTGGAGACATACATCCACTCCGTCTGTCCCTCCAGAACCAGTGGAGACATGCATCCACTCCGTCTGTCCTTCACAGGATGAAGCACTCTGGGCACCAGTCCCCCTCCAGAACCAGTGGAGACAGGCATCCACTCCATCTGTCCTTCATAGGATGAAGCACTCTGGGCACCAGTCCCCCTCCAGAACCAGTGGAGACATGCATCCACTCCGTCTGTCCCTCCAGAACCAGTGGAGACATGCATCCACTCCGTCTGTCCTTCACAGGATGAAGCACTCCTGGCACCTTGTCCCCCTCCAGAACCAGTGGAGAAAGGCATCTACCTGAGAGACTGTGGCTTTGCACTCCCCAGGATTGAACAGTGGGCAAACCACCCACTGTATGGACTTGAGAGACTGTGGCATTGCACTCCCCAGTATTGAACAGTGGGCAAACCACCCACTGTATGGACTTGAGAGACTGGCTTTGCACTCCCCAGGATTGAACAGTGGGCAACCCACCCACTTGTGAGACTGTGGCTTTGCACTCCCCAGGATTGAACAGTGGGCAAACCACCCACTGTATGGACTTGAGAGACTGTGGCTTTGCACTCCCCAGGATACATCTTTGGGCATGGAGCCCCCTCGTGGATCTGGCGTTGTGCACTCATCCAGCTGAGGTGCCCCTCCTTCACTTCCCCCTGAGGTGCCTGTTGTATTTCTATCTGATGCCCCTGCAGTGTTCTCTCTGTTTTGATCTGGTATTGTGTGTGGGCCTCACCCATGCATTTTGGGCCCAGTGGTCCACGGACTATAAATGGTGCAAAACCTGGACTACTATTCTTGGTGTATATTTTGTAAATAGTGTTTATATGTACATTTTTGCATACTGCCTCTTAATATATTCCAATGGTTACACTCATTTCCTTTTGTCTTTGCATTCTTCTGGGGGGGTTGGAGGGTGTTACTATAATGTATAGATATGTATTAGTGTGTGTGTTGTAGTGGGTGAGGGTGGGGGTGTTGCGTGTTGCGTGTCCCTGTTTTTTGCCTCTCCTCTCCCCTGTGTCGTAGGTGCAGTACTCACCGTGGTCTTCGCCGCCGGTATTGGTGATCCTGGTACAGGAGCAGGAAGAGTATCGCGGGTAGGATTTGGAGTTCCGGGTCCATGGAGTCATCGTTCCTCGTGGAGTGTGTAGAGGTGAGCGTTTTCCCTTCGAAAATCCTGTTTCCGCCATGTTTTTATCTGCGGTGAATCGGCCCGAGAAAAGGTGGCGGATTGGTAGGTTGTGATACTGTGGGCGGTACTTTGTCTTCCGCCTGTCTGTTGGCGGTGACCGCCAAGCTGTTTGTCTGTACCGCCGTGGCGGTCGGAGTGTTAAAGTGGCTGTCTTTGTTGGCGGTTTCTGCCACGGTCGTAATTGCAATTTTTTTACCACCGGCCTGTTGGCGGTCTTACCGCCGCTTTAACACCGACCGCCAGGGTTGTAATGACCACCTAAGTGTCTGTGTCTGAGAGTAAGCACATCTGTGGCTTGGTGGGTCTGGAAGTGGGTGTGTCAGTGTCTGTGTGAGTCTGTGAGTGGGTGCATGGGGGTTTTGGTGGGTCTTTGAGTGTGTGGTTAAGAGTCTGAGCAGGTGTGTGAGTGGGAGGTAGAGACTGAAAGAGAGAGAGAGAGAAAGAGAGTGAGAGGAAGAGAGGGAGAGAGGGGCATATTTACAAGAAACTTGTGCTGATGCCCCAGTTTTCTTGCATTGCCCCTGCCCCACCTAACAACACTATTGTGGCACTTTGCTGCACTAGCATCAGAAATTTTGACTCTAGTGCAGCAAAATGAAAGGAGGCGCCTAGGTTTCTATGGGTGCGTCATTTGAACCCCTGCTTTGAGCAGCCATTAAAAATGACGCCAAAAATGGCACAGTAAAAGTTTGCAGATTTTTGTTGCGGCCCTCCTTCCAGTGGAACGCCCCCTTGCATACATTATGCCTGTCTAACTCTGTGAAGTAATTGCATGGACAGACCATTGCAATAATAATATTTATCTGTCTCCCTCTTTTCCATCCCATTATGGGATGGAGGAGAGAAAGAGAGAGAGAGAGGGAGAGAGAGAGAGAAAGAGAGAGAGAGAGAGAGCGAGAGATAGAGAGTGACAGGACCGCAAGGGGAGCCTGAGGGCCCCCTCGGTCCTAGCCGGCTCCTCACATCCTGTGGGAGCTGGCATTGCTCCCACAAACAGGTAGCTTCTTTAAATAGCATATTTGCGTGCAGGGAAATAAATGGACACTCTGCTCTCTGCCAGCGCTAGCGGTTTGACAGCTCCTGCTGTCAGAAAGCAGACTTTGTTTACTTTTGCTTGGTGGGAGCTGTCTTCTCCCACTAAGAAAGAGCAAACAGCTATGTCTCACGGCTGGGCAGACTGGGACATAGCAGGAGCTGGCCCTGGGGTGTGGCAGCTCCCCTTCAATGTAATCTAGCCCGGGGAGGTGGTGGTCCCCGGGGCTGTGGGGAGTCTGCACGGCTTCCCACATTACATCACATTAAGGCCCCAGGGAGCTAGCAGTCTCCGGGGCTGCAGGGGGTGCCACAGAGTTCCAAGCATATACTTGAAAAAAGCTCCGGGGAGGTGGTAGTCCCTGGTGCCAGGGAGGTCCGCAGGACCCCCCTATATTAGTTAAGGCATGTTTGCCCCGTGGAGGTGGTGGTCCCTGGGAGTGGGGGAGACCAAGCAGGGCCCCTGCATGCAATATGAACCCTGGAGGGGGGTCCCATGCATCCCCCTCATATTTTTCATGCCCCTAGGACCTAGGCCACCACGGGGCTTATCAAAAAACAAGCGGAGCAGACAGTGCTTGTTTTTTTGTTTATTATTACAGTGAATTCACAACAATTTTGTTAAAAAGTGTTTTTTTGCCCTGGGTGGTCCCTCTGGGACCCCAGCACCAAAGCTATTGTGTGAGTGTGTCTCTACCCTGTCCCCTTTTCCTTTTTATGCTTTTTTGTTGGGTCCCAAGAGGCTACCAACACTTCCCGGTTGAAATGTTGCCAGACAATCAGAGCTGTGTATTTCCTTGCATGAGCTTGTCATTGTTGCCGAATTCATTGCCAAGTAACTGCGGCCCTAGACATCTAAATGTATTTCCCCTTTATTATCTTCAAAACAAATGGACAGATTTATACCAAATAAGCAAAAGTGTAATCTGCGTACCAAAAGATAGTTTTATGTCAAATTTGGTGTAATTCCAACCAGCGGTTCGGGCAGTAGTCATGTCTAATGGTTCTATTGAATTAACATGGGAAATACACTTTTGTTTTACCTCCCCTTTCTTGTCCCTGCCTGATGGATCACCCCAAAATTTTCCATGTGCAACAGAAATCACTGGCAAATTTTGTGGGAACATTTTGTGAAGAATCTTCAAACAGTGACAAAAATATAGGCAAGCCAAAAAAAGCATTTTCTATAGAAACATGGTCCTAACTATAACTACCTAGAATCGACCAACAGTAGATTTTTTTTACGTTTATATACACAGACTTTGTATAAACATATAATGAGGTGGAGAGAGCACTCATAGTACTGGGCTGCAAAACCAGAAAGATCATTATCTTGCTCTTGCCAGCACATAGAGGAGTGAGGTGGTATTATTGTGACTCTGGAGTGCGAAAATCAATCAAGGAAGCAACTCCCATAATGCCATGAGTGTATAGAAAGTTCCAGGGCCTGTGCTCTGCTTAAATGGCATATGCAAATTAGGCTAATTATAATTGACTGTACCAACCTACTTATAATCCCCCAGTATATGGTAAGGCATGTAGATTTAGGGACCTTAGCATAGGTAGTACATCCATAGGTGCACTGCTGTGGTGCCCAGTGCCATTTTAAAAGCAGTCTGGCCTTGCTGGCTGCTTTTAAGTTAAAGTTAAGCCCAAATTTGACTTTGGAATTAAAAGTTCTTCCAAAGTCCTGAAATAACTTATTTTTACATATAGGTCACTCCTAGGGTATGCCCTAGGTGTCCCCAGGGTTGGGTGCAGTGTAACTTATAAAAGATGTTTTATGAGCCCTGGTGGGTGAAAAATAGCTGCATTTGTTTTCCCCATTGTAGTGAATGAGCTTCTTAGGCTAACATGGAGAGAATTTTAAAGTGGTAAAGTTTTATATTCCATAGGAAGGAGCTAAATATGGCATGTTTAGTATCAAATTAAAAGTTATAATAAATCCAACAATCTGCCACTGATTAATTTAATATCACTTGTACCTAGAAAGAGTTTTAGAACTCTTGCTAAAAGTTACCAACTCAAGCCCTGTGGTGCCCTTCTCTGATTGAGCCTCTGGCAGCCGGAGCCAGGCTGTCTTGATAACGTATGAAGTGGCCTGGGCTGAAACAAAGGAAACTTGTGGTGGGAGGAGATCTGCCTCAGCAGATGGTAGAACAGGATGGGGGGAGAGCAGCCAAACTGAACTTTAAAGGAGGGAAGGACAATTGGGACAACAACTGCACCTCCCCCATTTCCTGCAGCCCCAGACAACCAGGTGTCCCCTGATTAGATTAAGGAAGACTGTGTTAAGGGAAATGTAGCCACACCAGTGGGTGGGCTCAGCCAGATCTAAACTCTAAGATTTAATTTTTGCATTCTTGGATTTTGGAGGAATGTTGCTCCCTCTGACTGATTTTTGCCACACTTCCCAGGAAGTGGTCACTCAAGAGGCTGGTGGCCTGCACATGATTGGACAGAAGCAGCCCCCTGCTTTCCACCACAGGAGCAAGGATAATATTGGCAGAGCTGCATCCCACCTCAGTTCCCTAATGGAACAAGACAAGAAGAAGAAGGACTGCCATGCTGGACTCATTCAGAAGGACTGTATATCCAAGAAGGGCTCCATAAAGGTCATCTTCAACTTTTGTCTTGGTCCTGATGAAGATTTAAGTCACAAAAATGTTCTAAGTCCAAACGAAGGAACCTTGACCGAGGCCTCCCGCAACTTGTATCTGAAGAGGGCTCCAGCGAGGTCGGCCTCAACTTGTGACTTCCCCCCAGTCAGTGTGAAATCTTCAAAAATGTGTCTAAGTGTGATAGTTAAACTTTGATTGAGGCCTCCCGCTCAGTGTTGCCGAGTACTACTCCATCACGGACAGCCTCAACTTTTTCCCCTGGTCAAGTGCGAGCAGATGTCAAGATTGGCACTTTTGATTTTTAAGCACTAGAAAATATTTTATTTTTTTAAATTCATATCTCCGGTTCATTTTATTGGATTTTTGTTTTAGTGTCATTTAAAAGATAAATATATAATCTATTTTAATAAATTGGTGATGGATTTTTATTGTCTTTTGTGTTTTACTTATTTACTGTTTTGTTTCTATTAAATGCTTTACACACCTGTCTCCTAAGTTAAGCCTAGCTGCTCGTTGTCAAGCTACAAAGGGTTGAGCCAGTATTCATTTATTGAGACCTTGACTGAACCTAGTGGGGTTTTGTGGCCTATTGCTAAGTGTAGGTACTTACCTGTCCTTACCAATAGTCCACTTTCCAACAGGAGTTGCATAGAGTATAATAGGATGTCATACAGTGGAGCAGCGAAGGGTGTATTGTAATTCAGTGGCATAAAGTGAGGTAAACTGTTGTGCAATGGAATAGACCAGAGTGGAGTGAAGTATAGCAGGATGGACTTGTGTGTCATAGAGTAGAGTGGTGTGGAATGGAGTGGAGGTGAGGTGAGTGGGTAGCTTATACTCAAGTAAAGTGTGATAAATTGGAGTGGTGTCTCATACAGTAAAGTGAAGTGCTGAGTTGTAGACTGTTGGAAATTCTCCTAGAGTGGTGTTGAGTGTCGTACAGTGGAGTGAATGGGCATACAGTAGAGTACAGTGTTGTATAGTGGCATACTGGGTCATAGAGGGTATCAGAGTCGACTTGTATAGAGTAGAGTGTTGTAGAGTGGAGGGGCAATGAGTGGAGGGTTATGCAATGACATAGGACCTCATTACGAGTTTGGCGGTCCCAGGACCACCAGGTTGGCAATGTGTTCATACCGCCAACAGGCTGCAGAGAAGACCGCCGTAATATGACCATGGCGGTATTCCCAACAGAATGCAGCCAAAGCACTATAGGCCCTGCCACAGCGGTCTGGCCTCCACGGACAATGGCAGCCGCCTGCAGGCCAGTGGGGACCATGTTTACGCCGGACAGATTATGAGGTTGCACACGTCAAAGCTTTTGCTGCGGTTACAACACCACGGGAACCCAGGCAAAAAAAACAACTGCATAAAAGGAGACACCCACCTTCAGGAACCCATCCTCGTCCTGACCCGCCATGGGACTAGGAGTACATGTCTTCCCGCTGTTCCTGCTCACACAAAGACTTTGGAATCAACGACGATGATGTTGACAGCAACTGTAAGTATACTCACATACCTGTTATAGTTGTACATTGTGAATTTTTGTACACGCACACACAACATACATTCTGGAAGGGGGTGCAAGTGCAACACTCACACCTAACAGCACACTAACACGCACACTCAAAGACAGCCACAGACACATATACACAACAAACACGGCACAGCTACCACACACACAAACACACACATATAAACGTCACAGACACATACAGGTATGCAAGGTAACTCTGTACAGGCCCACACTCACAAGGTAACACACATCACCATAATACATTACAAAAATAACATAACCTCACCATCTTCAATGACTTGGCAGGGACACAAAGGGGACACTCCCAGGGACACATCACACAGACCTCATAACATAACATCAACGGGTAAAACCAAAATACAAATACACAGTGATACTACTTACCGATCGACCTAAAAAGAACTCTGTGTCCAACATTTTATGCACATAACGCTCACACAGTCAATGCACACAAAGCCACTCAACACACCAACAAACACATCACAACACCAACTACATACAATGCCAGCACAACTAAACTCCTCTAAAACACAAATGTACATCACATAACATATACTCTACCACTATTTGTTTTTAAAAACAACACTGGACACAACCTCACATACTGCCAAAAAACACACATAGCCCAACCAGAACACACACATACATACACACACATATACTCTACCACTATTTGTTTTTAAAAACAACACTGGGCACAACCTCACATACTGCCAAAAAACACACATAGCCCACCCAAAACACACACATACATACACACAACTAATGTCAGCCAGGAACAACTACATACTACGAAAAGCGATTCATGACAAAGGTGTAACCAGGAAACTAACAACTGGTTGGTTCCAAGTATAATTAGTAGATTCAATTTAGAAAAATAACGGCCATAGGCCAGTCCAATTTTAAAAGTCTGCAGTGCATAAAGTGCACATATGAGTGCCCAAAACTTGACTCCTGACTGCCATGTACCTCAACAGAAAGGGGCATCAATGGGCCAGGCAGGCAGCTCAGGAGTTATCTGGGTGGGTGGAGGGGGGATTTGGCCTTGGGTTTTGGAAGGGGGCCTTTGGTATCTGGCTTGGGAGAGGGGAGTGTGGGCTTGGACTTAAGTTTAGTGGAGTGTTGGCTTTTATTTGGATGGGTAGACTTCTTGGCAGGGGGAGAGGCATGGGAACTTGTAGTGGGGCGGGGGAGGTCTTGGAGGTAGAAGGGCCAGACTTGGGGAGGGACACAGCACATTTAGGGATATCGTGGGGTGGGAGAGGAGTAGGTAAAGGGAAAACTCGAAAGGAAAGTTATTTAAGACACACAGGGATGGTCATAGCAAAAGGGTTTGGGTGTGGAGGGAGAGGAAGTGGTTTTCTTAGGTGTTGGTGTGGATTTTTTGGGTGTATGTTTACAATTGAAATGTGCATTTACCAGTTCTCCAGAACTTTCAAAAATCTGTTTAGCAGCTTTGTCAAATTAGGTTCAATGTCTCTTAATAGATCATAATCTGATGATCACTAACTAGTACTTCCAGTGTATAATGTCTTGCTTGTTCAATTGGCAATGTGACTTCAAAACTCAGTTCAAATGCGATTTCAAGTTCCAAAATGTAGAACTGTATTCTCACGGTCAAAACAAAAAGACATAAACTTGTGTTCCCATTCATCAACTGCGAGGTATGCCCATTCAGGACCTGAGTATCTTCAACTTGCAACTGTCTTTCTTTTTGATCTCCGATTTGCACTTGTTTCTCCCTCACTCAGATCTGTTTCTTCTGTTGTTTCTGCTTCCTCACTTATTCTTAACAGTACATCAGGACATTTTCAGTTCTGTGCAAAGTAAACCATTTGTCTCCTTTCACAGTTTTTCTAGACAGTGATGCAAAACTGGACTTCTGAATGGGGTGGGCAGGGAACTCGGCTCTGTTGGCAGAGCTAACAGAGTTTTCCGCACTCTGTGCTCTGCTTGGAGCATGGAGTTCATCCAAAAAACTCTGTTAGCTCACCCAGTGCGCCCTGAAGCCCATTTATGGGGTACACAGCGCAAGTGCAGACAGTCTGCGCTTCCATTGTATACTCTATAACTGGGCTGAAGAATGCATAGGTGATGGATCCAGGGCCAGGACTCCCTCTGACAGCTGCCTGGGACCAGGGGGCAGAGTGAGGCAGAGAGCCAGGCCACTGCAGAGGACCAGGAGAAGAGAACACCCCCCAGATACGTCCTCATCTCATACTGGTGCACAAACAAGGACTGAAATGGCAGCTTTCGCTTCCTATGGCCCAGGTCTGAATTCAGGCCAGGGCCATTGGCAGTGAGATCCGCCGTTTAAGGCCTCTTGTGCACCGGCCTGCCCCGTGTGCAGTTGGCCCTCTCCTGAAAGCACCTGATCTCAGAAATGCTAATCAGGGTCTAAATGCTTCTAAGATTGGGTATATTCAGGACTCCACAGGTCACAAAACTCTACCTCCATGGAATTCCATGGAGTTTTTAATCAGCTCTGTGACATTTCACATAGTGGAACTCCGTGAACTCCGCCCAGGCCTACTTATGATTCTTCTTGATTCACCAGGACTTTGACAAGTACTTCTTTGACTTTGACTTCTTCACCTGCACGATTAGCCACTTCAGGAGGAATCAAATCTGTACGACTTTGATTCAAGTCACCTCCACTTTCGGCTTCTCCATGAAATGAGATCTGCTTTATCTTTTTTTCCCAATTTTCTGCTTCTGGGAGAAGCATTCCCTTTGCTTTTGCAGTCGCTTGCTCTGCCTTTGTCACTTGCTCTTCTTGAGACTGTATTACTTCTGCTGGTGCTTTCAGCAACACAAAATTTTCATTATCCAAAAGATATGTCACTTTATGAGTGTGGCTCCATGGACCCAATACGGAACTCCAGCACCCTTCATAGCAGTCGTCATTACCCGAATAATCTGGTATGGGTCCTTCCACCTAGGCTCCAAGCAAGTCTTCGGCACATGCTTCTTGATCACCACCCAATCACCACCCCAAAGACTGTGATACTGGTCTTCGGATGGTGGCACAGCTGTTGTTTCCACCTGGTGGCACAAAGAGAAATCCACCTTAGCTAGACCCTTACAGTAATCCAGCACCAACTCATTGGTTATGTTTACATGTGCATTTGCAGGAACAGTTGACAATCTCATTGCTCTGCCCATCAGAATTTCATGTGGGGAGGTCCAGTCTTTCTGTTAGGTGTACTTTGCATGCTCATCAAAACCAAAGTTAAAACATCAGGCCATTTGAGATTTGTAGATGCACACATTTTTACTAATCGAGCTTTCAGCGCTTCATTCATTTGTTCTTCTAATGCAGAAGCTTCAGGACGGTAGCTACCATGCAGCTTCTGCTCCATGTTTAAGGATGAACAATTTAATCACCTCGTTATTAAAGTGACTTCCGCTGTCTGATTCTAAAGAGGCCAGAAAACCAAATCAACTCTCTAAGTAATAGGGTAGGCTTCAATCCAATTACTAAATATAAAGACAATCACCAATACGTATCTCAAACCACCACCACAGCCTTCTCAATCAAATCCATCTGCATTCTGTTAAAATAACAACCTGCTCCTTCAATATGACTCAAAATCACAACAATTCTCTTTGCTGTGTTAATTTGCCGACATTTAATGCATCCGTGACAAATTGCTTCAGCGACTTGTCTAAACATTGGATTGGACAAAGATTGCTTAAATGTTTAAATCATTGCATCTCTGCCAATCTGAGTTTGGCCATGATAATATCTAGCCATTTGAGTCAGTAGACAGTTTGGCAAGACCACCTGTTCTTCATTTGAAACCCAAATTTCATTAATTTGTCTTTGAGTACAAACTAATTTTATCCAGATTTTCTATTCGTCTTCTGGGAACTCATCCTGCATTCTTTTAATGTCTTCCCAAGTGTCAATCACTGTCAACATAAGACTTTTACTTGTCTCATCGGTATTCATCATACCAACATTTTTCTATTCCTCATTTAAAGTAACACGAATCCGCACAAAACTGAGCGACTCGATCTGCATAGGAATTTCCCAAGAAGATGAAATCGCTAGACTACTGATGAGCACTGCATTTAACCACAGCAATCTTTTCAGGAAGTTGGAGGGTTTGGAACAAATTCTGTCACCGTTTCTAACTGGTGAGCCAGATGAGGTCATGAAACCTATCTGAGACCATAACTGCCCAAAGTCGTGCACAACACCAAGTCCATGCTGACTGTCTGTAAAAGCTGTGCAGAAATACAGCATGCTCTAGTAAGAGCCACCAGTTCAGCCACTTGTGCAAAAAATGCTCCTTGAAGCCATGAAGCTTTGAGTATGCCAGAGATAGTGTAAACAGTGTAATCAGATATAAAAGTTCTTGCATTGTTTCTTAGACAGGACCCATCAACAAAAATGATTTGATCATTTTTCTCTAATGGCGTTTCCTGAATATCAGGTCCAGGTTTAGTGCACAGCTCAGTAACCTCTAGGCAGTCATTTTCCACTTCATTAACATTTTCGGATTTAGCAGTGTTTATTGGTATCAAGATTGCTAAATTAAGTACAGTGCTCCACTTAAGGCTGACATTTGGAGATCCTAAAATCTTGCCATACTTGACATTTGTCAAAGACATTTGTCAAATCCTGAGTCGTGGCCTTGGTAAGCAAGACCTCAACTTAATGAGGGACCAGTACAGTGAAAGGATGTCCCATCACAGTACTCTCGCTTTGAGCGAGGCTTAATCCAACCACGACTACATTTTTTAAACAGCTGGGCAAAGCTGTAGCGACTGGATCCAAAGTAGCGGACAAATATGCTACAGGGTGATTTACACCACTATGTACCTGTGTTAGGACTGAAAAATCATAACAATCACGTTCATGACAAAACAATAAGAATGTGTTTTTGTAGTCAGGCATTCCCATCACTGGTGCTCTGCACAGACTCTCTCTCAACTCAATTAAAGCTTTCATACAAGCTTTATCGAAGGGCACAGAGTCAGTAACATCTTTGTGTGTCAGTCTCTGTAATGGCTTGGAAATAACAGAAAAAGTGGAAATCCATTGGCGACAGTAACTCACCATTCCCCAAAACATCCAGACATCTCTTTGAGTAACAGAGGGATTCATTTTGCAAAATAGCTGTAACCTTTCTCTAGACACCTTCTTTGCGCCTTTCTCTATTTGATGTTCCTAGTACTTCACTTCTTTTTGACAGGACAGTAATTTTGTTGGGGACACTTTATGTCCATTTTCACTTACATGATTCAATAATCCAATAGTATCCTGCCTGCATGCTTTCTCTGTCTTTGAAGCAATTAGTAAGTCATAGAGAATAATGGTAGAGCACCACTTGTCTAGGTAAACAAATTCTGTATTAAAAAGTCCAATCCTTTTGAAGGGAGATTGTAAAACGTCTTCTCTTTATTTTCTTCCTCTTGTTCTCACTAATGTAAAAAATATGGGAACAACAGCCAACGCGTTTCGTCCTAAAACATAGGACTTCTTCAGGGCTGTAAAATAACACATATAATACACATTGTAAGCACAAACAAAAATAAACAAACTCCCACATTTTTACATACTCAAAGAGTATGTCTTATCCACACATATAGAGAAACATGGATATAAACAGTTATATACATTTATACAAAAAAAAATGGCAAGGGAATTCATCTGATAGTCCCTAAAATAATTATCGATGTTATACAATCACCGAAAGTGCCCAGTGTAACCAATTAACAAATTACCTCATCTACATTAAAAGTGACCTATATGTAAAAAAACAGGTAATAAAAAAATCCCAAATATGCCATATAAGACATACCTAATCAATTTCTGACTGGTTTGTCATCTCATACAGTTCCTTCAAAACCTCGGAGTTACCCGTGGCACATCTAGTGTGGAAAGAGAGCCACACCACTTAACAACTTACAAACTATTTACTTAAAAGAATACCAAATTCACAAAATTTCATCAAGTAAACTCATTAATGAGTGCCACAGAAAGTATATATCTAAAATATAAAGTGGTTCATCTCATTTAAAGATACTTTGTCAAATTTAGACTCTCATTCTCCATGTTAATACGAAGTCTTAATAATTCAAACTTAACATGACCTTCATAATCGGCCTCTTCCAACTCAACACCCAAATACAAAACAGTTTTCCTCAAATACGCATGTTACACTACATGGCACTCACACATAGCGGTAGCAAGAGTACCTTCTGTAATCTCCCAAAGTAGATCTCCAAAAGTATATCAATCGATGCAAAGGTTCCCGTCATTAATAGAGTCTCGTGGCTGCCCCCATCTGTAGATCGGCATGGTAACCAGTCAAACCAATTAGTAAGTCATCGATGGACTGAACCAATGTTGATTGGAAAGTCTTGCGGGATCCTACACCAGGAATACACACAATTGGTGAATTTAAAACAGAAGAGAAACTGGGTATCCTCATGTAGAGGCACTGAGAAAAATATGCTTGTGACAAGCCCACTACTGTGAACCAATCTGCTTCAAATGGAATTTGGAACAATTTAATTGCTGAATTGGGTACCACTGAACAACACTGGACCAAAATTTCATTGATCGTTCTCAAATCTTGAACATGCTAAATTTGTTCCGCTTGGTGTTCACAAATCCATAATAGGTGAATTACATGGGCTGCTCAGCACTTCTCTTAAGACCCATGGCTTAACAAAATCTGCAATTACAGGAGTAACTCTTTCAATGACACCTGGTGCCATGTGATATTGAGGAAGTTTAGGAAGAACTGCATTAGGTTTTATTGTGACTTTGACTGGTTTAACTCTTTTAATTTGATCAATATATTTTCCGTAAAGATTCAAAACTTTTGAAATAACTGTATTTCGTAAATTAGTTGGTAGGTCCAATACTGTAAATGTAGGATAAAGAGTAATTAATGGAAACTCTTCATTAATCACATTACAATTTCCAACTGGTAAACAGGATTCCTATCACTATTTGTACAAGTTATTGAACATCTTGCTTTGCACACCAAACCCCTTCCCAATAGACATACTGGACTTGAGTCACAGACTTTCAATCTGTGCATGACTTCAAAAGCTACTCCTACAACCTGCACTGTTTTCCCAGAAAGTAGCACATTAGGAACTTCTGCAGTTCTGACAGTAGAAGGTGTAGCTCATGTGTCAACCAGGAATGAGACATTGTGACCCATCACTATTCCATTTACATAAGAACCACTCTGATCCACCTCTAATGAAGCTGCTAGCACACATTCTTCTTCATCGGAACTTTCACTCACAATGTCATCTCTCAATTCATCCTCATTGTGTAGGGGAAACTGCTGTAATACCTGGTTGTTTTGACTTAATCCTTGATGTTCTACTGAGAAATCACTATCTACTACTAAGCCATTGGATCTTGAAGTATTTGTATCTGCTGCTGTGGCAATATTTGCATCTGTTGTTGCATTTGCTAATGTGGCACCTGCTGTTTGAGAATTTGTATTTGCTGTTGAATCTGCATTTGATTACTCATATTCTGAGCATTTACATTAGGATTCTGATTCATCAGTCCTCTCAAATTTGGAAAATGATTATTTTCATTCATCTACACAACACCTTTCTGCACCATCATTGGACACTCCTGCTTCCAATGTCCAATGTCATATGTGACAAGGTAACATATTCGTCATTGTCTGCACATCACCTGAATTAGCATTAGTAGTC
Source organism: Pleurodeles waltl (assembly GCF_031143425.1). NCBI lineage: Eukaryota > Metazoa > Chordata > Amphibia > Caudata > Salamandridae > Pleurodeles > Pleurodeles waltl. The sequence goes on from NC_090437.1 coordinate 1,099,565,096, forward strand.
AGATTAACACCTACACAATTTTCATTTCCATTTCCAACACCACCACGTCCTCTGCTTCTCCCCTGTCCCTGATTCCGAACCATTTGCTGGTTTCCCTGTTGTTGTGGAATTCCCTGCTTCCTTGTTTGTGCTGCTCTAATCTGCATCACAATTGTCTTTTCTTTCAGTCTTTTTTGCTTCATTTCAATTTTGTCAATGAAATATTTAACAAACATCAATACTTCATTGACTTGTTTTGCTTGCCAGCAAATCAAATGACTCTTAAGCATGTTTCTAATTTCAGTTGTCAACCCTTCAACAAACCTGAACACAAAATAAATCATGTCCTTAGGTTCAATCGTTTACGTACCACTGTAATGCTTAAACGCCTGCAACAACCTTTCATAATATGCATGTATCGACTCCCTTGCTTCCAGAGCTGTCCTATCAATTCTCTGCCAACCGATATCTTTGGGGGAAATTATTGTTTCCAAACATTCAATCACTCTGTAATAGTTTTTCAGTACTTCAGGAGATGGTGCACCTGTAACTGGCTCTCGTGGAGGCTCTCTTGTTAGCCAATCAACACTCCTTTTGCATTCAATACATAAATCAGCTTGGACCACTATTCACTATTTTTATTTTAAATCTTCCCACTGGTATTTTGCAGGTTTCACAAACCTATCAGTCTGCTGGTACCATTCCATGGCTTCCCTCTTAATCTTGGGTAATCATTTGTGAATGACAAAATATCACTCCTGCTTCAAAGGACATGAACATAATTCCCTACAAGAATTTCTCTCATTTGTCATATCCTCACTGGAATATCAGTCTGCTGTGTGTCAGTAGAGTTCAAATTTGCAGACTCACTTTTCTTCTGCTCTCTTTACTTTGCCCATCTGCCTTCCCATTTATCTAGCTCCCCATGTTTGAATGCTTTGAATGAATTCTCTAATGTGAATTTTCATTCCAGGTGATCTCATGTTCTTAATGTCTTTTGAATCAAATTCTAATCTGTAACTCCTTTTCAACGGTTTAGATTTCTCAATATTTACTTTATATTTTTTTGCAGGCTTTGATCACTTCTGATGTGCCAATCCTGCTCTATTTGTGATATATTTACACATGAAGTGTAACCCATCTTCACTGTACTAGTCAATTCTAGTTAATTCAAGTGTTCCCTCAATCATTTCATTTCATTCTAATTTTATTCTTGCTAGATCCAGTGTCCTTTCCCCTCCAATAACTGTTTTCATTCCACTCACTTTCTCCAACCATTCTGTTAATTGCTGAACCATCAAATCTTGTAAAGAAACATTATTTTTCACATTGGGCACACATTGTGGAGAATTACAAAGCAAACCCATTACTCTCTCAGGTGTCACCAAAACTGAATTTGAATCTGAATTTGACTTCTCAAAATTTTGTGAAGTCCTGGAATAAATTAGGTCCATAAGGTGGCCTGTATTTTCAAAAGTCTGATTTTTTTGGAGAGATAAGTCTTTCAGTAGCAATGAGTTTCTCATTTCTGCATTTGAATTAAAAATATTCTGCATATTGCTTTCATAATTTTCCTGAGCATATAATGAAACAACTGGACCAATAGTAACAGGAACTGTTAATGCTTCTGGGCTTGATTGAGCATTCTGATTTCTCAAGTAAATTACCCCAGAACTCTGACCTGTAAGTACTGAGGAACTTGATTGCAATATTGTTACTGGAGTATACCTTGGCATTGCCTGGGGTTGCACTGGAGTCATTAAATTAGGTTTAGACTCAACCTGGGCTATTGCTGGATTTTGAACAATCTGAGGTGCCACCGGCACTGTAGTACTCAGTGCAGAACTCTCAACAGGAAATGTAGAATAAACTATAGGATGAGTTACTGTTTGAATCATAGGAGTTTGAGTAACTATAACAGCAAAAACTCTAGTTGCAACCTGTACTTAGCTCTGTGTTACCACAATTGGAGATGATGCACTTGGACTAATACTAGTACCTGGACATGCCTCTTGTGCTGCATATAGTTGGGGACAATTTCTCAATAATTGTGTTATAAATTCATCATCATCTGAGTCACTATCATAAGCCAGCCATCTGACTTCAACTAAATGTTTTTAAGATCCTTATTCTTTTTCTTTATCTTTGGTCTACGCTTGTCCTCTTTCTCTTGTGATATGGCAGGAAATATTCCAATACCCTGTAAGCTTTCTGTTCTTCAAAATTCTGCTCATTGTCTCAACTTGCTTCCAGCAATGTTTTCTCAGCCTTTCTCATTCATCGTTCAAATTTTAATTTCTTTTGTTGTCTGGCTACTAACTCCCAAATAGCTAAAGCTTCAAATTTTGCGGGTCCTACTTGATTCACACAAAAACTAACTGCAAAATATTGCGAGCACTAAAAAAAAATCAACAAACCAACTTGTCTGCTTACTACAGGTAGGGGCTCAATCACCTCAGAAGCCTTACAGAATTTTTGACTGTGAATTTTAGCTCTAATAGCCACTCCTTCCACTCCTTCCACTTTAGCTTTCTCCCATATGAAAGTAAAATTCAACCTACAAATTTCACTCTTGACTAATACCAGAACCTCCCTGCGCTTAGGAATCAACAGGTACCTTTCAAACTAGCACTCCCTTAACACAAACTCTAGGGTACTATTTGTCAACCATGTCCGATTGAACAAACACAGCAAACAAGTTACAACAACAACTAAGTGTCTCATACACTTGTACAATACTCTGGAGTCTTTGACCACTCTGGGTCCGTACATCAACAACCACGTGGGCAATTTTTTAGCACATTTAGTTTGTGCTGTTGAATTAATCACAATCAATTAATATACTTTCAAAATCAAATGTTAGGTCAGGCATCCCTAAGTCACACTCTAATTCGAAATGCATGTATGGGCTTCATGCAAGTATGAAAATGAGACAACAATTAATTTTGAAAACATCTAACTATGGCACCAACCAAAATAGGAGGCTGGATTTTTTAAAGAGAAAACCTGCATAGGAAAACAAATGCACATTGATGATACCTCTCCTAAATGGGTCAGCAACTTCCAGAACCTTTATCAGCAGAGTGCAGGAACATTAAGGCCCATATTTATACTTTTTGACGCAAAACTGCGCCAACGCAGTTTTGCGTCAAAAAAATTAGCGCCGGCTAACGCCATTCTGAAGCGCCATGTGGGCGGCGTATTTATTGAATGACGTTAGCCGGCGTTAGCCGCCGGAGCCGTCTGGTGGTGCGTTAAAAAAAACGACGTACACCAGGCAGCGCCGGTGTAGGGGGATATGGGGCTTGGGCGTCAAGAAATGGGGCAAGTCAGGTTGAGGCAATTTTTCCGCCTCAACCCGATTTGCGCCATTTTTTTTCACTCCCAACCCCCATAGAAATGACTCCTGTCTTAGCAAAGACAGGAGTCATGCCCCCTTGCCCAATGGCCATGCCCAGGGGACTTCTGTCCCCTGGGTATGGTAATTGGGCATAGTGGCATGTAGGGGGGCACAAATCAGGCCCCCCTATGCCACAATTTTTTTTTTTTTAAAACACTTACCTGAACTTACCTAAATGTCCCTGGGATGGGTCCCTCCAGCCTTGGGTGTCCTCCTGGGGTGGTCAAGGGTGAGAGGGGGTGTCCCTGGGGGCATGGGAGGGCACCTCTGGGCTCCTTCAGAGCCCACAGGTCCCTTAACGCCTGCCTTTTGCAGGCGCTAAAAAACGGCGCAAAAGCGGCCGTATGTCATTTTTTTTGACCCGACCACTCACGGGCGTGATTTTTGCCCGGGAGTATAAATCCGACGCACATGCCTCGGAGTCGATTTTTTAGACGGGAACGCCTACCTTGCATATAATTAACGCAAAGTAGGTGTCCACGCTAAAAAATGACGCTAACTCCATGGACTTTGGCGCTAGACGCGTCTAACGCCAAAGTATAAATATGGAGTTAGTTTTGCGTCTAAATTGCGTTAAAAAAAAACGACGCAATTCCGCCGCAAACGGAGTATAAATATGCCCCTAAACCTTCATTATTCCGCATCAGGACATGAAGTGGAAACAGTTCACTAACGTTGGGCCCTGTCTCCTCCTCTTGGAGTCTGCACCACCATGTCAATACTGAAAAAAGAAACATATAAAAATAGGGTACCACTGGTTTCTTAACTGTAAGAAATTGTAACTCATCATCCGTGAGGAGGCCATGATCATACCCATCTGAGAGCAGACAATAATATGATTCCACAGAGGACCTATATGCTGCCACTGTTGACCTCTCATAACACTTTGAAAACATCAATTGTCTCTTTGCTCCTTGTTGATACTTTTCCAAGTCCCACAACACCACATTCCCACCTTTGTCTGCTGGTTCAATTGTGAAAGATGTGGCATCCCTTAGCGTATTGAGTGCTCTGCGCTGGCCTGGTGTTAGGTTATTCGCGAAAGTATCCTTACTCTCCTTCAATAATTCCATCAAATTAAATACCACAGCATCATGAAAAGCATCAATGTTGTCATGAGGGGCAGTGGGATTACGTCTGGATTTAGGCCTAAACGTACTACCATTGATCCTGCCTGTCTCTAATCCCAAATCACTAAGTAATTCCCTTTCGGTATCCCACAATCTCTCCCCTACTTCCAATTCTCTTGGGTGGTCAAACCCCAATACAAAGTTCTTTAGACAAATCCATAGTATCCATATCCACTCCATGTCTGTGTAGACCAGGCTTATTTTTTTGTTGAGTAAGTATTTTCAACAATTTGAATTTTCTAATAAATTGAAAAATATCAGTACGAGTTTTAGTATAGTCAAAATTGGCTACCGGACAAAAGGATTATCCAAGTTCTAATAAGGAACTTTCATCAGGAGTCAAAATATGAGATGAAATATTGGCAGTCGTAAGTATATTCTCACCCATTATTTTTTATTTTTTATAATTTTCTTTCTGCTCTGCTGAGTGTTCCTCCCACACGGCATATCGTTTCCTCTCACATGTTCCCCCTCTCCTATTCTTCTTCCATCGTCGTCTCCTCCTTTTCCTCTTGAGGGTTTTCTTTGAGGTTGTTGATTTAATTGTAAAAAAATGATACTCTTCCAAAGTGATAAAAGGTTGTCCTGAGGAACTGCTCATCATATCAGGTTGTTCCTGAAGGTCTGAAACATGTTCTGAACTTTACACTGATGATATCACATCTTCATTTTTCTGGAACTCTCTCCATGCCACATCATACTTCCTTCCAAATGTCAAAATGCAACCAGAAGAGTAATCCATCTTATCTCTCAGGAATTTTCTTTTCTTTTTGATCTTTATTTCTTCCTCATATTTCACCAATCACAATTCAATCTCCTTAAAAAAAGTTTTAACTTCATCTTGTGTCATATTATTTTCAAATGAGTTCCTCACTTTTTTGATCTTCTCACTGTTTTGTGCTAATTCCATGGCAGCATATTCAAATAAGAGTTCCAACATATTCTTGCAGGTAGATGCCATCAGGACCGACTATTCCTCTAAGAGTTTAGGATGTGGATTCAAATAGGTGGGAGTGATTAATATCCTGAGTCCTCGTGGGATGCTCCTACATCAATATAATTGTTCAATGATATAACCTCCCAGCTCCTATTAATTTTTTTTTACACAAGTTTTCAAATTGTCACAATTGCTATTTTAAACTAGTAGCACTATTTGTAATAACATCACCCTTCTTGTTTGCCTCAAAAGGTAGACACATTGCAGTCTTGTCAAACAAGTTTCGAGCTACCTCCAATCTCAAACAAATCACTTCACTCATGTTAAAAATGTCTCCAATAATGTTGAAAACGCTTTGAATACCACTTTTTAACTGATGTTTTCCTAAGCATCCGCTATGTATTCTACCCGGTATCAGTGGTAACTCCTAAAGCTTTGCTATAATAAAGTCAGAAAAGTTACTAGTTAAGCTTCTATTGGACAAGGCTATGAGGTGGGTTAGTGCACATCCAATCAGATGTAACATCAGATGTAACTGCACCTTAGATGTAACTTTTCTATAATCCTATGTCCAGGATTGGTTCACATTGTCGCTCTATTCTTCTCAGCAGTTTTCCTTACAAAAAAAAACATTTAAAAAAAAGAACACAGAAACATGAGATGTTACTTCCTGCCAAAGACTAAGGCCTATTGTCAAAAGATACAACTATTATTTCAAGGAAAGTACAAGAAATGAAATATGAGCACATGACAGAAAAATGCAAGTCACACAGGATATTTAATGAAACAATATTTTCAAAGTTAGCACACATTTAAACATTGGGGCCCAGATTTTTAAAAAATGATGCACATGTTTGTCAAAAATGTTAACGTAAGCTACCATCACTCCCTAGCACCATCAGTGTCCCATATTTTAAAATGATGCAAGATGGTGCTAAGGAATGGTAAGCGCCCCAAAAAATGAAGCTAATTATTGTGACGCAGTAAGAAAAAATTATGCTAATGCTGCAAAAGTGGCGCTAGACCATTTTGCTGCTCATTTTTTGAAGCAAAACGGGTTAGCGCCATATTTAACCCCACTAGCTTATAAAAAAAATGCGTGATCTAGAAAAAAACATTTGGGAAGACAAGATGGAGAAAGCAGGCCAGGAGAGACCCACAGGGAGATCCCAATCAGCAAAGTACCAGCCAGGAGGGTCCAGCGTAAGTCCCAGGAGAAGGAGAAGAGGACCCTGAAGTGTCGCTTTAGTGATGAGGAGCAAGACATCTAGGTCAGAGAGGTGATGGAGCACCAACACCAGCTCTTCGTCACTTCCAAATTGCCAATAGGTAGGAGAGAGGCCTTATGGCAGACAATAGGAGACAAAGTCAACAGCGTGGCAGAGGTGAGGAGGACTGTCACTGATTGCAAGAAGTGCTGGCACAATTGCAAGCGCAGAACTAAGGAGAAACTGTCCAGGAATCAAAAGGCAGCACTGCAGACTGGCAGTGGAAGTCCTGCACCACAGGAGGACCTGGATGAGCTAGAGGAGATGGTTGCAATGGTCATCCCGGCGGACCTGGTCATCGGAATCGGAGATGAGGACAGCACAGGCTACCAAGAACTACCACAAATGCAGGGTAAGATGCAGGAGGGACTATCTGGAATCTCCCAAATGGCAGAAGGGGGAGGCACATAGGACACAGTCAATGCATGCTAAAAGGTTGCATCAGGACACATAAGCCCTGAATCAAAATGCCCCATCGCCACAAAAGCCACACTTGTAGTGATGCTCTGCTTCCGTAACACACTCCAACATATACACAACATGGACATAAGCTACTTATTATGACTTTACACTACCATGTAAATATGCAGGACATTGCCTGGAAGGGTTGTGCAATTAGTGCGACTGTGGCTGTGCCACAACAACACCCACTGAATATTGTCATTGCCCCAGATATAACACAACATGTTCATCAGAGACTAGGACTGAAGTCAACATCACCCCACGATGGTGTCTGGATGGCGCAACAAGGCAAAATGCTTTCCTTCCTCCTTGTGTCATTGCCCTTCTCATGTGTGCTGCATCCTGTAGCACATATTGAAATGCCACCTTGCCATATTTGCTTGTACATGGGCAGGAAGGGACAACTCCCTGCATATAAACAATCTATCCCCTCAAAGCAGTCACCCCTTCATCATGGTGCAATGAGGCCTGCATTGGTGCAGGGAGAGCAAATCTATGCAGGCACAGAGGGACTTGCAGGGGTGTGCCGTATTCCAGTAAGCATAGTGCATCCCTGTGTTTCAAAACTGGTGCAGCACTGAGCTGTGCCACTTGAGAAAAATCAGGCTACAAAGTGTGCAAACTGCGAAACGCAAAGTGCACAGTGTGGACCAACAACAACTCTCACACACCTCCATGAGCTATTTGGGAATGTCCACAAAAGTGAACTCATACAACACATGGGGCATGTCTGTGACCATCATTTGTGCAGCTTTAGAAATAGCTGCAATCTCACCATCTAACAAGATTGAGGGGGTCATTCTAACTCTGGCGGGCGGCGGAGGCCGCCCGCCAGAGTTCCCCCCTCCGAAATACCGCACCGCGGTCAGTAGACCGCAGAGGGTATTCTAAGTTTTTCCCTGGGCTGGCGGGCGGTCGCCAAAAGACCGCCCACCAGCCCAGGGAAAAACTCCCTTCCCACGAGGATGCCGGCTCGTAATCGAGCCGGCGGAGTGGGAAGGTGCGACGGGTGCTGTTGCACCCGTCGCGTATTTCACTGTCTGCCAAGCAGACAGTGAAATACTTGTAGGGGCCCTCTTACGGGGGCCCCTGCAGTTCCCATGCCAGTGGCATGGGCACTGCAGGGGCCCCCAGGGGCCCCGCGACCCCCCCTACCGCCATCCGGTTCCCGGCGGGCGGACCGCCGGGAACTGGATGGCGGTAGGGGGGGTCGGAATCCCCTCGGCGGCACAGCTAGCTGCGCCGCCTTGGAGGATTCCAAAGGGCGGCGGTACACTGGCAGGAGACCGCCAGTGTTGCCGGTCCGACCGCGGCTTTACCGCCGCGGTCAGAATGCCCTGCGGGGCACCGCCGGTCTGTCGGCGGTGCTCCCGCCGACCCTGGCCCCAGCGGTCTTAGACCGCCGGGGTCAGAATGACCCTCTGAGTGTGTTGTGTGAATGGTTGGTGTACTGCTTAAAGTGACATTCAACATGCATAAGAACTGGCACAAGTGGCATCAAAGCTGCACTATTGGCACAGTGTTACTAGCACGTAATGCAACTGTACCATCATACAAATAGTTGGCACATTCCCCTCATGCCACATCAAAAAAGTCTCAAAATGCATGCATTGATCCACATTCTACACCCTCACACCAACATATGCCTGTGGCAGATATGCTGTATACAACGAAATGTCTCAAATGTAAGGAGAGACAAACTAATGGGGCAGACAATCCATAATGGTTGGACTGTCCCTTCCAATTAGCACATGTGTGGGGCCTGCTAGAGGCAGATGAGAATGCAACACAAGCATTGTACGCAAAGGACCTACCTGTGCTATTCTGCATTAGTGCCATCATTCATGGTGCCAATGCATTATAGCACCAAAAGAGTGACAGCACACAGTACACTAATGTGGGAATGTTCACCATGGGTAATAGGAAGGCAAATTACATGCTATCATGGTGTCAGTGGCAGCGGCAAGAAACATACAAGGAAGTAGGTGGTTTTGGATCAAAGCACAAAATACCTTGTAAGGTTTCCCCATGTGTGTTGAACAATGCTACACATAATATACAACTACATCCTGGGGTCTGTAATATGTCACTGAGCCTCCTTTAGCAAGTAAATGATGTGCCATGTCAAGAGCCACCACAGGTAGTCCAAATGCAAAAACAACAGATGATGGACATAATGCAGAACAACTGGGGGTGAGTGTTTGAAAAGTTTCAACACTCCGTCCATCATCCTTTTGTGTTTCTAAAGTTGCCCTAAGTAGGAAGGGTATGCCCATACATGGATCCCTTCCTCACTGTGCCACTGGATTCACGCTAGCTTGGCTGATTAAGGGTGATACCCTGACACCAGTCCCAGGATACTTGTTTCTGGTCCAGAGAGGACCTGGCCTGGCAGTTCGGGCTGGACTGTTCCCCTGGGGAACAGGGTCAAGACCGATTTTTCTTATGGCTGGGTCCAAACTGGGGTGGCATGGTGAGCAAAAGAACGATGGATTTAACCCACATCTGTGACTGGGGGTGAGTGTTTAAAAAGTTTCAACACTCTGTCCATCATCCTTTTGTGTTGCTAATGTTCCCTAAGTGGGAAGGGTATCCCCAGATGTGGGCCCCTTGCTCACTGTGCCACTGGATTCAAGCTATCCTGGCTGATAAAAGGTAATACCCTGACACCAGTCCCAGGATACATATTTCCGGTCCATGGAGGCCCTGGCCTGGCAGTTCAGGCTGGACTGTTCCCAAAGGGAACAGGGTCAACACTGATTTGCATATGGCTGGGTCCCAACTGGGGTGGCAGGGTGAGCAAATGAACGATGGATTAAACCTAGATTTCAGACTGGGGGTGAGTGCTTGAACAGTTTCAACACTCCGTCAATCATCCTTTTGTGTTGCTAAAGTGGTAGGAGTCCATTAGGAGCTGGCCAAGCAGGTGCAGTGGGGATGGAGGCCATGGCAGGCAGCCTAGAGGGAGAGCAGAGGTGCCTCAGTCCAATGAAGGACAACTCAGCTGCCATGAGAGGCACCCACGCCCTGCTACGTGGACTTCAGCAGTCCCTGGCCGACATAGCTGCTGTCATGAGGCAGAGGCTTCAACAACTACCCTCACAAAGGGGCAGCATCATGATAGACAACAGGGTGGGTTCTATACAGAATACCCTGGAGTCCATACAGCTGAAGTAGCCTCCCTCAGGGAAAACATGCCTGCCTACAATGGTGATGTTGCAGTAGTGTTGAGAAATCAACAGTTCCTCCTTGCTGCAATGATGCCTTATGTGTTCCCACAAATGGCAGCTGCTGTAACCTTTGACTCCACATCTCTATCCCCTGATGTGTGTGTGGTCCCCTCAACAACAGCACCACCCATGGCACAGGAGGCACCACACACATCAGAGGATGAAGATGTAGAAGAAACAACATTAACAAAGAAAACCAGCAGGTAGCACCAGTCTGTACCACATTGACAGTATCTCCTTAGTTCTGTGCTTAAGGTCATGCCAGTGTTGTTACAGCTGGCAATGTGCACTCTCCACTGGACCGCTGTTGACTTGTCAGCTATGTACTGGCATTGTTCCAAATCTTACCTATTGGCAATTTGGACACCTCCTCACTAACACACACTTCTCCTAACCATGTCTCATGACATGTCCGTCACTCCTGGACTCTGATTGCACAAGTGGCTCAGGATTTCTCATGGGGTCTGCGAACTGGACATTGTTTATTAATGGAGGATTTACTTGCACCTGTGAATAAATCACCTTGTTCACATGTAAAATTTCAACATGTACTGTGATCCATCAACTCAGCTAAATGGTTGCATTGTGTGAAGCTATGTCAATGAGAAGAGAACATACCTACATGTGTGCAAAACTTGAAAAAGGTGAATGATAGTGTTTGTGGGCTACAACCAACTCACAGAGTCTTACATACATGTATTGAATAGATATCCATGGAAGTTGGCATATGGCATGTATGGGTCTGAACCAAGGGTATGGTAATTTACCCAGATGTGAGCACCAGTCCAACTAATATGTGTGGTTCAGAAGAGGTGAATCTCATCAGTGATGGGCAGCTGTCATTGTGGTAGGATACAGACTAAAATGGCTGATGTCATATGTGCCACACTTTTCACCAATAATACTGCCAGATGCCAGCAATGAAAGTTGAAGTTCCATACTTACCTGTCCAAGATTCCGTATACATACACAATGTGAATAGCTGGAACTGTGGATGACAAATGTTTTGAGTAGCTGATGTAATTTAGCAGCCAATCTGACAGCTCCTTGGTCATAGGGGATGCACAGGGTCATCCAAGGAAATAAAGACAGAAAGCATACCCTAAGCCATTCTTCCTACTTGGCCAGTGCACACCTGAGCCTAGTGTGACCCCATGACCTGCTTTGGCCCAGGAGTACACTCGGCTCCACCAGCCTGCCTCCGTGCCCCTGACCCCGCCTTTGCTGCGGAAAGAAGTTCGAGGCCCTCCACCACCCGCAGGCACCCGCCTGCGCCTCATCCTTGGTGCCTAGTGGTAGGCGTATCTAGTGTGCTTTGCACCATGCATTTTGTTTTTTGTAAATCGTATTTCGTTTCTTGCAAATTGTTTTTCATTTTACACACTGTTTTTAACTAAATCTGTGCCCATTTTCTGCTCCGCTTTGTTTTATTCGCTCCGATTGTGCCTGTTTTTCATTTCCAGCTCTTGCCAGTTGTTCCGACCCTGCCGCTGCGTCCCCTGCATCTCCGCCCCCCTCGCGCCCCCATTGGCCACTCCCTCCCACCGCCCGCCTCCCAGCTGCTCCTCCCTCCCACCTCCCCTTCTAAATGACGACCGCTGCGCAGCGCCTACGATGACCCCCTTTGGGCCAGGAGTACACTCGGCTCCACCAGCCTGCCTCCGTGCCCCAGACCCCGCCTTTGCTGCAGAAATAAGTTTGAGGCCCTCCACCACCCGCATGCACCCGCCTGTGCCTCATCTCTAGTGCCTAGTGGTAGGCGTATCCAGTGTGCTTTGTACCGTGTCCACAAGAACGCCATCGAGCTTTGGGACCTACTCCCCACAAACTCTCCCGACATCGCCTTCCTCACTGAAACATGGATGAACTCCTCATCAGAACCCAACATCGCCATAGCCATGCCAGAGAATACAAAATCCCCCGTAGAGACCGCACCAACAAACCAGGAGGAGGAATCACCATAATACACAGAAACTCCATCAAGATTTCCACCAACACCAACAACACCCTAGACAATGCAGAGCACCTACACTTTCGGGTACACATCAACGCGAACACCACCCTAAGAGGAACCCTCATCTACAATCCACCAGGACCCCACCCCCCATTCTGTGACACCATCGCCGACAGTATCAGCTCCCACGCCCTCACCTCCACAGACTACCTACTCCTTGGTGACTTTAACTTTCACCTGGAAAGCACCCACAACTGCAACTCCACGGCCCTGATGGACAACCTCGCAAACCTCGGCCTCAAGCAACTGGTCACCTCACCCACCCACTCAGCTGGACAAACCCTAGACGCCATCTTCACCTCCAGCAGCCACATCGCCTTCACTCACACCACCGAACTCCACTGGACTGACCACGATTGCGTCAATTTCTGCTTCCTGAAACCCACCACCCAACACAAACAACATCCTACCTCCTACCACAAGTGGAACAAGCTCTCCAAAGAACAACAGATCTCTAACCTCGCACAAGCTCCACCTCCAAGTACCAACGACCCCAACGGCGGCACCCTCAACCTCGCACGATGGCTAGAAACATGCTCAGACTCCCTCGCCCCAATCAAAATAACCACAACACCCGCACCAACAAGACCGCCCCCTGGTTCGCCACAGAACTTCAGTCTTCCAAACGAGAATGCCCAAAAATTGAGAAAGCCTGCACCAAGAACCCTCAGTGAGCAACTTCTCCTCCCTCAAATCAGCCATGCGCAAACATCACCAACTCATCCGGACCACCAAACGGTCCTTCTACAAAGAACACATACAAAGCACATACACTCCTTCTACAAAGACAACACATACAACAGCAAGGAACTTTTTGCCATCATCAAGGAACTCACCAAACCCAAATCCTGCACCATCGACCCTCCACATTCCAAAGACCTCTGCAACTCCCTCTCCAACTACTTCCACCGCAAGATCGCAGACATACACAACAGCTTCACATCGATATCACCCACCGTCACCACCACCGACACAACCAAACACCACAGCACCCTGCTGCACCAACCTACTGAACACCTGGATCCCCAGCAATGACAAAGAAATTGGCAAAACCATGAGCTCCATCAACTCAGGCTCCCCAACAGACCCTTGCCCCCACCACATCTTCAACAAGGCCAGCCAAATCATCGCTCCACAGCTCTGGGCAGTTTTCAACAGTTCCTTCGACACTGCAACCTTCCCAGATATTTGGAAACATGCCGAAGTCAACGCTCTTCTCAAAAAACCTAAAGCAGACCCTGAAGACCTCATAAACTACCGACCCATCTCTCCACTTCCCTTCCCCACAAAGGTCATAGAGAAGATAGTAACCATACAACTGTCTTACTTTCTAGAAGACAACAACATACTCAACGTCTCCCAGTCTGGATTCAGCAAAAATCACAGCAACGAGACCGCCCTCATCGCCTGTACAGATGACATCAGGACAAGATTGGACAAGGGCGAAACCGTCGCCCTCATCCTCCTAGACCTCTCCGCAGCTTTCGACACCGTATGCCATCAAACCCTTCGCACACACCTCTTTGACGCCGGAATTCACCACAAAGCCCTGGACTGGCTCACCTCCTTCCTCTCCGAAAGAACCCAAAGAGTTCACCTCCCTCCTTTCCGGTCTACAGCCACCAAGACCATCTGTGGGGTCCCCCAAGGATCTGCCCTCAGCCCCACCCTTTTCAATATCCACATGGCCCCAACATCATCCGCCCCGAAGGCCTCACCATTATTTCATACGCTGACGACACCCAGCTCATCATCTCCCTCACTAGTAACCCATCAACCGCCAACAATAACCTACACGCCGGACTCCTCGCCATCGCTAACTGGATGACAGCAAGCCACCTCAAATTGAAAAAAACGAAATCATCATCTTCGGTCCCAACAAGACAGCATGGAATGACTCTTGGTGGCCCACCACCCTTGGACCACCCCCAACACCCACTACCCATGCACACAATCTGGGCATCATACTGGACTCATCTCGCTCCATGACTCAGCAAATCAACGCCATATCATCCTCCTGCTTCAACACCCTTTGCATGCTACGCAAGACTTTCAAATGGATTCCTTTAGAAACTAGAAGAACGGTCACCCACGCCCTCATAAGCAGCAGACTGGACTACGGCAACGCCCTCTATGCAGGGACCACAGCCAAGCTTCAGAGAAAACTCCAGCGCATCCAGAACGCAGCTGCACGTCTCATCCTCAACCTCCCTTGCCATGAACACATCTCCGCCCACCTCAGATCCCTACACTGGCTGCCCATCAACAAAAGGATAATTTTCAAAATCCTTGTCCACGCTCACAAAGCCCTCCACGGCACCGACCGGCCTACCTCAACAAACTAATCAACTTCCATAATCCAACTCGACAGCTCCGCTCACCCTCGCTACAGTCCCTCGCATCCAACGCACCACCTCCGCCAGCAGATCCTTCTCCCACCTCGCCACCAAAACCTGGAACTCCCTCCCCACCAACCTACGCAAGACCCAGGACCTCCTAACCTTCAGAAAGCACCTCAAAACATGGCTTTTCGAGCAGTACCCCTCCCCAGTGCCTTGAGACCCTACCGGGTGAGTAGTGCGCTAAAGAAATGTTTTAAATGATTGATTGATTGAGAGCACCCAGACACTCAATCAACATGCAGAGATAATTGTCTAATACTAACAGGATGTATTAAAACATATTATTAACAGCATATCAAAACCTAACCTATACACTACCCTACATTAAACTTAACTTATCTTCACTTAAACCTACACCCATCTATCCTATTCTTAACTTATCTTACACATGTAATGCCACACTCTAAACATTGTCCCCCCACCCCTACTTAAGCGACAAGACATGACTAGGACAACATAAGCTAAGGCTACACATGTGCTAACCTAACCTATTTCCTAAACAAATATATATTTTTTGTAGATTTGTTTTATTAACATAGAAAGCCCAACATAACCCCCACCTTACTCTTCCAAAATATAAAATATACTAAAAGCGACCCCAACTATACTTACACTACCCTACACCTAAACTACACTATTTTACTATCCTAACACTACCCTTCTAAAACCCACTAAAAATGTTACATTAGTAAAAGGGAGAGGCAAGGAACTGGGAGGCTGTGGCACAAATAGTTTACAACTTCTTCAGTTTCTTCTTGCACTACTTATGTAAAGTGTAATTTCAGGCACTGTCTCTTTCTCACTTATCCAGCCTTGCCATCATGGCTGCATCTCCCGTCTCATGTCTGATTCAACTGTTGAGCTTGTGGCAGGAGCATGTGGCTGTTAGGGTGCCTGGCTGTGGATTGGTGCAGTAGATGTGGAGGGCGTAGGACCAGAAGAGGCCCCCCTGGCCCCAGATTTCTTCCCCGATGTGGCGTGCCCTGTTGTGGGCTATAACTGAGGTCCCCCATTATAAAATGCACACCAATCCCCAGTGGATTTCTCCCTCCTATATCTCTTCTCCATCCTTTTGTACCCGGCCTGTACCACCATTATGTGCCTGTATCTGTCAGACCTCTTCTCAGATTTCTCAGCTGGGGTCATATTGGCAGCTGAAACATGAGGAGAACACAGCATTAAAAGCAGCATTGGGTGGAGGTCGAACAGACATGCAATGTACACAGCATCCTCAAATAGTACATGCTGTCCACCACACAGTCCACAACACTGACAAACTCTAAATCTATACTAACTTCCTATCAGCTATCTACGGTATCATGTACATGTCACTGGGGTAATGGCGATCCATTGTTGACCATCAGGGCTCAGAGGTAAGTGGACTACTGCATCCTTGCTCAACATTTGTGTCATCAGACTAGTGAGGATCAAGTGGCCCTACAAGTCCCTGTGCCATTGTCAATATGTGGCACAATGTATGCAATCCCCCAATTTGACACCCCTGGTGTTACATCAAGCCTTGGCCAGGCATCATGGATACAAGGTGGAGGTCATCTGATAGGGGGACAGGAAACTTTCCACTGGCAATTCTAAGGTTTGGCAAAGCATCATTCATGTGTCCGTGGGTTAACACCTGGTCAGGGCATGCATTAGAAGGGGGCACACATACCCATACCCATAAGGTTTGGCCAAAGCATGAACAGTACATCTATGTTGTCTACAGATTTGGTAGCTATTGCCCCTACCCTGTGCTATGTTGTGCAAATTGGGTAATGCGGCACACACATGGTGGCTGTATGGGTTCTCTAAGGGGCACAGTAAGATTGGCACTGAACTGGATGCAGCTATAGTATTCCTATTTATTGAACAACATGTGCACATGCATGTCAGACATCTCCTAAGTACCAGGTACACTGTAGACGGGTCTCTTCGACCACGTCTACCGGTTCCTGAAGCTGGCACCAATTACCCCTCCTTTCGGCACAGCGGTCGCGTTCCCATGACAACATGGGAACGCTATCGGAAGTGCCGGGTCCGACAGAGAAAAGAGTCGACGGACTCCCAAAAGGGGGTCAAACGCCGGGAATCCGAAGACGAGGAGGAAACGAAGGAGAAGACGCCAAACAAGGAAACGAGGACGCTGGACCCAAGTGAAGAGCCAAGTACCAGAACCGAGGGGTGTGCTGAGAAGGTCCCGAAGAGCCCAGGAATCAACGCTAATGAGCCCAGCCACGATCCTGGAGGGTCGTGGCTCAGCAAGGTACGGTCCTTTATAGGACTCCCCAACCTATATCTATATAAAGGGAAGCAAGGAGGGGAAACCGGGCACGGGGGAGGGTTGGGGGTGGGAACAGGGAAAAGGGCACTGGGTTCACATCAGAGAAAGAGAGTGGTAATACATAATTAAAAAGCACATGTGACCTAAACCCTGCACAACTGGACACTTCCCTTTTACCTTTCTCCTCCAACCCGGAGTACTCATTTTTTCCTTGCATGCCACTAACAATATAGAAACCTCAAGAAACTCCACATTCGACTTACCTGTTCCTGCCATTTCTTTTCCTTTCCGGTACCCTCGGGGGACAAGACGAGAGGACACCCACCTCACCTTAAAGCACCAGAAAAGAAGAGACAGTTGATATCGGAGCAAAGAAGACTCAATAGATCTGTGTTTACCGAAGTCCGTCCCCTGTTTTCTCCTTCCCATCAATAGAACCGTACTAGAACTCATATAAATAAACACCCCTTACCTTATCACCATGTCCGAGTCCTCTGTACCGACAGTAGCCTACCACATACAAACTCTTCATTCACATTCTATGCAAGTGTGATGTGACCAAAATCACTCACAAATATCATGATGGGAAGACCATGTTGGTAAATCTGCACACATATAGCTTGCTACATACTGTAGACATGTCCCACAACCTACTTGAGCAGATTTTTTATTCTCACTGTGTACTTAACTAACTGTTGGCCAGCACAATAAGGCTACTTGCACGACTGCTGCCTCACTCAAAATCTGAAGAGTAGTGAGGCACTGATGGTGCAAGTGTCTCCTACATAACCCTGCTAAGGAGCTCAAAATGTGGACGTCATCTGCACCATTTCCTGAGTAACTGAAAGCTACATCTGGCACACAGTGCTGTCAAAAGTGCTGTGACATATATCTTGGCAAAGGCATGTTAATCAGATAAACAGCAGCTCAGACTAATATCATGATTGACATCAATGTATATGTGGGCATGCTTTCCTTTTCCTAACACCCACTATTCCATAGCAGCATACATTGTCATACTCCATCCTCTACATAGCATCAGACATGATGTCCAGATCCTAACTCAGATGACGTCATCTCCTTGGTCGCACATTACATTTCATTATTGCATTGCATACATCAGACCCTCCCACACAAAACCCTGGAATGACACACATCACACACAAGATGACACTTGCTGGCTGCATTGGGGTCTCCAAATCAGGACACTTCTCCAGTGGTGTATGGTGGAGGCCCACCTGCAATACATGACAGAAAAAACATAGCTTAGTGAAATTTCAATTTTCACATTCAACTTGTTAAGCTGTGGAAGCAAGTCAAATTGGTGGTAGGGCAGAACAACTGTCAAACATTTTTAATATGTCTGTGAGATGAAGGGCCAGATAATGGAGACCCTGGCACCACCAAAGCATCACTTTCCCTGACGCTCCTGTGATGCATTTCACTGCACCATATGTACATGGATTTGTCATGCAGCAGTTTTTACGTTACACCTCCATGTCCGCATGGAACAGCATGACACAGCATTCTGCATCAGAGGGGAATGCAGTGGTTGTTGCAATGGCCGTCCCATTGTAACACCCATTGCTTTTGACCCTGCCCCAGATGTTGAAGACATCTTACTCATGATCAGCGCTAAAAGACTAACACCTGCCCAGGGGTGGTGTGAGCATAGCAAAGTGTTGAAGAATACATTGATGCTTTCTTGTTTTTGTCACTAATAGTTTTGTGCGATTTCAAGGCACACACACTAGAGCTAAAATGCCATGGCAGTTTCCTCATGTTCACGTAGTTGTCCCTTCCTCCACATTAACTGAATAACATTACGGATGTCTTGCCAATACATTGTGGCCAGCCATTGTCACCATAGTAGACCATTTATGTCTAGGAAGGGATATCAACATCCGCATATACACTCCCCTCAACACAGACACACTTGCACTGTGTTCCAAATATGCCTGCATTGGTGCAGGCTTCTGAATAATGTGCTAGTGCTGCCACAGATGTGGGCTTGCCCCATAATGTCTGTAAAACGGGGCAGGCCTGTGGTACA
Organism: Pleurodeles waltl; assembly: GCF_031143425.1. NCBI lineage: Eukaryota > Metazoa > Chordata > Amphibia > Caudata > Salamandridae > Pleurodeles > Pleurodeles waltl. The sequence goes on from NC_090437.1 coordinate 1,099,584,249, forward strand.
AATTCAGTACATGTGTGTCAGATAAAAGAAACATTATGGGGTGTGTGTGATACACAATGTACACAAAGAGGAATGAGCAAGTAGTCCGGACCTGGTGCCTAGCTAAGCTCCCTTAAATGTCATTGACCAAAGACACAAAGGGGCAGATTTAAGGAAAGTGGTGCTGCACTTCGTGCCTTGTAACTGTCCTTGCGCCCTATAATGCTCCCTTTACCCCACTATGTGTGAACTGTATGAAATATACGGCGGACCATGCTGGAAGGTAGGGGGGAATTGCGTCATTTCATACAGATGTAAATTATGTAAATCCATAAATGTTGCACTACTCCTGCAGAGAACATAGGGGATCATCATATATAAAGGGAAGCCCAATTTTAACGCCTGCTCTGAGCAGGCGTTCAAAGTGCGGGAAAAATGGAGCTAGGATATATAAAATTATTCCTTTCCCCATTTATTTTGCCCCACTTACAGGGTTAGCCCCCCTCCCATACATGAAGCCTGGCGCAGCCATCATGTTGTGCAAGGCTTAACAAAGTGGTGCTATGCATGCACTGCACCACTTTGTCAATACGGTGCGGGGAAAATGACACTTTAGCCCTGCCTTACCATCATTGTGAATTTCACAATGGCAGCGCTAAGGTGGCACTAGGGGCTCTTAAATCTGGCCCATAACAACCTGTCCTGACCTTTAACAAAACATGCTGCACTCTACCTTATGTCTGCCTGTCATGCACATGCAAATAAGGATGTTGCACTGCAACTGGCGTACTTACCAACTGGTCCACCAATCTGTATCCCCAGGAGATCCAGTAGATCCTTCACCTGTGTTATCAGGTCAGCCCAAAAGTGTTTCAACTGGTGGTCGGTGTGCACTACTCCAAATATTCTGTGTAGGTGGTGGAGCACCATGCCAAACTGCAGCTTCCATGCCTCTGTGGGGTAGCCCTGGATTACGCAGCCACCCAGCATCATTGGAGGGTAATGCTGCACCAGACAAATGAACCCTCCCAGTTCATCAGCTACCATCTTGGTTGCCATCCCTTTCCCAGAAATTAGGCAGTATGTGCAAACAGCAAATGTAACAACCCCAAAAAACTTAATAAACTACCACACCAAACCTGAATTACCCCAACAAACTAGGCTACCCCTAGACAAATACCCCACAATACAATCACAAAAACAGGACTAAAACACTTCAAAAGACTGAGGAAAAAGACAGAAAGCACACAACAGCAACAGGACACAGCAGAAAACTCTCCAACAACACCAATCCTCCTTCAGCACCAGCTCCACACACCATCACAAAAAGACTGTGAGGTGAGTGTGAAAGTGGATGCTGACAAGGCCTCAAGACGTGCAATTGACGCGGGGCCAGGCGTCATTTTTTTGCTTAGCAAAGTAAGAAGTATGGGCGCTTGCGGCGACATTTTCGACGCATGACGGTCATGTGTGGAATTCCTTCCCATGAAGCCTGACAAGGCTTGTTGACTTGCGATTGACGTGCAGGGGCCAGGTGTCATATTTTTGGCATAGCGGAGAATGGAAAATTGCTGTTTGCATCAAATTTTTTGACGCATAACAGGAATGCGTGAATTTTTCTGGTAAGGCTGACAGTGTGCCCAGATTCACATTCCATTTCACAGGGGCTATACAGGTATGTACTAAGTCTGGTATGCCTATCTGTGTTTGCATGTTCATACATATCTTAACGTTAACATCAGTATGTGTTGCCATTACCTTTGAATGTGTGTGTGATGCATACGATGACTGATACTGTTTGCATATGTGCATGTGTTGCTAGATTTTGTACACATATATGTTACCACATGTGTACTAGGAGTATACATATGTGATCTAACATATATTTGTGGGTCTACCATATTGTAATGTCTGATTTCCAAATGTACAACACAGTAGATATGATGGGCTTTGTCCAATACATGGTAATGCATGTGATACCCATGACAAATCGTACTAAGAGGATGCAGTGGACAACAGATGGGTTGATTTCACGTTGCACCTGGCAATGTGAGTGCATGTGTGTCCACACTGAGGTATGCTTCATGATGATCTGCTGCAAGTGTGACATATAGTTGCCCATGCATCTGTGATGCAGGAGATGGTGTGCTCATGTGCCAATGAAGGTTGGTATGTGCCGTGTGTGTGGAAAGACATGTGTATTGTCAGATGTGCAAATTTTACCACAGCAGTGTGTTCATGGGATATGAAACCTCACATATCTACTTTCCTGCATGGCTACATGTTGGACTTTGTTAAATGGCTGTGTAGTCATGTCAGTCCCACCTATGTTTCCATATGTAGGAACACATCTGATGGTCATTGAAATCTGTCAATGATAATGTGATACAAATGTGTTTTTATTAGTGGAAAGTTGACTTTTGTGCAGACTTCAACACACAATAGCCGGCCTGGCCATTTAAGTGCTACATGTGTGCAAAGATATCAAACATATCTGTGTGTGCCACAAACTAGGTACTTACAATCAACAACAACATGTTTGTTATGACTGTCACAGACAATGGCATTCAACTGTGTAGCAGTGTTGACTGACACATGCACATTTGTGATCAAATGGCCTGGGATTTTCATTTTTCTTTACCACATTTGATGTAAGGCTTGCTCTATCATGTATAGAGGACCGGCTACTTGTAGGTGTAGGACATGTCTCATCATTTGGCATGGTCTGACAGACATGGTAATACATTATTGGTAATAACCATTTGCAGCTTGGTTAGGGCCTGTATCTCTAGTGTAACTTGTAATTTCTGTAGAACCCAGGGGATAGATGATGTCATCTGTCACTGCCTTCTGTCAGACTACTATGTGAGGGGCAACTACAACGTTGTTGTAGCAAACATGAGTGGGTTCTGTGCTGACCTAGGCATCCTCTCTGAGCATACATTGGGTGATCACATGGTGACATTGCTTTGTTGCACAGTCAGTATTGGTCTATGTATGTAGCTTCTCCATTATTTATGGCATATCTTGTTTAGAATAGATTAGGTCCTACATTGCTGGCATATCTTGTTTAGAATAGATTATGTCCTACATTGCTGGCATTCTTTAGGCTTCTTACACTTTGCACACATCTTCTACAGCAATATTGTCCGGACAGGATGCAACGTGTGACTTGTGGAAGTTGAACATGTACACATCTTCTACTACTGGCTACATGATAGTTTCCCTCACATTTCCAGGCTTTGCGCAATTGCATTACTTCCACACACACATGACAGTACACCTACCACTTCACTGGTGTAGTCTTCAAGTTACCTCCCCATGTTGCATCTTCAAGTATCTGTGGGATTCTCTCAGTTGTCCTTCCACATCCTTTAGAGTACTTGGGTTTGCACAAAATTCTGTATTCCACAACCTATGTCACTGTCACCATGAGTGTATATTGTTAGTGAGAGAAATAATCTCAGAGCTTTATATTTTTTTGCCACATGCAACAATTCTGTCTCCTTCTTCAGGCATACATTTTAGGATGGGTCTGTGACATGTTTGGATTTTGCTAGACATACTTGCACATCCTACACCTGAGTGACATGTTGGAGACCTAGACATTTTAGGGAATTTTTGGACAGATGTATCAACAAACCATTTTGTGATTCTCTAATAGCGATTTTTAAAAAATCTCTATTTCTGAATCGCAAAATGGTAAGTATCATATTTGCGATTCAGTAATAGCGATTTCTTAAAAATCGCGAATGCTTTTACCGAATCGCAAATTGCAATACCGGCCCCATTCGCACCTATGGGCCTATAAGCCCATATTTGCGAATTTTTGCATTTCACAAATTGCAAATTCCTAACTGGAATTCGCAAATTTGAGAAATGCAAAACCCAGGTTGCTGGGGGCCTAAGGCCCCCTCTGCTGCACGCCAAGAATTATTTTAAGGACATGTAAGGCGCACACATGCCAAAGGGGCATGTGTGCAGTACATGTCAATTTTAAAAATGCATTTTTCATGCATTTTTAAAATTTGCACATGCTTACCACCAAGTTCAACATGGTGGTAATTGCGATTTCTTAATGCCCAATTCGCATTAAGGAATTACTTGTTACATGTGGTTTAGAAATCGCAAATAAGGATTCCCTATTTCCGAATTCTTATTTAGAGAATCACAATTTGCGATTCTCTAAATGGGCTTGCAATTTTAAGGAATCGCTACTTTAGTGATTCCTTAAATTTGCGTTTCGAATGCCTTTCATAAATACTGAAAGGCATTTTTGCATTCACAAACGGCCATTCGCACCATTTGCAAATGCAAAAATGGATGATACATCTGGCCCTTTGTCACTGTTGGTTACTTTCTCTTGGTCAGACATGTGAGTGTCAATGAGAGGTGTGTTTTCATTGTGGTGTGTGATGATGTCATACAGACCATACTGGGTAACCTTGCTGACACATGTGAACCATTGTAGGTCATTGCAAACCATTTCCTACCTAGGCCATACACCCGCACATCAGTCTTAACATGAATATCCGGATTGGCTGCAGGCATGTGTCAAGAAAGCAGATTTCTGTGACAAGTGTGTTAGAATGTACATAGGGAGTGGGACAGACTCTGCCTACATTCCCCCAGACATTAATTTGGTGGTGCATTCTCCCATTTTATTGGTAAATCCTGTCTATGGGCCATATGTATGGAGAGTGGATCAGCAACCATTGCTGCTTCACTTATCGAGCAACCCTTAGTGTGCTCTACAGCCAACATGTGTGTGCTATAATTGAGGTACAGCACACCATGTAGCAGGGTTGGGCCCAATGGCGGTGCTGGAACGTAACGCCATTGATACATGGTGCAGGCTTAGGCTCAAACTTGGTTCCTAACCCTGAACAGTCAATAAAGGTTCATTGATATCAATGGTCTCCCCCTTGTCACACATGCTCAGTGCTGGCATAGCAGATATCAGCCTGAGATGTGACACAGTTCAGTTCCTATTTTTCTGATCTACCATTTTGATACAACCCCTAGCGTATGTACGCCCCTCTTGCATACATCTTGCCAGACGTGGGGATGATGTGGGGGAAGGGATAGGAGTTTGCACAATGCCTACTTAATGTCACATATTTTTTGTGCTGCGTGGATCTAGGCCTTAGAGGGCCACAAGGCTGGAAGTTATGTTCACTGATGTGTGGCATGGAAGCACTAGACCCTCTTACATCACAACCTATGTTCCAACCATCTTTGTTACTGTTGTGTTTCTTTCCTGCTCTCTGAGGTATGAGCAACATTCCAACTGTATATGTAGTGGAGAATGAGTAGACCATGGATATTCTGGTGCAAATTGATTTATTGGTGATATTTACAAAGTGATATTATTTGTACAGTGTCTAGGTGTAGAAGTTCTGTACAATTTGTTGCCTGCTGCGATGTCCAGCAGCAGTGTTTTGTAGTTCCCCCTCCAACTGTGCCACACTATTGTCATCCTCCACCTCATTTGGGAAATCTACCAGTTCATCCCAGGGAACATTTGTCAGTATACATATGTTATGCAAGATTGCACATACATACCAGGGGTGGTGCATACAGCAGAATTCCTCCTGTCAGGACCATGCACCTGAACCTTGACTTCAGGATCCCAAATGTCCTGTTCGCCACATTTTGTGTCCTTCTGTGCCCTTCATTCTATGCACGCTCTTCCACTGTTGTCGGGTTGCCAAAAGGAGTCATCACCCATGGCTGTATGCGTAACCTTAGTTGGCTGCAAAGGAATGAGAGAACGTGTGTTGGTAATGCATATTTGTGGTTTTATATGTTCCATTGTCGATGTTAGTTTTAGTTTGAGTGGTGACTCCGACTTGCTTCTGGTATTTTGTGTGTTCCTGTTTTGTAGTATGGTTCCATTGGTTTGTGTTGATGGACATTACTATCATGGGCTCACGGACCTGGTGATTGTCAAATTATTCAAAACTGACAAGTCAACCATGCCAAACATGTGTTGTGTTGTCCATAGTTGAGGCTGTGTCCGATTGTTAGTGAAACCTACCACCATCTTGCACCACAATGGTGTCATTTGTATTGACATCAAGGTAGCCCTACAAAGCCAAACTCAGGCCTCCATGTTACCATGTTGCACTATGCATGCAGTGTGACACTTTGTGACCCTTTCTGGCAGATGATGGCTGTGCCAGCCATCATGTGTACAAGGGTGTGATTCACACAATTGGAGGAGTAGCAAAATAGATGCAGTGGAATCTCCAAGGTTCCTATACATGATTTATCACAGACACTTTCAACACATGCACAGTACAGGCGTTGGGAGGGGGCACACCAAATGTTTGCATGTGTTCCTATGTACAGTGCATGAAAGGTCATGTATGATCTCAATACTCCTACAGAGTCCTACTATTACACCCATTATCTTTACCGTATTGCATCTACTCTGCGTGATGGTGACCAGTTTCTCGAATACTGTGCACACATGGTGGCGCTAGGGGGCACTAAGGGACGCATGTGAAGTGGCACTGGAGTAGGTGCAGCACCAATTATTTACCTCCCCCATGGTCTTTCATGGCTGGTGATGTTGTATTCCTATCTGTGTGGCACAATGCAGTGGTCAGGTGAAGGTGCACACTACAAGTATGTCAGTTATATGGAGGAGATATGTAGTTGGTAATGGCAACATTTGGGTGGCTTTTGATATTGGTGCCACCAGAGGCTTGAACAGCATGACAAATGTGGGGCTGTGGCTATGTGTGACTTTCTTTACATTGACATGACCTATGTCATTCACAGAGCTGAGCTATTAATTGTTTGGTGGAATGTGTATGGGATCTGTATTTAGTTGTCAACCAGTGGGCACTTGTAGTGGTTTGGGCCCAGCTTCTGTATGCAAAGGGGACATAGCTCCACCAGTCCTTCACGTGGTGTCTCAGTCAGGTTCTGGCTGTATCATGTACATATAGGTGTATTTGTGTGTGGGATGTGCAATGAATGTAGTGTAGTTCGGCATGTGGCATATGTGTTGTTGTCTGTACATCTGTGTTCCACTCCCCATGTGTGTTTAGAGTGGTCTATGTCTTGTGTGTCATACAAGGTTGGTGTATTGTTTGTGTACTGGTTGGTATGGTGACTTACTTACAAGTAGGCCATTGCCATATTGTGTATCCTGTAACTGCCTGTTGATGGTAGAATGCCAGAATATGTAGGCATCTTGGATGCTGCTGGAATATTTGGCTAGGATTTTTGTGAAGAGCCCACAGTGGTCCACAATGGCCTGCACATTTATGGAGTGGGTGTTTGCGGTTCCTGTAGAGGTGCTCTGTTGCTGCAGGTCGCACATATTGGACATGGGTGCAGTCCATTGCACCCAGCACAAGCGGGAACCCAGCAATTAGGTAGAAACGATGCTCGGTCACCTGCTGCAGTTGCTGGGTGTAGGGGAAGCAGATGTGGTATGGTGTGAGGAGAATGATTGCATCCAGAACCTTTGGTAGGAAGCCCGAGAAGGATGGCTGGGAGATACCAGCCACTTGTGCATCCATTGTCTGGAATTATCCTGATGCCAGCATATGGAGGACAGTGAGGAGATGGGTCATGGGTGGAATATTTGTTGGAGTTTCCACCCTTGCAGTGTTGTCTGGCGCTATGTGGTGCAACAGGCGTACAATGGACTCCTGCTTCAGATGGTAGGTTCTGACGACATCTTGTTCCCTAAGTGCAAGGATGGTTGTGCACGGTTGGAATATTCTCTCCCACATTCTGCTAACACCACCAAAGTAGCCTATGTAGCTACTTTGGTGGTGTGTGGGGTTGCTGTGGTGGTGCTGGAGGGACCTGTTGTCATCACTGTTGTCTGCGGCGTGTGCCAAGCTGGAGCATTAACAGCTCCATGTTGTCCAGGAGGTTGCCAATGTTCCTTCTGTGTGTTTTCCCTAAGTAGTGGTGTGTGGGCCTCATTTTAACGCCTGGTCTGGTCAGGCTTTAAAATTTTACGCAAATCAGCTTTGCATCATTTTTTGAGACCGATTCCTTTCCGTACATCATTTTAGTGTTGGGGTGTAAATATGGCGTTGGAGGGCTAGTGCCATTTTTTGGAAGGGAACGCCTACCTTGCATATCATTGTCGCAAAACGATGAAAGGTGGGTTGGCGCTCCCAAAAAATGATGCTAACTCAGATATTTTGACACAAGACAGGTCTAGCGTCAAAATATAAATGGGGCCGTAGATTAGCGGTGCTTTTGCGTAAAAAAAAATGACACAAAGGCGGCGCCAACCTTTCATAAATATGGGCCAGTGTTTCTGGAAAATACTAAAACGTGGGCCTTTAAACTAATGCTAAACATGAAGAACAAAACATTTCTAATAATTTCTAACTAATAGTTTTTGTAGTACATGTTAATAATCTTATTTTGTCAGTGCATTTAATTATGATGAAACAAAATACATTTTCATTAGACATTATTATTTCCACATCGAACTTCATTGTGGATAACACCAGGGCAATCACTTTTCCAAGCCACACGTTAATTTTTCTAGCACACATTTTTCAGTTAGGCCTTTTAATACATGTTATTACAAATCATGTTTTAGAGGCACATGTTTATTAATAATGTTTTCTCTCTAACACTACTACAGGGTCCACTAACTTCACTCCACAGAGATCCCCACTAGGCAGGCACTCATATCTAAATAGGTTGGACGGTCCTCGATGGAAAGGTCCCATTTATTTACATAGAATGCTTTAAAGACTCCAGCACGCTAAACAACCACTTGGATTTTCCTTGTCTCCAGTTCCTCTCCTCCTGGGGAATACAATGAAATACCAGAGGTCTATATAATAGACACACATATTCCCATATGTATTTTTTATAGAAAAGTCACACTGGGAAAAATTGGTAATGGAGCCTTCAAACTCACTTTAGTGATAATGACGTGTATACCTAGTGAGTGGAATTGCAGTAGTATATCTATATTGATGGCATCAAAAGTGACATCATCGGCGACATCAATAGTGACAAACAATATTGCACCACCTTCATGTTAAAGAACAAATAATTGATATTTTCCACATTTCTTGATTAACGACTGGCCTCCATGTTCAGCAGGCTGCGAAGTGAGGCAAGTTTTACTCGCTTATGCATTACTGATGGGATTTTGTCTAATGTATTGTGGGCAACCACTGCTATATTCACTCCTTCCTGTGGCAGCGCAAATTGTCGACCAACTACTAATGGCCTTAATATTGCGATATCTGACATTTGGCAGTAAGCTAAGTTGTCCTGGTAGTATCCCTGTTAGACTGTTGCCTCCCCATTATTAGGTAGAGTACACACACTTAGGTGCGGTCTCTGCTAATGTGCCTGGCCGCATGATGTGTGCTGTTTCTTCAGCTTAAGAATGTAAGATCCATTAGATATTTGGACTTAAAACGACAGCCAATCCACGCTTTTGAACCGGTGAAAAGAACAACTTTCTCTTTCACTCATGGGTCCAGATTTAAGAGGGCCCAGGGCCATTCTAATGCAACATTAGCGTAATTGTCTTTCTTCTAATGTGGCGTTGGAAGGCCAAAAAGGCCACGCCATATTTACGAAGTGGTGCAATGCTTGCATCACATTATTCCTGTGCCAGGCATAATGTATGCAGGGGGATGTTCTGGCACTGGGGGGGGGGGGGAAATGGCGCAAACAAATCTAACAGATTTCTTTAAGTCATTTTTATCGGCATTTATAACACCTGCTAAGAGCAGGCATTAAAGGGAGAATCCCATTAGTTTTCAATGGGCCTCTGGGTGCTTTGCAGGATTAGAGTAAAAAATGTATGCTAATCCTGCAAAGCGCCGGACTAGCATTCATCATTATGACGCTAGTACCGCTGACTACCGCCATGGTGCGCCATATTTAAGTATGGCACACACATGGAGGCGTTAGGGGGGGCGCTAAGGGGCACAACAAAAGTGGCGCTACACTAGGTGCAGTGCCACGTTTTATAAATCTGCCCCAAGGTTTTGTGATTTATGGCTAACATGACTTGATCTAGAACACAGTGCTTTCCCCCATCTTTTCTTTTGCTGCTTTGAAAAAGTTAAAATGTTACTACTCTCTTGAGTTGAGTCCTCCTCTTCCTATAATTCTAGTTAATGTCCACACTTATATATTGCTAGAACAGCTGTATTACCTGAGCATATGACTTCAAAGTTTCAGAGAAGCTCACGTATTAAAGATGGGAAACAATGCATTCAGTAATTGAGAGAAAACAAATTATATGTCCTGATTTAGGCCATCCCTTTTTAATTAAATAAAAACATGTAAGTCATAAAGCATGGTAAAATTATTGATTTTCGAGATGAACATTGTTAGAAATGGGGTCTTTGATTGGCAGTCAGGTTACCCCGTGTCCAAGCAAGGACCCTCACTCTAGTCAGGGTAAGTCACACACAATCCAAATTATCCTGTGCCCACCCTCTGGCAGCTTGGCACTGAGCAGTCAGGCTTAACATAGAAGGCAATGTGTAAAGTATTTGTGCAATAAATCATACAATAACACAATATAGCACCACAAAAATACACCACACAGTGTTTAGAAAAATATATCATATTTATCTGGATATTTGCAGATCAAAACGATAAAAGATGCAATATGAAATTGTAGAGATATCACTGAAAAGTGGTATGAAGTGTCTTAAGTTTTAAAAAAGCAAACAAAGTCTCTTTCAAGCACAAAGTACCTGGTTTGGAGTGGAAAATCTCCGCAAAGGGCCGCAGAGGAGGAGATGCGTGGAAAAATGGTGTGTGCGTCGGTTTCGCCTCTTCAGACACAGACTTGCGTCGTTATTTTTCACGCGGGGAAGACGTTGCGTCGATTTCCGGTGCGCGGACAGTCTCCTCTCTGGAAGTCGGGCAGCGTTGTCCAGGTCGGGCCGTGCGTTGAAGTTCCGGTTGCACCGCAGGCATCGCGTCGATCCTTTCCTTGCGGGGTCGAGCGGCGTCTTTCCGGATAGGCGTGCGGTGAATTTTTCACTGCGGAGCAAGCTGTGCTTTGATTTTTTTCGGCGCACAAGGAGTCCAGTTAAAAGATGGAAGTCTTTTTTGGTCCTGAGACTTCAGGGAACAGGAGGCAAAGCTCTATCCAAGCCCTTGGAGAGCACTTCTGCAGCAAGGCAAGAGTACAGCAAGGCAGCAGGCCAACAGCAAGGCAGCAGTCCTTTGTAGAAAGCTGTCTGGTGAGTCCTTTGTGCAGCCAGGCAGTTCTTTTTGGCAGGATGCAGGTTCTGGTTCAGGTTTCTTCTCCGGCAAGTGTTTAAAGTGGTAGGGCAGAGGCCCTGTTTTATACCCAAATGTGCCTTTGAAGTGGGGGAGACTTCAAAGAGTGGCTTAGAAGTGCACAAGGTCCCCTTTCAGTTCAATCCTGTCTGCCAGGGTCCCAGTAGGGGGTGTGGCAGTCCTTTGTGTGAGGGCAGGCCCTCCACCCTCCCAGCCCAGGAAGACCCATTCAAAATGCAGATGTATGCAACTGAGTACCCTGTGTTTGGGGTGTGTCTGAGTGAATGCACAAGGAGCTGTCAACTAAACCCAGCCATACGTGGATTGTAAGGCACAGAAAGATTTAAGTGCAAAGAAATGGTCACTTTCTAAAAGTGGCATTTCTAGAATAGTAATATTAAATCCAACTTCACCAATCAGCAGGATTTTGTATTACCATTCTGGCCATACTAAATATGGCCTTTCAGATCAGCAGCATGTATGAGGGGAGCCCCAATGTTAGTCTATGAAGGGAGCAGGTCTCACAGTAGTGTAAAAACGAATTTAGGAGTTTTACACTACCAGGACATGTACACTACACAGGTACATGTCCTGCCTTTTACCCACACAGCACCCTGCTCTGGGGGTTACCTAGGGCACACATTAGAGGTGACTTATGTGTAGATAAAGGGGAGTTTTAGGCTTGGCAAGTACTTTTAAATGCCAAGTCGAGGTGACAGTGAAACTGCACACACAGGCCTTGCAATGGCAGGCCTGAGACAAGGTTAAGGGGCTACTTAAGTGGGTGGCACAACCAGTGCTGCAGGCCCACTAGTAGCATTTAATCTACAGGCCCTAAGCACATACAGTGCACATTACTATGGACTTATAAGTAAATTAAATAGCCCAATTGGGTATGATCCAATGTTACCATGTTTAAAGGGAGAGAGAGCATATGCACTTTAGCACTGGTTAGCAGTGGTAAAGTGCACAGAGTCTAAAAGCCAGCAAAAGCAGAGTCCAAAAAGTGGAGGGAGGCAGGCAAAAGGTTAGGGGTGACCATCCTAAGGCTGTCAGGTCTAACAAACATATATTACCATGGTTTTGAAGTTGAATCAGCTTTAAAATCGTTGGTGTTTTAATGAAGCTCTTTGTTATTTAAAAGTTCTCTATGAAGTGATTCACCAGTATCTTATAGCAAGAGCATGATGTGGCATTTTTGTAATAACAAATCTTTTTTAAAAAGTCAAGTGCACTACATCATTGTAATTGCTAGATATTAGGTTATTGGTTGAGAAGGGTGGAAGCCCCACTAAGACAACAACTACAATCCTTTTCAGGGGGAACCACAAAAGTCACTGAATTGACCTGTGCATGACCCTCAGGAAGCTTGTCACAAAAGCAGTAGGGTTAACAAAGCAGCAATGTGTAAAGTACTCATACAGCACAATAACCAGTAATAAAGTAAAGCATAACACAAGAAAAATCGCAAGCCAATTTAGAAAAATAGAGTGCAGTTTAATAAATAAAATGACACCAGAACAACAAAAAATCAAGGTGAATCACAAATATTGCTTTTGAAAGTTTTTAGTGAAGAAGATGAAAGTACTACGTATGATTATCTTGTCATCCTAGAACAGTAGAAACTCAGGATATTCCAGCTGAAAAGTTACTTTCTGAAGTTCAGAGCGAAGAGCTCTTTTTGTGTTGCAGGAAGCCATGAGAAGGGCCATTCGGCATGCAGAGAAGGTCCAGCATCGCAGATGATTGTTGTTGTAGTGCGATGAGTTGGTCATCGCTGGAGCTTCACGTTGGTGGTCACCACAAGCAATTGTTGCTGTAGCATGAAGCGCAGGCCTTGCATTGCCAGTTGTCATGGATGATCACTGTTGGTGCAGGTCTCACTGGACCTGCATGTTGGTAGTCAAGGCAAGCAGGTTCAATCTTTCTTCTTCAGATAGCAGTGCCGTCCTTCAAGCAGGAAGGCAGTCCTTTTTCTGAATCTTCCACAATTCCAGGAGTGTTTTGATGGGTCATTTTGAAGGTCCTCCTTTTATACTTTGTGCCAGCCTTCATGTGGGGGAATTCCCTGTCCTACCCCCAAAACAGATTCTGGTCAGTTTTTTCCCCTTCCCTTGATCCTAGCTCCAAACTGTCTAATCAGACAAAGCAAGTAAATGCTTGGTGTTGATTTCCCTTGTGGGTGCTGTGAGCAAGGTCATTTGAAACGTAATCAGGGCTGGGTACAGCTCCTCCCCATCCATCCTGCCAGGAAGACCTTTTCCCAACTACGCCAAGGTCCCTGTCTGGGCCTGATATACATGCTTGAGGGGGGAACTATTAAGATGCCCAGGAAGCTGGAAACTCGTAGAAAGGCCCCGGAAATCTTAAGCAGGAACATGCCAACTTTATTAAAATGCCATTTTTTAAATTGTAAGCTAGATTTACCATTAAAGAGAATTTAAAATTAGAATTCATTTAATTTTAAACATCATTTACTAACTGCTCCCAATTTTAAGTTAGCACCTAGTAGTTAAAATACGGTAAGCTAGTGCTATTTTATGGGAGAGAGAGGCCTTACAACAGTGAAAAATGACTAAAGGAGCTCTTCACTGTCAGGATGTGTAAAAGTTAAATACACATGCCCTACATTTAAGATAACCTGCATCATACCCTATGAGCCTTTAAGGCCTACATTAGGGGTATCTTATAAGCATTAAAAAGGAAAGTTTAGGCTTGGCAAAACTTATATATTGTCAAGTTGATATGGCGGGTTTAAAATTGTATTACAGGCTGTACTAGGAAACTTAAAACATGTTTTAAAAGGCTACTTTAGTTGGTGGCACAATGAGTGCTGCTGTCAGCTCAGCATTTCATTTACAGGCTCTAGGTACATGTAGTACCCTATATTAGATAAGTACATGTTAAATGTATCAATCAGGGGCTGACTAGTTTGTCGTGTTTTTAGGAGAGCACAAGCACTTTACCTTTTTTTAGTAGGGAAAACGTGTACAGAATCCTAAAAGCCAACAAAGCAGAGGAAGACAGAAGTCTGGGATGGCCCTCAGAAAAGGCCAAGTCTAACAGTAATGTAGAAAGTAAACTTAGAGATGAAGAAGAAAAATATTATTGTTGGATTAATGTTATCTCCATAAATTCCCGATGTGGGATTTTCTGAACCAAAAGAAGGAACAATAGGATTATTTCACTTTTTTAGGTAGATCCACGGGTCCGTTTTGTCATAGGCTCTTTTGCGCTATCTCACCAGAGGTGTTAGAATGAGCATTAGAGATGTTATTATAAGATTAGCACTTAGCACATGTCACTTTACTAGCAAGCGTGGGCCCAGGGTTTTACTGTCATTCTCCAAAGTCTGTAATGTTTTTAAATCTTGATCACTTCTGCACATTTTACGTGGCATATCCTTAAAAGGTTTGTTTGTATTGCAAAATAATGTCCCGTACATTTCAAGTTATGATGGCATTTCATATTTATTCATAAACTGCATGGCTAATTATGTAAGGGGAAACAACACTAATGATGGTCATTTTGTAATCCTGATTCAATGAAAGAAAAAATGTAACACACAGTTGCTTTTACCTGATGAAGCAGGCTGCCCCTTCATGCAGTTTGCAGCGTTTGGAGCTGTGCTTCCGAGATTTACTTTCGCTCTGACTAATGTGTGCTTTTCACCTTCTCTTACAAAGCAGGCCTGCTGACAGCCACTGCACACTGGGTGTTTCTTGCCAGGGATTAGTACATGCCTAGTCACCGCGGAAAAGAAAATAGCTATGCGTGTTGAAATGTTAATTTGGCAACAAGCAGGACATTGACTTCGAATCATCTCTTTGTCAGTGTAATTGATCAACAGTCACATGGAAATTGATAATTTAATTTGCTATCTCTGACTACATGAGCCTCCAAACCTCCAGAGCTCTATTGGCATCGCATATTGACTTCCTTCCAAATAAAGCTTTCTAAGACTACATTAGTCAATCCAATAATATACTTAAACTGCACAGTGATTACACTAAAGAGCTGAAATCAACGCAATAATGTGATGGTTTAGTTGTAGTCCCTTGTCCCTAATATTATAGGCTACTCCTCCAAAAAGCGATGCAAACATCTTTCATAACTATCATTATCCTTACCCCTAATTTAATTATATTTTCTCTTCTGGGAAAAATTCCTTTGTAGGTAGAGGTCCCCCTGGCCATACTGATTAAAAACGAAACGCAAACACAAAGCAATATGTTTGCAGGTCTGAGAGTACAGGATCACATGTGGAACGCCCCTGTCCTTCAGGTGTGTTGCAATATTACAAACTTTACAGTTTGCTTACTTTGAATGTTTATAGTAGAAGTTTTCCTCCTCGAAGACAGGATCAGACTCAAGAATTAAAAGGCCAGATGTACAAAACATTTTCTTATTTACTAATCCCATTTTAGCAGTCAGAAAAGATGTCCTAATTCCTGAAAGGTGGTTCCAAATGGATACTGATTAGATATCTCCAAGAGGCGTGTACTAGGCATCCTTTCCAAATACCAGAGCTGAATTGTTATGTATGAATGTTTTACAACCATAATCCGGTTGCAAGACATTGATTAATGTTATCCGCCACTCATAGGAGGTAGTGATGTATTGACAAAAACGATGGAGGCCCCTAGGGGCCACTTTCCTTTTAAGGATTCAAAAAAGTTATTGTTGAAGAGTAGGTAGTTGTCTGGAGGACAGCTGTCAACTTTACCAAATAAAAAATGTAACTTTTTATTTAAATGCAGTCCTGTTTCCTTTAAGGAAGGGCCAGATGTATCAAGCCTTTTTGCATTCGCAGACGGTGTGAATGCCCGTTTGCGAATGCAAAAATGCCTTTCAGTATTTATGAAAGGCATTCGCAACGCAAATTTAAGGAATCGCTAAAATAGAAATTCCTTAAATTTGCGACCCCATTTAGAGTATCGCAAATTGCGATTCTCTAAATAAGAAATCGCAAATAAGGAATCCTTATTTGTGATTTCTAAACCACATGTATCAATCAATTTCTTAATGCGAATTTAGCATTAAGGATTCGCAATTACCACCAAGTAAAACTTGGTGGTAACCATGTGCAAATTTTAAAAATGCATTAAAAATGCATTTTTAAAATTGACATGCAACGCACACATGCCCCTTTGGCATGTGTGTGCCTTTTATGTCCCCAAAAACTTTTTGGGGTGCAGCAGAGGGGGCCTTAGGCCCCCACCACCCTGGAGTTTTGCATTTCCAAAATTGCAAATTCCAGTTAGGAATTTGCTATTTGGGAAATGCAAAAAAATCACAAATATGGGCCTACAGGCCCATAGGTGCGAATGGGGGCTGCATCGCAATTTGCGATTCAGTAATAGCATTTGTGAATTTTAAGAAATCGCTATTACCGAATCGCAAATATGATACATAACTTTTTGAGAATCAGAAATATAGATTTCCTAAAATTCGCTATTTCCGATTCGCAAAAGGCTTTTTTGATACATCTAACCCGAAATCTGGCTGAATTTTAAAAAGTGTGCATAATTAAATAGCAGTACCACACACGGTGCTCTGATGACCCCAGCAGACCCACATCCATGTGATTTCCTCCAATTGTAGTGTTTCAGTTTGCAGGGTAAAGCTCATAAAAATAAGCTCATTGTTACAAGGATTTATTAGTACATAGGTCGAGTCTAAAAAACAATCTTTACTGGATGCAAAAACACTGGTCGCAATTTTTGAACATTTGGCCAATAGCTGGGAGCATTTACCACTACCTAAGATAAAGAGTTAGTTCTGTGAAACCCCAAATTTTAATTCAGCATTATAATCCTAGGCAGCAGGTTTTAATGAGCATGAAAGGCCTGTTGTAAATTAAATGCTATCAATGGGCCTGGAGCCTCAGTGCACGTCTGGCTTGGGATGGGTGACAGTTCTACTGGTGCATTCCCTTCAGACACCCACAATACAGGAAAATCTGCCATATTTACATTCATCTGCATACTGATGGGTCTTCCTAGGGAAGAGGTTGGGAGGATCTCACACTTACATCTCAAAGTTTAAGGACTGGGGTCCACACAAGAGGGCTGATTAACTCCCACTGGTTTTCTGGAGCCAAGACTAACTTGAAAGGAGGACTGGCGAACTTCACAAGTATTCTTTGTTAGTTATTTACTACATCAAAAGCACTTTCCAGTATAAGTAGCAGGCCTCCTAATCCACTGAACAGATCACTGCTGAACTCAGAAGAAACTGCCTGGAATAAGGGTTGCTGCACCAAGAGGATTGTTGTCCTGAGTTGCCCTGTGGCCTGCTGACCTCTGCCCTGCATATTCAACCACTAAAGTAACTCCAGAGTGTCTCCAGTACCTCGCAGGTGTGCCCTGCCTGCGCAAGTGAGATCTGCTCCATAATTAGCATACTCGTTCCATCTTTTGCTGTCTCCATGGCCCAGAGCCGTCGCTCTCAACGGGACACCCTCTTTTCACTGCACCCCCCCTTTCTGAATGCTTCAGGAGAGCTTGTGAACACTGCTGTGCCCTGTGTCTGCTGCTGGAAGGACTTTAGGGACAACGAAGCAGGCCCTGCAGCAAACACCAGGGTAGACGCCATGCCCCAGGACCTGCCGGTACCACTCAGCGAACAAACTTCCACCTACCCTCAAGTGCTCTCAGGAGTCATGCTCCACTCCTGCAGTGTGGGGCACCGGTGATCACCTGCCTAAAGGAAGCTACCATGTCCACATCCGTGGATAGCCACCGCAGCAGGAACACCCCCTTGGTCGCCTGCAACTCACCTCTCCAGCGAGTCTGGGGGCCTGACTGCTTAAAGGAGCCCTTCTTCGATTGCTGTCTTCTGGCCTCCTCTCCCACACCAGCATTTCTCCCCATGGTGTAGAGGAGAGGGCCAAGCCTCATCCAAGACACTATTCCCCGCTGCTCAAGTGAAGAGAGTGAGAGCAAAGCACCTCCCCACATCTCAAACCACATGAGTGTGCCAAACAAATTCTGCTTTGATAACAGTATCTAGCTACATATTTTAAGCCTTAGTAATTGGATAATTGCTGTTTTTGCTATTGCATTAATCTATAAAAGAGCCTCTATATTTTTCTAATGCTATGTCTTTTATTGTTACGTACATTGGGTTACCTGGGTGGGGATTGCACAAATACTTTACAACTTGCCTTCTAAATTAAGTCTGCCAGCTCCGCACCAGCTACCAGGGGATGAGCACGGGTTGATTTATTCTGTGCATCTGACTTGCCCTGGCTAGAGTGGGTGAATTCTGCTTGGTTGAGGTGCATACCCTAGTCAACCAGAAGCCTAATTTCTAACAAATAGTAAGTCAATTTCCTTAATTGTTTCATGATTTCAGAAAGTTGAAAATTATGAAGGTAAAGTTGCATAATAATGAGGATGTCAGTTATGTTGCTGAGAGAAATAGACAAGTTAGTTTTCATTTACAAGAAGTTGTTGAAAAAGAACTTTAAAAAAGCTGCAGATATATTACAATCTTTTCTACACATGTTGGTTTGTTCCTATAAATGACACTTAGGGCTTAATTTAGATTTTGACATACAGGTTATTCTGTCACAATGTTGACGGATATCCCGTCCACCGAAACATAAATCCAATTATATCCTAATGGGTTTTATTTCGGCAGACGGGATATCCGTCACCCCTGTGAGAGAATAACTTGCCTGCCAAAATCTATGCCAGGCCTCTAATTTTGGTGTGCCATTGACTGCAGAACTTTTACAAGATATCATACAATCCATTATACAACCTGTTGTGAATACATTTAATTATAACGATGAGATATCAGTCTTTGGAGCTACACAGAAGGAGCATGATAGAGCCTTCACACAAGTCTGTCACTTATTCAATGATGCAGGTTTGACCTTAAATGGAGACACATGTGAATTCAATTAAACAAAACTAAAATTGGACCTGTCTCTCTGATGGGGGTATGATGCCTGATCCTGTAAAAGTACAAATGCTGAACCCTTGCAGGATGTTTCTATGATATGTTCTTTTCTTAGAATGGCCAGCTAATGTTCGAAACACACAAAGTACTTTGCCACTGTTTGTGCTCCATTACGAGAGTTAACGAAGAAAACTGTTTCTTTTTAACAGTCAAGAAAACGTTTAAAAAGTGTTAATAGAATCAAACATGCTATAAAAAATGCTACGAAATGGCATACTTCAGTCCAAAGCTTCATACAGAGATTTTGATTGATGCTTGCCCTGTCGAGTTAGTCGCTATACTTGCACAGCCTAGTGGTTTCCAAAATGCTATTCTGCATATTGGGGTCTATGTTAGAGGAAGCTTGTCTGAAACAAGACATGCTAACTCGCAGCCTCAGAAGGAACATTTGACTGTTTTATGGGCTTGTGAGCATTTCCATGTGCTCCTGTATAGAAAGCCTTTTAGGCTGATGACTGATCATCAAGCTTTGCTGACCATCTTCAGCAACCAAAAAGCCAAGATACCTCCTCAGATTGAATGATGGGGACTACAATTGCAACAATGTATAAATATACAATTGTTCATCGACCACAAAAGGATGAAGATCCTGCTGACTTCTATTCAAGGTCATGGTACTCCATCGAAGACGGCTGAGGCCTTCATTAATTTCATTGTCAAGTCAAGTACACCAGCTGCTGTGTCGTTAGACCAGATTGTCACTGCCACGAGACACGATAGTGACCTGCTGAAGTTAAAAGATATAATTACACATCAGAATTGGAATAAACACATTCAACCTCTCAGTAATGATGATGACTATCAAAAAATGAATTGTCCAAAACTCTGAAAGGAGTTATATTGTGTAGATCAAGATCCTGATTCCAGAGGGTTTATGACAAAAAGTGATTGAAGATGCTCAAGAAGGACATCATGGTATTGTTGCTTCACAGAGAGTTTGGTTTCCATACTAAAATGAAAGAATTGAAAAGGAACTCAAAGCCTGCCACATATACAACTGGCTGTAAACCAAAGTCACTTAACATATTCTAAACATGTCAGAACTCCCTAAGCATGTCTGGGAAAGAACAGCCATCTAACATTTTGTTCCCCTAGATAATAGACATCATTTAATGGTGATTGTAGATGAATATCCATTTCTTTCTTTAGGTGAAAAGCTTTGATCCATCACACAAGTGAATAATCAAAAAACATAATGGCATCTTTGCAAAATGAGGCATACAATGGTCCACCCTTTAACAGTAAAGAATTTTAAAAACTTCTGGAGCGCTTGAATACAAAACATCAAAAGGTCACAGCCTTGTGGCCACAGGGCAATGGACTTGTTGAATGTTTTATGAGTACACCAAAGAAAGCAGTACAGAGTGCAACTCTTGTGAATCTCAGATTAAAAACAGTATTGAATTCTACTTTATGAGCTGATTGTTCGACACCCCAGTCGACCACAGGTGAAAGCACTGTGAGCTTGATGTTTGGTAGAGCAGTGACAACCAATTTACCTCAAAGGACCACCGAAGAGATAGAAGTAAAAACCAGATTCATACAAGGAACCTGGTCTATAAACAGAAAATTTAAGTCTATGCAGTAAAGGGACGACATGCAAAAGACAAGACCTCTCAGACAGAAAATGAGATGTGTTGATCGCTTGACAGATAGGCAAAAGAAAATCTAATGCTCCTTACGATGGTGAACCTTTCCAAGTAGTGTCTACCAAAGGACAAATGGTGACTGCCTTGAGCCCTGGGAAGTCATTTACCAGAGAATCTTCTGACTTCAGACCTCTAATTTATTTCATCGATCTTCAACTTGAGATGGTGAAAAAAAAGACTGATCCTGAAAACTCAGTAACAGTTTCTCATTCCTTGCTATATTTATCAATCTTCAACACTGAAGATGGCAGTTTAGAGCTTCCAGTAACCAGATCGGGTCGACTGATCAAAAGAGTCAAGAAGAAGAATTGAGATATACTGTAGTTGTACATGTTTCTATATATAGATATTTGTGTATGTTCAATGATTTTCTAAAAAAATTTAATTTTTCATTTAACAGAGGGGGAGATGTTGGCCCTCATTTTGACTTCGGCGGACAGAAAAGCCCGTCTGCTGAAGTTCCGACAGGGAGGTTGCTCTCAATGTGGCTGCCTCCCCGCTGAGGCCATTACGAGTTTCCCGCTGGGTCAGCAGGCGGAAACTCAGTTTGTGCCCACTGGCCTAGCAGGAAACAGCCTACGGCATTGTCTCCGGCTCATAACAGAGGTGGCCGAGGGGGTGTGGCTTGAGGAGCTAACATGGCGGATGCAAGTTACGGGAGCTCCACTGCACCACCAATTTATCCTGCACCAAACGACCATAACATGAGGGGATACATGCCGGCACTGGCACGCATGAGATGCTGAGGGGCTGCAGCACTGGGCATTGTCTTTTTTTTCGGCCACTGACAGTGACCAAGGCATCCTGTGGCAGCTGTGCGGCCTAAACAGTAAAATGGCAGACTAAGCACTGAGCCACCCGACAGCAAAATTGGGCCCGCTTTGAGCCTAGCTGCCTGAATGGACCTGGGCTGAAGCTGTCAGCGACGGTAAAGAGTGTTGGTGCATCAGACGAGAGGCTGTGGGTCACATTTGGTTTGTGAAGTAATGCTACAGTGTGGATGGTGAGGCCTTCCTAGAAACAATGTTCGACTGGTGGGTCTGCAAAAGGGTACTGTGGGACAAGACCCTGTGAAGTATATCGAGGACCGGCTGCACACTGTTCTCTCCCCAGTCACACTTTCCCATTTTTTTGCAATCGAGCGGGCGCATAGGGTCCCAGCCCGACAGCCCCCAGCAGGTGCCAGCCCGCAGCCAATGGTTTCCTTCATTGTGGTGACAGAGACATAGGTCCTCATTACGACATTGGCGGTAAATGCCATTTACCGCCACGCTGACGGCCGCCAATTTACCAACGTGGGGGTAGATATCCGTTCACCATATTATGACTCACACACACCAATTCTACAGAATTCAGCCACATACACAAATCCGCCAGCCCAAAGGTCAGTGATAAACTGGCAGTATCAACACCCACACCGTTAGGCAAACAGAACAACGCCCATCACATTATGACCAACAAATCACCACGGCGGACATTACCATAAACCATTGGTGGTACATACCGCCACACTCAGAATGGACACCCACATACAAAACAACACCACATTGGACAATTCAAACAACACACACCTGACACCAATACACAAACTACACACACACACCCACACCACTATAAAACACACACCCACATTACCCACAACCCTTTACGATTACAAATCATTGCCAATAGAGAGACACCAAGACCAGTGAGACAACTTGAGCCACACACTACTGACACCTATACACCACTCACGCACCCCACATCACACACCCCAACACATTACCCAACACACCCTCACCAACACACCTCACATAACACCCATGGCACCACAAAGACACCCCTGTTTCACAGAGGAGGAGGTAAGAGTCATGGTGGAGGAAATTGTCAGGGTAGAGCCACAGCTATTTGGAGCACAGGTGCAGCAGATATCAATAGTGTCAGGGAGACCAGATCCTCGGGGTCTGCGCACGCTCCCAACATGTCCACCACAAGACAGCTCCAATACTCTGATTAGAATGTCACAGGGTCTAAGAGAATCCAAGTGGGGAAAAGGGGATTAGGAAGGGAACAGCTGGGAAGGAGACCTGTAGGAAGCAAAAGGTTAAACCACACAATATCAAGATTTTATCACATTGCTTTTCACTAGACTATGATTCTAAACATTGTCATACTATAACAATGGATAACTTAAGAAAGGACTGTAACTAGGCTTCAAAATGTCTGGGTACCTGGGAAGGAAATCAAGAATGGTTAATACAACTTCTCATATGAACTTTTCATGAAATGTCTCATATTGTCTAGAAATATAAGAACCTTCTAGAATTATGTTTCCAGAACAAACATTGTCTTTCTACATGAGGATAAAAAGTAATCTGAACATTCCCTAGAAAACAATAGGAACTGTACTAAGAACTTAATATGCACATATAATGTAACATCTTGAATTTAACACCTTTGCAGAAAATTCAAAAGCCCTGGATAGTTGTGTGCACTTCAGGAAACACTACACATCAAAGTTTTAATTGTCATGAAATGATTGCGCACACTGTAAGCGGTCTGAACTCCTAGGTTTAAGTGCGGGAAATGAATCGTGCACACCGTCGATTACAACAAGTATATGCAACTGCCATGAAATGGTTGCATACAATGAATATCAAGAGTTAAATGAAAGGAATGAATTGCGCGTCTTGCTGATTCAAGTGTCACCATGTAAATGCCAAGAAATGCTTACGCACAATGCGTCTCAAGAGTTAAATGCAAGGAAACGAATTGCGCGTCTTGCCAATTCAAATGCCACCATGTAACTGCCAAAAAATGGTTGTGCACAATGAGTGTCAAGAGTTAAACACAAGAAATGAATTGCGCGTCTTGCTGATTCGATTGCCACCATGTAACTGGCAAGAAATGGTAGCGCACAATTAGTATCAAGAGTTAAACACAAGGAATGAATTGCGCGTCTTGCTGATTCGATTGCCACCATGTAACTGCCAAAAAATGGTAGCACGCAATGAGTATCAAGAGTTAAACACAAGAAATGAATTGCGCGTCTTGCCGATTCGATCGCCACCATGTAACTGCCAAGAAATGGTAGCACATAATGAGTATCAAGAGTTAAACACAAGGAATGAACCGCACGTCTTGCCAATTCGATCGCCTCCATGGAACTGCCAAGAAATGGTAGCGCACAATGAGTATCAAGAGTTAAACATGAGAAATGAATCGACCGTCTTGCCGATTCGAATGCCAATATGTAAATGTCTAGAAATGGTCGCCCACACTGTTGCTAACCCGAATCTCAAAAGTCAAATGGCAGAAATGAATCATGCGTCTTGCCGATTCGAATATCAACATGTAAATGCCAAAAACCAAGAGTACATTCACACGCACAAGGAAAATTCTCCCAATATGAAAATTAGGCGCAAGAACTCCCCGAAAAATGGGATCGGGGGCCCAGCCAACCTCCGTCTTACCGCCCTGATCAAGGATCACCAATACAATGAAGGGCAAGGCCTGGAAGATCAAAGTAGGCCTCCGGACAGGAGCTCAGGAAGTTGCTGCTGCTCTGCACCGGGACCTCTGAATAGTGAGCACGTGGAGCTGGGCTGACTCCCTTATATAGAGTCTGTCCCAGCCCACAACCACACCGAGACATGCTGAAGGGACAGCTTCTAGAAGGTCCTAGAAAGGGACCACACCCTAACACACTCAGTAAGCCTGCAGCAATACATTGCAAATGAACAGTCATTGCAAACATCATTAATAGTGTTTTTCAAGGTTAAAGTCTGCAATGCAAAAGGTTAACATACTGTATATAAATACAATGCATTAATTAGGTCCTTGCATAAAGGTTGGGTTTTTGCATTTTAGTCAGCCGTGGAGCGCGCACTGCCTTGATGTTGACAAATAGCCAGGAAGATGGAGCTATGGTAGAGAATCGTGGACAGGGTCAACGCCATGGGATAGCACCGTAGAACTTGGGATGACATCAGGAAGAGGTGGAACAACCTATGGGGGAAGGTACGTTCCATGGCATCAGGACATCAGCTCACTATCCAGAGGACTGGCGGTGGACCCCATCTTCTCCCCCACAGCTCAAAGCATGGGAGGAGCAAGTCATGGCAATTCTGCATCCTAAGGGCCTAGCAGGAGTCAGAGGAGGACTGGACTCTGGTAAGTCAGCTCTTTACTATTATCACCCCCCTACCTGCATGCCATCACATACCCTCACTCCCATCACTCCAACACATCGCACACACTCCACCATCACATCTCACTTATCCCAATGCCATGCCGTGCATGTTGTACCAATGCATGGACATCCCTCATAACCCTGCATGGACACTCATCACTAAAGCATGCATAGCATAGAGAACTAACAATCCCACCATACACTAATATACAAAAATGAAAGCTGGCAGGGCAAATCCAACCATAGAGGGAAACCAGGGATGCACAATATGTCATACACATAAACGATAAAACATCATTTACATCTCCACAGGTACCCCAGCCAATGTCACCGGAGAGGAGGTGCCAGCACTACCCAGTCCCCCAACAGAAGAGGCCCACAGTGATGACAGTAACTCTGGTCTTCAGGATCTGGATGATCTACCTGGTCCATCAGGGACCACTGGACCGCCGGTTACCCAAGCCCAGTCACAGACCACCACAGGGCCTTCACCATCAGGAAACAACACCACAGCACACACCCAGTGTGCCCACACCTCCGTCCCCAAGACACGTGAAAGAGCAGTGTGTCCACCTCTACAGGGACCCCAGGCCACACCTCGCACACAAGACAATCAGGGACCTGGAGTCAGTGTTAGTGGACACACGGTTCAGGGGACAGAGTCACAGTCCAACAGGGAAACTGGGAGGAGTGCTGTGCGCCAGTTGGAGGACAGGCCCAGGGAACCAACTCTCCAGGAGGCACTCTCTGAGATCATGGAAGCCTAGCAACATTCCCAGGACATGATGGGCCAGATCCTGGACAACGTGCAAGAGAACAGGTGGCTGCAGGAAGGACAGTACCAGGGGATCAGGGAGGACCTGCAGGCCATCAAAAATACCCTGATCGCCATAGCAGGGGTGCTGGCAGACATGGGCAACATTATGAGGGAGGCAGTCTCACACCAGCAGGCCCCTGCCCCTAGCTAGACATCTGAACAGCCTTCCACTTCCGCTGCCGATAGTGGCCAGGAGGCCCCACCACAGGACTCACAGGCCACCAGCACCCCTTCCCCTGCAGAAGATAACCATCCCGAAACATTCCCTGTGATCGAGACAGAAGCCAGAGACACATGCCAAGACCCCTGCCAGGAAATGAGACTCTCCTGATTGTCCCCCTTTGTGTCCCACTCAGTCACCCCGTACACATTCAACTGTAATTGCTCCCCTTACTATGTCCCCTTGGACAATGCACCTGTGTTCCAAACAGACTGGAACAATACCCTGGACTTTCCTCCATCATCACCCCATCCCATTGCACTTTCCCCCTATATGTTACCACTTCAATAAACACCCTTTGACAAAAATCTATTTGGAGTATGTCATGTATTTCAAATATGTATTTTTGAAACAGGTACAAACATTGCAAATGAACTGTACATACAATGAGCATAGATTAATGACCTGTAGCTGGCTGTAGTGATCACACCAGAAGTATTTTCAAATCACCAACATCTGCAAAACGAATTGCCAGAGGGAACAGTAAGTGGGCATAGAAGTGGGAAATATCAGCATGCCATCGCCGCACAGATTACAACCAAAGTCATTGAAATGTAAAGAAACACTGTCTTACTTGTGTGTCATTGGAAGTATTGACGGATCACAGATGTTCTGTTGTCCTTATCCTCTGCCTCCTCATCCTCACAGTCCACAGGGTCTACTGCTGCCACAGGGGCATCTCCAGTCTCCTCCTCCTGCAGAAAAGGCCCATGTCATCTGAGGGCCAGGTTGTGCAACATGCAGGAAGCCACTACTATCTGGCAGACCTTCTTGGGTGAGTAGCACAGGGATCCAAAGGTTCTCTCAATGATCCTTCTGGTTCACCCATGTGTCTCATTGTAACTTTCTTCGGTGCTTGTCCTGGCATTCCTCACAGAGGTCAGCAGTTTGGGTAACCAGAGTCACCTACAAATATTGAGGGGCAACATTTAGCCACACACTATCCTATATGGCCCACACCATTCCCATACACCAACATACACTGGGTGGGAATCAGGGCTCACCTATTAGCCAAACCCAGCGCCTCTGTAGTTGGGCCATCACATTTGGGATGCTGCTATTCCTCAGGACAAAGGCATCATGCACCGACCCAGGACACTTAGCATTGACGTGGGTGATGTACTGGTCTACCAAGCACACCATCTGAACATTCATGGAGTGGAAACTCATGATTCCTGAACACCTGTTTATTCTGGCAGAGGGGACAAATGCAATATGTGTACCATCAATCACCCCAATTATGTTGGCGATATGTCCCATTGCATAAAATTCGGCCTTCACTGTGGCCAAATCCTCAACCTGGGGGAAAACAATGTAGATGCACATGTGTTTCATCAGGGCAGACAACACTCTCGTCAGCACGTTTGAGAACATTGGCTATGACATTCCTGCTGCTAAGCCCACTGTCACTTGGAAAGAACCATTTGCCAGGAAATGGAGTACAGATAGCACTTGCACAAGAGGGGGAATCCCAGTGGGATGACGGATAGCTGAGATCAGGTCAGGTTCCAACTGGGCACACAGCTCTGAGATTGTGGTCCTGTCCAGTCTATAGGTGAGGATAATGTGGCAAGTCCACCAGGAGTCTGTACACGGGGGTATGTCTCCATCTCCTATTCATCCGCAGCAGTAGGTATCTAAGGAACAGAAGAATGAGGAGGCTGTCACAAACTGAACATTGGAGCCACAACAGTAGTTAGCATCCTGTAAACATGTAATGGGTAAGTGTGATTTGTCCAGTATGTGTCTATTTCTCCTGTGACGCAGCATGATTCCATAGGGCTGCCCCCCATGAAATGGCATCCGCCTGTCCTGTGTGGAGGGACAGGTGGAAGTGAGATAATTCCGCTGACATTGTGCACCGTGGCGGGAGGTGGTCGTGAACCACCGTGCAAATCCTCATTGGCTACTATTGGGCCCTATGGGTTACAGTGGCCAATGGTGATCTACGCCGGCGATGACAGTATGCAAAGCTGTGGACATGACCTCCATTTTCTATCTGATTCCTCCCTTGCTACCTGACCTTCCATAGGAGAGGATCTACACTGCATGTGCTGCTGTGGTCTGTGTCTGGAACCTACCATGGTCCATGTGACTGGGGAAAGGGCCCCAGCATTCACTTCAGAGGAGTTGGAGAGACTGGTGGATGGGGTCCTAACCCAGTACGGACTGCTGTATGGGCCTCCAGACCAACAGGTGAGTACACTGTGGGGACAGTGAATGTGGCATGCATGTATGGAGGTGTGTATAATGGCTCTGTGTTAGGAGGGAGGGATATCCTCGGGGCTGGGTACACATTGGGTGCTGGGCTATATGTGTTCCAATAGTGCTGTAAACGGGTATGGTGGGCCATATGTGTAACAGGCTGGACTGTTTGTCTAATGGTGTTTTCCTTTCTGTATTGCCTCTGCAGGTCAGCGCCCATCAAAAGAAGGGTATATGTTGTGCCATCGCCAAGGAGGTGCTGACCCTGGGGGTCTATGGCAGGCAGAGCATCCACTGTCGGAAACGGTGGGAGGACCTGAGATGCTGGGCACTAAAGATGGCGGAGACCCAGCTGGGGATGACCTCCCAACAAGGAAGGGGTGCCCATCAGACCCTGACTCTCCTGGTGGCCCGCATGCTGGCGGTGGCCTATCCAGCACTTGAGAGCATGACAGCAGCCACAAGGGGGTGAGTACAGTGGCTAACATTACAACTTACGGCTGGTGGGGTGGTATCCCAGTGGTGGATGTGTGTTAGTGGGTGCTCCTAGGCCAGACCTGACATAACAGCGTAGGTCCTCTTGTGGCTAGGGTTCTGAAGGGATAATCCTGCCTACTTAGCTTGTAAGCATCCACTACTGGTCAGGGCTGCGTGGGTCCCAGGTGTGCTGCAGTTGGCAGTGTGTGCCCCTCCTCATACCTTGGTGGCTAGCGGTATCAGTGGTGGTGCAATGCATAGTGTATAGGCCTGTTCCCTGTGTGTGAGGGTGCTACGTATGCCAGCGGTGGTGTTGGTGCAGCCGTTGACCCTGAGTATCGTTTGTCTCTCTCCCCCTTTCTTGTTTTGTCATCCTGTCCTTATGTGCATTAGCATCATCTGGCAGAGGAGCAGATGCACCGGTGACAAAGGGAGCTGCATCCCACAGGACCCAGGAGGAAGAGTCCACTGACGCTGAGGGCACCAGTGGGACGGAAGGGGAGCGGAGCACCACGGCGGGGACTAAAGGGGACAATTTAGACTCAGATACCTCCTCTGATAGAAGCTCCCTGGTGGTGGTGGACACTTCTGTGACCACCCCAGCTACAAGTACAGCCGCCAACCCATACCAGTACCGCCCTCCCAGCTGCCCCTCAGAGAGTTGCCTGTGCCCGCTCACCCAGGAGGGTGGACATCTCCTTCACCCCAGGCACCTCAGGCCGTGCCCCAGAGAGCCCTGCTGCCCTGAGTGAGGGGGCTATTGACCTCTTGAGATCCATCTCTGTAGGGAAGTCAACCATTGTGAATGCCATCCAGGGAACTGGCAGCCCAGATGTAACAATCTAATGCATTCCTGAAGGGCATTCACAGTGGATTGGAGGCCCAACAGAGCTCAATCCAGGCTCTGGCCTCCTCTCTTATGGCAGCCATTGTCCCTGTTTCTACCGTTCCCCCTCCAACTACCACTTCCGAGTCCCATTCCCCTCAACCCCAACCGATCCCAAGCACACAGCCAGACGAGCATGCGCACAGGACAACACCTAAGAGTGTCACAGGCAAACACAAGCACCACACTTTAACCCACAGGCACTCACACAAGCACCATACAGTTGCAGACACAACAACATCCACAGCCTCCACTGTCTTCCCCTCTTCCTCCCCCTCCTCCTCCCTCCCAGTTGCGTCGACACTCACACCTGCATGCACTACATCATCATCCACTACCTGCTTCACAACACACACCTCACTGACAGAAGCCTCCACAACAGCCATGCACACGTCCCCTGTGTCCTCTCCCACTGTGTCTGTCCTCCTCCTAAAGTACACAAACACAAGCACTCAAACACCCAACAGCCATCCACCTCACAACAGCATACAGCCAATGCACTTGCACCCAAATCCAGCAGACACCTCCAAAAACCACTCCCTCATCCTCCACTCCCAATACGTCTCCCTCTTCCCGCCCCAATGTCCCTACAATGCTTTTCCTTTCCACCATTGACCTCTTCCCTACCTCTCCCCCATCCTGCACGTATGGTTAGGGTATCACAAACCCAGCCAAGCACCTCAGCCACACAGTCCATGGGCCCAGTTCCATCCGCACCTACTCGTGGTGGAAAGGATTCCAGGCCACATATACTGAAGTGGAAGGAGCCTGCACCTGCCATCCTAAAGGGGAAGGAGCCTGCACCAGCGGGCAAGAAGGGGAAGGAGCCTGCACCTGCCACCTGAAAGGGGAAGGAGCCTGCACCAGCAGGCAAGGAGGCCAAGGAGCCTGCACCAGCAAGCAAGAAGGGCAAGGAGCCTGCACCAGCAGCTGTCACGGAGTCCCCACCACCAACCGTGGTTGTGCAGCCATAGCAGGGCAAAGGGGCTGTGCAGGAGCCTCCCACCACCACCACCAGCACCACCACAGTGCAGTCATCCGAGGGTGCAGGGGCTGTGCAGAAGCCTCCCACTACCACCACCAACAGCACAGTGCAGCAGTCACCGCCAGCTGACGCAATGTCATCCAGCCTCCATGGGCTGCTGTGAGGCCTGTCCCCTCCAGAACCAGTGGGGAAGACACTCACCTGAGAGACTGTGACCTATTACTCCCCAGGACCAAGCACAGGGCATGTTGCCCCCTCCAGAACAAGTGGGGAAGACACCCACCTGATAGGCTGTGGCCTTGCAATCCCCAGGACTAGGCACAGGGCATGTTGCCCCCTCCAGAACCAGTGGGGAAGACACCCACTTGAGAGACTGTGGCCTTGCACTACCCAGGACCAAGCACTAGGCGTGTTGCCCCCTCCAGAACCAGTGGTCTTGTTTTCGCTTCCGGCTGAGGTACCCCTAACCCCCTGAGGTGCCTGCCTATTTGCCAACTGATGCCCCTACAGTGTCCTCTCCGTATTGATGCAGGTGACAAGTGGGGCCTTGGACTTTGCCCTGTGGCCATGTGGCTCACGTGAAGTGAGGACTGGGCAGTGTCCCTTTTTCTGTACATTTGTAAATATCTGTAGCATTGGCTAAATTATTATTTATACTGTGTTGATCTTATTACAATCACTTTAGTACATTCCTGTTGTCCTTGCATTATTCAGCCAATTTATGGGTATTAACTTGTTTTCTTGTGCTTCTGGTTGTGTGTATGGTGTGTGTGTGTGGGGTGTGTATGGTGCGTGTGTGTGTCACTCTCGTTTTCCTCCCCCTCCCTTGTGTGCTAGGCGGCTGTACTCACCGTCATCGTCTTCGCCGGTGTTGGTGTTCGTGGTGGAGCAGAACATCAGATATCATCGGAAATACTTGCAGTTCTGGTTCCATGGTGGCGTGGGTCTTCCCTGTATCTCCGATGGTGAGTCCTTTCACTTCTGTGCAGCCTTTCCGCCAGGCTTTTGATGTCGTTGGTACCACCCCGGAAAAGGTGGTGAATTGTCTGGTCATAATATGGTGGGAGGAACTTTGACTTCTGCCTGGCAGTAGGCGGCTACCGCCGTAGTGACTGTTGTTTCTGCCCTGGCGGTTGGTGTGGTACATTGGCTGTCTTTCAAAGATCTTTCCACCATGGTCATAATTTGGCAGTAGTTACCACCGGACTGTTGATGGCATTACTGCCACTTTATCACTAACCGCCAAGGTCGCAATGAGGGCCATAGTGTTAAAGGAGACCCGCTTAATGGCTGATATGCGGGTGGGCAGCGCCAAAGTGATGTTCTTTCCAGACTATTGCCGTACAGATACAACATAATAACTTCCTAGCAGTGAAGTAGCGACTCCAGGAAATGGGATTTAATTGCTCTCTCCTATTCCCAGCTAAACTTCGTATAGTAGCCGTCAACACCACACACTTCTTTACCACTCCTGAGGAAGCATGGCACTGGATCAAGGGCTCTGATGACTGCACCACCCACTCAGCGTGACTGGAACCGATAAGGGAGGACAGTTCTCAATGGAATTGTAGGGGACAGCACAGGATGAAGTCAGGAATGGACAGACACCTTTCTGCAGTCCCAGATTTGGAACAAAGAATCCAGGAGCTGTGCAATGCCCTACAACAGGCAGCTGCACTTTTGATTGCAGGGCATCGCTCCAGCCCAGATGTCCCAGGCTCCCCCTCTTCAGATGAAGAGAGTTTGTTGCTACATGGCCGTCTTTGCAAAGTTAACATATTCCTCCAGATAGTGTTCGGAACTTGATGGTCCTCCATTACTGTCCGAGATACAGGAAGCCATCTGTTCCCTCGCTAATGGCAAAGCACCCGGTCCTGACGGGCTAATGGCTGAATTCTATAAGACATACTCAACTCAACTTGCACTCAAACTGCTTACTTTGTATGAGGAAGCCCTAGCTCTGGCGCACTTACCCCCTACATTACGAGAGGCCATGCTGGTCTCCTTTCTAAAACCACATAAAAGTCCCACTAGTCTACACTCCTACAGGCCGTTAGTGCTACTAAACACGGATTATAAGATACTACCCAAAGTTGTCCCAAAGCGACTGGCCCCACTGGTTCCTGCATTAGTAAATGAAGATCAGAATGGATTCATGCCTGGCTGGACGACCTCCTCAACATACGTCACCTTTTTCCGTACATTGGGTTATGCTTCCCGTCACTGGCCACGAGCGGATTGCCTAGTGATTGACCTGGAGAAGGCGTCTGACTCACTGGAATTGCCCTACCTTTTTGGAGTTCTGCCAAAATATTGTTTTGCCACTCAATTTATACAGCTGGTGAAATTATTATATATACTTCCATCAGCCTATAGCAAAACAGGGTGTCTCATATCGCCCCCATTTTATATTAAGAGGGGTACACGGCAGGGATGCCCTTTGCCCCCCCTTCTTTTTGCTCTTGCAGTGGAACCGCTGACGGCTGAGCTCCGTAGAGCAGGACATGCTTGGGAAATACTCCAGGGGGATGGAACTCATGCGGTCTCTTTATATGCGGACGACCTTCTAGTGAATATTAGAGACATAGCGAATTTTCACAGCTATATAAGACCATTGTTTAATGCACATGCGAAGGTCTCTGGTTTGCAAGTTAACTGGGCCAAGTCCTGTGTTTTTCCATTGTCACCCACTATGTCTGACTCAGCCTTCCATCTGTGGCCCCTGGACTAACATGGCAATGCAGCACATTTAAGTACCTTGGCATACAGATATATCACACAGAATCTGATCTGTTTGATGGGAACCTGACACGTGTTGTGTTGAGCCTCTGCCACCAGATGTAATTCTGGAAGACATTGCCACTGACAGTCATGGGCAGAGTAGCCCTTGACAAGATGATAATACTACCTCGATTATTATATTATCTTGTGAATCTGCCTCTATATATCCCAGCCCCCTTCTTTTGCTCCATAGAGTGGGATGTGCGTAATTTAATTTGGAATACCTCCCACCGAAGAGTGGCCCTCTCTAAACTTTATCGCCCAATGAACCTGGGAGGATTGTCACTGCCAAATTTGGAACACTACCTTCTAGCTGCGCAGTTACAATGGGTGGCTCGTTGGTTCTCATTCCAACAGCTGGTGGACAGGGCCATCGACCTACCACCATGGTCATGCTATACATTGCTTTATTTATTTCACTCTTGTACCAAATCCCCTGCAGCAGCGCCCATGTTGCTAAACTTAGCAGACCGCTTCTACTGGAGATGCTGTTACCTCACAAGGGACATTACACCCTATGCACCGGCCATACCGCTATCAGGGACACCTTGTGGCGCATGTATCACATCACCCGCAGAGCTAGCTTCTTGGCACGATGCAGAGATATACACCCTAGGAGATCTTTACACAGATGACACACTCCACACCCATGACACACTGATGGAAGCCACTGGTCTACACCCAGACACCTTTCTCTTGTATAGCTCCCTTAAGCATGTCTTACAACGTGTATGGGGTGACCTCACAAGGGAACCCCAAATACATTTCACACTACAATATCTACATGAATTTGGGAAAGGGAGACATTTAATATGCTGGATAGCGAACTCTCTGCAACTACTCACATCTTTCCCGCTTGTGTCCCTTCACGGGTGATGGGAGGGGGACAGGGAGGATCTTTTACTGATAAGGAATGGGTGACTGTGCTGGAAACTCCCATGTATGTTCCTCGCAATATGCGATTCTGCCTCATACAATATTCTGTTACCCAGAGAGCCTACCTCACACCTGAGAAGATTAACAGATATTTTAGCCGTGCAGATGCCACTTGCCCACGCTGTCGGGGTTTGGGAGCGGACTTCCTGCATATGATGTGGTCATGCCCAACTCTGAATCACATTGCACGATTAATGCATTGTGTGGACCGGCCCCTGCTACAGACATGGGAGACAAGCATTCTGGGATTGTTCCCTAGGGGTAAAAAGTTGAAAGCCACATCCTGATTTTTTGGATCTAGGTTTTTTATTGGCTAAACGCCTTATAACCCATAAATGGCAGTCCCCTGATCTGCTGACATATGAAGCATGGGTACAGTCACTAACCGTCTGGGCAAGAGCGGAGGGCACTGCTCTTCTGCGCAAAGATGTGCTGGGCTTGTGCAAATACCCCCATGCATCACAATGGTAGCTAATGTTAACAGACCTCTGCACCCCACTGATACCTGCGTCGATCTGCTTCGATCCACCTGCTACAGGTGGTGGATGTCTGTAATGTAAGGTATTCCACATAGCATGCCACATTCCTGTATACGTGAGTAGACCAGATGGGCACCCCCTCCAAGCTGCAGGTTCGCATGCCAGATACAAGTCACATGGAATGTGTGTGTGGGAACAATCTGCTGAGCACCTATGAATTGGATAACAGTCATACTAATTCTGCAATGTAAGTACACAGATATGTCTTGCCTGCGATTCTTCCCCTATGTTTGCTGTTGTGAGTTGTAGTTGACTGCAAACGTGTAGCTCATACGTATCTTTGTTCTGAAATTTGACATTTTTTAAATATAAATGCAATAAAGAAATAAAAAAAAATAAAAAAAAAACAGAGCTGGCCTCAATCCACTAGTGTGTAGTGTGCACCAGCAGTCATCGCAAAGTTCACTGTTTGTAAAGCAGACATTGAACTTTGTGATGGGGCTGTCCAGGGGGGCCCCTGCACTGCTCATGCCAAATGCATGAGCAGTACAGGGGCCCACCTGGTGCACCCTGCATCCTGTCTCCGCCAGCCGTTTCAGGGCTGTGCTACCGCCATGAAACTGCTGGCAGAGAAGGAAGTCGTGATCCCCAGGGCAACTCTGCTTGCAGCGCTGCCCTGGCGGATTAGGACAGCCAGCACTGCCACCCCGTCGTGCTGACAAAAAGTGGCAGTACTTGGGGTCGAACCGTGGAGCTACTGCTGTGGTTGTAATGCAGCAGTCATTGGACAGCCGCATTGGTCTGACAGCCACTGTGACCCTGATGGTCATTGGACCACTAGAGTCGTAATAAGGTTGTAGTTTCTTGCATGATTTAGAACAGATCCTTTGTGGCTCCCTGTAGACTCTGCATCCGTGTGATATCATCACTAGAATAGAATGTAATGATAGCTTTGTTTAGAATGAGGGAGTTCACAGTACATGCATGGGAATTAAGATGTGTAATTTACAACTGTGTGTGTGGTCTAGTCATTTAGTGGGTACCAGACTGAGGAAGATGCTACAGTACCCTGAGCCCTTGCTCCAGGATGCCTCAACCATTCGACAAAGTACTTTTAACATCATCCTAAACTCTGCAGAGAGCCAAATCCAAGTGTACTTAGTGCTGCTTTTTGCAGTTAGTGCTCAGTAGAATTGGAGGGGGTGTACAGTTGAAATATTTTTGATATAGTTCAGGTGTACAATGTCTAGGAATGGAGTGAGCCTTTCCTGTTGATTTGTGTGAAATGGATTATTAACTGAGGAGGGCAAGGTATGTGTTCCCACAAAGTTGATGAACTAGTGATGAATCAAGTCAAGTCAAAATAATCTTTAATCGGTTAATTAAAACCATAAAAGATGACTCAGTGAAATACAGTTTTAATGTGGAAACCTGGACATGCTCTTGGACATTTTGGCACAAAGCTAAATTTATCGTGCAAATGTTAGCAAAATATTTAGGAAACATTAAAACAATAATAAATACTAGGAATCAATCATCAAAATTTCCATATCAATTTAGTAAACTGAAGGAAATTGTAATGCACAATATACGACCAAAATAACAAAAACAGAATAATGGGGAACCCAATTTAGAAATATTTAATCTTAAATGCCATCATTAACCAATGACAGCATTAATATTAGTTACTGATGGGGTCTCAGGAACTTTTTTATGTTTTTCTTGCCAACTAGTATGGAATGCAAATCAGCTGGAGCCTAGGGGTTGTCGCCTGTCCATTCTTTCCTTTTTGACAAAGAGAAATTAGGAAATCAAATGTTTCCAGTGGGCAAAGGCAGGGTTCAGGGGCTGACAATGGTTCCAAAGGTGGGGTGCAATAAATTCAGACTGAAGCTTCAAGTTTTATTGTCAAAACTCCGAATGGGACAAATTTAAAACAATTTCTACATCCAGGGTGCTTCACTGCTGGGATCACTTTTCTGCCTTTCCGCACTCTTCAATTTTATCTTTGGACTGAGAAGCAATCGGAAAATATGACTTTTATTTCCAAGCAGGCATTTGCAATTGGCCACTGCAGCCTCTAAAGTGAGATAGTGCTTTCAAAGATGTTAATGTGGAGTTATGCTAATTTCATATTTAGCATTCCTCGCTGTTACACTGCAGGCTCATGATTAGGGCTCCCAGTGAATTTCCTTCTGTATTTATCCATATTTATTGTCTGCTTAGTTAAAAAAAATTAAGCTGCAATGAGGATATTTTCATGTTTATTTAACCGACAAATGTTTACTCAAGTTTGAATGTTCAATTAATTTTAGCCATTTATAGTACAATACAGTCATGTGAAATCATTGGTGTTGTAGAACAGAATAAAGGGCTGTACTGCTGTAGTTATTTAAGCTTCATTAGGACATCTTTTTTTCTCTTTTTAATGCCCCTACCTGTCAGACTGCATAGCTAGTGACCAACATGAGTGAATGACAGAAGTGAGAATAGTCCAAATTAAAACCTATTTTCTGTATTTTTCCATTTTAAACACTAGACAAGAAAAAAGATTGTTTTCTGTCTGTATTTGTCCGTAAAAATCAGTAAAAATGGAAGCTGGAAATCTTACTTATGATCCAATAGAAGTTTGAATACAGACTCCCACAAGTGATTTGTAAAATATTTGGAGATGCACCAAAAAGCAAACCCTTTTATTCTACAGCAGAACATGTGGAATCGGCTTCCACACTCACCGAAGCAAATTCTGTCACTTTATCTCTCCCATTCCTAGTTTGAGAATTGAGAGGTATGACACAAAAATCTCCCTCTTGATTTGTGTAGCCTTTTCTTACATTCATTATACCACATGAATCTTTTGACCTTTCATGAGTACCTTATGCACATTATGGGCCTCATTATGAACCTGGCCGTCTTGTGACCGTCTAGTTTGTGGTGGTGGTCCAAGCGCCACATTACGACTGCAGCAGTTGTGCTGTGGTCGTACCACCAGCACTGCCAGGATTAGTTGTCTGGTGGTGTGGCGGTTGTTGCGGTTCTAATCCGCTAGGTCAGAGCTGCAAGCAGCGCTGCCCTTGGGATTGCGACTTTGTTCTCCACCAGTGAATTTATGGCAGTTGCACTGCCATGAAAAGACTGGTTCAGAACATGTGCAGGGGGCCCAAGGGGAGCCCCCTGGCTAGCACTGTCACAATGTTTACAGTGAACATTAAAGGGGTGCTGGTCCACCCTGCGCAGTAAAGCATTGCCACCGGCTCTATTATAAGCCGGAGACAATGCTGTAGGCCATTTCCCACTGGGCCAGCTGGTGGAAACTGAGGTTTCTGCTCACTGATCCAGCCGAAAACTAGTAATGGGCCCGGCAGGAGGCCACCACAATGGCAGCAACCTCCCCGTCGGCATTTCGGCAGGTGGGATTTTCCGTCCGCCTGAATCGTAATAAGGCCCTATGTATCTTCTCAGAACACTTAGAAATTATTCAAGCTCAAAATTCTAACACACCCTTGGAGAACTGAATTTGAGGACATATTTACAAGCCCCTAGTGCCACTGGGGAGTCACTTTTGTGACACTCCTGTGGCACTGTGCACTGTGCCATATTTACAAGGAGGTGCTAAGCCACTTTTTGTGGCTGAACACCACTTTGTAAATATGGGCCCCTCCGTCACAGTTTTCTGTGGCAGAGGGGCGTGCAATGGGTGTTGCTGTGGGCATTCCACTGCAACATCCATTGCTTTTGAAGCTGTCACAGATTTACAAGGAATTCTAAATCTAAGGCAGCGCCAAAAACTAATGCCACCACTGGGGTGGCATTAGCATGGCGCAGCGAGGAGAAACACTTTTATTTCTCCTCATTTTTGCTTTTTCTATGTGTGCTGCATTCTGCAGCACACTTAGAAAGAGTAAAATGCCATTAATGATTGTTTATGTGCAGGGAGAAACACCTTTCAGTATACTCAGTGCTTGTGCATGCTTCCAACCATGTGTTCCCTTGTCCTCACCATAAACTAAAACATTGTCTTGAAAACAAACCACACTTCAAAAGCTTTTAGATAATTTCTCCATCAAATGCTGAAAGATAAGTAGACGTTGGAGCCAGTGCAAAAGGCATTGTTTTTAAGCGCGCTTCATAGTATCAAATTAAGTTATTCACCTAGATTAATTGTGCGGAATGTTCTGATGATAAGCAGAGGCCATGTCAAATGTGAGAAATGTTTTCTCATTCTTGAACAAGGTGAGCATACCTGTATTAATATGAAGGGGGGAGTCTACCTGGTCCACCTGCAAAAAATGTTATATAAACCAGTGCAATTTGAGTAAATCACTAATTTCACAATATGTAAGTTTTCCAAAACTACTTGAAATTGCACATAACTAAATTTTGCATACTGGGTTCATGCAACAGATTAATTTGTAAAGAAAATATCTTACCAAGAGACCATTATCCCACCACTAATTCACAAGACTTTTTTAACTGACGTGTGACTCAAATGAAAAGTTATGCAGGATTCCGGCAAACCACATTTCATATCTAATTTCATTATGGAATTTCAGGAAATTTTACTGGAATAAATTATCTAATTTTCTTCAGTCTTTTAATTCACCAAATTCTTGAGTTTGAGTCTCTGATGTTTACACAGATTATAACAGAACCGTTAACCTTGCAAATTGTCTAGTTCATTTTTCATTTTCACCCTTGATGCTAACAGAATCCTTTGCACCTTATGAACCACTGTTTTTGCTCCAGACTTTAACTTTATCCTACAGGAAAAACTTTCTGTTGGACCTTGCCCTTTTTGCAGGTTCTCCCCCAGATTTTTGCTTTCTGTTGCTGCACCTGTTTTTGTTGGTATTAGGACTCACCAGTGCTAAAGTGCTTGCATCGCTCATTCCTTTAATTTACTTATAAATCCCTAGTAAATGGCACATCATGTACCCAGAGCCTGTAAATTAAATGCTACTAGTGGGATTGCAGCACTCATTGTGCCACCCACTGAAGTAGCCTTTTAAAACACATACCAGGTCTGCCGCCACAGCCTGTAGGGACGTTTTAAAGTGCCATTTCACCCCAGGCAAGATAGACCTTTTGCAAGGCCTAAACCTTCCTTTCTAATGCATATAAGTAACCCTAAAGGTAGTCTTTAAAGGCTGATAGGGCAGACTGCCTTGCATTTAAAATGTCGGACATGTGGGTTGAAGGTTTACATGTCCTGATATTGAAAAATTCTTAAAGACGTTTTTCTCTGCTCTGAGGCCTATCTCTTCAATTGACTAGCATTGAGTTACCTTATCACATTTTTAAGTGATAACTTTTGATTGGGAGCAGATCACAAAAATAGTACCTTGCTTCACCTACTTTTCAAAGGGCTTGCCTCCAGCACAGGTAAAGCAACTAGTGTTTCATCACCCTAGATTTCTTGGAATCTTGACAAGTAAAGGGAAGAACATTCCAGAACCAGATGTAGTGGTAGTAAAGGTCTCCCCCTACACTTCAAAGGCTGGCACCTGGTAGAACTATTGGACCTGTGGACATTACAGAGAAAGGACTATCTTGTTCCCCAGAAGTTTGCCTTGTTGCTTGGGCCTGCCTTGTTTTCCAGAGGACAGCCCTGTTGATTGGGGTCTGTCCTGAATTCTGAGAAGGAAGACTGGACCTACTCCCTTTATCCCAGTTTACCTGAGTGACTCCAAAGGTAATTTGACTGACCTCCTCTCTGACCTACAGGGACACAACAAGCTCTGGGGGTCTCCCTGCAACTGCCCAACTGAACTGCTGCATCTGGACCAGCCTGGACCTGCAAATGAACCTGTCTGATCCCTGCTGGCCTCTGCTAAAGTGAGTCCCTGATCCCCAAG
Organism: Pleurodeles waltl; assembly: GCF_031143425.1. NCBI lineage: Eukaryota > Metazoa > Chordata > Amphibia > Caudata > Salamandridae > Pleurodeles > Pleurodeles waltl. The sequence continues at coordinate 1,099,624,919 of NC_090437.1, forward strand.
GAGTGTCTCCCCAGGTCCTGGACCCTTGGCTGGCATCAGAGTGCCCTCCTCTGTAGGGAGAGAAGAAATCCTGAAGCTTTGGGCTCATCATAGCTGCAAACAGGCCATTTTGTATGAGATTCTGCTGTCCTCAAGTCGTAGCTCAGGTTAACACAACTGTTTGTGGCACAATGACAATGTGCAATGATGGGCACTGTGAGATCTGCACTTTGTGCTATATAATAAAAGCCCATGGTGATAGTCAATGGTGATGCCCCAGCAACGACTGCCTGCGATGCCCAACCGGATCTTGTGCTCCAGCGATGACCATCCACAATGCCAGACCTTCTCATTGTGCTCCTGCGGCAGCCATCTGTGATGCTTTCCCTGCTCCTTGTAACCTCCTCCACAGCGAACGGAACTCTTTGTGCCAGAATTTGAGAAGGCAACTTTTTTCAGCTGGACTAACCTAGTCTTGCATCTGGCTTGCGCTCCATCGCGGTCAGCCTGAACGTGAGATTTTGTCCCTGTCTAGCATGACTAGATGACTGTGAGTGGAGCATTCCACTTTTGGCTCTCAATCTACCTAAAGCTCAAAATGGAATATCTCTGATTCTGCTGATTGGATTTTTGTTGTTCTGGTACCATTTTATTTTTTGCAATTGATTCTATTTTTCTAAATTGGTTTGGGATCCTTCCTATGTTGTGTTTCTTCTTTCCAGGATCCTTGGAAAATGTAATAGGTTCTCCAGGCAATTATTGAGGTCCATAGAACATATGTATCACCATAATTATATTTTTTCATGGTTTGAAAGTGTTTCCACCATTTTTATTGCTGATACACATTTATTGTCAGCATCCTCCTCTGCCAATACCCTTTCCATGGAGAACTGTTTAAGGACTTTCCTGACATTTGGAGATAAAAAATGGTGAAGTAAATAAAAAAACTTCTATTAAAACATCTGCTTATATAGCATTCCGATAGGCCTTGAACCATTTCTTCCACTGTCCACTAGTCCAGGACTGAGGAGGAAGGCAGAATTTACAATAATCGCTTGCAAGATGATGAGAATTAATTCAACCCTCTACCACAGGTCATGTATAAAGTACATAAAGTTATGGTTGACAAATGTCTAACTGCAGGGTAAAATTTCAGAAAAGCTTTATTTTTCCAGTGCAAACTTGGCGTATGATTAATTGTAAAATGCATCTTTAAATGTAAATGTACATACATCAAAATGAAGTAACAGTTTCTTCTTAGCTGCACATGTTGAGTCTCTGTTTGAAGTGTGGTGTATCTTAATTAAACAACAATGCGTACCACTCCAAGTACCAGCTGTCCCTTATACATGAAGTTGAACTCCAAATGTATGACTTGTTATGAAGTTTGCCTCATTGCCTATAGATTTTGTTGCCAGGTGTGGGCTGAATTTCTGGCCTCACAAATACATTAATGGGCAAGTTGAGTGCACCCTGGTTCAAAATGGTGACATGCAATGCAATCTCATTACACTGCTGTGCTCTTGGACATCATCCGACATTGGGTGAAATGCAAGTGGTGGCTGGTGACCTTTATAAGTGGTGAGGCATAATCCTTGGGTGGAATTCCGATGAGCTTCTACTTGAAGGGTTCTCTCACACTTTATTGCACCAAGGGCCTCATTTACAAAGATTAGGTGTAGGGTAGCACTGCAAGTCTTTTTGCTGCGCTGCCCTGTGCCAAATCAAAAGGACAGGCATGCTCTGTATTTTCAAGATATGGTCCATTCCTGTCCTTCTAGCCAGCACTAGTGCACAATTTCTTGTTAATGTGCAGGAAGGGACACCTTCTTGCATATAACCATTCCATGGAGGCTTTGTCCTCATTTTATGTGTGGTGCGGAATGCAGCACACATGGAAAAAAGCAAAAACAAGGAGAAATGAAAACATTTCTTCTCATTACACCTACTCTGAAGAGGCATAAGGTTTTGTCACTGCCCCAGATTTACATGACATTGTAAATCTGGGGCAGCATCAAAATCCATGGGTGTTGGCTGGGAACACCCACCTCAATACCAATGGAATGCCTCCTTGACACAGAGTAAGGTAATGCAGTGCTTTTCTCGGCCTTGCCCTATTCCGCATCTATGAGGTCATGCAAAGTCACACAGGATGTGGCATTTGGGATTTTGTATGTCTGTGACGAAACTTGTATAGCAGGAACCTAGTTATAAAGCAATGGAAGGCTACACTGCAGGACGGAAAACAAGGAAACCTACATGATCATGTAAAAAGAAATAGGTAACATTACAAGTCGCTTACCTACAGCAGAAATGCTACTTACATAGATGTATCACCAGTTTCTTTCAGGAATATAGAAAGGTCAGAGAAGTTCTCATGACAAAGGGGATCTTGTTCCAGTTCCATGCACATAGATGGAGAACGCCTTTTCATTCATTGCACTTCTTCATCTCCAGAATGGCTAGCCATAAACACCTGATGTGTGCTTTTTACATTAGGTGATAAGTTCCTTGGCCTGGTATGCCTCAGCATTGCTTCTTAGTGTTTATTATTGCATTACAAGAGATGCAGCTGGTCTTGAAGAAGCTCTTGACTTGGAGATGGAGCCAATGAGGTTTCTTCAGTTTGTGGGGGTACTGCTGTCAAACTTCTTCAACCCCTCGATGAGACGTGTCAGTGGTGCCAAAGTGGTAGTGAGGAGGCCAATAAGCAGACTGGTTTTCTTTTCAATTTAGATGAACGAAAAGCGGAGTTCATCATTTTGTTCTGAAAAAGGCTTCTGAAAGGGAGAAGGGCAGGTTTCTCATGTCATTGGACTTTTATCTCAGGTTTATCCTCAACAACAGTATTTAGAGCCAGATTTAGAACTTGGTGGAGGGGTTACTCCGTTACAAATGTGAGGGATATCTTGTCAGCCAAAATCGAAATGCCCTAGGATAGAATGGGATTTTAGATTTTGCGGACAGGATATCCATCGCCGTTGGGACGGAGTAACCTGCCGTTGAGTTCTAAGTCAGGCCCTTAGTGTTGTATCATGATTCCCAAACAAAGGGAATATTGAATTGTAAAGTCTGAGTAGCGTTTAATGAGTAGCGTATATACCCACTGGGACCTACGCTGTGGCTAAGGATGGTAGGTGATGCCTTTTTGAGCTGGACGTGGTTCACCTGTGTATTACCAAGGGTGCATGATGATGAAGCCCTCTGTTGATGAGTTCAGCCACTTATAAACCTTCTCCACAAGGTTGGGAGTGGCTGCATTATTTATGTCTTCGCTCCAATCGAGCTTTCACTTTTGGAGTCCTTAACTTAATTTTTAAAGTTCATGGTTGTTTGGTAGATGTTGGTGTGTTGAGTAGATTTAGAAAACCGAAACATGTAAATGGAAATCTGATTTTATGAGAACAGTGTGTCCTGCGCCAGTCTGAAAAGCCTTTGTACTTCAGTGACTTATCTTTTAACGTTCTGGATGACTTAGTGTAAAGCCAATATTTATTACACAATAAAAAAATGCAATGCATATTTATTAGCAGTGTACGCCATTCTTTAATGTGAGGAGAACTCAGTGTCCTGAAAAGTAATTATGCTTATCATGTCTAGGAGTATAAGAGTTTTTCATTCATACACATTTAAATATGTGTCATAAACATTTTTATGTTAAACAGTTACTTGCCTCTAAATATCCAGTGCAACTATGGAGAATAAAATGCTATAAATTGATGAATTCAAAGACACATCAGTGTAAATTATGAGCCAATTGGAAAACACGGCCAATCATCCAATGCACCTCTGTATTCTTGCTCTTTGATGCATACTATAATATGCACTCCATGTGTTAGCTTAATTCATCACAAGAGTGAGCCTTTATAACTCAGGGCTCCAAAATGAACAGTAACCTAGAACACTATGATTGTTTAGCTTTGCCATGCAGCGGTCTCTGGTAGATGTATGATGTAAACACTGGATCTAGGAGGCGCCCCCATTCGGTTAGAGCCCTTCTGAAATCCCTGCCTCTGATTCTCGGCCATAAAATGTAACAAGTGCAATGAAAAGAGATGAACAAAATTGCAATCATTAAAAAGGTTCAGAATACTATATTTTTATTTGGAATAGTCCACAGTGAATGCTGGGCAGCACAGCTGCTCAGCGTTTCTCATCAGGACCCCCACAGGGCCACGTGAACAAAACGCACAAAAGGTCTCACTGTCTGGCCCACTATATACTTTGAATTAGAGGATAGAGTATAGAGAGGGTCCCTGGTCACTCCTCAGCAGGGGGATGGATGTTTCTCGGCCACAGTCATAGAAGCCTTAAAGAGCTGGCTCTGTAGTCGGTCAGAGACTGCAATAAAGGTTGATATGTCCCATTGAGCAGAAATCCTATTGCAGCTTGGACTTGTGAAGCATTTGATCGAGGGAATTGAGATTCAGGTGTGGGAGGAGAGAATTTGCAAGGCCTGGTGTGAAGACTCACCTTTTGTTATGAAAATACATTTGGGGGTTTAGTGACATAGGAGACTAGTCGGAGTAGGGCCTAAAGATGCTGCGTGGCAGACTTATGATACTGGCAAGGAGGCTAACAAGGAGGCCAAGTTGCAGGGTGTCATGACTCCATCTTATTCCTTACGTGCAGTGAGTTTTACCCACTGGGCCCATCTCATCCTTCCTTTGTGGTGCCCCCCTTACCTGAATAATCTCAGTCATTCTTGCTTCCCTAGTGACACCTCTCAGGTCCATGCTCTATCTTTGGTTTCCCCCCTCTAGCTGAAGTCTGAATCATTTACCCTCCTGTTGTGTTCCATCCAGTGTGCACCTGCAGATATCATGTTCCCAGTTAGAATAACCATGTTTCCTCTGAACAACACTGGGTTGTGCCATCATGCACCTGGGTTCCTTTGTACTGGTCATATGTCAACTACTGTATGCATCTGTTACTGAGTAAGCCCATTTCTCTTGTTATGCAACACATGCATTTCCCCTTCCCCAGGTTTATTGGAATATTCCATTCCTCCTTGTGGGTCACATGCCCTTTATAACACTCCTGGCTTCCTGTATAAATACCCTTCTTGAATCTGCATCAGCGCTTGGCCTCAAACCTGTTCCTGATGTGCACCAGGATTGTTCCTGCACTCACCCTGCTGTGTACCGGTCATGCACAAGTCTCTTTTCTGTGACTGTGCCCTGATTTGCCCGGAGTTTCCAGCACTCTTGTCTTCCAAGCCTGATGACTCCTTGAGTCTGGCCTCTGAGACGCTTCCAATGTTTTCCTTCGTAAGGTACAACTCTGCTTCTGCTGAACGTCTTCCACCGAGTATTCTGTCATTTTGGAATCCAGCTCAAGTGTTGTTAAGGTTATGTACTTGACTCTCTGGTTAGTGAACACTAAACCATAGACTTATTATATTTCAAGACTTTCTTCCCTTAAGAATTGATCCTGTTTTGGACTTTGAACTTTACTGGTGCACTGAAGCCTCATCCCCAAGGCCCAGTGCGTTAAACTCCTGTTGTACTGCTCTGAACTCTTCAAATAGGAACTGAAAGTCTGTCATTGTGTTCTTAACAAGTTGTATCTAGAACCTTGGAATCAGTTCCTAGAGACTATAGCTGCATTCGTTCAGGCTTAGAAAACCTGTATGTTCGAGAGATATGGAAGTTATTCAATTATTCTTGAATTGGTTGCTGTTCTCGATTTCATGTAATGTTTATAATGATGCCTGTATACCAGAAGTGTAAATAATTCTTGAGGGTTCTAAGTAGGGATTGATAGGTAAAATTGTTTTTTGTTGTTTTGTAGTGTATCACTTCTGCATAGAAGATATCGAAATCCAGGGAGTTCAAGTCTTCCAGGGCAGTATATGAGGCAGTTGAGCAGTTCCCACAGGCACGTGGACTCAGCTTTTTCTTGTTTCACCCTATCTCCGTTTGCCCCCTGGCTGCGGTTGGTGGAACCAGACAGTCAATACTTGTTACATTGTAAAGCCCCAGATTGGATAGGAGGTCCAGCATCATCCTTGTGGTTGGAACCAGGTAAATGCATGACAAAAGGCCAACCCTTGCAGTTTCCACCATTAAAATGATATGGACAATTTAGCTCTTCCTTTATCTGATGTACAGGGTGAGATTCAAAACCTGTGACAGGAAAATCTGTCACTTAAAGATGAATTAGTTAGATATCACCCTCGCCAGTCGCCTTAGTTAGCTGATGCAGGGGCTGGGGCTATTCCTAAAGATCCACAGCCTGTGTTACATCCATCACACGTTGGTGAGATAAAACAAATACCACTGGTACACCTTCCCTGGTTAATGTTAATCCTGTACATGTTACTCTAACCACTCCTACGTCAGTGCCTCTTGGCCTGCCGGAAAGCTTTTATGAATATTGTAATAAGGTGAATACCTTTTAGAGCCAGCTGCAATTGTTTGTAAAACCATGAACCTTCCCTTCTGGCACAGCTAAGATAGCCTTTATAATTTCCTATTTTGGGAACACAGCTTCTAACTGAGTGATTCCACTTTTTGAAAACAATGATCCTGAGTTACATGATTTTGGTAAATTCAAAGAGACGATACACTGTCTCTTTGCTAAACACACCTAGTGATAATAAGTTGTTAAATTTATACCAGGGCACTAAGGATTTACTGACGTATCTCAACCTTATCTAGACTGGTTACAGAAACCCAATGGTCAGAAGAGAAACAAACTTCCCTATTTACAGAGGTTTGAGCGACAGCTTGAAAAACTCTTTGGCACACGTTGTGAATCTCCCAACGGACTGTTCTGAGTTTATTGATTTAGTTGTTCGGTTATACCATAGCTTAACCTAACGTTAAGGGAAACACTCTCGAGGGGAGCCTAGACTCCAAGTGACACGCCCATAATGTAGAAAGTTAGACACTAAGAATTAGGCTAACTCTGAGCCTATGCAAATAGGGTGGTGTAAGCGGACCCTTAACTACAGAAGTAAGAGACCGAGGAAGAAAGTTAAATTGATGTTTGTACTGTGACAAGGCAGGGCACTTCACCCGTGAGTGTACTGACAAGCCTAAAGATATTTGAAAGAATGTTGCTCTAATGTCTAGCCCTGCCATTATCTGATGTACAGGGTGGGATTCAAACCTGTGACAGGGCAATCTGTCACTTAAAGATTTGAAAGAATGTTGCTGTGAAGTCTAGGCCAACTGGAAAACTAATTACATAGGGGTCAATCAGTCAGGTAAGGTTTTAGTGCTGATCCCCCACTTTTAGAGCTTCCTTGACTTCAGCTTCACAAACAATTCATTGCTTGGTCTTGTCACCTTGTTACTCTAGATTCCCATTTTTGTCGAAACCATTGATACAAGGAGAGGCAGGAAGTTGTGTCTCCTTTTACATGTGCAGCAATAATTAAAGAATGTACCACTCGGAATACCAGGATTTTCATGATGTGTTAGATTAACAAAAGGCACACAACTACTTCCCCATAGTGAATATGATTGCTGCGTAGATCTATTTCCGAGTGTGATGCTTCCTTGCAGTCACGTCTATGCTCTTTCAGAGCTGGAGACAGAAAACCTTAAAAAATATCTGGATGATAAATTGGTTCTGGGAATCATCCGCCATTCCACCTCTCCAGCCTCTTCATCGCTCTTTTTCATACTGATGAAGTATGGTGAGGTAGGAGTGTGCCTAAACTATAGGTCCCTGAATAAGGTTACCCTTAAGAACACGTGTCCATTGCCTCCAAAACCCCTCTTGCTTGACCAGGTTTGAAAGTTCACAGTGTATGCTAAATTAGATCTGTGAGGCTCATACCATATACTTCATGCTAAAGAGGTAATAAATGGAAAACAGCCTTTCAAACTAAATGTGGGTTCTACAGTCATACTCCTTGGGTTGTGTAATGCCCTGCTGCAGTCCATTATTTTATAAATGAGGTGCTACAAGAACTACTGGACATTTGTGTTGTTGTATATATTGATGACATTCTCATTTACTCGCAAAACATGACTGAACACAGAGAACACGTTAGGAAGGTGCTGCAATGACTCAGAGAAAATTACCTTTTTGTCAAGCTAGACAAATGTATCATCCACACACAGTCTGTTGAGTTCTTGAGATATTTCCTAATGCCAGAAGGTGTTACCGTCGATCAGAAAAAGGTGCAGGTGATCCTGGATTGGCCTGCACCAACCTTGGTCAAGGAGTTGCAAAGGTTCATGGGGTTTGCAATTTCTTTTATAGGTGCTTTATCACTCATCTCTCTAACATAGTAAGTCATATTTCCAGGCTTTTACAAAGAAGGTACCTTTTGTCTGGTGTGATGAAGCCAATAATGCATTCAAACTACTTAAAGAGAAATTCACTACGACTCCAGTGTTAGACATCGAGATCCCAACTCACTGTACGTTTTAGAGGCATATACCTCTCAGCTTCCTATAGGGGGTATTCTGTTGCAACTTGACAGCACCATTGGACAAATGTATCCAATAGCATCCTTTAAAAACAATTGTTGCCAGCTGAACAGAACTTTATAGTAGCAGAACAAGAACTATTGGTAATTAAGTTGTGCTTCTAAAAAAGGTGGAGGTACCTATTAAGTGAGAAACATACCACTACCATATTTAGTGATCATAGAAATCTTCAATTCTTGCAATCATTTAAGGTCTTGATCCCTAGACAAGTAAGATGGTTATTGTTTTTTAGCAAATACAATTTCATCATCACCTATTGTCCAGGCACACTACAGACTAAGGCTGATTTGCTATCCAAGTGGGGTTTTTCAAATCAGATTCAGGAATTGACACCACAGAACATCATAGCATCTTAACACATGATAGGTCTTTGCGAAGAATAATAATTTGTGAATAGGATTAGAAAAAATATGAGTCAGGAGTATTTAGAAGTGTGGGTGACAGACAAAGATAACCATGTTCATAACAATCTTCTGTATCATGGTACTACCTTATTTGTTCCCACCAAGGAATTAAGTCAAGAAGCCCTAACTAGGTGTCATGATACCCCATTGGGTAGGCATCCTGGAAATCACAAGACCTTAGCCAGTAGTCAGTGATGGATTTAGTGGGCTACCCTGTCCAAGCATGTGCATGATTATGTCCAGACCTGTCCCATCTGCTCTCAGAACAAGTCTTCCTACACCACCCCTGCAGGTCTATTAAGAACCCTACCTGCACCTCCACATCTCTGGCATACAATAAGTATGGATTTTATCACAGATTTGCCCAACTCCAATGGTCACAATACAATTTGGGTGGTGGTTGATTTGTTTTCCATAATATCCCACTTCATTGCCTTGACCCAAATACCCAATGCCAAGACTCTTTCCACCCTATTTGTTCAACATATCCTGCGGTCACACGGTCTACCCGCCATCCTTATTTGTGACAGAAGTACACAGTTCATTTTCTGGTTCTGGCACAGTCTTTGCACATTTTTGGACATTGACGCTTGGCTCTTGTCAGCATATAACCCACAAACCAATGTGCATTCAGAGTAAGTAAACCCAGTACTTGAGCAGACACTGCAATGTCTTATAACCTCAACTCCTAAAGAGTGGAAGTCCTTGTTGCACTTTGCAGAGTTTGCATATAACAATTTGCAGCATTTGGCCACTGGGGTATTTCCTTTCATTGTGTAACCAGCATCGATCTACGAATGCTACCTGAAAATATTGTGAAAACATCCTACAATGTACCCGCATTACAAGACTTTGCAAACCAACTTGCTGACTCCCAACACGAGGTGTCACAGCAATTACAAAACACTCAGGTTAATATGGAAAGACATGCTAATAAATAGCATCAAATCCCACCTTAATGCAAAAGTGGAGATAAGGCTTGGCTAGCCACAATTCATTTACAATTGCAACCTCGTTTTATTTTTTCCTTTCTGATAGAAAAGGTTATTAATCCTCTAGTAGCAGTCTAACTGCCTGATGATTTGCCTGTTCATTTTGTGTTCTATGGTTCTCTCCTCAAACTGACCCACCCCCACACACTACTTGCTCTTCCTCCTCCACCTGTAATCTTAGATGGCCATTTTGAATTTGAAGTTCAGAGCGTTTTAGATTAATGACGCAATGAGGATCATTTATTTTACCGAATTGCATGGAAAGGATATGGTCCCAAAGGTAATTTTTGGGAACCAGCTGGTAATGTTCATACTACTTGCCTGATTTAGTTATTTCATGCCTGCCACGCTGACAAACCATGCCCAGTAGGCTGTCCTTTGTGTGGGGGGGGGGGAACTGTCATGACACCATCTTGTGCCCTGTGTGCTGTGGGTTTTACCCACTGAGCCCATGTCACCCTTCCTAACCAGAATAATTCTTGTCATGCCTACTCAAGCCCATGGTCTCTCTATGGCTTTCCCCTCCTGCTAAATTCTGAACCATTGACTCTCCTGTTTTTATGCAATGTAAGTTTCATCCAGTTTCCAGAGTGCTTAGTTAGAATAGCCATGCTTCTTCTATACAACACTGGGTTGTACCATCACGCACTTGGGTTCTGATGTAATGGTCATGTGTCAATTATTGTTTGCACCTGCTACTGTGTAGGCTCATTTACCCTGTTATATAACATATGTATTTCCCACTTATCTGGTTCATTGGAATATTCCACGCCTCCAAGTGGACCACGTGCCCATTTTAGCACACTTCTGGCTTCTCTTATAAATACCCTCCTTGAATCTGCATGAGAGTTTGGCCCCGACTCTGTTCCGGATGTGCACTAGCATTGTTAGTGCACTCACCTTTCAGTGCTCCAGTCTTGCTCAATTCTCTTCCCTGTAATTGACTCCTGATTCACCCAGAGTTTCCAGAACTCTTCTCTTCCAAGCCCTTCAATGCCTCCTTGATCCTGGCATCTGCAACACTTCCAGTGTTTATCTTCATGAGTTACAACTCCACTTCTGTGGAGCTTCTTGCACAGAGTTTCTTGTCGTTTTGGATTTCAGTTCTAATGTTGTTAAGGCTTAGTACTTACTTCTCAGCTTAATGAGCAATAAACCAAAGACTTGTTATATTTCAAGACTCTCTTCCTTGAAGACATGATCCTGTTTTGGACTTTGCTTTGTTGGAGGATTGAGTAGGCCTGGGCATAGAAATGTGCTCCGCCAGCAGACCTTGTGGAATTTGGTCACTTTTGTCAGAGTCACCAGATCCTCGGGGTCTGTGCACGTTCCCAACACTTCCACCACAAGACAGCTCCAATACTCTGATTAGATTTATCACAGAGTCTAAGAGAGTCCAAGTGGGGAAAAGGGGATTAGGACGGGAACAGCTGGGAAGGAGACCTGTAGGAAGCAAAAGGTTAAAACACAACATCAAAATTACATCTCATGAATTCAGTACCATGCTACAACTCTAAGCTTCGTCTTTTTTCCCAAAAACATGAACAATCCTAGAATCCTAGAATAGTCCTAAAATAGTCCTAAAACTGACTAGGCTTTAGATGACCGAATACCTCGAGGAGGAAACAGGAAAAGTTAAATAGGACTTTCAGATTCGAATACTTTCTTTAGCATGAGAATCAGGAAACACTCTGAGCAATTTCTAAACAACCATGTGAATCTCCTTTTAGGAATACATATCAGGAACACACAGCATTACATCTAGAACTCTGGTATTGTTGTGTTCTTCTCAGAAAAAACATTGGGAGGTGAATTGCGCACATTGCAGATTTTTATATGAGTATTAACCACTTCGCTGCCAGGCCTTTTCCCCCTCCTGTGCCAGGCCTTTTTTTGCCTATTTGGGGCAGTTCGCGCTTAGGCCCGCATAACTTTTTGTCCACATAAGCTAACCAAGCCAAATTTGCGTCCTTTTTTTCCAACATCCTAGGGATTCTGGAGGTAACCAGACTTTGTGGGTTCCCCTGAAAGAGGCCAAGAAATTGGCCAAAATACAGGGAAAATTTTGTTTTTTTCAAAAAAATTGGAAAAAGTGGCTGCAGAAGAAGGCTTGTGGTTTTTCCCATGAAAATGGCATCAACAAAGGGTTTGCGGTGCTAAACTCAGCAGCTTCGCAGCTTTCAGGAACAGGCAGACTTGAATCAGAAAACCCAATTTTTCAACACAATTTTGGCATTTTTCTGGGACATACCCCATTTTTTGCAATTTTTTGTGCTTTCAGCCTCCTTCCAGTCAGTGACAGAAATGGGCATGAAACCAATGCTGGATCCCAGAAACCTAAACATTTCTGAAACCTAGACAAAATTCTGAATTCAGCAAGGGGTCATTTGTGTAGATCCTACAAGGGTTTCCTACAGAAAATAACAACTGAAAAAGAAAAATATTGAAATTTAGGTGAAAAAAACATAAATGTTTCTCTACGTTTTACTCTGTAACTTTTCCCTGCAATGTCAGATTATCGAAAGCAATATACCGTTACGTATGCTGGACTCCTCTGGTTGCGGGGATATATAGGGCTTGTAGGTTCATCAAGAACCCGAGGAACCCAGAGCCAATAAATGAGCTGCACCCTGACGTGTGTTTTCATTCTATAACGGGTATACAGCCATTCATTTGCTGAAATATAAAGAGTAAAAAATTGCTATCAAGAAAACCTTTGTATTTCCAAAAAGGGCACAAGATAAGGTGTTGAGGAGCAGTGGTTATTTGCACATCTCTGAATTCCGGGGTGACCATACTAGCATGTGAATTACAGGGATTTTCTCAAATAGATGTCTTTTTTACACACTCTCCTATATTTGGAAGGAAAAAATGTAGAGAAAGACAAGGGGCAATAACACTTGTTTTGCTAATCTATGTTCCCCCAAGTCTCCCGATAAAAATGATACCTCACTTGTGTGGGTAGGCCTAGCGCCCGCGACAGGAAACGCCCCAAAGCGCAACGTGGACACATCCAAATTTTTGGAAGACAACAGAGGTGTTTTTTGCGAAGTGCCTACCTGTAGATTTTGGCCTCTAGCTCAGCCAGCACCTAGGGAAACCTACCAAACCTGTGCATTTCTGAAAACTAGAGACCTAGGGGAATCCAAGGAGTTGTGACTTGCGGGGCTCGGACCAGGTTCTGTTACCCAGAATCCTTTGCAAACCTCAAAATTTGGCTAAAAAAAACACATGTTCCTCACATTTCTGTGGCAGAAAGATCTTTAATCTGAGAGGAGCCACAAATTTCCTTTCACCCAGCGTTCCCCCAAGTCTCCCGATAAAAATTATACCTCACTTGTGTGGGTAGGCCTAGCGCCCGCAACAGGAAACGCCCCAAAGCGCAACGTGGACACATCCAAATTTTTGGAAGACAACAGAGGTGATTTTTGCGAAGTGCCTACCTGTAGATTTTGGCCTCTAGCTCAGCCGGCACCTAGGGAAACCTACCAAACCTGTGCATTTCTGACAACTAGAGACCTAGGGGAATCCAAAGAGGGGTGACTTGCGGGGCTCGGACCAGGTTCTGTTACCCAGAATCCTTTGCAAACCTCAAAATTTGGCTAAAAAAACACATGTTCCTCACATTTCTGTGTCTGAAAGTTCTGGAATCTGAGAGGAGCCACAAATTTCCTTCCACCCAGCGTTGCCCCAAGTCTCCCGATAAAAATGATACCTCACTTGTGTGGGTAGGCCTAGTGCCGGCGACAGGAAACACCCCAAAGCGCAACGTGGACACATCCTTAATTTTGGAAAAAAACAGAGGTGATTTTTGCGAAGTGCCTACCTGTAGATTTTGGCCTCTAGCTCAGCCGGCACCTAGGGAAACCTACCAAACCTGTGCATTTCTGACAACTAGAGACCTAGGGGAATCCAAAGAGGGGTGACTTGCGGGGCTCGGACCAGGTTCTGTTACCCAGAATCCTTTGCAAACCTCAAAATTTGGCTAAAAAAACACATGTTCCTCACATTTCTGTGTCTGAAAGTTCTGGAATCTGAGAGGAGCCACAAATTTCCTTCCACCCAGCGTTGCCCCAAGTCTCCCGATAAAAATGATACCTCACTTGTGTGGGTAGGCCTAGTGCCGGCGACAGGAAACACCCCAGAGCGCAACGTGGACACATCCTTAATTTTGGAAAAAAACAGAGGTGTTTTTTGCGAAGTGCCTACCTGTAGATTTTGGCCTCTAGCTCAGCCGGCACCTAGGGAAACCTACCAAACCTGTGCATTTCTGAAAACTAGAGACCTAGGGGAATCCAAGGAGGGGTGACTTGCGGGGCTCGGACCAGGTTCTGTTACCCAGAATCCTTTGCAAACCTCAAAATTTGGCTAAAAAAACACATGTTCCTCACATTTCTGTGGCAGAAAGTTCTGGAATCTGAGAGGAGCTACAAATTTCCTTCCACCCAGCGTTCCCCCAAGTCTCCCGATAAAAATGATACCTCACTTGCGTGGGTAGGCCTAGCGCCGGCGACAGGAAACACCCCAAAGCGCAACGTGGACACATCCTAAATTTTGGAAAAAAACAGAGGTGTTTTTTGCGAAGTGCCTACCTGTAGATTTTGGCCTCTAGCTCAGCCGGCACCTAGGGAAACCTACCAAACCTGTGCATTTCTGAAAACTAGAGACCTAGGGGAATCCAAGGAGGGGTGACTTGCGGGGCTCGGACCAGGTTCTGTTACCCAGAATCCTTTGCAAACCTCAAAATTTGGCTAAAAAAACACATGTTCCTCACATTTCTGTGGCAGAAAGTTCTGGAATCTGAGAGGAGCTACAAATTTCCTTCCACCCAGCGTTCCCCGAAGTCTCCCGATAAAAATGATACCTCACTTGCGTGGGTAGGCCTAGCGCCGGTGACAGGAAACACCCCAAAGCGCAACGTGGACACATCCTAAATTTTGGAAAAAAACAGAGGTGTTTTTTGCGAAGTGCCTACCTGTAGATTTTGGCCTCTAGCTCAGCCGGCACCTAGGGAAACCTACCAAACCTGTGCATTTCTGAAAACTAGAGACCTAGGGGAATCCAAGGAGGGGTGACTTGCGGGGCTCGGACCAGGTTCTGTTACCCAGAATCCTTTGCAAACCTCAAAATTTGGCTAAAAAAACACATGTTCCTCACATTTCTGTGGCAGAAAGTTCTGGAATCTGAGAGGAGCTACAAATTTCCTTCCACCCAGCGTTCCCCCAAGTCTCCCGATAAAAATGATACCTCACTTGCGTGGGTAGGCCTAGCGCCGGCGACAGGAAACACCCCAAAGCGCAACGTGGACACATCCTAAATTTTGGGAAAAAACAGAGGTGTTTTTTGCGAAGTGCCTACCTGTAGATTTTGGCCTCTAGCTCAGCCGGCACCTAGGGAAACCTACCAAACCTGTGCATTTCTGAAAACTAGAGACCTAGGGGAATCCAAGGAGGGGTGACTTGCGGGGCTCGGACCAGGTTCTGTTACCCAGAATCCTTTGCAAACCTCAAAATTTGGCTAATAAAACACATGTTCCTCACATTTCTGTGGCAGAAAGTTCTGGAATCTGAGAGGAGCTACAAATTTCCTTCCACCCAGCGTTCCCCCAAGTCTCCCGATAAAAATAATACCTCACTTGCGTGGGTAGGCCTAGCGCCGGCGACAGGAAACACCCCAAAGCGCAACGTGGACACATCCTAAATTTTGGAAAAAAACAGAGGTGTTTTTTGCGAAGTGCCTACCTGTAGATTTTGGCCTCTAGCTCAGCCGGCACCTAGGGAAACCTACCAAACCTGTGCATTTCTGAAAACTAGAGACCTAGGGGAATCCAAGGAGGGGTGACTTGCGGGGCTCGGACCAGGTTCTGTTACCCAGAATCCTTTGCAAACCTCAAAATTTGGCTAAAAAAACACATGTTCCTCACATTTCTGTGGCAGAAAGTTCTGGAATCTGAGAGGAGCTACAAATTTCCTTCCACCCAGCGTTCCCCCAAGTCTCCCGATAAAAATGATACCTCACTTGCGTGGGTAGGCCTAGCGCCGGCGACAGGAAACACCCCAAAGCGCAACGTGGACACATCCTAAATTTTGGAAAAAAAACAGAGGTGTTTTTTGCGAAGTGCCTACCTGTAGATTTTGGCCTCTAGCTCAGCCGGCACCTAGGGAAACCTACCAAACCTGTGCATTTCTGAAAACTAGAGACCTAGGGGAATCCAAGGAGGGGTGACTTGCGGGGCTCGGACCAGGTTCTGTTACCCAGAATCCTTTGCAAACCTCAAAATTTGGCTAATAAAACACATGTTCCTCACATTTCAGTGACAGAAAGTTCTGGAATCTAAGAGGAGCCACAAATTTCCTTCCACCCAGCGTTCCCCCAAGTCTCCCGATAAAAATGATACCTCACTTGTGTGGGTAGGCCTAGCGCCCGCGACAGGAAATGGCCCAAAACACAACCTGGACACATCACATTTTTTCATAGAAAACAGGGCCTACCTGTGGATTTTGGCCTCTAGCTCAGCCGGCACCTGGGGAAACCTAGCAAACCAGCGCATTTTTGAAAACTAGAAACCCAGGGGAATCCAAGATGGGGTGAATTGTGGGGCTCTGACCAGGTTCTGTTACCCAGAATCCTTTGCATACCTCAAATTTTGGCTAAAAAAAATGTTTTCCTCACATTTCAGTGACAGAAAGTTCTGGAATCTGAGAGGAGCCACAAATTTCCTTCCACCTAGCGTTCCCCCAAGTCTCCCGATAAAAATGATACCTCACTGGTGTGGGTAGGCCTAGCGCCCGCAACAGGAAATGGCCCAAAACACAACGTGGACACATCACATTTTTTCATAGAAAACAGTGCCTACCTGTGGATTTTGGCCTCTAGCTCAGCCGGGCCCAGGGGGGGCAGAAATGGCCTAAAATAAATTTGTCCCCCACCCCCCAACCCCCCTGCCCCCCCGGGAGCGACCCTTGCCTATGGGGTCGCCCCCCCCTTGCGTGACATTGGTGCCAAAAAAAAAATCCCCGGTGCCTAGTGGTTTCTGCCCCCCTTGGGGGCAGATTGACCTACAATCGGCCAATCTGCCCCCAAGGGGGGCAGAAATGGTCTAAATACAATTTGCCCCCCAGGGGAGCGACCCTTGCCTAATGGGTCGCTCCCCATCTCTACAAAAACAAACAAACAAACACAAAAAAAACACAAAAATAACAATTTGCCCTGGCGCCTAGAGGTTTCTGCCCCCCCCGGGGGCAGATCGGCCTAATACCAATAGGCCGATCTGCCCCCAGGGGGGGCAGAAATGGCCTAAAATAAATTTGCCCCCCCAACCCCCCCGGGGAGCGACCCTTGCCTGCAAGGTCGCTCCCCTTGCGTGACGGCGCAAAAAAAAGATCCCTGGTGCCTAGTGGCAAGGGGGGCAGATTGACCTACAATCGGCCAATCTGCCCCCAAGGGGGGCAGAAATGGTCTAAATACAATTTGCCCCCCAGGGGAGCGACCCTTGCCTAATGCGTCGCTCCCCATCTCTAAAAAAACAAACAAACAAAAACAAAACCCACACAAAAAAAAAATTGCCCTGGCGCCTAAAGGTTTCTGCCCCCCCCGGGGGCAGATCGGCCTAATACCAATAGGCCGATCTGCCCCCAGGGGGGCAGAAATGGCCTAAAATAAATTTGCCCCCCCACCCCTCCCGGGGAGCGACCCTTGCCTGCAAGGTCGCTCCCCTTGCGTGACGGCGCAAAAAAAAGATCCCTGGTGCCTAGTGGTTTCTGCCCCCATTGGGGGCAGATTGACCTACAATCGGCCAATCTGCCCCCAAAGGGGGCAGAAATGGTCTAAATACAATTTGCCCCCCAGGGGAGCGACCCTTGCCTAATGCGTCGCTCCCCATCTCTAAAAAAAGAAACAAACAAAAAAAAAAACACAAAAAAACTATTTGCCCAGGCGCCTAGAGGTTTCTGCCCCCCCTGTGGGCAGATCGGCCTAATACTAATAGGCCGATAGAAATGGCCTAAAATAAATTTGCCCCCCTCACCCCCCCCCGGGGAGCGACCATTGCCTACAAGGTCGCTCCCCTTGCGTGACGGCGCAAAAAAAAGATCCCTGGTGCCTAGTGGTTTCTGCCCCCCTTGGGGGCAGATTGACCTAAAATCGGCCGATCTGCCCCCAAAGTGGGCAGAAATGGCCTAAATACAATTTGCCCCTCCAGGGGAGCGACCCTTGCCTAAGGGGACGCTCCCCATCTGTAAAACACAACAACAACAAAAATCCCTGGTGCCTAGTGGTTTCTGCCCCCCGTGGGGGCAGATCGGCCTAATAAAAATAGGCTGATCTGCCCCCATGGGGGGCAGAAATGGCCTAAAATAAATTTGCCCCCCATGGGAACGACCCTTGCCTAAGGGGTCGCTCCCCTTACGTGAAAAACAAACAAACAAAAAAAACTCCCTGGTGTCTAGTGGTTTCTGCCCCCCTTGGGGGCAGATTGGCCTCATAAAAATAAGCCAATCTGCCCCCAAAGGGGGCAGAAATGGCCTAAATATAATTTCCCCCCTATGGGAGCGACCCTTGCCTAAGGGGTCGCATCCCACACCTAAAACACAAAAGAAAACAAATAAAAAAAATAAAAAATAAAAAGTATCCCTGGTGTCTAGAGGTTTCTGCCCCCCCTGGGGGCAGATCGGCCTATTATTAGGCCGATCTGCCCCCAGGGGGGGCAGAAAAGGCCTTAAAAAAAAATGACCCCCTGGGAGCGACCCTTGCCCAAGGGGTCGCTCCCTTCTGTCAATTTCATCTAAAAAAAAAAAATCCCTGGTGTCTAGTGGGGTTTCAAAAGCCGGATTGCAAGCAATCCGGCTTTTGAAACCCTCGGAGAGACTTCAAAGGGAAGGAAATACATTTCCTTCCCTTTGAAGCCCCTCCGGGCCTCCCCCACGTGATCGAAAGAGAAATGCTGAGCATTTCTCTTTCGATCGCGCTGGAAGCTCTGCTTCCAGCGCGATGGGGGAGGTTGTGTGATTGTCAGCGCGCGCTCGCGCGCTGATGTCACAGGGGGGGTGGGGGGGGTCGGGGGTTGAAGGGGAAGGGATTCCCCGGTCAGCCCTGACCTAGGGGGGTGGGGGGGCGGCCCTCGGGAGGAGCGCTAGCGCTTCTCCCGAGGGCAGCATTGCGGACGTAATGGTTACGTCCATGGCGCCACACGGGCGCTGCCATGGACGTAACCATTACGTCCGTGGCGGGGAAGGGGTTAAACACCATAAAGGAATGTGCACCATGAAATCACACAACGTAGATTCAAGGAATAAATCACGCAACGTGTCAACTTGAAATGCCACCAAGAAAATGTCTTAGAATAGTAGCGCACAGCAATTTACATTATTTATACACGAGGAAACATTTGCCCGTCTTGCCGATTCAAATGCCACCATACAAATGCCAAGAAATGGTAGCGCACAATGAATAACATGAAAAAACACTCAAGGAAAGAATCACGCATGTTGCCGATTCGAATGCCACCATGTAAATGCCAGAAAATGGTAGCGCACAATGAACAGCATGAATTACACACGAGAAGTGAATTGCGCGTTTCGCCGATTCGAATGCCACCATGTAAATGTCAAGAAAAGGTAGCGCGCAATGAACAACAAAGTTAAATGCTCATGAAACAAGTTGCACGTCTTGCCAACTCGTAAAACATCATGTAAATGTCAAGAAATATCAGCGCGCAATGAACAACAATGTAATAACGAAGTCAAATCTTTATGGAATAAATTGCGCATCCTCCCTATTTGCAAACCACCAAACAAATGTCAAAAAATGGCAGCGCACAAGTAATCTGTTATTCATTTAAGAATTAAAGTCAAGAATATGAAAATTCTCAATTACGGTGTTGGGAAATGTCCAAACACCGTCTTACCGCCTGGAAACAGTGATCACCAATGAGAGATGAGTGCAGAAGATTGGAAAATACAAATAGGCCTCCGGGACAGGAGCTCAGGAAGAAGCTGCTGCTCTGCACCGGGACCTCTGAATAGTGAGCACTGGAAGTTGGGCTGACTCTCTTTTATAGAGTCTTGGCCCAGCCTAGAACCACGCCCAGGCATGTTGCAGGGAAAGTCTCTAGAAGGCCCTGGAAAGGGACCACACCCTAACACACTCTGAATGTCTGCAGCAATACATTGCAAATGTACAGTATTTATAAGCACCTTAAAAATGAATCTTTTGGATGGAATTCTGCAATGCAAAAGGTTAAACAATAACATATCATCACAATGCATAAATTACATTATCTTGCGAGTGTTGGGTTTTTGCATTCTAGATGCCCGTAGAGCGCGCACTGTCCTGGTGTTGACAACTTTTCCCTATGAAGTAGTGTGGAGTTCCTGAATTCCTCAATTTGGCGCAAAGAGGAGTTCGTTCACCCACGTTAGGTTGGGTTTGGGCGCTTGCTCGCAAGTGCCACTACACTCCCGGGCTGCTAGAGAGCATGCACAAGACTTTGCCCTCATTACAACCCTGGCGGTTGGTGTTAAAGCAGCGGTAATACTGCCAACAGCCTGGCCGAAAAAAAACCTGGAATCACGACCATGGCAGAAACCGCCAACATAGACAGCCACTTTAACACTCCGACCGCCACAGCGGTAGAAACAAACACTGCGGTGGTCACCGCCAACAGACAGGCGGAACACAAGGTTCCGCCCACTGTATTACAACACGGCTATCCGCCACCTTTTCCGGGGCGGTACCAACGCCATCAACAGCACAGCGGAAACAGGACTTGGAACAGAAACCACTCACCTTTCGACACTTTACAAACAACCAGGACGCCATGGAGCCCGAACTACAGGTTCTGCCCATGCTGGTCTCTTGTATCAGGAGAAGCAAAGACACTGGCGACGACCACGGTGAGTACTGCACCTAGCACACAGGGAGGGAGGGAGGGAATAGAGAGTGACATACACGCGCAACATGCAACACCACCACCCCCACCCCCACCCTCACCCACAACACCATACACACAAACTGATCCAACAACATTACAGATACACCCCGTCACCCCCTGGAAGAACGCAAGGACAAAAGGAAATGATTGTAACAAGTGTAATCAATTAAATATCAGATAGGCCAAATTAAAAAATCAGTATATACAAATATGTACACCAACTACACAAGTCCGGATATTATTTAAATCATTGTCCGTGGATCAGTTTCCCAAAGTGCATGGGCGAAGCCCACACAAGATACCTGACTCGAAACGGAGAGAACACTGCAGGGGCATCAGATGGAAAATAAACAGGCACCTCATTGGGAGGGGGGGCACCTCAGCTGGATGAACGGATGACACCACTGCTCCACGAGGGGGCTCCATGCCCACTGATTGGTCCTGGGGAGTGCAAAGCCACAGTCTCTCAAGTCTCTCCAGTGAGTGGTTTGCCCACTGCTTTATCCTGGGGAGTGCAAAGCCACAGTCTCTCAAGTCTCTCCAGTGGGTGTTTTGCCCACTGATTGGTCATGGGGAGTGCAAAGCCACAGTCTCTCAAGTCTCTCCAGTGGGTGGTTTGCCCACTGCTTTTTCCTGGGGAGTGCACAGCCACAGTCTCTCAAGTCTCTCCAGTGGGTGGTTTGCCCACTGCTTTATCCTGGGGAGTGCAAAGCCACAGTCTCTCAAGTCTTTCCAGTGGGTGGTTTGCCCACTGATTGGTGCTGGGGAGTGCAAAGACCCAGTCTCTCAAGTCTCTCCAGTGGGTGGTTCTCCCACTGCTTTTTCCTGGGGAGTGCAAAGCCACAGTCTCTCAAGTCTCTCCAGTGGGTGGTTTGCCCACTGCTTTGTCCTGGGGAGTGCAAAGCCACAGTCTCTCATGTCTCTCCAGTGGGTGGTTTGCCCACTGATTGGTCCTGGGGAGTGCAAAGCCAGGGTCTCGCAAGTCTCTCCAGTGGGTGGTTTGCCCACTGCTTTATCGTGGGGAGTGCAAAACAACAGTCTCTCAAGTCTCTCCAGTGGGTGGTTTGCCCTCTGCTTTATCCTGGGGAGTGCAAAGCCACAGTCTCTCAAGTCTCTCCAGTGGGTGGTTTGCCCATTGCTTGGTCCTGGGGAGTGCAAAGCCACAGTCTCTCAAATGGATAACAGTCTCCACTGGTTCTGGAGGGGGCTTTGTGACAAGAGTGCTTCATCCTGCCAAGGACTGAGGTAGTGGATGTGAATCTCCACTGGTTCTGGAGGGGGCTTTGTGCCCAGAGTGTTTGAGATGCAGTGTGGCAGGTCCCATTCCCTCACCTGGGTGTGTGTGCCACGAGATTGCCTGGGAACAGGTAGCATGATACTCCATGAGTCATGCCTCATGTACGCTGGGGACATCTCCTGCGGCCTCGAATGGCTGCCCACTGGGGATGATGCTGGGGACTGTTGGTGAGGCAGCAGACGTGCAGGTGGCGGTGCTGGTGGTGGTAGCAGTGCAGGTGGCGGCGAAGGTGACTGTTTCCACTGCCGTACAGGTTGGTGTTGTGGTTGACAAAAGGGGTGACTCTGGTCCCTCAGCCGGAGCCTCCGTGCCATGTCCTGACCTGCTCTTCGGCTTGTGTCCCTATCCCACCTTTGATGTCGCTGCTGGTGCCTTCCCACTGTCCCCTTTTGGCTTGGAGGAGCCCTTGTTTGCTGGTAGGTGCGGCTTCTCCCTCTGGCATGTGGGCACCTTCTTCACCCTGGCAGGTGGCGGAATGGCCTGTTCCTTGGCCTCGCTAGGTGGCACACTGGCAGCCCTGATGGGTGGCGCCCGCGATGTGACGGACTTGCTGAGACCACTGTACTGGAGGATTTTGTGGCTGAGGTGCTGGGCTGGGACCTGGACAGCCTGGCCCTGGGGAAGGACGGGGGAGGTGTAGGGAAGAGGTCAATGTTAGCCAGGAAACGTTTTTTAGACACTGGGACAGGAAGATGGAGGGGGTTTGGGAGTGGAAGAAAAGGTAATGGTTGTAAGAGGTGTACGTTTGCTGAATTTGGTTGAAGGTGCATGGGCCGGAGGCTGTTGTGAGGTGGATGGCTGTTGGGTGGGTGTGTGCCTGCGTTTGTGTAGTTTGGGAGGAGGGCTCACAGACACACTGAGAGAGGACACTGGGGATATGTGAATGGTAGTGGGGGTGGTGAGTGCACGTGAGCGGTGTGTGGTGATGGGCGTGCTGGTCATGGAAGTAGTGGATGAAGATGTAGGGCATGCAGGTGTGAGTGGAGATAAGACAGGGAGGGAGGAGAAGGATGTGGAGGAGGGGGACACAGTGGAGGCAGTGGATATTGATGTATCTGCATGGGGATGGTGCTTGTGTCAGTGCCGGTGGGATGTGTGGTGCTTATGTGTGCCATGTACACTCTTGTGTGTTGATGAGTGTGCATGCTGGTCAGATGGTGTGCTTGGGATAGGCTGAGGTACAGGGGATTGGGTTTGGGTGGAGGAAGTTGGAGGGGGGAGGCTGGACACAGGGACAATGGCTGCCATCAGTGCTGAGGCTAGAGCCTTAAATGCTCTCTGTTCGGCTGCCTGGCCAGAATGAATGCCCTCCAGGTATGCATTTGTTTGCTGCAAATGCCTCTCAACACCCTGGATGGCATTCAAAATGGTAGATTGCCCAACAGGGAGGGATCTCAGGAGGTCAATAGCCTCCTCACTGAAGGCAGCAGGGCTGACTGGGGCAGGGGCTGAGGTGCCTGGGGCGAAGGAGATGCCCACGCTCCTGGGTGAGAGGGCACGGGAAACTCAATGAAGGGCTGCTGGGAGGGCGGTGCTGGTGGGGGGGTGGTGGCTGTACCTGTTGATGCGGTGGGCACAGAGGTGCCCACCACCGCAAGGGAGCTCCCATCAGAGGAGGAGTCGCTGTCACTGGTGTCTGCTCCTGTCCCTGTCGTGGAGCGCCCCTTGCCCTCCATCCCACTGGTGCCTTCAGACTCCATTACTGCCTCCTCCAGGGCCATGTGGGATGCAGCTCCCTCCTGCTCTGGTGCCACTGCTCCTCCGCCAGATGATGCTAATGCACGCAAGGACAGGGTGACAAAACAAAAGGGGGGGGGGAGACAGAGGAGGCACATGGTCAATGCATGCAACACCACTACTGTTGGCGGACACAACACACAGGGAGCAGCCCTATGCACTAAGCCATGCACTGAGAGGGCAGGGTAAAAGCACATGCCAAGGGGGATTCTGCCTAGACCCATATGATGCACAGCTGGAAGCCATAGGAGCCTGACTAGGTGGAGAGGGCAAATACCACCTTTGGGGTTGGACAGGGAATGAGGCTGCAAATCAATGGATCTACCTTTGCGCGTCTGCCCTGGCCTAGGGGAACCCACAGCCCCCTTACCCTAGCCCGACACCTCGTAATGCGCACAGAGGCAGCTGAACCCCCTTGTGGCTGCTGTGATGCCCTCAAGCGCCCATCCAACTCCGGATATGCCACAGCCAGGATCCGGTACATCGGGGGGTCATGGTACGACGGGCACCCCTTCCGCGTTGGGAGGCCATCCCCAGCTTAGCCTCCGTCGTCTTCTTACTCCAGCGGCGCAGGTCCTCCCATCGTTTCCGGCAGTGGGTGCTCCGTCTATGGTAGACCCCAAGGGTCCGCACTTCCTTGGCGATGGCACGCCAAATCCCCTTCTTCTGGTGGGTGCTGACCTAGAGGAAAAGAGAAGTTATAATGGATGTTACTCTCCTGTACAGTTCTTCTCACACATTGCCCACAAACCTCCCACCCTGGCCCAGACATACATACACACACCATCCTCACATGCTGGCTTGTCCCCCCCGTCTCTTCCATTCATGAAACTCCATACAATCATGTGCCATCCACCATGAACACAGTTTACTCACCTGTTTGTCACTGGGGGAGGACCCCATCCACCAGTTTCTCCAACTCCTCCGCAATGAAGGCAGGGCCCCTTTCCCCAGACCCTGTGGCCATTGTCTCTTCCAGACACAGGTCACAGCAGCACTTGCAGTGTAGGTCTTCTCCTGTTGAAGGTTAGGCATCAAGTGAGGGAACTGATAGAAAATGGCGGTCACGTCCACGGCGGTGCGTACCGTCACCGCCGGCGTACATCGTCATTGGCTCCTGGAACCCATAGGGCCCAATGATAACCAATGCTGAATTGCGCTGCGGTCTTCGACTGCCTACCGCGATGGTGTACAACACCAGTGCAGTTACCTCATTTCCCCTTGTCCCACCTTACAGGTGAGGCAGCCACCATTTCAGGGGGCCACATGGCAGGCCAAATAACTGCATCACACCTATTTAGGCCAGGAATACGGACAGACAAAGGCACATAGAGAAATGTTAACGTTAGTGCTAAACAGCCTTGTGAAACCTATGTTTTGTATGACCCTCTGCTCACCATTCTCCTCCATAGGGCACGTCCACTGGGGCAGGTGATGAGATGGCGTCACCCTCCGGTGTACAGACCCCTGGTGGACCTGTCGACAATGGAAGACAGGCACATAATTATCACTTACAGACTTGATCGTGCAACAATCAAGGAACTGTGTGCCCAGTTAGAGCCAGACCTGATGTCAGCTATCCGCCATCACACAGGAATACCCCATCTAGTGCAGGTCCTGTCAGTACTCCATTTCCTGGCCAGTGGGTCTTTTCAAACAACAGTAGCCATGGCATCATGGATGTCCCAGCCAATGTTCTCTAACGTGTTGTCCAGAGTGTTATCTGCCCTGCTGAAACACATGCGCAGCTACATTGTTTTCCCTCAGGTGGAGGATTTGCCCACAGTGAAAGGTGACTTCTATGCCCTGGGACACATCCCCAACATCACTGGTGCCATTGATGGTACACATGTGGAATTAGTCTCCCCCCACAGGAATGAACAGTTGTACAGAAACCGGAAGAGCTACCATTCTATGAATGTGCAGATGGTGTGTTTGGCCGACCAGTACATCGCCCATGTGAATGCCAAGTATCCTGGCTCAGTGCATGACGCTTATATTTTGAGGAATAGGAGCATCCCTTATGTGATGGGGCAACTTCAGAGGCACAGTGTGTGGCTAATAGGTGAGCCTAAAGTCCCCACACAGTTTCATTTGCTGTCTGTGTATGGGAGATTCCCTAAAGTTTGGAGGATGTCTAACAGTTGTCCCTCGATATTTGCAGGTGACTCTGGTTACCCCAACCTGTCATGGCTACTGACCCCAGTGAGGAATCCCAGGACAAGGGTAGAGGAACGCTACAATGAGGCACATGGGTGAACTAGAAGGATAATAGAGCGCACCTTCGGCCTCCTGAAGGCCAGATTCCGGTGCCTCGATCTGACAGGTGGCTCCCTATACTACTCACCGAAGAAGGTGTGCCAGATCATCGTGGCCTGCTGTATGTTGTACAACCTGGCTTTGCAATGCCAGGTGCCTATTCTGCAGGAGGATGTGCCTGATGGTGGTCTTGTGGCAGCTGTGGAGCCTGTAGACAGTGAAGAAGAGGAGGCAGAGGAAGAAGATGTAGACAACTGAAACACCATCATTATGCAATACTTCCAGTGAGACATAGGTAAGAGGATGGAACTGCTTCCCACATCTCATACTATTGTAGGACCAAGCATAAGTCTGCCTTTTTTACTCTGTGTATGGACCCTGACTTGTCACTTGGGCTTTCCATTTCACAGATCTAGGTCCCAATTTGTGCCCTCTGCTATATTTACTCCTGGCCTACAGCTGTGTAACATTGGTATGTGAACAAATACATTGACATTGCTATATTTCAGAGATGTTGCAATTACACATTTGTGAAAGTACAGACTGACTCCAGATGTTTAGTGATTCAAGGGTGTTTATTTCTGTGCTAATAAGTGGATGGGGATGTTAAATGGGCTGGGGTGATGGTGGAAGAATGTCCATGGCAGAGTCCAGTCTCTTGGTCTCACAGGTGCATTGTCCAATGGGGCATAGGAAGGGGAGCAATGGCAATTTAAGGTGGACAGGGTGACAAAGTGGGACAGAAGGGTGACATTCAGGAGGGTCTTATTTCCTGGCGGGGGTCTTGGCAGTGTTCTATGTCTTGTTCCTGGATCTCAGGGACCGTTTGCGGGGTGGTTCTCCTTCTGCAGAGGGTGGGGTGCTGGTGGCCTGTTGGTCCTGTGGCGGTGCCTCCTGTCCACTAGCACCGGCGGAGGTGGAGGGCTGTTCATCATCCAGGCTAGTGTCAGGGGCCCATTTGTGTCCCACTGTGTCCCTCATGGTGTTGACAAGGTCTGCCAGCACCCCTGCAATGGTGACCAGGGTGTTGTTTTGATCCCCAGGTAGTGTTCCTCAAGCAGCCGCTGGGTCTCCTGAAACTTGGCCAGTACCGTGCCCGTGGTCTCCTGGGAATGTTGGTATGATCCCTTGATGTTGGAGAGTGCCTCGTGGAGAGTGGGTTCCCTGGGCCTGTCCTCCCCTGTCCCACAGCAGTCTTCCCAGCTTCCTGTTATCCTGTGCCTCTGTCCCCTGAACCGTGTGCCCACTGCCACTGACCCTAGGTCCCTGATTTTCTTGGTTTGGTGGGTTTGCCTGGGTTCCCTGGAGTGGTGGACACACTCTGATTGACGTGTCCTGGGGACAGAGGGATGGGCCCACTGGGTGGGTGCTGTGCTGGTGTTTCCTGAGGGGGGAGAGTCTGTGGTGGCTAGTGACAGTGGCAGGGGAACCGAATGTCATCTTGATCCAGACGTGCAGAGCTGCTGTCATCACTGTGGGCCTCTTCTGTGGGGGGACTGGATATGTTTGGCACCTCCTGTCCGGTGACTTTGGGTATGGGCCCTGTTGGGGTGTAAATGCATAGTTTGGTATCTGTGTGTGCCATCTTGTGCATTGGGTGAGGTACCCTCTACTCCTGTGCTTGCATCATTGTGTTTGCTCTTTTGTGATAGTTGGTTTGGGGTCTGTGTGGGTATCTGTACTGGACATGCTTTCGTGACGGTGGTCCATGCATAGGTGTTGCTTGCAGGACCTTGGTATTGAGATGTGTGGGTTGTGATAGTGGGACATATGTGAGATGATGGAGTGATGGGAGTGAGGGTATGGGTGGGGGTATGTGATGACATGCAGGTGGGGTGTGGGGGATATGGTAAGAAAGATATGACTTACCAGAGTCCAGCCCTCCTGCTACTCCTGCGAGGACCTCAGGATGCAGTACTGCCAAGACTTGCTCCTCCCATGTTGTTAGTTGTGGGGGAGGAGGTGGGGGTCCACTGCCAGTCCTCTGTACAGCAATCTGGTGTCTGGATACCACTGAACGCACCTTCCCCCGTAGGTCATTCCACCTCTTCCTGATGTCATCCTATGTTCTTGGATGCTGTCCCACTGAGTTGACCCTGTCGACGATTCTCCGCCATAGCTCCATCTTCCTAGCAATGGAGGTGTGCTGCACCTGTGATCCGAAAAGCTGTGGATCTACCCAGATGATTTCCTCCACCATGACCCCGAGCTCCTCCTCAGAAAACTGGGGGTGTCTTTGAGGTGCCATGATGTGGTGTGGGCGATTTGTGAGATGCTGTCTGTTGTGATGTGTGGGGGGATGTGTTGGTGTGTGTTGTTTGAGATGCGTGGATGTTGTATGGGTGATGGTGTTGTGTGTCTGTGGATGCTGGTGTTGTGTTTGCTAATCTCTCTATCTCTGTGCTTCTTCCAAATAACTCTTTCTAAGGGTTTGTGGGCAATGTGGGTGTGTGTTTTATAGTTTTGTGGGTGTGTGGGTGTGGTGTGTGTATGTGTATCAGGTGTGTGTATTTTGAATTGTCCAATGTAGTTGTGTTTTGTAAATGTGTGTATATTTTGAGCGTGGCGGTGTGTACCACCAATGGATTACCGCGGTTGAAAGACCGCCACGTTGATTCGTGGGTTGTGATAGTGTGGGCGTATTCCTGTTGGTTTGACGGTGTAGGTTTTGTTATCACCAGTTTATCACTGACCTTTGGTAGGGCGAACTTGTGTGGGTGTCTGTATTGTGGCGGATTCCGACATGTGGGTCGTAATACCTGTAGTGGAATTCCGCTGCTGCATCGGAATATTGGTGGTCTTTAGCATGGCGGAAAGTGGGATTTACCGCCAGGGTTGTAATGAGGGCCTTTGTGTTCGATCATGCTGTTTCCGGCCACGCACGCAACACTTTGCCTTTACTCGCTCAGCTTCAGGCAGCGCCGGGGGCTAAAACAGTCCTGCTCAAAAGCGCGAATGCACCTGGAGTAGATTTTCTGCTCCAGATACATCTAAATTTAATGAAAAGGGGTATTGAGTGGATTTTTTTCATTGATATAATGGTCACATGTCAATTACTGTTTGCATCTGCTACTGTGTAGGCCCATTTCCCATGTTATACAACATGTGCATTTCCCACTCCTCCGTTTCGTTGGAATATGCCATGCCTCCACTTGGGCCACATGCCATTCTAGAATATTCCTGGCTTCCTGTATAAATGCACTCCTTGAACGTGCATCAGTGCTTGGCCCCAACTCTGTTTCTCATGTACACCAGCATTTGTTCTGCGCTCACCTTCCAGCATTCCAGTCCTGCTCAAGCCCTGCAGTGTTCTTTGCCAGGGATTTCCCGTGCTCTTCTCTTTCAAGCCCTTCTAATGACTCCTCGATTCTGGTATCTGCAAAACTTCCAGTGTTTTCCTTCATAAGATACGAGTCCACTTCTTGCAGCTAGTTTCTTGTTGTGTTGGATTCCAGTATTAATAGTGTTAAGGCTTAGTACTTAATTCTCAGGTTAATGCACACTAAAACATGGACTTGTTATATTTTGAGACTTTCTTCCTTGAAGACGTGATCCTGTTTTGCATTTTGAACTTTGTTGGAGTATATAGTAGGCCCAGGCATAGAAACCTGCTCTGCCATCGGAGTTTGCAGAATTATGGCTCTTCTCAGTACGTGGAGTAGCAAGGATTTCTCAAAGCCCTGATTCCAGCATAGAGTGGAGTTTGTTCACGCGTTAGGTCAGTTTTCGGTACTCTTTCGCAAGTGCCACAACTGCCACAATACTCCTGGGCCACTAGCGAGCATGTGTGAGACTTTGCTCTGGATCGTGTTGTTTCCGATTGCGTGAGCAAGACATTGTGTTTACATGCGCTGCTTCCAGCCGAGACTGCAGCCAAAACATTCCGGCCGCAAATGTGAATACACCTTAAGTAGATTCAATCTAGTCAAAAGTGTTTTTTAAGTGAATTTTTTTTCTCCAATGGACCCTTCAAGTTGTTTTTTAGATTGAGAAGCCTTTTTTTCAAACAGGAAGGTGCTTCTTGTTGTTTTTGGTTGACCATGTGGCTGGCAGCTATTTTGTGCATGCAGCCAGTGTTCCTTTGCCACAGGCTTGCATGTGTTCTTTCTTTGTTTCCCATGCCTCCTTGCCTCTTGTTGTTGTTGTTTGACCATGTGGCTGGAGGCCATAATTTTTATTCTATTATTTATTATTTTCTATTTCTTTTTTATTTTTATTTTGTATTTTATTTTTTGTATTTTATTTTTTTATTTTAATTGTAATTTTTTTAATTTCTTGTTTTTTAATTTTTAATTTTAGTCTTTCATTTTTTTTAGATTTGTTCTATTTTTTTATTTTAAATTTCATTTTCTTTAATTCTGTATTTTGCCTTGATCCATCCATCCACTTCTGTTCCTCCATACATCCAGCAAAGGTGCACAGCCGCACTACAGAATTCATTTTCTTTAGGTGTATAGTTATTCCACTTCCTCCTGGACACCCTAGCTGCAGAGCACTGCAGACAAATCAACAGCATTATTCATTTGTTTAATTCCATTTCCCCTGGATCACATTACTGCCATAGTTATTTTTTAAGGATTATTCCATTTACCCATGCACCTCTCTCTGTGACTACCCCAGGTGTCTCCTTGTAAACAGATGGAGATAAAGCAAACTGCCATAACTGCATGTTGTGCTATCTGATTTGAAATTAAATTTTATGGTGTGGCAGTTTGGTTTGACTTTACAATGTTTCATTAATTTGGTATTTATGACATAAGTAAGCAACAAAACTAATATTGAATTTGTCTGTACTATCTCAACCTGTGGTGTGTTAACTGCAATCTTTTTTGGGAGACGTGTGCCTGACACACTGGCCTCTGGGAAGGAACCTGGCAGAAGCACTCCTGCATCAACATCACTACCTCAACCTAAGCCCAAGACCATGTCTGTCAGTGAAGCAGCCACTGTAATCATGGCCAATGAGCAGTGAAGTTGAATTTGAATTGTCCCTTTCATAAAGTAGCACCCAATCGCTTCCGGAAACAGAGCAAAGTGAACAGTAGTTGCAGCCAGCAATAGTAGACCTTCCCAAAGTTGGGGAAGAACCGGAGGTCGAACTTTCTACCGAGCAAAAATCTCCTCTTTTAGAACCAATGGCTCCCTGATCTCCAGCACGAAAAAGGAAGGGTACTACTCCACCATATTCTCCAAGCTCCAACTCTGATGACAATGAAGGACATGGAGTGGATCCTAAGCACACAATTGCACGTTTGTGGAATTGGAAACTGGCAGAAATATTAGCACTGGACCTCCTCCTTTTTCTTTTGTGGAAGGAGTATGATTCTTAGAGTTTGAGGCAGCCGTCTGCTGCAAATGGATGCTTCTAAGATTTATTTTGACAGAGTTGTTGTTCCAGTGCTGTATCATGATGTGCTGCAATTCGATACCCCAGTGGCCATTGTAGCAAAGTGCTGTCCCCACTATCCACCTGATGACAGACATGTGGACCAGTTGTCAGGCTACTGCATACAAGTGCATCACTGCACACTGGATCTCTTTTGCGGGGGTGAAGGAAAAGGTATCTACAAGTCTTGTCCCTGAAGATGTTTTTAAGTGCATTCAGCGGCATGGAACAGTAGCCATGTTCGCCATGGAGAAGTCACACACAGCTGAAAACATCTTGGACACATTTAAAAGGTGTCTGAATGGCTGTGACCCAGAGGACTGCGAACTGGATTTGTTGTCACAGACAATGGCAGCAACATAGTCATGGCCATGGCAGACGGTGGCTATTTCAGGGTCCTGTGTTTATCGCACTGCATCAACCTGGTTATGCAAGACTTTCTTTAAAAAAAAGACATAGTCAGCAAAATACTGACCATCTCCAGACAAATCTGCACTCATTCCCACCATTGTTTTAAAGCCCAGAAACAGTTGTGTATTATTCAGCATGGTAACAGGGTACCAGTTAAAGCCCTGATACAGGAGGTGCCAACATGTTGAAACTCTACCTATTATATGTTGCAACGTCTGTTTGAGCAGTACAGGCAGATCAATGACTATGTCATTCTAAGAGGAGGGGATGCTACGACCATGGATGCAGGCACATGGGGCTTAGTCAAATGCCTGACACAGATGCTTGCTACCTTTCGAGGTTTTCAGACGGGAAGTTAGGAAGGAGAACAGTACGATGGACCAAGCTATCCCATTGTTGCATCTGCTGCAGGACCAGCTAAAGAAGGTGTCTGAAAGGTTTGCACTCGAGGTGTGAATGAAAACCCAGACAGGCATGCCTTAGTTGAGAGTCTAAGCCATCGCTTGACTTGTAATGCCAGGCTGCAAAATGACATTCTCTTCCCTAAAGAGTACATCTGTGCCACCCTACTTGATCCACACTACATCCATTCTTTCCTCTTTCATTCCTTTTTCTGAAGGGGATGTTTCAAAATACAAGAGGCAGATTGTTGAGGCAGCCAAAGAACTGGAAGAAGAATGACTGGAATTTAGAGTCCTGCTCTGCAGTTCCTGGGTGCCACCTTCAACTTCAAGAGAGGGCAGTCTTGTCTTACAACAGCCAACTCCAGCAACAAGAACACCGGCAACAACAACATCTGCATTGGCTTGGTTTCAAGGGGCAGGTCTTAACTCCAGTGCAGAGGCAAAGGCAAAAGAGGTCAAGCTAGTGGCAGCACCAATTAAGCTTCAGAGGATGTTCCAGGAGTGTCTGAATGACCCAGAAAATGTGTATGTGGATCAAAACCCATTGGTGTATTGGTATGGGAAGATGCACCATTTGCCAGAGCGCAGCAGGCTGGATATAAATGATCTGGCTTTTCCTGTAGCCAACGTGTCTGCTAAACATGTGTTCAGTGCAGCTGATGTAGTTGTTACAGTGAGAAGTCTCTCATCTCAAAATGTGGAGAGATTAACCATGATCAAACTGAGGCAGCATTTTTAAACCACCTGATTACACTGTTCCCAAAACATCACAGGAGGAAGAAGAGTTTTTTCTGACCAACGTCTGGGTGAACCACCTGAGTTTGAGGACAAACTCTACTTCTGGACTGGGTATGGCAGTGCTACCAAATAACTTTTTAATTATTCCTCATTGAACTTTCTTTTTTCCTTTCTTTCTTTGCCACAAAACTGCTTGTGGAACATTATGTTTGTGTGGGATTTATGCTGCCCAACCATTTCTGAGTCACATATTATACGGCTGGATTGTAATTGGTCCCATGTGCAGTGAAGAAGGCCTTGCATTCCCTTCTGGACATTGTAGAAGATGCCTGACTCCTTCACATGCCAACACTGATCCTTTTTTGTTTTTACATCACCTAGCAGTGATGCCTCAGAAGATCATTGATTAAAAGACTGACAGTGCCAATGCCAAATTCCTATGTGTTACTACTTACTACCAATGGAGGAGATATTTTGTTCATGCTTGGATTGGAAGAGGTAACTACTAACTATAGCACCAATGAGTGGTGATATATTGATTGATTTTGAGTGATTATTGATGATGTATGTGATGGCTGACAGTAAGGGAGGAAGTTCAACACATTGTAAACTTGATTCTGATGATTTGCAATGTTTGGGTGTTGATGGGTGATAACATTTTCATGAAAGTGATTGGTCTGCCAAACTTAGTGAAAATTATCTGCAGGGTTCACTCCTTTACTATCGCTCCTCAGACCAGACCAGTCACTTTAGTTACCAAACACAAATCTACACAAAATATTCTAGTTCTGTTTCTCTAGTTTTTCTTCAGCAGCAGTGCACTTGACTACACAGGTCTACCTCGCTTGGTATGGGGCTGGGACAGAATTCCTCAGAATCAGGAGGAGGAAGATGGAAGGACTCAGGGCGGGACTACCTCAACAGCTAGAATGAGAAAGTTATCAACTTCAAAGAGAAACCATGATGATGGCAAAGACTTTGAGGACTAGTACTCAGCTCAGTGAACTGAAGAGAGGTGCATTGTTGGAAAATGCTGCAGAGTATGCGTTTGCTGCTTTGCTGGCTCAAACATCAAACTCCTCTTATGTTCTTGCCCTGCTTCTGAGTCTCCTTAGCAGACTCCTGATTCCTCATGAAGCTTACCTTGCTTCCATTTGTCCTTCTCCTTTACTCTGTCATACAGTTTCTATTTTTTTCAATATGCATGCCTTCTTCTGGTCCTCTCCTGAACAAAATTAGGTAAAAGTTCAAGACTCCAGCTTACCTACGGGACAGGTTCAGTAAGGCACCCAAGAGTGATGGACCTTCCAAGAAGAAAGGTGATGCACGGCCCAGGTTGGCAATACTAGGCTGTATGATTTATTGATATAAATGGATCACACACTTGTTTAGTTAGTAATTCACCTCCTACTGGAGATGTTGTCTGTGTGTATCTAGGTTTTTGTAGCCAAAATAGGCAATGGCAATCATTCCCTAGTGATCAATATAGTTGCAGAGGGTAATAGAGCAAGGGTATAAGTAAACGACATACACTTTTTTAGCAGATTAAAAAAAAACAGGCAACCCCAAAATTAAGCAGTGCAAACTAAAACACCAAAATAAATATTTGAGGCATAAATCGTGTAAAATAAATGATCTTCTTTTTATATTTAACAAATACAAAAACCCACCCTTTCCACCCACAACAGGCCCAACCCGTCCCCAAAAGTCCAATGTAAAGTCCAATACGAGAACCCCATTGCAACTCCCCCCCACCTTCTCTGCCCACAACAAGTCTCTCCCACCAAAACAAAAAATTAACAAAAGCACTCAGAAAAGGGCACTGTCTATATGGGTCCAGAGCTGATCCAGGCTCTGCTTGATCCTAGTGAGTCAGCTCTCCACCCGGTCCATCCACTGCAGGATACTGTGGAGAAATGCCCTGTCAGAGTGGGCAGGAGCAGCAGCAGGTGCAGTGAGGGACCCTGACAGTTGGCAGCAGCACCAATGATGTAGTGGCCGGGAGGCTGATGTGCTGCTGAGGTGGGTCCTGGGTCCAAGGCAGCTATTTCACCTTCTTCCTTTTCCAGAGCCACCAGCCACCGGTATTCGGCCTGGATGTTCTCTAGCCTCTGCCACAGCAGACAGGCCCCTATCTCATACATGGTTGGTATTCATCCAGCAGGAGTAGCTATACCAAGATAAACAAAAATATATATATATATTTTTTTTTAAAGCAATGCTCTGAGCAAACACTTCTTCAAAAGTAGGTAGTGGGTGGCACAGTAGCACTACATTGCTGGTCCCCTGGGGACATTGGAATTTGAAGTTACTATGATGTGGAGAGTCACAGGGCCAATCTTTGTTTTCCCACACATGCCTCACATAAAAAGCAGTAATGGTCTAGTAGAAAGGAATTAAGGCAGAATAACCCCAAATTTTAAAAAGGGGGTTCTAGTAACTAAACAGACACTTTTATTGGAAAAATAAAAATGAATTACCTCTCAATAGAATAGTGATTAACACATTATGCACTATGGGGTACAAGTTGTTGTACCAAATTAATGGAGCCATGCTAGCCAGCGCTTCAAGTACTTTGCTATTATGTGCAAAGGGGGCAGCTGTAGATGACAATTCCTTTAATTCCAATGGCCCTGTTCTTCCCGAAATGTATTTCACTTAGTTTCTACCCTGACTCAAAAGAGGCAGATGAATAAATGAGCTACGTCACACATGTCATGTATAAAATGTGGATATATTTATCCTGTCTGCCGTAAGTATATGGTGGGGAAAATGATGCACTGCACTACAGAGAATGGAATGGGATATATATATTGTATTTGGCACATTCGTCACTGAGTATCCCTTACACCAAACTTGGAATCAAATTGGGCACTTAATAGTCCCACTTTAATCACTGGCCTCACCCACCACCACCAATTCTGTCTAACAAATGCATTTACTGGGCAGTAAGGAAAATAAACTTGAATTACTCTACTGCAGAGTAAGGCAGAGGAATTAGGAGGATAGGTAAAGATTTTGCTATAGAATAGAGGGGTGTTACTGATTATCGATTCATTATGTGCCAAACCTTTGGCATATTCAGTCACTGTATTGACAAAAGTGTAAAGGGAAAAATATGAAGAGGTGTAAAATAAATCCATTATGGGAAACCATGAAACATATTTTGGAAACACTTCACGTAACAGGTGACTGAGTAGGCAAAGAGAAAACAACATACCTTGTATGTTCGTTTTGCAATGCATTGAAAACTTTATAAATGCCGTATTAACAGAAGCAGATGCACACTGCACAGCCAACACTGCAGGCACAAATTAAATCATATTGCACTTCTTTGGTCTTTGGTGGCAAAATACCATGGGTAGGGAGGGGGTTGATGAAGGCTGGGAAGCCAGGTTCAGGTAGCCATGCGCTTTATAAATCCGGCAATGTAATGTAATGATGGGTGGGAGACATATCTGGCTCATTTAGCACATACAGTGAGTCAAGGGATTTGAACACAAATTAAAATACTTCAAACCATAGCTTTGATAACCATAAATCACACAAAGTAAGCAAAGTAGGTGAGCGGCATGCCTCTCTACAGAAGATGTCCCTTTTTATTCATCCAAGCAATTATTTGATTATCCATTCATTCTTCCTACTATATTCACCTATAGCAAACGTGATATAAGCTTTACTTTCTATCATCCAGTCTTTCACTAACATTCACAATCCGCTATCCATCCATTCAGTATACAATATCCACCTTTTCTTTCAATCATCCTTTTAGCCATACACTCATTTACCCAATAGTCATCCACGCATTCTTCCACCCACCAACACATCCTTTCCTTTCACTCATGTCACCCATCCTTTCTTTAAACCTTCCATTCTTTCCCGATTTGTCAAGCCATCATTTTTAGCATACATTATGTGTGGTTTTGCTGAGTTCCAGATAGAAGAGGCCATAAGTAACCCAGCCCCCACTGTAGCTGCAATGCAGGAGGTTCATGATCAGGATAACACCATTGTAACTAGTGAGTATTAGTAATTGTCAATAAGCAAGCAATATGACTTACCACAGCCTGTCCC
Source organism: Pleurodeles waltl (assembly GCF_031143425.1). Taxonomy (NCBI): domain Eukaryota; kingdom Metazoa; phylum Chordata; class Amphibia; order Caudata; family Salamandridae; genus Pleurodeles; species Pleurodeles waltl. The sequence continues at coordinate 1,099,661,980 of NC_090437.1, forward strand.
TGCTGCTACTTCTCCCCCTCCTCCATCTGAACCTGCAGCACAACTAGAGCCAGCTTCACTGGTGGTCAGTGAGGCTAGAAAAACACATGAAACAGTTTCTAGATGCCGGGTACACTTCCCCTTAATTTTGCACCTGTGAGACTAATAGACTGGACTCTGACATGGAAATTCCTCCACCATCACCCCTCACCATTTTACAACCCCCTCCAATATTGAGCACTTAAATAAACACCCTTAAAGCACAAAACAATCCGAAGTCAGTCTGTGATTTCAAAATAGTGTATTAGCAATTACAGTGTCAAAATGCTCTTTCATATGTAATGTCAACATACCTATGTCACACAGCTCTAGTCCATGAGGAAACAAAGCAGATGTCACACTGTGGGACCCACATCTGTGAACTCGTAAGGGAAAGTGACCACTCAGTGACCATACACTGGGTGAAAACGACAGACAGTAGAGAGGTAGTAGTGTTAAAGTACATGTAGTAGGCAGGTTTGTATTCTTACCTGTGTCTCACTGGAAATATTGCAGGATCACCGAGTTCCTGTTGTCTATGTCCTCTTCTTCTGCTTCCTCTTCTTCACTGTCCACAGGCTCCACAGCTGCAACAACACCACCATCTGGACCATCTTCCTGCAGAAAAGGCACCTGTTGTCGCAAAGCTAAGTTGTGTAAGCATACAGCAGGCCATCATGATCTGGCACACCTTCTTTGGTGAGTAGAATAGGGATCCACCTGTCATATGGAGGCATCTGAACCTGGCCTTCAGGAGGCCGAAGGTCTGCTCTATTATCCCCCAAGTTCGTCCATGGGCCTCATTGTAGCGTTCCTCTGCCCTTGTCCTGGGATTCCTCACTAAAGTCAGTAGCCATGACAGGTTGGGGTAACCAGAGTTACCTGCAAATGGCGAGGGACAACTGTTAAACACACACTAACCTGTAGGGATATCCCCAGACCCAGACAATCATTCCCACAGACTTGCTCCCAGGTGCTCACCTAATAGCCACACACGGTGCCACTGGAGGTGACCCATCACATAAGGGATGCTGCTATTCCGCAGGATGTAAGCGTCATGCACTGAGCCAGGGAACTTGGCATTAACATGGGAGATGTACTGGTCTGCCAAACATACCATCTGCACATTCATGGAATGATAACTCTTCCAGTTTCTGTACACCTGTTCACTCCTGCGGGGGGTACCAAAGCCACATGGGTCCCATCAATGGCACCTATGATGTTGGGGATATGTCCCAGGGCATAGAAGTCTCCTTTCACTGTAGGCAAATCCTCCATCTGAGGGAAAATGATGTACCTCCGCATGTGTTTCAGCATGCAGACAACACTCTGGACAACACGTTGGAAAACATAGGCTGGGACATCCCTGATGCTATGGCCACTGTTGTTTGAAATGACCCACTTTCAAGGAAATGGAGTACTGACAGCACCTGCACTTGAGGGGGAATTCCTGTGGGATGGCGGATAGCTGAAATCGGGTCTTCCTCCAGCTGGGCACACAGTTCCAGGATTGTGGCACGGTCAAGCCTGTAGGTGATGATCACATGTCTTTCCTCCATTGTCGACAGGTCCACCAGCGGTCTGTACACCGGAGGATGCCGCCATATCCTCACATGTCCCAGCGGACGGTGCCTATGAAGGACAATAGTGAGCACATAGTCAACCAACTCAGAGGTGTGTACCCACAGCTTACACAGAACACAAATCATAATCTGATATTTGGCCTGTATGAGTGTTGAGGCAAGGCCTAGGTATGTGTGACACAGTTAAAAATTAAGCCATGTGGGCCCTTAAAATGGCGGCTGCCTGACCTGTAAAGTGGGACAGTGGGAGGTGAGGTAACTCCGCTGGCGTTGTACACCGTTGCGGTAGGTGGTCGAAGACCACGGCGCAATGCTGCATTGGTTAACATTGGACCCTCTGAGTCCCAGGAGCCAATGACGATGTACGCCAACGCTGATGGTACGCACTGCCACGGACGTGACCGCCATTTTCTATCTGTTCAATCACTCGATGCCTGATCTTCGACAGGAGAGGACCTACACTGCAAGTGCTGCTGTGACCTCGGTCTGGAAGAAACAATGGCTCATGTGTCTGTGGAAAGGGCCCCTGCCTTCACATCAGAGGAGTTGGAGAAACTCGTGGATGGGGTCCTCCCCAAGCGCACGCTACTCTACGGTCCTCCAGACAAACAGGTAAATACACTGGGAGCATGCTGTATGGGGTATGCCTGTGTGGAGTGGGGTGGATGAAAGATGGGGGGAGATTGAGACGTGCATGCAACGACAGTGAGTGCATGCGCATCATGGCAAGGGTAGGGATGGGGGCCAATGACTGTGATGGTGCATTTGGTAATAACTTTTCTTTTCCCCTGTACAATTCATGTAGGTCAGCGCCCATCAGAAAAAAGATATTTGGGGTGCCATCGCCAAGGTCGTCCGGACCCTAGGGGTCTACCACAGACGGAGCGCCCACTGCCGTAAGAGATGGGAGGACATTCGCCGCTGGAGCAAGAAGACGGCGGAGGCCCAGCTGGGGATGGCCTCCCAATGTGGGAGGGGTGCCCATCGCACCATGACCCCCCTGATGTTTAGGATCCTGCTGGTGGCGTACCCGGAGTTGGATGGGCGCTTGAGTGCATCACAGCAGCCACAAGGGGGTGAGTATACTCTCATTCCGCTGATTGTGTGCGCAGTGGAGGTGTCTGAGTGGGGGAAGTGGGCTTTGGGTTTCCCTAGGCCAGGGCAAGTGTGCTAGTTAGGTCCCCTTGTTCTGGCAGACCCTGTGGCACCCCAAATCCACCTGTATACAGTGCCAAGTACACCTAGTCAGGCTCCTGTGTGCAGATGTCGGCCATAGCCTTGTAGGCCATGTCCCAGGGATTGAACAGTAGAGGCCAAGTCCGCAGCGTAGTGCAGGGGGCTTCTGTGTCTGTTGTGTCCTCCAACGATAGTGGTAATGCATGCACTCAACATGTCTTTCTTCTGTCGTCCCCCCCCTTTTTGTGGTCTCCCTGTTCTTGTGTGCATTAGCATCATCAGGCGGAGGAGCAGTGGCACCGGAGAAGGAGGGAGCTGCATCCCACATGGCCCTGGAGGGAGACACTATGGACTCGGAGTTCGCCAGTGGGATGGAGGGCGAGGGGAGTTCCACAGCGGGGACAGGAGCTGACACCAGTGACATGGACTCGACCTCTGATGGGAGCTCCCTTGTGGTGGTGGCAACATCTGTGCCCCCGCATCTACAGGTAAAGCTGCCACCCCCCCTACCAGCACCGCCCTCCCAGCAGCCCCTCAGCCTTTGTCCCATGCCCGCTCACCCAGGAGGGTGGGCATCACCTTTGCCCCAGGCACCTCAGCCCCGCTCCCAGTCACCCCTGCTGCCCTCAGTGAGGAGGCCATTGACCTCCTCAGGTCCCTCACTGTTGGGCAGTCTACCATTTTGAATGCCATCCAGGGTGTAGAAAGGCAGTTGCAACAAACAAATGCATTCCTGGAGGGCATTCATTCTGGTCAGGCGGCCCTTCAGCAAGCTTTTCAGACTCTGTCCTCAGCACTGATGGCAGCCATTGTCCCTGTCTCTAGCCTCCCCCCTCCAACTTCATCCACCAAGACCCAATCCCCTCTACCTCAGCCTATCCCAAGCACACCTTCAGACCAGCATGCACACACGTCAACACACAAGGGAAGCTCTGGCAAACATAAGCACCACACATCCCACAGGTACTCATGCAAGCATCACACACATGCAGACACACCAACATCCACTGCCTCCACTGTGTCCCCCTTCTCCTCGTCTCCCTTCTCCCTCCCTGTCTCGTCTACACACACACCTGCATGCACTCCATCTACAGCCACTACTCCCATCACCAGCACACCCACCACCACACCCCGCTCACGTGCAGTCACCACCCCCACTGCCATTCACACGTCCCCTGTGTCCTTTCCCAGTGTGTCTGTGACGCCCCCTCCCAAGATACACAAACGCAGGCACACACCCACCCAACAGCCATCCACCTCACGACAGCCTCCAGGGCATGCACCTTCACCCAAAGTCACCAAACGAACACCTCCTACAACCACAACCTCTTCCTCCACGCCCAAACCCCCTCCAGCTTTCCTGTCCAACCTTGACCTCTTTCCCACACCTCCCCCACCCCGTCCGTCTCATAGGGCCCGACTCTCCAGGTCCCAACCTAGCACCTCAGCCACAACATCTCCGGGACCAGTGGTGCCTGTAGTCACCGGAATCTGGAGTGCACCAGCCACCAGGGCAGCCAGTGTGGCACGGAGCCACAGCACGGACAGTCCCCCACCTGTCAAGCATCAAAAGTTGGCCAGTGCCCGGCGGGAGAGGGGGAAGACTCCAGCCACCAAAGCCGCTCCCAGGGGTAAAGGTGGGAGTGTGGATTCAGCTGCGACACCTTCCAAGGTGGGGAAGGGCCACAAGAAAGTCAGCAAGGCTGGGAAGAGCAGCACAGCGGAGAAGACCGCCATCAACCACGCTGCCCAGGAGGGCACCGCCAGCACCAGCCCTGCTGCCCAGGAGATGACCGCCACCAGCCCTGCTGCCGAGGAGGCCACCGCCATCATCCCCGCTGCCCAGGAGGCCAGCACCAGCCCTGCTGCCCAGAAGGCAACCGCCACCAGCCCTGCTGCCCAGGAGGACACTGCCATCATCCCCGCTGCCCAGGAGGCCACCACCAGCACCAGCCCTGCTGCCCAGGAGGCCACCGCCATCATCCCCGCTGCCCAGGAGGCGGCCGCCACCAGCCCTGCTGCTCAGGAGGCCACCAGCCCTGCTACCCAGGAAGCCATCGCCACCGGCACAGCTGCCCAGGAGGCCACCGCCAGCACCAGCCTCGCTGGGCCAGACAGGACCGCCAGCACCAGCTCGCTGGGCCAGACATGCCCACCAGCACCAGCCCCGCTGGGCCATGAAGGACCGCCAGCACCAGCCCTGCTGGGCCAGACAGGACCGCCAGCACCAGCCCCGCTGGGCCAGACAGGACCGCCAGCACCAGCCCAGCTGGGACATGAAGGACTGCCAGCACCAGCCCCGCTGGGCCAGACAGGACTAGCCAGCACCAGCCCCACTGGGCCGTGAATGACCGCCAGCACCAGCCCCGCTGGGCCATGAAGGACCGCCAGCACCAGCCCCGCTGGGCCAGACAGGACCACCAGCACCAGCCCCGCTGGGCCAGACATGACCGCCAGCACCAGCCCCGTTGGGCCAGACAGGACCGCCAGCACCAGCCCCCCTGGGCCAGACAGGACTGCCAGCAGCTGAGTCACTGAGTCACCGGCTGAACAGGGCACCGCCGCCACAAGCACTGCTGAATAGGGCACGGCTGCCACTAGCACCGCTGAACAGGGCACCGCCGCCACTAGCACCGCTGAACAGGGCACTGCCACCACTAGCACCGCTGGCCCATGAGCGCCAAGGGCACTGACCCTACTGAGTCCGTCACGAGCAGGATGAAGCACTCTGGGCACCAAGCCCCCTCCAGAACCAGTGGAGATTCACATCCACTACCTCTGTCCTTGGCAGGATGAAGCACTCTGGGCACAAAGCCCCCTCCAGAACCAGTTGAGTATCACATCCACTACCATGTCCTTGGCAGGATGAAGCACTCTGGGCACAAAGCCCCCTCCAGAACCAGTGGAGATTCACATCCACTACCTCTGTCTTTGGCAGGATGAAGCACTCTGGGCACAAAGCCCCCTCCAGAACCAGTGGAGAAAGGCATCCACTTGAGAGACTGTGGCATTGCACTCCCCAGGATGGAACAGTGGGCAAACCACCCACTGTAGAGACTTGAGAGACTGTGGCTTTTCACTCCCCAGGATGGAACAGTGGGCAAACTACCCACTGTAGAGACTTGTGAGACTGTGGCTTTGTACTCCCCAGGATGGAACAGTGGGCAACCCACCCACTGTAGAGACTTGAGAGACTGTGGCTTTGTACTCCCCAGGATGGAACAGTGGGCAACCCACCCACTGTAGGGACTTGAGAGACTGTGGCTTTGCACTCCCCAGGATGGAACAGTGGGCAAACCACCCACTGTAGAGACTTGAGAGACTATGGCTTTGCACTCCCCAGGATAAAGCATTGGGCAAACCACCCACTTGTGAGACTTGAGAGACTGTGGCTTTGCACTCCCCAGGATGGAACAGTGGGCAACCCACCCACTGTAGAGACTTGAGAGACTGTGGCTTTGCACTCCCCAGGATGGGACAGTGGGCATGTGGCCCCCTCGTGGATTTGGCGTCGTGCACTCAACCGGCTGAGGTGCCCCCCCTTTACCTTCCCCCTGAGGTGCCTGCTTTATTGCTATCTGATGCTCCTGCAGTGTTCTCTCTTTTCATGTTCAGGGATTGAGTGTGTGCCTCGCCCAAACATTGTGGGCCCAGTGTTCCACGGACTTGAATGGAGCACTACCTGGACTACTATTCTTGGTGTATATTATGTTTATAGTGTATATATATATTTTTGAGTCCTGGATTTTAATATATTACAATGGTTACAGTCATTTCCTTTTGTCTTTGCATTCTTCTGGGGGGGCGGGGGGGTGTAACTGTAATGTATCAATATGTATTAGTTTGTGTGTTGTCATGGGTGAGGGTGTGTGTGTCCCTGTTTTTTCCCTCCCCCCCTCCCCTGTGTCGTAGGTGCAGTACTCACCGTGGCCTTCGCCGCCGGCGTTCGTGCTCCTGGTAGAGGAGCAAGAAGATAAGGGCTGGCAGGATCTGGAGCTCGGGTTCCATGGCGTCCTGATTCCTCGTGGGGGGTGTAGAGGTAAGCGTTTTCCCTTCGAAGTCCTGTTTCCGCCGTGTTTTTGTTCGCAGGGATTCCGCCCCGGTAAAGGTGGCGGATTGGTAGGTTGTGATAATGTGGGCGGTACATTGTCCTCCGTCTGTCTGTTGGCGGTGACCACCGCGCTGTTTGTTTGTACCGCTGTGGCGGTCGGAGTGTTTAAGTGGCTGTCTTTGTTGGCGGTTTCCGCCATGGTCGTGATTCCATTTTTTTTTTTCCGACGGCCTGTTTGCGGTTTTACCGCCGCTTTAACACCAACCGCCAGGGTTGTAATGACCACCTAAATATTATAATTGTGCTTATGTTACAGATGGATAATGTGGCCTTATTTCAGAGATGTATTACCTCCATAATTACAAGGACACTACCCCTGACAATGACAATGCAACCATCAGGCATCTTAGATGAATAGCAAAAAGAATAAGCCACATAGGAAGGCATTATGAAGTTATTGGAAGAATTCTGTTTAATGTGGGACAAAATGACTTGACCAAGCTCAGTCACCGAACTTAGGAATAACTACCACAGAGTAGAAGAGGGAATCTACAGCCTCGACTAACTAAAATAGAGCAAGAAGTATCTCACAAACTGAATGATGTTGAAAACAGGGAAATGAGATGTAACATTTGCCTTCTTAGGGAAAAGTAGGGGAATGAGAGATTCTGGAAATTATGGTAAAATATATTGCGCTCCTCAATTTTGAAATGAAGAGTGGCTCAATATAATTGTAGATACAGTACAATAAGATTTGAATCCGTACATGATGCTATATCTATAATTGCAAGCTAGCATTGTGATGGAGAGTAGCATAGAATCTATTTTGTGGGAACTTAAGCTATTGAGGATAACAGTGGGTTTTTCATGTCCTATCGAAAACACCAACACAAACATCTAGCAATTTAGACACTGACCAGGGTAAAGAATATTATAAATGAAACAGTGTTCTAATTTTGCTTCTCTTTGTGAGGAGAGCTAATGCTTGGACACCTTCATTGATAACACAATTTTGCCTCTCTTTGTGAAGAGAGCTACCACTTGGCCACCTTCATTGAAGTAGCATTGATGTAGCAAGAGACATTGATAATTTGACAGGGGTCAGTTTTACTTCCTCATTGGAGAGAGATAGGAAGTGAAAAGCCTAGAGTGGCAACCAGGTAAGGCGGAGGACCGTTCGTATTTGTAAACCTTCATAAACAGATTTAGACACAAGGGAGGGCCAGCTTTGGAGTGGTAGTAAGGACTGTCACAGAGATGGCAAGAGACAAAATATTGCAGTATTAAGTCTGGTTCAATACGACTTTGGGCAATATGCATATGCAATAGAGCTTATTGCTAATGATCTTAAAGCCAATGGAATACTTCGTGCTTATTTGGGGTGTCAATATTGTGAATGTTGATTTTCTGATTAATGTGTTTTTGAAGATGGTTTCCTTCTGTTAGGTATTTAGTGGTAGATAGTTGCTCATAGATAGCAAAGTCCAAAGCGACAGAGATGTCAAAATATGATTTTAAAGACACTGGCTGGAAATGTTGCATGACTTGATTGCAGAGTAACAACCAGGGTTAGGAAGGTGTTGGTTTCTCACTTTTCCAACTGTTTTGGTATGTGGGGGTGTGGAACTCAACCAACAGACACTACTCTTATTCTGTTTTAGAATTAATTGCACTCCTAAGGCTCCTCTGTTTTTTTTTTTTTTAAATAATATATTTGTAATCCATGTTAATGCTAGTTTTCTTCTATTTACATTCCTTCATTGGCTTTTCCTTCCTAAGGGCATTCTTATTTATCAGATATATCTGTGTGGATTGATGGGCATGGGTCTGTGTGAGGCTTGACCAAAGCATATGGTTCCATTAATTGATTGGATGTGCTATTGGGGGAAAAATGCCTATTGAAGTAAGGGGAAACAGAGTCACAGCGAAGGGAAAAGAGACACAAGTACCAGCCATCAGTGCAGATAGTTTCAGCTGTGGGCTCTTTTTGTGAATTACTTTCCTGGTCTTTATAAGAACACGAAGCGAGAGGTTGGACATATGTGAAAAAAGTAGTTATAAGTGATGCACATATGACAT